>NW_024412400.1:79438277-79452063 GCF_014898765.1 Herpailurus yagouaroundi | reverse complement strand
GTCAGAAGGGCCTGGGGCAAAGTTTGTACTCTGCTTGAATTCTAACTTTTGTTTACCAAGGTAATAAACCGGTCCTCTGCTGCCCCAGGTGTAAAGCTATTATGAAAAGGCATATTTGTATTTCGCCCCACCTCAGATGTGCGGTATGTGGGGCATCCTGCACCCTAAGAGCAGCCTGGATTTATTTACGGAGAGAGGCGCCCAAGCACGGGAGGAGCGACGTCAGACTGGGCAAGGCCGCATCCCAGCCAAGCCCCGGCCACCTAGCCTTCCTCCTTCTGGTCACCCACCCGCCCCTTCCTGCACCCGCGCTGGCACATAACCCAACCCGCAGGCGACCCTCCAGGGGCCTCTGCCATCTCTGGTCGGACAAGTTTTGTCTCTTCGGCATCTTGTCCTAGATTTTTCCGAGCAAACCTCTCCTGACACATTTTGCAGAGCCCAGCCAGATCGGAGTGGATGAACGCAGCAGCTGCAGAAACTTCTTCCCCCTCCTTCGCCCTGGCTGTCACACCCCGATGGGTTATCTGTGGCCTGGGATGGTTGGGAGGAAACTTTCACCCAAATTTTCGACGGAGCTAAATGGCCTGGAACCCGCTGTAAATCGTCTACTGAAATCTTGGCACGGAAGGAGGAAAGGATGTATGGAAAAGGGCAGACTTAGAACGCCAAGGCCATTAGCCTGGGCAAGTGGGAGAGCTGCTGAGGGCTTGCTGGGGTGCCGTTGCCTCCAGGCACGTCTGGCCGACCACCCAGAAATTTGCAGGAAGGCACAGAGCAGTGGCAGTGGCCCCCACTAAACGCAAGCTGTAGGGCACAGGCAATTCCCTTGGTCCTGGGTCCTTGGCTGGACCTGAGGGCCTCCCTTTTATCTTCCGGGACCTAACTCCACTTTCTTTGGACCTTTGGGCTCCTATATATATCTCCTGAGCCCCTACTAAGTGCAGAGGATGCAGCCAGGGTCTAGCACCTGGAGTCAGGACTCCGTAACTATTTTGGAACAGTGAATTAATTCCAGCCTCCTCTCTTGAAAAAGCAAGGTCTTGAGTAAGATAACGAACCCCTGTGAGCTCAGAGTGATTCATCTTCTGGAAAACGGGAATCATAAGTGTAATTTTTTTTTTTTTTTTTTTTTTTGGAGCTGGTATAAGGACCAAGTGGAGAGCCCTTTGTAAATGCTCAAGAGCTACATGAACGTTGGTAGCTACAGCAATGTTGAACTCCTCCTAGGAGTCAAACTTCTAGACTGCGCCGTGCCGGTCATGTCTGCCTCACGTTGCCTAGAAACTCAAAGCAACACATAGCCATCTTGAGCATCTACTAAGGTTTAGGTCCAATGGAAGTCTTCAAAGGTATGGAGATAACATAAGACGTCCTTGTCCTCAGGGAACTTGGTGGGGAAGGAGTGAGGATAAGAAAAAGACACCGCACCCCTGAACCCAAAATTACCAAGTGTCTAAAATCCAGTCACTTAATAATAACTCTTGAGAACTATCGAGGGCCAATTATGGACCAGGCATTGAGAATTCTTATCACTGGAAATTGTTTCAGCTCAGGCAGGTTAATGTAATGACTCAGCCCCAAACACATTTATTTCTTGTTCTCTAACAGCGGCTACAACCCACAAGCGCAAGGTCCCAAGGTGAGACTTTCTGGCGTGTGGAGAACAGAGCAAAGGCCAGTGCGGTGGGGATGCTGTGAGTGAAGGGGGGAACTGTAGAGAGTGAGAGCAGAGAAGTTAGGGAAGGGCCAGCTTATGGAGGGTCTCAGGAGCCAGGTAAAGAATTTGCATTTTAAACGATAATTATGCTTCGAGATTCGTGATGATCAGTGCAGAAAGGAGGTGTCTTGGGCTTATTCATCTTCAAATCCATTCATTCACGGACTGCTCTTCCCCAGCTCCCCTCTGTACTACAGGATGGCTGACCTCTGCATATCCCAAGGCCCTTCGCCAGCTAGCTTCTGTCTGGAGGCAGCCAACAGGAGGCCTGGACAGGAAATCAGAGGGCAGGAGAAAGGGAGAAAGCAAGGTATGTCTCTCTCTCCCTTTCTGCCTCAGGAGCATCTAAAGCAGGGCTCTGTCCCGTCCAGCTCCTGCTGGATAGGTGCACGGTGATCCAGCTTCCACCTGGCAACCTTGACCTCTGCACTCTGGTAATATGGCTTCTTCTCTATATCCCTCTAGCCCAGCCTAGTAGCAACCTCTGCTATTGCTAACAGCTGGACTGACTTTTTCACTTCTGCTATCACCTACATAGCCAGTGATCTGCATTGGATTCTCTGTGTTTAGAGTCTTACAGTGGCTTCAGTTTCCCTGCAGGACTCTGATGACGGATACACGGTACAAACCACATGCTGTGGGAATGTTCCTTTGGCATCTGGTACCAGGCCTGGCACATGGCAAGTCCACAGTGACTGTCTTGGTTTCCTGTTGCTACGTAACAACACAAATATTACAGTTCTAGAGGTCGGAAGTCCGAATAGACCTCCCTGGGTTAACACCAAGGAAGTTCTAGGGAAGAATCCAGTTTCTTGTCATTTCCAGATTTTTCTGCCTGTATTCCTTGGTTCATGGCCCCTTACTGCATCTTCACAGGTGGCAGTTGGAAAATCGAGTCTTTCTCCTGATGTCACTCTTCTGGGTCTGACACGTCTGCCTCCCTCCTCCCCATTTGGAGACCTTTGCGATAATATGGTGGCCACCATATTGTGGATAGTCTATTTTTGAGACTACTGTGGAGAGTCTATTTTTTAAGGTCTGCTGATCAGCAAGATGTATTCCGTCTGCGACTTTAGCCACACCCCCCCCACCCCCACCCCCCGCCCCTTGCCATGTAATATAGCATAGTCACAGGGTCTGGGTATTAGGGTGATGGTGTCTTTGGGGAGCCATTACTCTGCCTGCTGCAGCGATTAAGCAAAGTCAGAGCATGGGGAGGGAGGTTATGGAGGCTCGCTAAAGGGGACACAAGTTGGGTGCCTTAGACCTCACGCAGTGAGAACTTAAGGCCCACGCACTGAATTAAACACAGAGACCGCAGGGCTCCGGGGAGAACATTTGGGTCCTCTGGTTCAGAGGGCATCTCCAGAGATGTTTGAAGCGTGGCTCGTTGTTGGAAACCCCTCAGTGTGCGCTCTTGCCTGTCACGCTTGGGATGCGATGCTGGGACGCAGCCATTGTTCGTCTCTCACCCAGGATGGCACGTAGGTTTCTTGTTTTCCCAGAGGAAGGTTCATTTCGGAGAGGGGAGTGGGTGAAGGCAAACTGTTGGCTGCAGCACGTGAGGCCCAGCAGTTCCAATTCGGGGACAACTGGAGTTGATGCAGGCGTTCCATCCAAATGTAATCAAACGCCTCCTGTTGCCAGACGACGTGTTATTCAGTGGGGGGTTGGCGGGGGGCGTGTTGTGAATCGGAGATGCCTTCTGTAACTTTCTCACATGGGTTCTGGGAGGAGAGGAAGGAGAGCAGAGAGAAATTCACTTCACTGGTAAATAAACTTCCAAACTGTAGCCCGATTCCTGAAAAACTCTGGAAACTGCCTACGGGGAAGAAGATCCACAATGAGGTGGTGGGCGTGCTTGCTCAGAGTGGGAGGATTTGTGACAACGTAAGCCCATGGGGCAGCACACAGCACCAGATCTCAAGGAAAATCCGGGGAGCCACTGCCCCACTCCCCTGCGTGTGGGGTGGGGAGGTGAGCTTGCAGGGGACAAAGTTTGGGTAAGTATAGAACGGCTTCCTCTATTTTGAGCTAGATTTTGTGGAAATGACTTTCTTTCAACTGCTTCACTGGAACTAGAATTCCCCCACCCACTCTTCCCACACCTCGAAGCCCAGCACCCTCGGGCAGAACAAAGTGTGAGGGAAGTCCTTGCCAGGTCTGGTCTGGGGAGGAGGAGAGGCCTACCTTTCGGGACGCGGGCCTGGCGTTCAACCCAACACACACAGACCCTGATTTCAAGTTCTCCGTTTTTTAGGCCACTATGGGCTCCCGGCAACATCTCAGGAAATCTTTGGGACAGGGGCCTGTTGAAGGATTGTATCTCGGTTGAGTACCTCCAACCACATTTGTCAGCTAAGAATAGTCTTTGGGAAGAGTGGCACTATCTGCTTCCGGTTGTGTAACTGACATAGAGGTGGTAACATTTTATCATTTAGCAGCACAGACACGCTACATTAGGGACATACTTCGTACTTACAGACAATTTTTGGTTTCTGAGGACCTCGAAGGATTGAGGACCGACTATTAACCCACCCAAAACAACTGTTCAGAGGTAGGCAGAGGACTCCTCGGGAAGGATCTATGAGGGACCTGGGAGAAAACGGTGGGCAGAAGGCAGGAGTAGGAGAGAGCCTTTTCACTCCCGGCTCTTTGTGACTTTTGAGCTTTGTACTTTCTGTGTGTGTTATTTATTCAAAAAGAATAAATAAAACATACTGTGAGACACACAGGGATCAGCCTGATCTCAGCTGTGTCAAATCAGACAGGTGCGAGAGAACTGTCATGAAATTTCATAGTACTGTGACTGTTTCTCTTCCCTGTACCTTTGGATCTTTTCTACATCTTCCTCGATGAACAGTAACAACAGGGTTTTTCAATGATTTCCACATGCCACCGCTACGCCACATTAATCTATGGATGGGCTCAAGCTGATAAGATAGGCGCCGCCCATATGCCTTTTCCATTTTCCATTGCCTTCCAGTTGGCCAGCGAGTGGGCTACGTTTCTAGGTCTGATTCGTGGATCCCTCGTTGTTCACTCGGTCGTAGCGAAACATCGTGAGCACATCACCCTTCGTGACGGCTGGGTTTCGGTTCAGGTAACCTCCCTGTTATCGCTGTCATCTCTGCCGCCATTCAGCACCATCACCACTATCAGCCAGCTCTTCTCAGGTCAGTGGAACAGGCATGCTTCAGCACTTGCAACCCTCGGCCATGTGCCATGGCGGGTGCGGAGGGGACACTGAGCTGTTTCCTCCCCCTAAGGTAGTCCGCCTGGGAAGAGAGAGTGTGTGTGGAGTTAGCTTTGATTGGAACCAGAGCGTGGTGAGGGCTTTGAGAGGCCCCGCGGTGCGTCCGACTGTGGGGCAGGAGAAGGAGGGAACGCGTTGCTGCAGGGGCGAAACGTGCCTTCGTTGTGTCCGTCTCTCTCTGGTCTTTACTGCAGTCTGCAGTGTGTCACGTCCTCGCCTCGGTCCTTTTTCTTGCCTAGTGTGGCCCAGTGAGCTCCACAGTGCGATAGAGTTTTGAACAAAGTGCTATGCAGCTCGGAGGAAGCTGAGATGAACTCCGCTCTGGAGGCAGAATTTATAGAACAGCTAGCATTTGAGCAGACTCGAGGGACCGATGTCATTTAGGTAGCAGAGACACAAGGAGGAGCGACTTAATAGAAAGAATAGGGCAAAGGGGTGTGGGAATGTTGTGTGGGGGTGCACTTGTCCGAACCTTAGATTCCACATCTGCAACGGGAGATTGCAGCACGTCATGTAGCACGTCGAATGTACCGCTAGCATTTGCCCAGCACCCACTGGGTGCCCCCAGCCATGCAGCTAGTGGAGAGCAGAGGAGGAACACACACTCGGGGCTCAACAGGGAATGCCCTTAGCTGCTATTCTGCACCACCCTCAAAGGATGAAGAAGTGGTCCGTAAACCAAAGCGTTTACAAGCAGAGTTGTATCATTCCTTCCAACTTGGACCCTAGAGGTCTCTGATCCGAAATTCGAGATCATTTCTGAGGCAATTAGGCATCCTGGACAGCCATCGGCCTGTTGACCTGGCACTCTGGGTGCTTTGGGAGGATGCTGCTCTAGGCGTGAGCTTTCCCACAGCTGGAGAGGACCGTCAAACCCTGGACCAGGCGTGATTTGGCTTTGGCGAGACGCATTGGGAGGGCTGTCCGCTCTTGGCCTGATTGTGACTGGAGCTCCCGCTCTGAGGAACCAGCTACCGCTCAGAGGGCCCTCTTGGTCCTGAAGTTCTTAGTTGCTGAAGACACAAGTCACCTGGGCATCTTCCACGTTGGTAGCCTGGTTGAAGAAAGAACAAGCATGGGCCCAGTTACTTCTGGGTATGTGAACGGCCAGATGGCGCATTCTCACCTGGGCCTGATAGCATGCTATCTTTTTTGAGAAGGTCTTTCATTTTTACCAGACAAATGCTAACTCATGGCCCGGTAGAAATCAAGCCTGGAAGCTATGGCAGTATTCCTTGAGAATTGCTCTCCATTATTTGTTTTCACTACCGCTGTGGTGGTGCCTGCAAGGTCACCATTACTGCTTTGGACAGAAAAGTTATCCAGGAAGAAAGTGATTTTTCGGTGCTTCCTCAGTTAAAAAAACATCTTTAGAACGACATACATACTTGTCTTGTGCTTTTAGCCCACAGAGCTTTCACGTGCATTACGTTTAGTCCTCTGAACCCCCTTTTCCGTGATGTGGAGAAGTGGGGAGGTTAGTGGAAGATTCATAGAGGAGAGGTATCATTTCCTTGGAACCCATTAGGACACTGAGGCCCAGAGAAGTTAAGCAGTTTGTTGGAAGTCACACAGGCAGTCAGTGATAACGCAGAAACACAGATGCCAAGTTCCTGCTTCCAGACTACACGCGCTTTTGACTTTCCTTAGGTCCCAGGGACACCCCATCCCTAGGTTCTTAGGAGCGAAGGGGCTCCTGGGTGGCTCAATCAGTTGAGCATCCACCTTGGGCTCAGGTCATGATCTCAGGGCTCGTGAGTTCGAGCCCCGCGTCGGGCTCTGTGCTGACAGCTCAGAGCCTGGAGCCTGCACTCTGTTTCTCTCTCTTTCTCTCTCTCAAAATAATAAATAAACACTAATTTTTTTTTTTTTAAGAAGTGGAGGGAGGCTCTGTGTCTGCTCTCCACACCCTCCCACTCCATCCCCAGCTACATTATTCTAAGGACTCCATCAGTTTGAGTTGGGAATGCAACTCAGGGGCTACGGTTCCCAACAGAGGATCATTTTGCCTGCAAGGAACGGTTGGCAGTGTCTGTAGACGTTTTGGGGTTGCCACTGCTGGGGAGAGGGAAGTGCATGCTATTGGCATCAGTGAGTAGAAATCAGAGACAATGCAGACCATCCTACAATGCACAGGACAGCCTCTATAGCAAAGAAGTATTAAGCCCCAAATGCTAACTGTGCCAAGGTCGGTAAGCCTTGGGTTAGAGTAAAGGCAAAAACCCTCAATTCCCAGATTCCCGAGTACATGGAGAACTTTCCAGAAATGTCTCCTTTTTAAAAAAATTTTTTTAATGTTTATTTATTTTTGAGACAGAGAGAGACAGAGCACGGATGGGGGAGGGGCAGAGAGAGACGGAGACACAGAACCCGAAGCGGGCTCCAGGCTCCGAGCTGTCAGCACAGAGCCCCACGCAGGGATCGAACTCACGGACCGTGAGATCATGACCTGAGCCGAAGTCGTATGCTTAACCGACTGAGCCACCCAGGCGCCCCGAGAAATGTCTCCTTTTAAAAAACAACTCCAGGTGTTTGCATGTTTTTTTCCTCCTACGATAATGAAGATCTGCCAAATATGTCAGAACTGAAAGAGGAAACTGAGGCCCAGACGGCCCAGGATCACCCAGCTACTATGCGGTGGAGAAGAAACAGGCCCGTCCGGCCCCAAGTCGAATGCATTTTCTACTTGATCATGCTAAATTCCCCACTCAGTAGCTCCGCTTTAAGCCAATTTCTGACTCACTGATTCAACAAATGTTGTGATCTGAATGTGCTCACAGACACAGACCTGCCCACAGCTTATTCTAATAGAAAATAGTACAATGTGGGAAGAACCTCATAGACTCTGCCTCAGTTCCCTTTGTGTCTTCAGACCCAGGCCCCTTGCACAGCTGTTGGGTGGAGGGGCTTCTCCTCTCTCCTTAGGAGACAGAAGGTCAAAGCTGGAAACGAAACTGACATGCCACCCCAGGCGTCAGGTTTCCCTGCAGGAGGCACATTACTGAAAATACCTAAGTTTCTTGGAACTGAAACATTTTTTTCATATTTGATTTTTCAGAGCTCGTTCTGTCACTTTAATGTTTGTTTTTTACTCAGTCAGTCAGTGAAACTGGGTTGGTCAGTGAAATTTCTAGCGCCTGGAGGTTTCACTTTCAGGGCCTGAAAGCTTGGGTTTAGACTTCTCAAGCCTTCACAAAGGCCCTTAAGGTTTGCGGCATTCTAGCCAAGAGTGAGTGTCAAATGATATGAACACAGAACGCTTGGATAGTATTTATTGATACAAAATATTTGGTTAATTGATACAAAATATTAAACTGGTACAAAATATGTATTCAACGCGTGTTCTGTATGAGACTCTGCCAAGGCAGTAGAAGTATAGCCCCAAACACGACGACCGGGACATTTCCTTCCCTCCGTTGCCTATAGTCTGGTGGGGGAAGTGAGTCCGTATGTAGCTCACATCTTTTCCCCTCAAACACCCTTTATTCACTTTTATCAGGGAGTTAACGCAAATCTTATTCTCTTACTAGAATGCTCTTACTTTTTTTTTTCTTTGTCAACCTTCTATTCAGTCGTCAAGGGCAGTATCAGATGCCAACTCATTAAAAAAAAAAAAAAAAAGAGAGAACTCTCAGAAATCTCCCTAGGGAATCAGGATATGCTCATTAAGTATACCTTCCACTTCTCCTTTAAATGGCTGTAAAACCCGTGGGCACTTATTGTGCCCCCTTGTAGAGAGGCAGTGTAGGCTGGTTGTTGTGAGGTGCCTGTGTCCAAATCTAAATTGTATTACGTACCTGCTGATGCCTTGGGCAGGTTACTCAGCATCTCTCTGAGCCCAGTTTCCTGGTCTGTTGTGAGGATGAAATGTCATAGAGCCTGTGCAATACCCGGCATGTGACGACTGCTCAGTACAGAGTGAGCCTCAGTACAGTACGGTACAGGCTGTGTGATCTGTGCTACAAAGGATCCCAACACCCATGGGACGTGGGCACCTCTTCCCAGGAGCTCATAACGTAGGAAGTACCCGGGAAGGTTCACAAAAATCTCTGCAGAAGATGGGCCACCCATGCGTTAGAGCATTTGCTGTAAGGAATATTTGAAAGGTAAAAATTAATTCTGAATGAGTAGGCCTGATTCTCTGCAGGTTCTTGGAAAAAGAAGAATTTCAACTAGGCCTTAAGCAGAGGATAGGCGAATCCCTGGAGGCAGGGAAGCAAGGGAGAGAAAGGGTATTGGGTATTCTCAGAGGAGGGACTGGCTTACCCAAAGGCAGTGAATGTGAAAGTACTGGGTGTGGTCAAGCTACCGTGTGTCACTAACAGAGAATATTCTAGAGGTTGGGTAGGAGGAAGGGGGTTTGGGATTGGGATGGGACCCAATATGGGCTGATTAGCAGAGTCAATTGGAAAGATAGATCCAGACCATAAAGGGCTTTAAATACCCAACATCAAGGTTTAAACTTCCCTCTGAAGGCAAAAGAGAGCCACCTAAGGTTTGTGACTTAGAAGGACCGCTTGAGTTGATTAGATCCCTGCCATCGGGAGCTCAGTCTGGTTAAGAAGAGAGAGTAGAGAACGAATGGTAAAAGGATTTGATGACTGGGATGCTAGAAGCAAAAAAAGCGCTGTGTGATGCATGGAAGAGGGAACAACTGGGAAGGAAGCCCTTACCAGAAGAAGCAAAGAAATCTAACCCTCTGAGCACTCCTCCACCATGGCAGCCAGGCATCATATTGTCCTCAACCTTTGATTTTGTCTGCCTTCCTCTCCTGATTGTGAGCTCCTTAAGGGTTCAGATACAGTGTCTACATTCAACAAACTTTCAAAAGATGTTGATTAAAATGAAAGATTGGAGATAACTATAAGCACAGAATGTAGAGTGGATTGGGAAGGAAGAGTCTGACGGCTGGGAAATCACTTAGGAAGTCTTGGAGAAGCTCAAGTGAGAGCTGGGGAGGCTGGAAGAGGATCAGCGGAGCGGGCATGGAAAGAATGGGATGGTCCAGAGAGACACAGAGAAAGAATAAACACTTGGGACTGGTTGGAGGCGAAGTGGATGAGAGAGTAAGACGGTCAGAATTTATACAAGATATTGACTCCGGGTGCTTGGAAGGGGGATGATGCCACCAGTCTACCAACCCAAAGCAGAAGACTTGAATTGCATGGCCATAGCACAAGTAGGAATCAAGTAGGTATTTATGGAAAGGATGGATGGATGGATGGATGGATGGATGGGCCTTCAACACTAGTTAGGGAATTATGGACTCCTTTATTACTGGAGCTAAAGGGGAGCTTACATATCATTCTATATATGAGTGAAATGAGGTAAGATGGGGGAAGTGACTGCTTTTGATCACATAGCTACTAGGTGATAAATTTAGGGCATGGAATTAAATCTCTGGATGCCTAGGCTAGTGTTCTTTCCAGTATGTTATATGGTTATTTTCTTCAATTCTTAAAAAGAATTTCAGAGGAAATGGTATGCATGAATATCATATACCACTTGTAATTTTTTTTTTTAAACTAAAAGCTACATTGGAATTTCATTTCCGTTTCGCTGATTAAAATAGGAATTCGGAAAGTCATACATATTGATTGAAGAGTCCTCAGCTTTGGGGCCAAATCCTCCCAGTGGCTGTTACCTTCTATAATCCCATTTCCCCAGACATTGGTCTCTGGCCCATCCCAGATGCACAACTTGTAGCTTAAGAATGGGGAACATGCCTTGGTGAATGTCTGCAGCAGAGGGGCCATTTGGAGGGAAGGCTTGAGAATACCGTTATCTCTATGCAAAGGTGAAATGGACTTTTAGATAAATAGCCACATGGTGATTTAATCAACCAACATGAAGCATTGGCTCTAAAGCAAAGGGACTGGCTTCCTCAAACCACGCCCAAAACCAGTTCCGTTACTTTTCCCCACTTTGTATGTATTGAGTGCCTCATGCGTGCCTCCTTAGCCCACTAGCTGTCACGGTGGAAGAGATGATCGAAGAAGTTTAAGATATGATTCCTCCTTAAAGGGGCCGCATCCTAATTGAGGAGAGGAGACTCACATGGGAAAAAAAAAAATCACATGGTAATTTATGGTGTAACAATAAGTGCCTCTTTCTTGGTAACTTGCAGGCGTTAAGCAACTAATAGAGTCTCAAACTCAGAAGTTTATCCCTTCAAATTCCCTTTAGGTATTTAAGTGTGACCACCGCATCCCGGCCCATAGGTGGTCACCATCTGACGTCAGAGAACGTACCTCTTGTCCTCCAGGGACAGTGTTATGGTGGACAATGAATCAGCTAATCACATTTCGTGTGAAGAGGTAGGCACAGTGCTGGGGACACAGAAGGAAGGGGCATTTCACCCCGTCTGGGCAGAGCCACCTGGAGCCTGCTTGCCTCTGTTCTCTCTCCTCTCCGGTTCTCTTCCACACCGAACCTGCTGTTAAAGCTTCTGATAAACCGCCATCGTGGCAGTATGCTTCAATGATAGCAACAACTGGCATTTGGTGAGCACCTACACTGTGCCGGGCACTGTTCCTTAATATTTCACACGCATTTCCTTGCATGGTGACGTCAGAGCCGAAATCTCGGCGCCAGCATTGCCGATACCTATGCGTGTATTATTAGACAGCTGCCAGTTCTCCCTGTGGTATCTCTTCACCCACCAAGCGACGAGGCAGTTCCAGGGCAGGAGAGCGAGTGCGGAAGAGGCACTCCATTCCGCGGTTTGTTGGAGTGTCAACTTAGTACAACCTTTTTTTTAAGAGGAATGAGGTAATCCCTAGTAAGATGTAAAATGTGCGGGCTCTGACTTAGCAACCTGACCTCTAGGAGTCCATCCTATGGACATAATGGCAAGAGTACAGAAGGGTTCACGTGCAAGGATGTTTGCAGAGGCATCACTTGTAAAGGCAAAAAGGTTGCATCATCCTAAATGTCTATGAACACGAAAAATAGTTGAAAACTTGTGGTATATCTAGTCTGCGGACGAGACCGCGTATGAGGTATGAAGTTGGAAACTTTTTCACAATATATTTTTAAATACAAAACAGATCAATATGTAAAGCATAATTTCTCTTCTATAAATACGTGTGTGAGTATATGTATATATATATATACACACACACGTACATATATATGTAGAAGGAGATATATTTGATTTAACTGAGGAAAATATCTT
The DNA here is from genome assembly GCF_014898765.1 of Herpailurus yagouaroundi. NCBI lineage: Eukaryota > Metazoa > Chordata > Mammalia > Carnivora > Felidae > Herpailurus > Herpailurus yagouaroundi. The sequence continues at coordinate 79,439,910 of NW_024412400.1, read as the reverse complement.
GACTGATAAATGTTAACAGACGAAATGAGGAAACTTTCATTTCGTTATGTAATTTAAAAAAAAAACAAAACTCCATGAGAGAAATTTTAACTTTTTGGTGCCTTTAGAACTTTTCAAGTTTAAACGAACACCTGCCTACCGAGGAAGCAGGATAGAAGGCTCTAATGTTCTCTGATACATACCAGTGCCTGGAGGAGGCCCAGCAGGGCCAGTGGACTATGCCAGGGGCCATCTGGAGGGGTGGATGAGGACTTGAGATAGGAGGGAAGGCTCCGAAGAAGACAGAAGACCGGCCACCACACGAGGTAAAGCAGGCAGTATCTTAAGAGGAGAGGAACAGCGTACGTAGGTCAAAAAGAGATTTGCTGTCACATCCTCTTCCTCTACTTCATACACATACACATACAAAGCTAAAAATAAAAATACAGTGAGGGGCTCCCGGCTGGCTCAGCCGGTTGAGCGTCCGACTTCGGCTCAGGTCACGATCTCACAGCTCGTGAGTTCGAGCCCCGCGAGGGGCTCTGTACTGACAGCTCGGGGCCTGGAGCCTGCTTTGGATTCTGGGTCTCCCTCTCTCTCTCTGCCCCTAACCCACTGGCATCCTGTCTCTGTCTGTCTCAAAAATAAATAAACATTAAAAAGAAATACAACGAGAAAAAGATTTGTATCACCTCCAAGCTCCCTCCTGACTAACTGTCTCTGTGCCTTTATGTTTGTCTGTCCTTATCTGGGCCCGCTTGCATCCCAGCCTTATTTCCTCCAGGCCTGCGTGTCAGCTCCCATTGATCTTCCCGATGAGCCGTCTGTGCTTAGAAGCACAGATATACCACCTTTCCACTCTTACCTGTGCTTCTCACGACCTAGGATCCCTCTACTTTCTCTGCCTGCCCGGCAATCCTACCCAACCTTTGACGCTGTGCTCGAATGTGCCCTTCCTGGAAAACTCGCTTGTCCTTAAAATGGAATCAGTCACGCCCCCCTCCCCCCCACAGCTAAGATCTGTGGGAACATTCTGGTCCAGAAGCCTCTTGTTCCACTCACAAATATGCTCCAGGATCAGTCCATCCGTTGGATGTACCGGGCCCTGCTGGCCCCCAGAGGGGCCTCAGAGTCAGTTCAGATTCCCAGTGGCCGGTTTCCCCAGGCCAAGGGGCATGGTCGACCTGGGTGCGGGGCTGGGCCTGGCAGATTGGGGCTGGGCCTGGCAGATTGGGGATAGCTGGGCCGGTGGAGGTGACATCGGCACGGGGAGAGGGTTTTTCTGAGTACAAGGCTGATTCTTCCCTGCAGCTGACGGCCCTTTAATGGCTAGTGGGCACGTGAGAGCCCTTGGTCCGGCCTGGCTGGGCACTGAGAACCGAGAGTGCCAGGCTTGGCACAGGAGAGCCCCACCCAGGTTAATTGATCTGTCCTGTCCTCCCACAGGCCTTGGGCAAGAGTCAGCACATTTTCCTCTGTGTACAGATCGTCCCTGTGCCAGGCTCACAAAAGAAAGTCTCCTGAGCTGAGCAGGTCGGGCCTGCATTCAGCTGCCCGTACCTTGTGTGTGTACCCACACTCCCTCACTGCTTCCCCGCTTCTCTTTCCTTCCCCCAATTTGTCTCTCACTTCCAATTTATTTATTTATTTATTT
>NW_024412400.1:79426237-79437877 GCF_014898765.1 Herpailurus yagouaroundi | reverse complement strand
TCCTTCCTTCCCTCCCTCCTTCCTTCCTCCCTTCCTTCCTTCCTCCTTTCTTCCCTCCTTCCATTCCCTCCTTGATTTGTTCTCTTTTTTATATCTCTGTCTCTCATTCCTCCACCTTCAGGCCAGGCTCTTTCTCTCTCCCCTGTCCAACAGGACTTCCTCTCGCTCCCTATCCCCATGCCAATTCTTCTTTCAACAACTTTTGAGAAGCCTCCCCTTTGCTCTCCTGCCTGCACTGTTGGACAGAAGTCAAATAACTCTTTGTATTATCTCCCCCTCCTTCTCCTCGCCCAAGCTCTGAGCAAAGAGGCCATACAGTCTCCCACTCTATCCAAAATTGTTTCAGGTACCACGCCTGCACTGAACCCTTGCCAGCATCCCGTCCCAAAGGCCAGGTTGACCGATGTTGATGCACAGAAAACACTCAGGCTCCTGGCCAAAGCCAGTGGGGGGTTGGTTCTGGTATTCCCTCATGCTGAGACTGGCAAACCCAAGTTTAGGAGTCGACTTCTTGCTTTTTCACCCCATCCCATAAGCCTGGGCAGGATCCCTCTTGTATACTCTGATCACCCATGAGTGGTCATGGCTGAGCACTGAGTTTACAACCATAGAGGCATAAGGGGGGATCCAATGCATCCAAGACAGATCTTCCAATTCTCTGACCTCTCCTTGTTCCCCGTTAAGGAGAAAATGGAGGCCACCACTAAGCCTATCATCACTCGAGGGGGCTTCTAGGACACAATCTGGATACAGAAGAAGTGCCTGTTTATTCAATAAACAACTGAGCAGAATTTCTGGGCTTGGATATCGGGATACTAAAGATGTTCCCAGTTCTCAAATAGCTATAGCTTAACAGAGGAGATGGACCTGTACACAGGGAACTTAGACAAGCTTGAGGTAATTGCTAAGGAAAGTATGGATGAGGTATTGGAATATAGACTGACTGGCAGATGGGAAGATACACAAGAAGGAGATATTTAAGCTCTTACATTTGGAAAAAAAAAAAAAAAAAGTAGATGCAAGCTGGTCATTGGGGACTAGTATTAATCACAAGGGGAAAAAATAACTTGGGAAAAGAAAGTATGAAAAAATGAGTGAAGCCCTAGCAAAAACAAATGGTCAAAGATTTAGTCCACTCCCTGCCTTCCCTCCACTACAAAACTCTGCTGATATTTGTATCTGAAGTGGATGTAAATTCGTCAACCCCTCAACCCCGATTCCAGGTCAGGTGTCCCAGAGCTAGAGGAAGAAAGGCAAGGCAGAAAGAGGATGCAGACCCAAGAGGTTGAATCGCGGTTGTCTTTACCACGCCACTCTGCACAAATGCTTTTCTCCTTTAGCCCTTAATTATTCCAAGGTCCCACCAACTTCAAGTGTGACGCTCATTTCTCAGATGGATAGCAGTTGGGTAGGTTCTGCTGTGCCTGCCAAGCGGAGCGTCTGTGTTCTCCATGGTAGTCCGGTGTTCCTAAAGCCACAGTCTTTGGGGGGAAGAAAGAATGGGGGAAATTTCCACCCATTTTGTAAATGAGCAGCAGAAAAATACCTGCGTCCCATCCGCCATCCCCCACTCTTCCATTCACCACATCTTTCCAAGTAAGCGGATAGAAAGGGGAAGACGGAAGACGCGGGTTATGTCTTTAAGAGGGAGAACCGTGAGCCAGCTGCCAGTGTGCTTTACTTCACCAAACATCCCTCCACCTCTGCCTCAGTGACTCGAGGGCTCCACGGCCAGCCTGCCTCCCCATACTCACAACGGGTATTGGCAGTGAGGCACCATCCTTGACCGAGGCCTGCCGTGTTCTAGAGTGCATGGCAAGGGCCACTCCTGAATATGCCCTGGTCAGTCCCTACCTTTTCAGGATGGGACATTGAGGCTTTCTCCAACAGCTGGCTGTCCCACTAGCAAAGGTTAACTCTGCTTTGTGCAAGTGGGCTTCTGGGGGCAGATCTGCTGACAGTCTTGAGGCACAGCAAATCCCCTTCTCGTCCATGCAGAGGAGGCAGTGAGGTACGATGAAGAGGTAGGGCTGGGGAGGTGAAGCCGCACCTGTTTGTTCGCAAGCAGACACACAGCTCTCAGCTCCCACCAGGAAAACACGCACAAAGTCGCGGTTCTCGCTCCTAACCCCCCAAGAAAGAGCACTGATCCTCTAGCTGTGGAAGTCACCTGACAGAGATCAGGAAAGGTGAGTGGAAATCATGCTTGCGGACATCTATATGAACACTAATTTTCCAGTAGGCACTGTGAACTCTCTTTTTCTATTTTTAAATGCTAATTGCTTCTGATTTTGTTTACGTGGGCGGAGCTAATAAGAACACTGGCTTCTTAACCATTGATCTCAATGTATCTGTTTTTGGACACTTGTGATTTATTTTTGCACCCATGCTCCAAATTGGTGCTAATTACTTTAAAGGATCAGGGTTTCTATTCCAAGAGGGATGACGACAGAATGTCAATTTGCAGCCTCTGAGCATAATGTCCCAATTATCAATGCATTCCAGACCAGAATGGACTTGGCATCTTCTTGAAGGGGTTGGCCGCACTTTTATCAGCCAGTGCCTGGACATAGCTTCATTAAAACTTGCTTTCTAGTAACTTGTGGGTATGCCTATACTTTCCTCTGTCTTGAAGGCCCTTTAGTGCCATATGAGTACCCAGATACTTGCCTTCCCATGTCCAGGTTGCATATTTCTCCCTCAGAGCCTTCTTTGATCTCTGGCTGAAAATAAATGTCACCTCCTATGCAAGTTCCAGAGCTTTGCTGATCCTTTTCTCAAAAAAGTTAACACTTTGACATTGAACCAACATTATTTAGTCACCTTCTTATATCCTCTCTGCAATATAAGCCTCTTAGTGTTATCTGAGTTATCTTTGTCCCCACTGCATGCAGAAGCTTCTGCTAGGCACAATAGGTGCTCTGTGCATAGATGTAATTAAATTTTTCCTAATATTTTACCTTCTTCAGAAAAGTTTTGTTTTAAGTTTATTTATTTATTGAGAGAGAGAGGCGGGGAGGAGGGGGAGGAGAGGGAAAGAGAGAGAGGGAAAGAGAAAATCCAAAGCAGGCCCCATGCTGTCAGCACAGAGCCTGACACGGGGCCCGATCCCACATGAGAGCATGACCTCAATCAAAATCAAGTGTCAGATGCTCAACCGACTTAGTCACCCAGGTGCCCCTCCAGCAAAGTTTTAAAGTAGGTTTAGATCAATATGTGTAAAACAGAGGGATGAATACATCTGCACACACACAAACAAAATGACTAAAGTCTATAAGGAATTATATGAAGCATATCCGGATATTCCAATATTTAGCTATCGTATCTAGAAAAAACAAACAAACAAACAAACAAACAAACCAGGGTGCTATGGCCAATAGTAGGGGGGTAGTGACAAAGGACTCAAAACTTGACCACTACCATCAAAGGAACTGAAACTTCTGACATGATATTTGCACAACACAAGGGTTGAGCTGAGCACAATAGATGAAAGCCATCTCACTGAGGGTTCACTGACTACATAGAGTGAATGTGGAGCAAAATGTGACCAAGGAGATACGGCCACATGAGAAAGAGTAAACAGGTCTGTCCTAATTTGTTCATTTACCGCCATTCACTTATTCACCCAACACGCTTTTGTAGGGAAGCCTCTATGTCAAGCCCCATGCTGGCACTGTGAATCCAAAGGGGAATAAGAACATCCTAGCTGAGGGTAGCCTGGGTGGCTCAGTCAGTTAAGCCTCTGACTTCAGCTCAGGTCACGATCACACAGTTCATGGGTTTGAGCCCCGCATGGGGTTCCATGCTGACAGCCCAGAGTCCGGACTCTGCTTCAGATTCCATGTCTCCCTCTCTCTCTCTGCCCCTCCCCTGCTCACGCTCTGGTCTCTCCCTCTCAAAAATAAAATAAACATCAAAAAAAAAAAATTTTTTTTTAAGAGAGCATCCTAGTTTAGCTCTTTAGATGAGCGCTCAATTTACTATACCCAATGGTCAGAGCTGGTTCACTATGCGCTTTTGTAAATAAAATCATGGAGCACAGTCATGCCCATTCATTTACGTATTATCTATGGCTGCTTTCCCTCTACAACTGCAGGGTTGAGTAGTTCTGACAGATACTGGATTCCCTGCAAAGCCTAATATAGTTATTATCTGTCATCTCTCCCTCTACAGAAAAGTTTGTTGATCTAGTTTATACCCTGGCTTAAAAGGCATTAAAATACCCAGGAGAGAGTGGCATGTGGGGTGAGGACAGGGTTCTACAGGAGACTTACACAGTCTTGGAAAATCAAGGAAAGCCTCTTGGACTAGGATTATAGGGGCAGAAGCCACATGTGCCTTGTTTGCTGCTATATTACAAGTACCTGTATGGTGCCTGGCACACAGTTCGTTGCTCAGCAAGTATTTACTGAAGGCCTGAAAGAATAAAAGTCATTTGGTCTAAGCTGTGAGTAAATGGGTGATTGCAGTAATCCGGGACACGTGTGGAGGAATGGGTAGGGAAGGCGGCAACATGTGCAATGGCCTTGAGGCAAGAGAGAGCCAGGTGCCATGGAGAGCACTTGCTGTTCAGCTTGCGGGGGTGAGGGGGCTGGGGCTTGGGAATAAGAAAAAGGAAAGTCTGGAAGGTAAGAAGGGGTCAGACCAGGCATATTTAAGCCTCATTATGGAGTTGGGACTTTATCCTGGAGGTCCTGGAGAGCCACTGATAAGTCTGAGGCAAGGCAGGTACAAGTTCCGAGTGTTGCTTCAGAAAGACCACTTTGGAGGGCAGGCCCCGGGCATAGCTGGTTAAGTAAGAGTTGTGGCAGAAACCCAGGGGCCTACACTAAGGGAGCGACTCTCATGATAGCAATCAGTGGAGTTAGGCTGATAGCACTTGGTGGTTGACAATGGGTGGGGGGGGGGGGCGGGGATGAGGGGTCGGAGAGAGGGAGGAGTTAAGGATGATGACAAGATTTCTGTCTTGAGAAGCTGGGTGGAAGGCAGGGCCCCTCACTGAGATGGGGAACACACGAGGAATAAAGTTAGAGAGGAGGGAAAATCTTGACTCCATTCGGGGCCTGCTGGGTTTGAGGGGCCTACAAGGTATCCAGAAGGAAGTTAAAGACGTGGGTTTGAAGCTCAGGTCAGTAATCCCATCTGATCCCATCTAAAATTGGGAGTCATCTTGGGGCGCCTGGGTGGCTCAGTCGGTTAAGCGGCCGACTTCGGCTCAGGTCACGATCTCGCGGTCCGTGAGTTCGAGCCCCGCGTCGGGCTCTGGGCTGACCGCTCAGAGCCTGGAGCCTGTTTCCGATTCTGTGTCTCCCTCTCTCTGTGACCCTCCCCCGTTCATGCTCTGTCTCTCCCTGTCTCAAAAATAAATAACGTTAAAAAAATTTTTTTTAAATAAAATAAAATAAAATAAAATTGGGAGTCATCAGAATCTAGACGGTAACTAAAGTCATGAGAGCGGATAACATTTGCCTTGGAGAGTATGTGGAGGGAAGAATGCATGGGGTCAAAGAGAAAAACTTTGAAAACCTGAGGAATGCCAACCTTAATAGAGGAACAGACCTACAAAGGGACTGAGAACGAGCACTTAGGATGACAGGAAGAAAACCAGTATAGTTTGCTGTCACACAACCAAGGGACATGATCTAGTGAGGACAAGAGTTTCAAATAATTAAGAAATGTCTACTGCAGTAAAGATGGGAGCTTTAGACAGACCGGGACAGCTTTGCTGTTGCCTTTCATGACATGATGGCAGCTCAGGTACAAGGGGAGGGGGCGGGGGCAGAAACAAGGTGTGGTCAGCAATCCACCAATGGGTGGTGAAGAAGACAAGCCAGCGTAGACTGGGTAGGAAGGAAGGTGGGGGGGGGGGTGTAGGACAGCTGCTGAGGGGGGTGAAGGGAGCTTTTGTTTCCTTTCTCTGTCTTTTTGGAGCCAGGAGAGGTTTGATCACGCTTACACATTAACTGGGAGCAAAGAGTAGTCTCATTTTAATCAATCACTGGGAAAACTTGCCTTCTGCAGAGGATTTCATGTGTTTTGCCCCGTTAGAAAAAGAAAATTCAGTAACCCAGCGTGTTCTCTTTTTATACTTTGTTTCCAGGAAGCTTGGAATCAAATTCAGTTCCCCTCAATGTCTGGTAGTATTTTATACCACTTCCTTCACTTGCTTTCTGTTCTGTTTTATACCCAAGTACCTTGTTTTTAAATTTTTTTAACATTTATTTATTATATTATTGAGAGAGAGAGAGAGAGACAGAGCATGAGTGAGGGAGGGGCAGAGAAAGAGGGAGACACAGAATTCGAAGCAGGCTCCAGGCTGTCAGCACAGAGCCTGACACAGGGCTCAAACTCACGAACCAGGAGATCATGACCTGAGCCAAAGTCAGACGCTCAACCCACTGAGCCACCCAGGAGCCCCTAAGTACCTCGTTTTTAAAGAATAATCATCGTGAGCGGTTTGCAAGGTGCTTTCACAGCATCCGTCCTCCATTCCCTCGCCTTTCACCAGTGCCCACTGTGGCCATGGCCTCTGCCCCACACAGCAGATACAGTGTGGGGGGGACAACATAGTTCCTGCTCCTACAATCCCATTGAGGAGACGGACATGAACCCAATAATGGTGCTCATAGTTACAACTGTGGTGAGCGGAGCAAAGGAAACTCCTGGAAGCCCTAAGAATCTGAGGGGTCAGGAGAAGCATCCTTGAGGCTGAAGGATGCACTTGGAGATGGGTGGGGCACCCTCCACCCCAAATGAACTCTTCTCTTCGGAGACTTTGTAAAATGATGGTTCAGCTCTTGCCTGGGACACTTACGGTGGTGGGAGCCAATGCTGCGTTTTTGGACAGTGACAGCAGTCAAACTGGAGTAGAATTTGACTCATGGAACCTGCACCCTGATGTCTATACTTGAGTCCACACATATAAGCTGAACTTCTGTCTCACCTGGCACTCCAAGACTGGAGATGGCAGTGATAAGCCCCACCTACACACTCTTACAGGTATATCTGTTCTCTCACGGTTAAAAACAGCTTTCCCAATTTTCATTTTCCTGTTTCCAGATGATGTCATGTTGATAGAGACTTCTGATTGTTTCCAAATATCCATTTGTCGCTTCTATAGAAATACAACTCCTAGTTACCGGATACAGAATTGTTAGTTGAAAGTGTGACTGTCGGGGGGGGGGGGGGGATAAGAAAAAGAAACTAACAAACAAACAAAAAGACCACATTTTCCAGCTTCTCTTGCAGCTAGGTGCAGTGGATTACTGATAAATTTTTATCAGTTCTTCTGGAAGAAAAAGAAAGTCCTAATTACTATCTGTAGTGTTAATTCTCCCATAGCTAATTTGAAGCTACTACACATGACTCGCCAAACATGGAGTTAGGAGGAAATGTTCACAACGTGTTTTCACGTGCCCTACGAGTGGGTCCTGGCACACCATTGGCTAGCTGGGACCCTAAGATGAGGTTCTCAATGGGATATAAGTGGAAGTAAAGTGTATAACGTCCCAGTCGTGTCTCAAATGGAAGTGGGGGACCTCTGCTTCCCCTTTTTCTTTTTCCGATGGTCTGGACAGAAACATGGCGGATAATCTAGTTTATACTCCACAGGTAAGGGCAACGTTCTAGAGAGCAGAGCAGCAAGATGGGAGGAGCCTGGATTCCAAATATTTTAGTGTTACCTGGTAGACCTAGTTTCCTCGTGGGCGATTTTTTTTTTTTTTAATGCAAACAACTAAGAAATTTCTAACTTATTTCAGCCGTTATCATTTTGGGTCTCTGCTACAAACAGCGGAACCCGAGGTACCTGGGTGGTTCAGTCAGTTAGGCCTCCAACTTTGGCTCAGGTCATGATGTCACAGTTCGTGGGTTCGAGTCCCGCGTCAGGCTCTGTGCTGACAGCTCGCAGCCAGAAGCCTGCTTCAGATTCTGTGTCTCCCTCTCTCTCTGCCCGTCCCCCATTCATACTCTGTCTCTCTCTCTCTCTCACACACAAATAAATAAACATTAAAAAAAATAAAAGAAAAAAAAAGCTGAACCTATATCTTAACTAATAGAGTCATTCATCATAGAATGGCAACGAGACTACTGCTCTAACATCATCCCCAAACCCACTACTTATGACACATAATATGAGCAGATGAATTACACATTCTCCCTGCTCCCGGGAGCCCAGCCCAGGACCAAAGATGTCATGTACCCGACTCACTGTGAAGCGAGGTACAGGTCATGAGTACTTGAAGGCAGTTCAGAAAGTCAACCGCATGGATCGAAAGAAGGGAATGACTGTTACTCTGAATGAGGCCATATTTGAACTCAACTTTCAAAGATGGTTAGACTTTTGACAAGTAGAAATGAGCAGCAATGCATTCCAGGCAGAGGGATTGTACTTCTCATTCAGATTTTAGATTCCAATCATTCTGAAAATGTGATCCCTTAAGAAATCTCTAGACTGTTATTTTTCCCCTTGTAACACAACAAATTAATATTGTAAAACTATGACAAAAATGTTTAAAATATTGAAGAGAATCAATTGTTTTCTGAGTCTCTGATCTCCCCATTTACAAAGAAGCCCTTGATTTGTTCATTTTAAAGCGTTTTGGTGGATTAATTAAAGCATTCCTTTAAGTGCTTTCCTAGGCAGCACTTTCTGGGCTTATTTTGAATTACTCAAGGTGCATAAAGACACTTTAAAAAAGTGTCATTCCTTTAAAAAAAAATCTATAATGCAAACTTTTCACTAACGCAAACAGGCCTCCTTTCTAGTTAGTTTTTCTTAAGGGAAGAAATGATGTCTTGTGTTTCTTTCTCATTGCTTCCTGGGGGCCAATACGGTAGTAAGCACCGGAGAAGCTATAAATATTTATCAGGGTGAACAGGAGTCCTGGAATTTGAGACTATGAGGGAGGATGCTGGGATTGTGGATGAGGATAGGACTGCATAAAGGGCCTGGGTGGGAAGAAAAAGTCTGGCAGGTGCATGGTAGTCTTAGGAATGAGCTCCCGAGATACCCCCCCCCCCCCCCCCCCCATCCTGCCAGCAAATCCCCAGTCTCCTCTTCCCTTCAGGGCACAGGTCAGAAAACAGAGGCCCTGGGGGCAAATGGCATTGATAAAGGTTTCAAAGCTACTGCGTCCTAGAGCTGGCTAGCTTTCTCCCGCCTTTCCAAGTTAGCTGATGCTTATCCTCAATTTGCTTTTCAAAGTTGTGGTATCGAAAAACATAATAAAAAGAATCCTATGCGGTGTTTGACATTCAAATTCACATTGTATTCTTTCCTCAGAAAATTAATGCGCACATAACTATGGGAGTGGGAGCAAAGTCACACGTTGAAACTCCGAAACTTGAAGATGTAAATCCTTTTTATGATGGAACAAAACGAATAAAGTTGGGGGGGGGGGGGTTCTCCCAACTCAACGGAACATCCAGGTATTATCTCCTTAGCTTCTCCCTTTCCGTAGAGTGACAGGGAAAAAAGCAGGTAGGTAGATTCCCCAAGGAAAAGCAGACAAGAGCAGAAACACTTGAATTCCCACAGGGCTACGTGAGGCTAAGAGTATGAGTCAGAGAAAGAGGAAATCAAAATGGCGCAGTCAGGAGAGCACGGATGGGAGCCAGTTCCTGTTAGGTGGTGAAGAAATGGAGAAGACGGGGGGGGGGGGGGGGTTAATCAGAGCAGCCATAAACAATCTACTAACATATTAGCAACAAAGTATATTCATGAGGATGACTTTCTATGGAGGAGGCAACCTGTGGGGCATGTTGGCTCAGATTCTGGTCCAAATTTAGTAACTTTGTGTCACCTGGACAGTTTATCTCCCTTCAGAGCCTCAGTTTCTTTATCAACAGAATGGGATCTCTTCCACAGCTAGCGACCTTTGCCTCTTTCAGATGTATAAGATAATAATATTTACATTCCTGAGAGAAATTCAGCTTCTCTGACTACAGTTAACTCCACTTTATCATTAGCTTCTGTAGAGTCCTGAGAATTATTTCCTTTTGCTTCTTTATCACTTAACAACTGGCTAAATTACTCAGTTCACAACCCATTTAATGCTGCAAGTCATATAAGAACGGAGAGAAATGATATACAATGTTACTTTATTTTTCACAGTTGAAAGAGAAAATTGCCCATATACTTAACGAAGAAAATATTTACTTGCATGACTCTAGAGAGGTAGAAATAGTCACATACTTGTTAAACTGAGTTTAAATTTTCCTGAACTCTCTTCCATAGTTCAAGCCTTTGAAGATAAATTATCCCTAAATTTAGGCCAGAGATTTCTCTTTACTTTGGGTCAACAGCATAGACTCTTATGGTCCAAGCCACAATCATTTGAAGCTTAAACTCTTGGAATAGTCTATTGATTCAAATCCCTTCTCTTCCCCCACCCCCACCTTCCTTCCCTGCCCACCCCTCCAAGCCTACTCCCCACATAGCAGCTAGAGGATCCATTTGAAACCTAAGTCAGGTCATGTGACGCCTCTGCCCAGAGTGCTCCAGTGACTTCCTGTCTCACTCAGAGTCAGAGCCCTAATTCCCTTCAGGCCCTGAGAGGCCCCGCAGGCCCCCTGCTGCCTCTCAGAGACCTCATCTCCGACCCTTTCCCCTCCCAGACTCTGCTCCAGTCACACTGGCCTGCCTGCTGTTCCCAGGACACTCAAGCACACCCCCACCAAGAGACCCTTTCAAGTGATGTTCCCTCCATCTGGAACACTTTCCCACCAGGTGGCAATAAGGTGTGCTCTTCCCTTTACCTATTCTATTTACCTATTCTAGATAGTGACCCTCCCTGTTGGTATGAGCACTGGGTGTTGTATGGAAACCAATATGACAATAAATTTCATAAAAAAAAAAAAAATAGTGACCCTCTGCCTCCATGGCTTTGCACCCCCTGTTGTATTTCCTATTTGTGTCTTTCCTGTCCATTGTATCCCACTAGAATATAAAATCTACGGGCTCCGAGGTTTTGTCTGTTTGATTCATTCTTTTTCATATTTCTAATGCTTATAAGTGTGTGTGACATATAGTAGGCATTCAACAAATATTCATTTAAAAATATGCATAACTCTTTTTCATCACAGGCCATTTTATTTTACTGGACAATGTACAGTCTCTCTGACTCAATAATTTGTATAAGGAAAAATCTGTTTTTTCTCAGCTATAGACATGATGACCACAAAAGATATCTGAAGTCCTCCTGAGATCATTACTGAAAATGGCCAAATTCGGGGCCCTGTGGAAGGGTTGAGCAAGCAGTTGAATGGATGAAGTCCAGGAGACTCGAAGGGCCAGAAGTCCTATGCAGTCACCAGTTATGGGGCCATTTCCACCAAGGTGTAGAGCACCTACAAATAACCAACAGTCGGTTAAGCGTCCGACTTCAGCCAGGTCACGATCTCGCGGTCCGGGAGTTCGAGCCCCGCGTCGGGCTCTGGGCTGATGGCTCGGAGCCTGGAGCCTGTTTCCAATTCTGTGTCTCCTTCTCTCTCTGCCCCTCCCCCGTTCATGCTCTGTCTCTCTGTGTCGCAAAAATAAATAAACGTTGAAAGAAAATTAAATAAATAAATAAATAAATAAAAGTTAGCTGTCCTGGGGCGCCTGGGTGGCGCAGTTGGTTAAGCGTCCGACTTCAGCCA
>NW_024412400.1:79307612-79426137 GCF_014898765.1 Herpailurus yagouaroundi | reverse complement strand
ATAAACGTTAAAAAAAAAAAAATTAAAAAAAAAAAAAAAAACAAATAACCAACATCTACCTGTCCTCCTGGGAAACTTAGGCAATTTACCAGACAGAGGTGCTAACTGTGTGATCCATGAAAGTGATTATACTGATGTGAAGATCTTTCTATAGCAAGGCGGTCATGTTATCTTGATTCCATGAGTGTTCCCGTTATCAGATATCTTGGGCTCTGGCAGGCTGCATCCCTGTTCAATTGGCTGAGACATCGGGTGGTGTCAGAAGTACACACAGAGAGGGGCGCCTGGGTGGCTCAGTCGGTTAAGCGTCCGACTTCAACTCAGGTCACGATCTCGAGGTCTGTGAGTTCGAGCCCCGCGTCGGGCTCTGGGCTGATGGCTCAGAGCCTGGAGCCTGCTTCGGATTCTGTGTCTCCCTCTCTCTCTGACCCTCCCCCGTTCATGCTCTGTCTCCCTTTGTCTCAAAATAAATAAACGTTAAAAAAAAAAAAAAAAGTACACACAGAGAAAGAACCCTGAGAACAGGGCCCAGAGCCTCTGTGGAAGATTTCAAATGTGGGCTTTGCCACTCCACACTGGGTGAGCCCAGGCAAGCCACTTCACTTCCCCAGACCGCAGTCTTTTCTTCAGCAAGATATGAGTCACAAACAATTCCTGCTTTGCCACCTCATGGCCTGAAATAACCAGTGTGAGAATTTCTCTAAGTATATAGGACTCCATGCTAACGGCTCCATAAATGACTAAATGGCATTACTTGAGTCCTCAGGCTGATTCCTGAAAAGACAAATGGGCATGTCTAGGTGAACAGTCCCACCTTGTCCTGCCCATCCCCAAGAGAATGGAACTCAGGAAGGGAGAAGGCCAGCTTTATGGCGTCAGATTTTCGGTGCCGTACTTGGGGATTTGTTCATTCACCCACGACCCATCTACTGAGTGCCTACCATGGGCAAGGTGTTGAACCTAAGCTCCTGTAGGGAGAACAGACTTGAATATAATCCAGTCTTCTCCTAAAGGCACTCACACAGAATAGTGGGGAAGACCACACACAAGCCCCCCAAATCTGTACTATAACATAGAAAGAGGTTTGTCAAAAGAAAGACCCCTGGAGTGAAATCAATTCTCACGGGCTTGCCAGTCACTTCGTTCTCTGGGCTTCAGTTTCCTCTTCAGCAAAAGTAGAATAATCACAAGCTGATTACGAAGATCGAGATAGGATATTATTTTGTGTAGGTGCTTTGTAAACTGTGAATTGCCATCCAAGAATCAGTTGTTCTGTCTCTCCTTCCCTTCCTCCTCCTCCTCTTTCTTTTCCTTCCTTCTGCCCCCTCTGCTTCTCTCCCTCTTGCTCTTTATCTCTGTTCTCTCTTTGCTTTGATAGGGGCCCCACTGTGCATCACTGAGACAGTCTCACAATTAGCTGGATCTAGTCTGATCATTAAAATGACAGCCCAGTTGGATATCTTTGATCCAACATGTTTCCTTATTGTATCACATGGTCGCTATGAGTTGCTAATGGATCTGACCCCCGCCTGGCTTAGATGACATTTCCCAGCCCCCCCCCCCCAGTCTGTTGCTATACATAGGGTATAGAATTGAATCCAGGTGCATAATGACCTTTATTCCCAAGGGGTTGACTATAACTGAGGGTGGGGGAGGTGTTTAGATACAAAATGTAAAGTGCCCAATATTTCAAATCAGTTAGCATGTAGGAACAAAACAGGCACACCCACAACTTCTGGGTTCAACCCTTTCCTTTACCCAGCAAAAACTTCAGTTCCTTAGAATTTATGGCAGAATATCAACTTGGAAATAAATCTTAGAGATCAGATTACTCGAATGTCTGTTTGTTTTTCAAATGGTAAACTGAGGCCCAGAAAGGAGATCTACCTGACCAAGGTCATACAGTTGAATTAGCAACAAAAAGCCTAGAACTCAGATCTTCTGATTCTCATCTCTAGGTCCCATGACATGTGGAGATGCAGGTTCTTATTCTTTCTATACGCTCCCCCTCTTTCTCTTTCCCTAGGTTTGGGACATTCCTCCCACTTCCCCTGCCCTAACCACCTCCACCACACACACACACACACACACACACCCCTTCTTCTTGAGTCATGCTTCTGACAGCTAAGACTCTCAAGTCTCAAAGTTGGGCTCGTGTATAGCCGGGCTTCATGTACCCTGTGCTCCACATTTCCATCCCCACAGTAAGCACGGTCTCATTTAATCTTCACAAAAAATTGGTGTAGTGTCGTTATTCTGATCTTATAGACTAGCCAACTGGAGCTCAGAGAACTGTCTTACTTACCCCAGGTCACACAGCTAGAAAGGAGTAGGACCAGGATTTACATCAGATCTAGCACCAAAATTGGTTATTGCCTTATTGCCCCTTTAGCACAGCCCTGACCTTGGGAAAGAAATACCAAGGGGTACTTGGCTTCCAGCTCTTCTGGTGTGGGAAAATGGCACAAGTCTCCTGGACTCCTGAACATTTCTGAATCTTTTAACTATACACTAAGCAAAGAGAAGTAGAGTGAGTCACTTTACTCCCCCTCAAAGAGGGTAAGTAATAATGCTTCCTTAACAAGAGTTGTGAAAACTGAGGATTAGAATGGATAATGTTTGAGAAAGCACCGGGTAGTTTGTAAAGGACTATATAACTATTTGGTTTCAATAAATGACTCATGATTTTCTTAATCCAAATGTTAATGATGATATTGTTTACACTAGTTTATCATAAGCCTTCTCAAATAGTTTGATTAAGTGGGTAGTCTAAGATAATAAGTGTATGAATAATTAAAGTATTTTATCGGATTTTTTTCGTCTCACCTCTTGCCAAAAAAGAAGTTGGTTTATAACTTGTAAATGCATACATACCATGGTGCCATTCCATTTTCTTAGAATTAAAAAAACAAAAACAAAAACAAAACGATCACTGTTGTCACCTTAACAAACATTGACTGAACACATGCTTTGTGCCCCAAGATTGGACCAAATACTCTATTCTTCTTTACCTCATTTAATTATAGAGAGGTACCATTATGCTCTGTATTTTATAGATGAGGAAACTGAAGCTCAAAGCATCTAAGTGCCTTAACTAAGGTCACACGACTGTTAAGTGAAAATGACAAGTTTTTAGAGGCTACGCAATATATTTGACGTTACTTATACCACATCTGTCAAAACAAAACTTGTCAAAAACTTCAGTGGCTTGCCGTTATGGTATCTAGAAAAATGGATCATAAGGAAAATGTTAAAAACTGACTAGTAATTCATGTGTGTGTGTGTGAGAGAGAGAGAGGCAGAGACATGGGAAACAGGGGGAAAAAGCATACAAAAACTTAAGCTAAAGAAGACTGCTGTGGGGGCGCCTGGGTTGCTCACTTGGTTAAGCATCGAGCTCTTGATTTCGGCTCAGTTTGTAATCTCACGGTTCATGAGTTCGAGCCCACATCAGGCTCTTCGCTGACAGTGTGGAGCCTGCTTAGGACTCTCTCTCTCTCTCTCTCTCTCCCCCCCTCTCTCTCTGTTCTCTCCCCCTGACTTCTATATCTCAAAAATAAACAAACAATGGGGCGCCTGGGTGGCGCAGTTGGTTAAGCGTCCGACTTCAGCCAGGTCACGATCTCGCGGTCTGTGAGTTCGAGCCCCGCGTCAGGCTCTGGGCTGATGGCTCAGAGCCTGGAGCCTGTTTCCGATTCTGTGTCTCCCTCTCTCTCTGCCCCTCCCCCGTTCATGCTCTGTCTCTCTCTGTCACAAAAATAAATAAATGTTGAAAAAAAATTAAAAAAAAATAAACAAACAAACAAACAAACATTAAAAAAAAAGAAAACCACTGTGAAATGAAAGTCTAGGTCTGCACTCTTTCACATAGAGAGATATCGCACACTACTGATCCATTGACCCCCAAATGATTGAGCACTTACTATGTACAAGGACAAGTGTTCAAGTCTACAGGTTAAGAACATGAACTCAGAGAACCTCCTCCTCGGACCTCATAAACTCCTAGATAAATTGCCAGATAAATGCACTTAAATCATTGTGTGTAACACTTAAGTAAATTGCCTCTGGGGTGTGCTCAAAAGTTGGTCCTTATCTGAAGTGCTCTTTTATACAATTGCTTAAGGAAAGGGATAAAGGAGAATGTCCAACATGTGGAAATAAAAAAATAGGATTAGAAGAAGAAGGTGAGTTACTTAAATTGGTGAAGACGTTGGGACATAGATACTTTTATTTTCAGTAGAACTTGGAGCTCTTTGCAAAAAAAAAAAAAAAAAAAAAAAAAATCCAATGTCCCGAAAGCTAAATAAGGCAAACTGGGCCTCTGATTCCCCAAGGTTCAGATTAAGAGCCCAACTCTTCCGTGGAGGACAGGAGGAATGAGAGACCAAGTTTCCATTATAAATAGCCCCAGAGTTCAGTCAATAGCAATTTCTTTTGAAGCCTTTTAAGAAACCTGGGATGAAGCCAGCAGAGAGGTACCCACTAGGCCAATCCAGGAGAACAGGGAAATATCTAGAGCTGATTTCACTTTGCATAGCGTTTACTGCTGCAGATCACAGCAAGACAAAGCAGCCAATGGTGGCAGAAGTGTCCCCTGGCTGGTGGACCCTGTCGTCGAAATGTCTCTTCTCCACCACTCAGGCAACATGGCGTTGGCTTCCCTCTTGTAGTATCTTTGCACTCCCCCTCCTCAGGAAGCAGAAAGTCTGGGAATTAGACGCCTTGACATTCACATCCCTGTCTATCCAAGTAGCAGCTCTTGCCACAGGCAGGTTAACTCACCTGTGAATTTCCTCATCTTGCCAAGTGGCCTGCTTCACAGGGCTCCTTGGTCACTCAGGTGACACGACAAAATGCCAAACACATTGGGGCGTGACCAAATGTCCAAACGTGAAGGAATAAATAGCTTAAAATATAAAGGATTTGAATACAGATGTCCATGCCCATCCACAGTTGAAAACAAAAATGAAGCTAGTGAATAAGGCCTACGAACTCACAGACAGACACCTGGTCTACTTAGAATGGAACCTGAACTCCTTGACTGGTTTTCAAAGTCCTCCCCAAGATATCCCCAACCCTTTTCTCTATAATTGTCTCTCTATGTACCCTTTATGTCTCTCACAGTCCTATCATAGTAACCACCCAATGATTCAAGAGCCCAGTTCTTTATTTGTTGTGTTCATTTATTTGTTGTGTTGTGTTCATTTATTTGTTGTGTTGCTTCCACCTCCTGGAACACCTTTCTCCTAAATGGCTATACATCCAAACCTGCTTGAATGCAACCTCCTCCAGGAAAGAAGTTATCTCTGATATTCTCTGTTGTAAGTCATGCCTACTTAATCCAAACACCCCCGGCATTTTAATTTGCACCTCATATTCTAATGATTTATATGCTTGTGATTTGTCAATTTCCTTGAGAAGAAGGATTATGTCTAATTCTTCTTTGTTTCACTTACCAAGAAAATAATACTAGCTAGTGGCTGAGATTGGTCAAGCACTTAACGTGTGTGACCTCCCTTAACCCTCACAGCTAACTGAGGATGTTGATACTTGTATCTACCCTCGGCCTGCAAATGAGAAAATGGGAGATCAGAGAGGTTAAGAAAGCTGCCCAAGCACACAGCATTAAGTGGTAAAGTCAAGTTAGAAAATGGGGATTTCCAGTCTAAATCTATTTTTCATATCCATGCCTTCAATGACTGCCTGTTCTTAGCATAGGAAAGACTCAATAGATGCCTATTCATGAAGTAAATGAACAAACAAAGAAAGTACGAATCTTCAAGCATACACATTCCCATTCCACGCACAGAACTTCACCTTCTCTTTCAGGTAGTGGCCACTCAGTGAACATTTGCTGAATTAATGACTGGAGGAAGCGGTTCTAGAACAGATGTCTGGGGGGCTGCTGAGTCCAGAAAGATCTCAAAGGGGAGTCACTCACCCATTCCTTCAGCACTGACTCATCATTCATTCATTCTTTCAACATTTATTAAAAGGCTGCTATGTACTGAGCCGATGGTATAGGAATGAACAATAAGTCAGCCATGAGTCCCGGTCTTTGGGTGTTTACATTTTGATAAGATGAGAATCGACTGGTGCTTTCCAAGTCTAAAAACAGGCATTGGCAGAGTAAAGACAACTGAAGGGAATGACCAACATAACGTTCAGAGGTGACTGGTGAGGATAAGTCTGATGCTGAATATGAAGAAGTCTTCTTTTAAAGAGGAAATTCAGCTGAAGATCATGAAGATAACTGGATGACTCACCCATCAAAATAGGAAGCTGTGTCTGTCTGGTAAGGAAGATGGTCGCATCGAGGTGGCAGAAACCACGAAGATCCTGCTCCAACACTTACCACAGTAGACTTCACCCTTGCTACTTGGGCTACTGTGTGTGGAGTGGAGGACCTGTTCACTGGCCAGGGCTGGAGGGAGGCAGTGCAGCCTTGTGGCAGGAGAGCCCAGGATCTCAGGGTCACTGGCTCACTCCGAACGAATGCACATTCGAAAGAAACTCTGCACATTTGGGCACATGTAAGAGCGGGGAAACTGACAATTCCTCTTTCACCGAGTTGTAAAGTGCATAGAACAATGCCAGGCTCATAGAAAGCCCTCACGAAAGGTTAGCTATTTTTACTGTGCTTCCATCATTGGCTCTAAATGCTGGTACTTTCAAAGCGAAAAATACCCAGTGAATTCTAGAAGGGAGAGAAGATGCTTCCATTTTACTTGGGTATGAAGTAAGAGTATAAACCATACATCTTGCATCTCGTGAAAACTTTGTTTGTAAGATAATAGTTCCCTCATCAACCCAGGGCCTGGCTTCTCTAAACTGCCATATCGTTGTCTCCTGCAACAGAAGTCCAAATGGATCATGATTTTTCAGATTTGTGTACTTCATCACAAGACGTTAAGAGGAGCATCGAGTGATTCTGCTACAGCCACACAGTTACATTTTCTTTTACTTTACCAGACTTTTGCTCCTATCAGAATTCATGTCTTATTTTTGGTATATAAATGTTACTCTACCCTACAAAGTAGGCATTTCTTTATTAAAGCAAACGTTAGCTTAATACATGTATTT
Source organism: Herpailurus yagouaroundi (assembly GCF_014898765.1). NCBI lineage: Eukaryota > Metazoa > Chordata > Mammalia > Carnivora > Felidae > Herpailurus > Herpailurus yagouaroundi. The sequence continues at coordinate 79,419,054 of NW_024412400.1, read as the reverse complement.
CTTTCCTATTAAAAAATCCAAAAATACGTTTAAAAATATATGTGTTACAATTGTTTATTTATGCAAAGAATTATAAACAGATCGAGCTTTACTGCAAAAAAAAGTTCTGATGTTAAATCTCGCAGCTGGTCTTTTTGGGTTTTTTTTTCCAACCATTGGTTCTATCGTACCCCAAAAATGGATCTCTCATTTTACATGGGCTTTGATCAGGGGAGCAATGGCCCTCCCACTGGCAACTCTTAAATAGCCAAGATTAATTACAAAGACATAAATTCAAAAGTAGCAAGACAACTCTTTTGACTTCTTCGAAGTGTTGCCAAAGAAAGTATAAGATTTTCATCCTATACATTTTTTTTCCTTCATTGATAATAAGGTGTTTCCTTTTTTGTTAATTCAATACTTCTGTTGTAAAGAATAAGAATCATATACTAGACAAGTCAGAGGTTATCACTTAAAAGATTTCCAGACTTTCTCTTAATAGAAACATGTTTTAGGACAACAGTTTTAAAAATTATGACTAATGAATAAATACGTTCAGAATGTTATTTATTTCTATTTATTTACTTATGTTTACATATCAAACATCACAACTTACTGCCAAATGCTGGTGTCCTCCTTTGCCATGTTTTTGATAAGATGCGTTACATAGGAAGAACACAGTAGTAAATGCAGGAGATACTTCCCAAATTGCCTGATGAGATAACTAGGTTGAATAATCAAGGAACTCAAAACAAACAAACAAACAAACAAAAACCCATCTCAACTTTGTTCCACACCTGAGGCAGCCACATCAAATGGGGCTTGTCAGTGCGTGGGGCACAGGAGTGGGTTTGAGATAAGCTACAGAAGGTGGTGGCTGTGGTGAAAATGGTACAGGATATGGAGCCAGGAAGACTGGGCTCCAAATCTTGACTCTACCTCACTGGCCATCTGCCTTCTGAGCCTCAGTTTACTCACCTGGAAAACCATCATCTTAACCCCAATGTCACAGAGTCCCGGGGAGCATTCTAATATATAGTAGATGTTCCGTAACTAGCGGTCTTATGATGGGGATAAGTTTGGTATATTTGCACATAGATATAATTAGACAGTGCTTGTAGTGTACGGATATTTAAAAGGCATGTTAGCAATCCTTCACAAGGTTGCTACATGGGTTGAGGGAAGGCTGACACATTCTCCTGTTCCATAAAACTTTCTGTGGTACCTACTCCAAATCACACTGGAGAGACCATCACTCTCTGGGCATACTCAACAGATTATCATTGCTAATGAAGAGTAGAGCACTCGACTTAGATGTAGGGAGACCTGTGATTTAGTCCTGACTCCATCTTGGAAGGGCTCTATGACCTTGGCTCAGTTGCCTCCTCTCTCAGGACCTCAGTTTCCTAGTTTTAAGATGAGGAAGTCATCTGGAAATCTTTTAGTTCTAAAACTGTATTAGGTATTCAGATCTCTGATTTTCTGACTCAGGCAGAGGTTCAAAGGGAAGAAAACCTGTAGACGTGACTAAGGTGCTGGGAGAGATTGACCCTTCATCTTGTGTCTGAAAAGGTGTGATAGTGACCTGATTTTTACATGCTCTCTTAACAGCTAAAGTTAAAGTAGATCAGGTCAAGTTCCTTTCCTTGTGACCAAGAATGACAGGGAAATGTTGAAAACGTTTCTCTAGTCTTAGCAATAGAGGTATACTACATGCAGTGTACAATTTTGTCTGTTCACAGTCTTAACCAAGGCCTTACATACGGGTTGGGATTTGGGGTATAGTCTGTGGTCATGGATCCACAGAGGTCACCAATCACACACAGCCCCAAATATCTTTGGTAAGTGCATTCTTGCTGTGGTGGATCCTTTCCTATAACTGGACCAGAAAATAAATCCAAGTTTAAACTATTCCTCTTTTCAAGCTAACCAACCATGGAATTGTCTACCTTGGGAGTCAGAGAGATCCCAGCCTAGAGCTATCAAAGAAGGAGTTCAACAAAGAAGGAGTTCAATGGACACTTTGTTAGGTGTGTTATGTTGGAGACTCAAGTATGGAGTGATCTCTAAAGAACCTGAACTCCAGACTTTATGACTCTTCTGGTGCTGTTCCCTCTTACCAGGCTGATTCTGAGCTGATTCTGGGTTTTACCTTTATATCAAAAAAGAGAGAGAAATGAGTTGTTCAGACCTGTTGAGGAAGAGGAAAAAACCAACTCCGCACATGAGCTAGTTGAGTCTTTTAATGCTAAAGGCACCAGTATTCCAGGATTCTGAGCCATGGGCTTCTGGGTAATAAAGGTCAACTAAATATGGATGACAGCATTGTGAAAAAAAAGTTCAGCTGAGGTGACTGACATGCCCAAACCTGGACCTGGCAAACAGGAGGGGGCAAGATCACCTTGCCAGTATTTGTTATGGTACCTGACAATTACCTGCCTGCTTACTTCTCACTGGATCCTCTGAGAATTCAGAGACCCAGTTTGTACCTAGCTCAGTGCCCATCGCTCGAAGCATTGTTCTATAATTTAATCCGGTCCTTCTCATTTTGGCATACCGCCTGCTCCAGCTCAGAAGTTAAAAGGTTGCACTTCCTTAAAATTTAGTATTTCCCAACTGACCCTGCATCAATCAACCGATTAGTATAATTATACATGTACTGCTCAAGACTAAACACCAGCTAATGATCGCTAGCTTTGTCTTACACCAGGATGGTCTCTCTTGATCCAGCTGGGAACTGACCACTTGAAAGGAGGCACATGGGAAGATCTGAAATGCAACTGGGAGAACACCGTGTCAAGCTGTCATAGTCGTTCAAGGGGCAACCTTGGCAGCGTCTGGCCAGATCTGGTAAGTTGGAGGAATTTTGAACTGCGGGGTATGCATAGTGACTCAAGATTTAAAGAATGGCATAGTAAAGGAGCTAGTGAGGAGGTTTCCCACCTTAACTCTCTTGCTGGGCACCCGCACCCCCTCACTTCTCTGATTCCCACCACTCACCGGGGGTTTGTGTTAAGGAATAGTGCTATCCAACGCTGGTAGGCATAGCAGCTTGGTGTGTGTGGATCCGAAGGGTTAAGAATGTTTTCAGGGCTCACCCTGGCTTCAGAGAGAAGAACCCAAGGCTCCGGGGGAGGTAGGCCCATCCCTAGAAGGATTGTACCTGAAAGGCCGGGTCCGTGCTTTTGTTATCGCAGAGCAGGGTGTTAAGGCCTGGCTCATCCCAGCATTCTCTCTAAAGAACCACAAATGGGTGGTTACGCCATTAGTTGGAAAGCAAGGCTCATGTTTCTCCTCCTGTCTGCTCCTGTCTGAGATTGCTGTGACCTTCTTTGTTTGAAGAAAACTATTTGGCTCTACACTAAAATATAAGTCTCGTTAACCATGCTCCTTCCAAAGAGTACAGTCCTAACTTTCTCTTTCTGCCCTCTCTCCTCTTCCTTCGCCTCTGTCTTCCTTGCGGTTGTTTAGGTAATGGTACATGTTCAAGCAGGAGATTTGAATGTTTAACGTGGTCACCAGAGAAGCCCACACATAAGGGTTTTGAGTCTGCTCATGAAAGAAGGGGAAGTGATTCTGGCCATTGGGTGGGTGGTGACATCAAAGAGAAGCCTGTGCTGTTCCTTACAGTGTGGCTGGGATTTTTCACTCCAAGAAGAGGATTCAACAAGAGAGCTTTCCAGGAAAAGAGTGATGTTTCGTTTTTTGCTTCTTCTCCCTTCTTTTCCAAATCCATTCAGAAATATAAGCGTTTGATACCCAGAGACCAATTTCATTACGTAGAGAGGTCTAATGCTATTATTGAAAGCTAACACGAAAACCACGCTTAATGAAAATAGCAATATCCAAATATTTTTTTTAATGTTTGTTTGTCTGCTTGTTTGTTTGGAGTGAGCATGTACACAAGGGATGTGGGGACAAGCAGAGACGGAAGGAAAAAGTCTCAAGCAGACTCCTTGCTATCAGTGCAGAGCCCAACCTGGGGCTCAATCCCACGAAACCATGAGATCATGACCTGAGCTGAAGTCAAGAGTCGGATGCTTAACTGACTGAGCCCCTGGGTGCCCCAATATCCAAACATTGTCATATCCACTGTGTTGATCCTATGAACAACACGGTAGGATTTAAGAGGACAAGTATGGACAATATCCCGGTTTTTCATGGAGAAAATCAAGGTCAGAAATGGAAATTCCTTCCTTGCCCAGGGTCATACACCTGATAGACAGAAGCACCCAAACAGAATCATTTTTCTGACTTCAGGCTCATCATGGTTTTTTTCCTTTTTTTTTTTTTTTTTTTTTTTTTTTTTTTGTACACCTTGCTGCCTCTTCCCACACAAGAATCTTTTGAGATTAAGTCTTTAGACTCGAGAGTTGGGTTTATGGTCTTAATCAAAGGACTAAGAAAATGAAACTTTGAGAAGATTATACTCTCATCTGTCTTTCTCTGCACAGTGTCTGAATATCAAGGAAAAGGATTATTTGTTAAGGCTGCTTTGAAAAATCGCTGGCCCACGATTACTTGACTAATGCCAGTAGTAAAATCCTGTATATCAAAACCACACTCTCTTTTTGTTTTTTCTTGGCTCATTACTTGTCTTAGCTGAATGGCCAGCTATGTGTGAGTTGACTGGTAGGAAGGTTTTCTGTGAGCAATGACTGGCTAGGAGGTTTCTGTTGAGATCCAGGTAGTAACTTTAGACGAGTGCATATCTGTTATCAATGAGAAGGTGAGATATGGAACACACAATAAGCCTGTTGGCTCTGCCCATAAGCTTTGTCCAGCAGAGTCTAGACTGATGACCACCTGGATCGCCTCTGGAATCCTGGGAGAAGAAATAGTGACCGCTGATCAGAAGCTAGGTCTACTACTGTTGAAAGTCCAGGATCTTAAAGAAAACCAACCAATTTGTTGTTTTCTAGTTCCTACCCAAAAGACTGAGATTTGAGGACCCCCTCTTCCCCTCTCTCCTCCTCTCTCACTCATTATTAGCATCATAATATCAACCATGGATGAGACCTCAGAGAGATCAAGATATGGTGGAAGGCATACTTGTCTGGGATTGTGAAGTCTCTGCTTCTCTGCAGGCTCTGTGTGGTCTCAGATGAGTGATTTGACTTTGTGAGTGTCAGCACCTCCATCTCTCAAAAGGGGAGTTGAACTGCATGGTCTGTGACACTTCCAGGCCTGACGTTCTAGGATTCTCTCTAGACTATCAGATTCTGGTCTAAACCTGCTTAACCAAGAATGTCAAAGGATGCCCAAGCTTCTCGTCTTTAATTTGCCTCTCTCTCGGCAGGATGGTGCAAGCAGGGGAGTTGCCCCTCTTCCCCATGGTATTTAGGGGTCTCACTGTGATCACCTAGCATCCAACCCAATCCTTCCCTCTGCCAATGACCTTGAGCAATGGCAAATGAAACACGCAGACACAACAGGGAACCCTTGATATGGAGGGCTCTTATTTTAGAAAGGAGAAAAGCGAGACGAGGGGTATAAGACCCAGTCAGTCCCTGAGATGGGCCAGGACTCCAGCCCAGTTGAGTGCCTGTTCCATAGCACAACCATGCTGGAGATGGAGATGATAGGTAGATAGATAGATAGATAGATAGATAGATAGATAGATATTCAAGCTCTCACTTGGTAATACCTTTTGTTCATGACTCTCAGAGTCCAGAGTCCAGAGGACTGAGTTTACTAACTCAAATCCGGTGATTATCTACCTTGTGTTCTTATTCTATGTCTATTCTAACTCCTTCCACCTGGTTTTTTAGTGGGCGGGGGGGGAGGAGGGGGGGGCAGGGAAAGCTGTCAGGTAAAGTAAGAAAGAAATGAGCAATAGACATTAACAAATAATTTCTGATTTGAATATCAGTGCAGTGTACAAAATCAGAAAGCAAATAAGTGAAGGTAAAAATAAAACCTCTCGTGATCCCCTCGTTCAGCAATATCCACTGTGAACATTTTGGTGAGTTTCCTTCCAGTCCTTTTTTGTATACATATGCGAGTATATTCACTATCAATATTTTTTCATTGGTATTTCAAAGGGGTTTTAGGACTTACCACTTTACACCTTTGGTCTTCTATCAGTTGTATACAATCTCATTCCTATAATTCCATATCATTGTGGTGGTTATCCTTCCTAGTTGAAGCCTGATTGATAGAGTATGTTGTTGAAACTCCTAACACATGTCAGGCCTGAATTTTGGAACTGGCTTCCCCACCTGGACATACTCCAAAAAGGAATTTTGAGGCATTTGACAGTATGTTCCAAAACAGCTCCAGGGTTTTTTAAAAGTCACCCATTGACTATCACATTTAACATTGATTAAACATCAGTTATGCATGTCACGCATTGTGCGAAGTGATTTACAGATATTATGTTACTTAATCCTAACTCTCCGGGGATAAGTAGATTATTGTTTCCATATTACAGATGAGGAACGTGGGGCTTAGGGAAGGTACATCACTCAAAGTTGCAGAGCTAATAAATGGTAGAGTCATGCTTCAAACCCAGGCAGTTGGTTCCAGAGTCCATACTCTGGGCTCAAGGTTAAATTACTCACTAACACACCAAGCTGGAGAGGACTCACCTATTGGCAGGGGGGCAGGGTCTTGGGGCAGCCACTTACACTGTGCGTAAACATAACCTGGCGAGATGAGCTCCGCTGAGGAAGGCAGCAGATGTGCTGGAGTGAGCACTGGACTCGGAGTCAAACAGACATGGGCTCCAATCCTACTCTTCCAACATGCCAGCTATGTGACCCTGGACACGTCACTGTCCTGTCTGAGCATCAGTGTTCTTTCTCCTCTACAAAAGGGAGATAATAGTATTAGTCTTAAAGGTTGTGTCGAGGATTAAGAATGGCAACACGTAAAAGCGCCTGGTGCGTTTCCAGGCAAATAGCAAACGCTAGTAGAATTTAAGAGAGTCTGAATGTGAGCAGAAAGTTTCAAGTTGAGACCTGGTTCTTAGTCTCGGAGCAAACACTCTTGCCGTGTGATTTTGAGCAAAGATCCTGGGGCCTTTCTAGGCCCAAGTTCCTCATCTAAGAGGTGGCTGGACTAGATGATCTCTATGACCCTGTCTAGGAGCTGGGCCTTCACTGGTCTTTAGAGGAAGGAATGTGGCACACAGTGTCTTCCTTTCTCGTATCTGTCGGAAATGAGGCCGAGGTTCTCTGAGTACAATGGGCTTCTCGGCCCCTCTGCCCTGTTCTCGACCAGAGCCAGGCACTTGGAGCTTTCTGACGTGTCTGAGACCTGACGAAAGTCACAAATATTTCTTAGAAAGAAGGGGTGGGGTGGCGACTGCTTTTACTAGCCCTTCTAGGGAAGGAGGGCCACAGCTTTATAATGTTCTGAATGACGAGAGAAAATAACTTCTTGACTTGCTCCAAGGTATACAGCTGGGAAATCACAATGCCGGACGATTCCTTGAGTTTCTTACACTGAATCATACAACGATTCAGTGTAAGACAACCACTTGGGCTTTCACTGGCGGGCTCCTAGAACCTAAGCCCTGTGGGGAGTAGAGAACTGACAGTCTCACGCTAAAGATGCCTCTGGTCGGCCTCCATCAAGGAAACATAAACCAAGAGTTGAAGAGCGGTAGACAAGTCTTGTTAGGATCCCACAGAAAGGATAACTGAGGGTTTTTTCCCCCATTTCCCTGACCATGCCTCATTCATCTCCCCTCCTCTCCCAGATCTCTAACTGAGGAGGGTCCCAAGGCTCAGCTCTTGTTCTGCACTCACTTCCCTGGGGTTCTTATTCAGTTCCACAGTTTTAATAAAATCTTACCGCTGACAACTCGTGGATTCCTATCTCTGGCTTAGATTTCGCTCTGGGACTCCAGACTCAGGAATCCAGCTCCTGACCAGACCCCATCTTCTGACTCTTTGGCTGCTCTAACTGAACCATCCAAATTCGAGTTCCTCATGTGCCCCGAACTCCTTCAAATCTGCTCCACCTGTGGTCTTTCCCTTTTCGGTAAATAACAATTCCATCTGTTACAGTTGTTCAGACCAAAAAAAAAAAAAAAAAAATGAAGCCGGGCTTGCTTCCTTTTTCTCCACAACCCACAAACTACCAGAAAATTATATACAGAATATTACATACAGAATATCCCTCACCATTTCCTAGTCCAAGCCGTCATCACCTCCCTCCAAGATTATTATAATAGCTCCCTAAATGGTCTCTATGTTCCTACCTTGCCCGTCGGCACAGAGAGGCTAGAGGGATTCTGTGACAATAAACTCGGGATCCTGCCCAAGCCGTCAATGGTTTTCCATCTCCTCCAGAGGAATAGAAAGAGCTTCCAGTGCCCCATGGGGTGTATATGACATACTCCCCTTTCCTCTCTGTCCTCTGTCAGTGCCCTGCCCTCCTTCACTCCGTTCTAGTGGCATCTTCAGGGGCAGCCTCCTTGCTGTTCCTCACACAACGGGCATGCACTCGCTCATGGCCTTGGTGCCTACAGTTCCCACTGCCGGGTACCTCTTACCCCAGATAGCCAAATAGTTCTCTCCTTCACCTCTCGTCAGTCTTTGGTGTAAGCTATCTGGTGGCACCTTCCCCAGCACCCCATCTCACACTGCACCCTGCTGCCTCTCTGCCCTGCTTTCCCCCCTTTGTAGTATTTATTATCGCCAAAGCCATTTCGTACTGACTATCCAGGGTATTGTCTGTTTCTCCCTGCTAGAAGGAAACTCCAAAGGACAGTGGAGCACACTGATGGGCGTTCAGTAAATATTGGTTGAAGAAATGGGTGGGGTGGTTGGCCAAAGGCTTTATGGAGAAGCCCAAGTTTGAGTGACCCTCTGAATCACAGGAGGATCTGAGTGACCAGAGGCTGAGAAAGGAGTGCTCAGGATAGAGGGACACTGGGCAGAGGCCAAGTGGGGTCTTCATGGGATGGATAGGGTCGGTCTGACTTACTCTTCATCAGCCTTTACTTACCTGGTTTTATTTCTTCCAGAGCACCTAGCGTCTCTCTTTAAGTATGTAGCAAAAATCCCATGGCTGCTTGATATAATAGAAAGCTCATGGATGGAATTCAGAGCCATAGCCCTAAGTCTAGAAGTGTGACCCGGGACTAGGTGCTTGACCTCTCTAACCCTCTGCCTGTTCATCTGTCAAAGAAGGAAAACAACACGGACTTGGGTTCTCATGGGGCTGTTGTAAAGATCAAATGTGGTAACGGGTGAGAAAGTGCTTCACACTTCGAAAGCTGGACCGTGTAGTGGGGATTAGTGAAATGCAAGTGTGTGTCACTGAAATAGTCACTCTGACTCTCATATAGATTATCTAACTCAGTGGCAAGGAAAGGAGGGGAGGGAGTTCCAAACTGGTGACTAATTCAAGATACACTTCATCTGGGCTTTTGAATGCAGGAGGGGCATGGGAGGAGGGATTGGAAGATGTGCCTTCCTGAGGGCATGGCTAGTATCCAAATGAAGTGTTATTTGTTCCCCGTGCACCAGGTTCTGGAGATTACTTCTCCTTTCATCCTTACGTACATTTGTGAGTCGGGTGTTATTACCGCCTTCTTTAGACATAAGAAAGCCGAGGTTCCGAGAGGTTAAGTAACTTGCCCAGGGTCACACAGGTATTTGTGTTAGGGTCCAAAGAAACCAGCTTTGTTTTAAGAGTCTTTGTGTCCTTTCCATAAACTGCCTTTTCAGAGACCTTGTTGCAATGAATTGAGCAGCTGACAGTGCTGCCTGAGTGGCCCGAATTTGGGCAAGTAAATAAATAAAACATTCGGGAGCCCACACAGATTAACAGGCTCTAAGCTATTAAACATAAAAAAGGTGAAAAGGAAGGCCCATGTGCCAAGCAAGTGTGAATCCAAACCCTTTTTTTAGGGCACTGCCTTGTGCTGTGAGTGGTTTTGTCACGGCAGCACATGGTAACAATTTAGAAGAAACCTGGATTTTGAGCTAAACTTCCAGTAAGAGAGTAAGAATAATATAGCTGGGGAACAATGCCTACTGGTCTTCCTAAACATCAGATTTTTTTTTTAATGGGGTGGGGCGCCTGGGTGGCTCAATCCCTTAAGAATCCGATTTCGGCTTCGGTCGTGAGCTCTAGGCTCATGAATTCAAGCCCCACATCGGGTTCTGTGCTGACAGCTCAGAGCCTGGAACCTGCTTCTGATTCTGTCTCCGTCTCTCTCCGCTCCTCACCCACTTGTGTTCTGTCTGTCTGTCTGTCTCTCTCTCTCTCTCAAGAATGAATGAATGAATAAATAACTAAATAAAAATGTACAAACATAAAAGTAAATTAAAAACATAAAAAAAAAACAGTGGCATAAGCAATGGCATGACTTTGGGGATGATTAGCATCCTAGTCTAGGTTTTATTTAGTTGTTTGCTTGTTTGTTCGTTAGAGTATAGGGGACACGTAGAGTATAGTATTGCATAACTAATGTTACATTCGTTTCAGGTGTAGGACACAGCGATCGGACAAGTCTACACTACAAGTGTGCTATGCTCACTACACGTGTGGCTACCATCTGTCACCAGACAGGGTTCTTATAGTACCACTGGCTGTATTCCCTATGCTGCATTTTTCATCCCCATGACTTATTGCGTAACTGGAAGTCTGTATCGCCATTCCCCTTCACCCATTTTGCCCATCCCCCTACCCCCTCCCGTCTGGCAACCATCAGTTTCTTCTCTGTATTTATGGGTCTGTTCCTGTGTTTTGTTTGCTTCTTCGTGTGCTTTGATTTTAGGTTTCACGTATAAGTGAAGTCATAGGGTATTGGATTTTCTCTGTCTGACTTAGCATAATGCCCTCTAGGTCTGTACCCATGTTGCAAATGGCAAGATCTCAGCCTTTTATGGCTGAGAGTTATTCCATTGTGTGTGTGTGTGTACATATACATATACATACACACACACACGCGCACACACACACACACACACACATATGTCACATCTCCTTTATCTAGTCATCTATCAGTGGATACTTGGGCTGCTTCCATATCTTGATTATTGTAAATAATGCTGCAATAAACATAGGGGTGCCCGTATCTTTTCAAATTGGAGTTTTCATTTTCTTTGGGTAAATACCCAGTGGTAGAATTACTGCATGACATGTTTGTTTGTTTGTTTCATTTTTAAACATGCAATGTAATTAACAAACAGTGTCATATATTAGTTTCAGGTGTACAAAAGAATGATTCAACAATTCTGTACAGTACACAGTGCTCATCATGATAAGTGTATTCTTAATCCCCTTCTCCTATTTTACCCCCCACCCCCACCCGCCTCCTCTCTGGTAACCATCAGTTTGTTCTCTAGAGGTAAGAGTCTGGTTTTTTTCTGTTTGTCTCTTTTTTTCTTTGTTTATTTGTTTTGTTTCTGAAATTCCAAATATGAGTGAGATCATATGGTATTTGTCTTTCTCTCGCTGACTTATTTCACTTAGCATTATGTCTTCTAGTTCCATCCATGTTATTGCAAATGGCAAGATTTCATTCTTTTTATGGCTGAGTAATATCCCATTATCTATCTATCTATCTATCTATCTATCTATCTACCTATCTATAAATCTTTAGAATTAAGTTTTGAGGAACCTCTGTACTGTTTTCTTCCATCATGGCTGCACCACTTTTCATTCCCACCAATAGTGCATGAGTGTTCTTTTTTCTCCACATCCTTGCCAACACCTATTATGTTTTGTCTTTTTGACTCTAGCCGTCCTGACAGATGCGATTTCATTGTAGTTTTGAATTACATTTCCCTGAATATGAATGGTGTTGAGCATCTTTTCATGCGCCTGTGGCCATCTGTATGTCTTCTTTGGAAAGATGTCTATACAAATCCTCTGCCCATTTTTTAATTGGATTCTTTGGGTCTGGGGTTGTTGAATTGTATAGGTTCTTCATATATTTTGGATATTAATCCCATATCAGATATATCATTTGCAAATACCTTCTCTCATTCAGTAGGTTGTATTTCCATTTTGTTGATGAATCCCTTCGCTGTTCAAAAGCTTTTTTAGTTTTCCTGTAATCCCAATAGTTTATTTCTGCTTTTGTTCCCCTGCTTAAGGAGACGTCTGAAAAATGTTGCCAAAAACGGATGTCAAAGTGATTACGGCCTATGTTTTTTTTCTAGGAGTTTTATGGTCTCCTTCTCACATAGGTCTTTAATTCCTTTTGAGTTTATTTTGGTTATGGTGTAAGAAAGTGGTCCATTTTCATTCTTTTGCATGTAGCTCTTCAGTTTTCCCAACACCATTTATTGAAGAGACTCTTCTCCATTGTGTATTCTTGCCTCCTTTATTGTAGATTAATTGACCATACAAGCGTGGGTTGATTTCTCCCAGACTAGATTCTAACTGGTGACATTTTGCAGCAACTCACTTGTTGCCTGTCACATAGTGGGGTTTAATCAACATTCACTGAAGATATGCAGGTATCTCTCTATATACGTATGTATAACGTGTGTGGTAACGGGTATGGTTTTTGGTAATTATGTATGTAAATTTATTGGGATCAATGGTGGTATACAGGTGGATGGATACTGGGCCGATACGTCGGAGTAATGCAAAAAAAAGAAAAAAGAAAAAGAAAAAAAACCCACCTATAACGGTGTATAGGATGCTGACAGAATACTTTCTTTAAAAATTTGTGTACCAGAGGGGCGCCTGGGTGGTTCAGTTGGTTAAGCGTCCACTCTTGGTCTTGACTCAGGTCATGGTCTCATGGTTCTTGAGTTCGAGCTTTACGTCAGACTGTCATCCAGTGCACTTAGCCATTGTAGACTGCAAGATCGAGCTGCATAAAGGAGGCTTACACTGTGATTCATAGACCTACTTAAACAACAAAAACAAAACCAAAAACAACTCCTTCTCTAGCCACCACTGTTCTTGGTAGGTGCTATGGAAACCCTGAAAAGCGGGTCTTTGCAAAGAAGCAGAAAACTTGGTGAGATGGTGTCAGGTCAAGAGCATGGGCTTTGGATTTAACTCAACCAGGACTTGAATCCCCCTCATCTGTTTATTAGCTCTATGATCTCAGGGAGGCTATTTCCATTCGGGACCTCTGGCTCTTGATTTAGGAGATGAAGGCACCTGCCCATGTCTCCTGTCAGTAGGAAATAAAATTACATTTAGGGGGCTCAGCAGAGTAGCTAGCTCACAGCGGTTGTCAGTGACTCCCTCCTTCCCGCACCGGCAAACTCTCCATCAGCCTCGAACCTGACACCCTTGGGCAAAGACACTTACTGCCTTCTCCCTTCCCGGCCTCTACCCCACTTAGGTGTTGGGTCAGATGATCTCTAAGGTTCTGTTAAACGATATTAACTGTTTAGTTCTATTTTTTTACCGTACAGCTGGGATAGCAGGAGAGTGCATGATACACAGCCTACATTCTACACATTTTATATTAATGAGCCACTCACTGAGCTTTATTACATGGAATCCTCAAGAGAATACCTGGAGGGGACGGTTGCTCTCCCTTTTTACAAGTGAGCAAACCAAGGCAAGAGGCATGGAGAGAAATCGTACTAGGACTCCGGTAGCCACTTGCAGAGAAGACTCTTTGGAAAGGTTTGACAACAGCAAGACAACAAAGCCCTTTATTATAACCCCAGCCTTGAAAGTGGAAAGTTCCCAATTTTCACTCCATCCATTCTCCTTCTTCTTGCACTGAAAGCGTCAGTCATCTTCCCTCTCTTCTTTGCTGTCCCTTTTAAATACTGCCATTCTAGGCTGAGATCGTGACCCTCCTAAGAGCCTTCATCAAACCCCGGGAGGCAACAGGGCTGAACACAGAGACTTCCATACCTGGTGCTCGGACAGCACATGCACAAACAAAGCTGATGCCGAGGAATCCAGCCTCTGCTGCCTCAGGCTGTGGCGCTGGCTATGAATTCTTACTGGCTTTCAACTAAGTGTCTTTCTTTGGCATTTGACATACTTGTCAATGGATCCCTGGTAAAGCCGGTCTCTTTCTCTAGCCACTGATTTATATTCCCCCCAGAGGGGCTAGATTATGCCCTATACAGTGCGCACGCAGCGAGCTGGAAACGGCCAGTCCAGTCCCAGATTACATCGAGCCTGTCAGGAATTGCACCGAATTGCTGACCAGCCTGGAGTGTCTGGTCAGCCTTGTTCCCAGCCTTTCCCTCCTAGACGCACAAAGCCCAGTGTCAACCAATTCTTAATAATGCAATTAAATTTTTGGAAACCAAAGCTGAGTTTCATATTTAAATGTTGACTTTCAGCACGCAAGAAAGGTTGGCCAAATGCAGGAGTGACTGGAAGGTTTTGGCAAAGAGATTAATTGGGATTTTCCATTCTCAGCGAAGCTGCATGTGTTAATGCACAGGTAATACTCTGTCCTCAGGGGTTCCCAGGGACCAAAGAGTAGGCAAAGCATGAAACTGAAAACCAACATGCCTCATAGGAAATCACTAGTGTTCTCAAAAAGAAAAAAAAAAAAGTCAAGTAGAGGCTGCATTGAACTGTTTCCTCTTTTGAAATGTAACAACACCTACCTCTCAGGGCTGTTGTGGGAATGAAATTAGCACATATATGAACAGGCTAGCACAGGGCCTTGCTCAGAGTAGGAGCAATGAACATATTTACTTGCTAATAATTCAACCCGGGAAAAGGCACTTGTCTGAGGTTAAATGACCAGGTTTTGAACCTTAAGCTCCAGCTAACTAGCCCAGCTGGTGTCTTCCCACTCTGGGTTCCAATTGACTCGTCTTTCTAATTAGAATAATAATCGTGGCTTCACAGGGTCATGACTAAAAGCACATTAAGGAATGGCGGAAAAAGTTCTTTGCAAACTAAACAGCTTTCTAGACAGAGCATACAGCTAAGGTCAAAGACTTAAATCGCTGGGGTTGAAATCCCAACTCTGTTGTTTGTGAGCTGTTCGAGCTGCAGTAAGTTACCTAACCTTTCTGTGCTTCAGCATCCTGTCCGTAAAGTGGGGATGAAAATACCACTCATTTCATATGGTTGTTGTAAGGATTAAATACATTCACAAGTGTAAAGTACTTAAAAGAGCACGTACTAAGTACCATATATATGTTAGCTGTTAATTATTTCAAAGCTATGCTTATTAATTTGATGTTCATTTCAAGAATACGTTCATTCTTTTACATTCTTCTGTTACTGTGTTCAAAGTCAACCCCTCCAAGAAACTTTCCTAGATCTCTTGGCTTGAAGCAATCACCCGAAATATTCCCATATTCACCCAAAATATACCAGTTGTAGCTCGGTGATAGCCATTGTCTTTGCTTACGTGTTCGTTGATATCTCTCGCCTGCACTAGCCCTAGAGCCCTGAGTGACAGAGGTTTCCTCTTGTACCTCTGTACGCATGGTCCATGCCCATTAAATATTCACTGAATCGGGTGGAAGGAATGCAAATACATACACATGAATGAACCTACATAGACTGGACAATAGCTAATATCAACCGCTGCGTAACTGCATTTTAAAGACTGAACACAACGACAACCTTTAGCACCATACCTGATACAGAGTATGTGCTCAGTAAATATCTTTACTTGGAAGGATGGAAATGTAACTAAAGGTATGTTGAGTCCAATGAAAGGCTTCAATTTATTGAGTCCCTCTTACTGAAAACATGTATCAGACGGGTAAGCCGCTTGTCCTAGGTGCCAGGGCCGGCTCAAGAGAGCGAGGAGAAGAAAAGTAGCTCCTGACTTTAGGTACTCATATTCCAGAGGAGATACAGGCAGTACAGTTGCCAAATAATTACAGGGGCCATAGGTGGTAAGCTGAGGATGGAGTGTTACAGGAACGTGCCTTCAGCCCCTCCGTCACTGCTCTGAGGCTTGCACTGCCTCGATATTAAAATGCACAGATATGTTCATTTGGGATGGCTACACCTTATCTCAAGAAGTAGGGCATGAGGAGAGAAGGTCCTACATCGAATAAAGGAGGAGGGGAGCAAATCACTAACCGGGGTGTGGCCGATTATATGCAGCAGGTGAGACCCTAAGCTAAGGGAGGTGGCGCCATGAGCCACGTCTATAGAGTGACCTAGATTTCTTAGCCTCAACCATTTTTATGTCAAATGTTGACAAAACAGTATATAAAACAACCAACCAACCTGAAGACCTGATCTCTCACCAACTCTCCTTCCACCAATAGCTTCACTTCATGAGGTCCCAGTTTTGCTATCAGTTGAGAAATGAGTTTGGACTGGACTAGTTCCAAGGATTATTCTGCCTTTACTATTTTTTTTTTTTTTAATTCTATTTTTCAATGCCTGGCTTGATGGAAAACCAATCCTTTCTCCTAGCTTCAAATACTATGTCTATTTTGCTGAAGCCCAATTTATATCTCCAAACCAGACCTATCTTTCGGGTTCAGGTCTTGCAGAGTCAACTGTCTACTTTGACATCGGAGACATCTCAGACACATCGTGCGCAAAGCCAAGTTCTTGACTGCCGGCATCTGCCCCTCCTACAAACTTCTACTTTGAAGTGTTTCTAACTCAGTAAACGGAAATACATCTACCCAAATGCCCAAATCAGAAACTTGGGATTCATTCTTAATATCCTTCTCTCTTTCACCATCCACTCCCGATCAATCCAATCTTGCTTTCAATCTTGTCAATTCTACCATCAAAGTATGCCTCAAATCTTTGCACACCTCCCCACCTGCACTGCCAGCTCCCTTCTTCTCTCACCAGGACTCCTACCAGAGCCTCTTAAAGAATTTACTCTTGCCCATTTCTAATTATCTTCCACGTGATAGCTGGGGTGCTTTTCTTAAAGCAAAAATCAGATCATGTCATCACCCAGCCTAAAATATCCTAAATGATTTCTCAGTAAACTTAGAACAAACTCTAAATTCCTGCCCATAGGCTGCAAAGGCCTCCATCGTCTGGCTCCTGATTCTCCCCCCAAATTCATCTACCACCAGTCTCTGCTTGTGCCATACCGACCTCTTTCAGGTCTCTGACCATGCCATGGGTTTACAGGGTTGTCTGGCGTCTGGTCCCTCTGCCCCGCACACTTCACCCCTCACCCTTGGCCTGGAATCCATTCTCCATTTTCACATCTCAGCTTAAAGCTTACTTTCATGGAGGGGCCTGTATCCTAAGTAAGTTACATCCTTCCCCCATTTCACAGTACCTTACTTATTTTCTGCAGCTCCGTTAACATAATTTATAATAAATACTCCTCTGTGGGTGTACTTGTGTAATGTTTGTGTCCTCAACTAGACAATGGGCTCCTCCAGGGACAAGTCTGTAATTGTTCTTTGTATATGCAAAGTCTAGCCCAGTGCTTGGCATATAGTAGGTGCTTAATAGATAATTTTTGTGGCTGCAAAGTAGTCAGACCTGAAGATATCAACATATGTGTATCCCATACTAAAAAAGTCTAACCCAGTGGGCGATAAAATAACGAAATACAGTCGACTGTGCCGTTTCTCCAAACTTTTTCGTTCCTGACCTCTAGAATCTTCCAGCACTCCTCCATTTTCTTACTGACACTTCCCAGTTTTCAGAGTTGAGAAGGGACGTATCTTGGTGTTATGTTCCTTCGCTCTGCTCCCCTTGGACACATTTAGCTTTGTGCAGGAATGTGGCTTCCACAGGTGTGGTTGGGTGAGAGGTGTTGGGAACAGGAGGGGTGGAGAGGGAAAAAAAAAAAAAAGGAACCATATGGGGGAGGTGGCTGCCCTTGCACAGCTTGGACATCGTCCCAGCTCACCCACGTCGGAGTTTTTTTTTACTGCCGTATACATCCAGTATTCTCTCCTTCCCACCTCTAGGAATCTAAAAATAAGTGAGCTGTTGATCAAGGGCTTGGTGATGGCAAACCTGGCAAGTATGGGCAGACAGGCTCCCAATTCTAGAAGCATTGCCTCTTGCCACTACCGCCTGCTGTCCCTGGCCCCTGTTGAGACTGTTATGCACCCATCTACTAAGTTTGCTGGGTACTTTGTCCCATTTAGGTCCCTACTGTGATAGATTGCAGGAAGTAGGATACGGACTCTTGGGTTGTTTTTAATGTCAACAAAGCTCTGTTGCTTCATCCGCTGAATTATCGCTTTGTCCTGTTATTAGAGATCTTCCCTCTAGCACCCGTACTCCTATTTTCTCTCTTCCTCCCTGTCGAGAACGACTTGCCCTAAATTCCTTTTATATTTACCTCAATATTCATGGGGTCCACTCGGCTCTGGTTGCAGAGACAGAAGGGATAAATGCAGGAATTCTCTTAGGAGGACAGCACTGGCCCATGGCTTTTCCTGTCACTCAGGTCAAGCCTTTGGTAGAAAGTTATCCAACCTCATTTTAGTAACTCACCCAGCAACTCAGTTCCTGGAAAAATTTGTAGAAATCCACCTTGCTGATCCTAGAAAACAGCCCTGATAAATTTGGACTTTGTTTATACCATTTGCTAAGACTGAAGTTAATTCAAAACAAATGATTTTTTTTTTTCCTTTTGGGTGCAGGGGAGGGCTAGGGAGGGGCTAAGGTAGAAAGAGGAGGAAGAAAGAGGAAGAAGGTACCAAAAAGGAGGATCTAACACTGGATTTCAGTTCCCACTACTGGGAAAAGGTTCATTTCCAATTCTGCATTTCAAGAACAAAAAGACTTTCTGATGATCTTTTTTATTCTCTTTGGATCAGTATGAATCCTTAGCAGTTAATTTATGTCTTCCTGTATTTAAAAGGTTAAAATATTTCAGGAAGTGAAATTAATATATTTAAGGATGGTTACAAAGTCAAGACAGGGCACTCTACATCACCGTTCCCCAGATACAACCTGAGTCACAGAATCTGCCAGGGAATAACCTGGAAGCTTTCCTTAACTATGATAGTTCACTCATTAGTTTGTGTGTTCCTCTGGCATTCAACAACTACTTTGAGCTGCATATTATAATACCCAAAGTGCTTTCTCTTGCACTGTCCTTGATTCTCCTGAGAACACTGAGAGGTAGTCTTTTAACAGAAATTACCATTTTAGAGAACAAGAAACTGAGACCCACAGAAGTTAGTCAGTTGTGGAACTTTAACTGGAACCCAGATCATCAGATTTCACATCAAACTCTCTTTCAGTTCTACCTAACTTTAATTTCACCAACATTTCCTAAGTGAGTAATGTGTTGGGCACAAGTCTAAGAAGACAAAAATGAAGCACTCTTCTCCTTGAGAAACATCTAGCCTATGGAAGAAAGACAGAACTTGAGGCAGGGCTGTGGGGCGGAGGTAAGTGCATGGGTCCTCGGAGTCTGGTGTAGAAAACTGTTGTCGAGAGTCAAGACTGAAAAGAGCGGGAGGGCCTTGTTTCTCCGATCGCCACTCGGTTCGCCACTTGTTTCTCCATTCTCGCTGCCACCAAGTCTTAATATGCCTTCCCAAAGGATGGCTTTCATTAATGTCAGAATTCATCTTTCTCCGTCTCATTTTCTTCTGAGCATTTTGCTGGCATTTTAGCGTCAGGGCCTCCAAAGAATGAGGCTGTTCTTGGCAACTTAATGTTTACACATTGAAAGCTGCCGGACTAAGTAATTGTTAAGATTTCGGAAATCTTGTCTGGTGGTATTGAGCACGCATCGTTATCTCCAGTCCACCCTCTTGGCCGCAGAGAGGAAATGGTTATAACTGCTGGCAGATAAGCCCAACGCTAGGTAGGCTGGGCCTTGCTGACTACGGTGCTATGGAAACTGGTCTGGATACAGGGCTGGCACCTGGAGATATCATCTGCCAGTTTATTACCCAAAGGTCCGGGATGCCCAGAGGGTTGAGGTGAACTTGGGCTTAGTTAAGTAGGCATCAAGCTCTATTAGGTGTGCAGTTCCTGCCAGGGATGGTCTTAGGTTCTGACATCCAGACTGCAGATGTTACTGGAGGCTGTGTGCTCTCGGAGAGCATGAGGCTGGGTGACCTGATTGTTCCCGGTAGAACCTGTCAGGTACAAGAAGGTACAAAACCCAGGTCCAGGCAAAGCCCCAGCCTGCAGACTGAGCTAGCCTGGTGATCGTGGCTGGGAAGAGAGCCGAGACTCGTGGGGACCTTCCTGCACTGGATGTTGGGTATTACTGGATGGTACCTCGAGACGGCTGGGTTATATCTTGTTCTAATCGAGACTGGATGAAAAATTCGGAGACTGAACCTGCCCAAGGAGGGTGCCAATGCCTCAGAGTGACGTCAGAGTGGGAGGTAGGACACAGCATCTGAGAAGAAGCCATGTAGTTTTGCTTGGCTGGGAATCAGGACATTTGGGGCCCAGTCCTGACTCAGGGACTCTCTTCTGCCTGACCTAAAGCTAGTTTTAGCACCTTTCTGGGCCTTTGTTTCCTCAGTAGTTTGTGTGCTACCTGGGATCAGGGTCCCCTATTGTATTCATATTTGTTTCCCGTCATCTAGCATGATGGCATCTCTTTCATAAAAGACTTTCATTGAGCTGTGTGCTGTGTGAATGAGTGAATAGAGTGAGCTGAGTGTGAAGAATTACATTAGTGGTTTCAGGGAAAAGGGGCCTATCAGAACCATGGTCCTCACCCCGGCTGCCTAGATTCTGATGTCTACCCCCAGGCCATTTTTCAAAATCCAGTGGTTCAAATAATAGTATACTCCCCAAAGTTCCTAACAGCCTGTGATTCTCAGAAGAAAAAAAAAATTTGAGGTTTATTTTTTTTTTTCCTTAGCATTCACTAGCCAAACATGTTATAAGAAACAAAAAATTGGGGCGCCTGGGTGACTCAGTCGGTTAAGCGTCCGACTTCGGCTCAGGTCGTGATCTCGTGGTCCGTGGGTTCGAGCCCCGCCTCGGGCTCTGTGCTGACAGCTCAGAGCCTGGAGCCTGTTTCAGATTCTGTGTGTCCCTCTTTCTCTGACCCTCCCCTGTTCATGCTCTCTCTCTCTCTGTCTCAAAAATAAATGAATGTTAAAAAAAAAAAAAAAGAAACAAAACATTAATGTCTTCTAGTTCCAGAAGAATCCCAGAGGCAGTCCATCTACCAGGAAAGCTCCTGGGTGGCCTCACAGAGACAGCAAAGTAACAAGGAAACCCTTGACGTTTGCAAATGCTAGAAAACACCAACAAACAAGATAAGCACACTAAGACCAAGGGGGCAGAGGTAGATTAAAGATTTACAGATCTACCTAATTTGGGTCAATGTGCTCAGAAACGGTGATGTTTTGTTATTGTGAAAACGAGTGTCTCCCAGAATGAAAAGTCTTCTCCAAGAGCGAGTGGGCCACTCTCACTTTTGCTAGAAAGTCCTAAAGATGAGGGCAGCATAAATTTTAGGCCAAACATTCAGAATTGTGAATTAGGGGACTGGCTGCACTTAAAAGACTTCACCTAGGGCTTTTCAGTGTCTTCAGCTGTGCTTGTAAGACAGATATAGACAGATAGATAGGTACATAGATAGATAAACAGATATCAAACTAATATATACACGTTTATATAATTTGGAAGATAAAGAAAAAAAATCAAGGGAGGAAAAAAGCATTTGTAATCCTATTACCCAAAGCAGCCAAAATGTTTTCTGCGTATTGTATACTCTTGTTTATATCTAGTCTATTTTTTTTTAATTTTTTTTAACATTTATTTATTTTTGAGACAGATAGAGACAGAGCATGAGCAGGTGAGGGTCAGAGAGAGTGGGAGACAGAGAATCCAAAACAGGCTCCAGGCTCTGAGCCGTCAGCCCAGAGCCCGATGCGGGGCTGGAACTCACGGACCGCGAGATCATGACCTGAGCCGAAGTTGGACGCCCAACCGACTGAGCCACCCAGGCGCCCCTATATCTAGTCTATTTTTTATGAAGAGTATTTTTAAACATAGTCGTTAATCTACCATATATGTATATAAAACTTCTTTTCACTTTACCTGTTACCATAGGTGTTTTTCAATTCTATTTTTTTTTTAAATTAGTCATATTACACTTGAGCATTCTCCATCCAACACCTTTTCCCTCAACCCAGTGATGATGGAACCTCACTTTTTTTGTTGTTAGCTATAAAACTTAGACACACATATTCGTTCAAAGATTTTTTTGCCCTATATGTTTGAGTTTTTTCCCTGTACATTGTATGCGCCTCAAAGATAGGTTCCTAGAAGTAGAAGTACTGACTCAAAGGGCATGACTGTGTTTGTGATTCTTGAGACATGTGACCAAATAGATCACTGAAAGAGTCATGCTCACCAAAATGTAGTATGACAGGAGTCAATTATTTAAATGTCAGCCTCCATAGTGAACATAAGTATTGGTTCAAAGGTTTTACAAGCACTTGACAGAGACGTTGATAGATGTGGGAAAAGACAGAAAAAAGGAAGAGACCCTTAAGATTCAAGTACAGCATGGGAACTAGACATCGTTGGTAACTGACAATTGGTTAGAAATTAATGAGGCCTTCCTGAATACACATCAAAGTAATAGCGGCTTTTGGTTTACCAAAGTGGATACTGCAGCAAAGTAAGTGATTCAGGGTGGCCTGGGTTGATGGGAAGCAACTCTACCGCTAATTTTGGGGGGTGGTCTTTGCAAACCATTCCCCTCTCTGGATCTTTCTCAACTGTAGAACTAATAGGTTGAAGGCTGAGGAGAGTTTAGATTATAGTGTCAAATCCAGACGATGAAGACAAATTCACAGAGTCATGGGGTCCAGGAAACTATTTGTCTCTAGACACCCAGAGTTACAACTCTGATGAGACCCACGGTTCCATCAGAGTTGTACAATGAAATAGCAGACATTCTAGGAAGCTCTCGGGACTCCCCCAACCTCAATTATGAAGCCTCAAGATCTGTATGTCCCATATGGACTGATGGCAAAGATTTTTCTGGGCCTTGTTTCCACAGAGAATCTCCTCAGAGAAATGTTGAATCAGCAGCTTGATGAGGTGGCTTGAATCATCTACTGCTATAATGACATTAGGCCCTTTGGTGCCTCCTTAGTGTTCTCCTAACCATTCTCTATCTAAATGACGGCATATAGAAATTAGCTAAATTGCTTTCAATTTAGGAAACTAAAAGAATAAATGCAGGTTCTCTCATTTTCTGGACTCTATTTTGGGGGCATTGTTGAGTGAAAGGCAGGATCTCTTCAGATTTCAAGAGAAGCCTGGGTCACCTTTTGGAGGATCCTAGTATGGGAAAATGAGATAGAGAGATGGTGTATATATACATATATATATATATATATATATGTGTGTGTGTGTGTGTGTGTGTGTGTGTATAATTTGTGTTTTTTAACAGAAAAATTGAGAATACAATATGGAGAACAGCCTTGTACCCAATTTCACCCATTATTAACATTTCATCTTAGTCTGGTACACTTGTAACAATGGAGGAAACAATAGTCACACAAGATTATCAACTAACATCCATCATGTGCTCAGATTTGTTTAGATTTACCTTCTCTCCTCTTCTGTAGAATACGTGTTGACATGAAGTTATCATGTCTCCTTGGGCTTCTCCTGACTGTGGCAACTTGTCAGACTTTGTTTTTGATAACCTTGACGGTTTTGAGGAGTAGTGGTCAAGCGTTCTGTAGGATGCCCTTCGACTGGAATGTGTCTGATGTTTTCCTCATAAATAGACTGGGAAGTGGGAGCGAGACCACAGAGGCCAAGAACCATTTTCTCACCTTCTGTCAAAGGTTCATACAGTCAACATGGTTTATCATTGTTGATGCTGACCTTGACGTGCTGGCTGATGTAGTGTTTGTCTGGTTTCTCCATGTAAAATCACCTCCCCCACCCCCTTCCCATACGACATTCTTTGGAAGGAAGTCACTATGCCCAGCTTATACTTAAGGAGAAAGGAATTCTATTCTCCCTCCTTGAGGATAGAGTATCTGCATAAATTATTTGGAATTCTGCCTGGGAAGTTGGGCTCTTCTCCTTCCATTTATTAATTTTCCCCATAATGTATTTCTATCTGTGTGAACTTTGGGTACTTATTTTGTACTTCGGGTTATAATCTAATATGACTCGACCTTGCTGCTCAAATTTTCCAGCTTTGGCCACTGGGAGCACTTCAGTAGCTCCAGTGGCTCTGAACTATCCCCCATCAATGTAGAGGCTTTTTGTTTATCTTGATTTCCCTCCTTCTCCTTCCCCTTCTTCTTCTTCTCTTAGTGAATCTTTATTTTATGGTACAGTCTGAGCACTAGGGGTGATCATGGCTACTGTGGCATCATTGCTTCTAGGCCAAATATATTTAACATTTGATACTGTAAATACCAACACGCATACAATCACGATACAACTGCACTATCCTTAAGACAATTCTAGACTTAGTAACAATATGAAGTCACGGCACCGTGGGAGATTATGAGGCTCCTATCCTGCGTCCTGCAGTGAGACCCGCACACAAAACTTGCGCAGGACAGTCTTCTTTCCATCCTGTCAGTGTGCCCCCAAGACTGAACAGAACCTCCGTGGAGAGCACATCAAATGTCCAAATCTTCAGCGTTCTCTCAAAGTAAGGCCACAGCAAATGGCTCTTTTGCAGGGCTGCCCACCCTATATTCGCTTTCCATGATAAGCTATGGAAAAAACAACAACAACAACAACAGTGGATTTAGAACCAGGGCATCAAGGTTCAAGATCTGGCTCTGTCAGCCATTCAGTGAATGTGGAAAACGCCTTCTGTCTGGGCCTCAGTTTCCATTTATGTAACACCGGTAGCATTGGATTAATTTGTTGCTAAGGACCCTTTCAGTTCTAGCATATTGTAACCCAGTAGTTTGACATTGAGAGACTCTAATGGGCTCCATGTCTGCTCATCCATGGGCAATAATATTGCAGAAAGTCTAAGCCAAAGGAGAAATGGTGGTAATGGGGAGCTCACTGCTAATAAGTAGGAGCTGCTTTATCACTTCCTGAGGATGCTGAAGTCTGTTAAAGACCCTATTTCGTCTAGACAATCAGGCCTGAGAAACTTTAGACCTTTCTTTTTAAAGAATGGAGATCAAAAAAGTATAGGAAATACTGAGTGAAAGTATGTCTTTTATTGCCTTCAAGTTTGTTCTGGAAGATCAAGGCTTTTTTTTTTTTTGTAAGGGCAAACTCCTCATCTGTTATTTCCTCTCACTTCAAATAATTACCTTTAAGGCAGTGATAGCTGAGCTACCTCTAAGTTTCTTACCAGGAATCTCTCTCTAGGTTTTTTTTTTTTTTCCTTCCTTCTTGTGTGGGGTGTGTGTGTGTGTGTGTGTGTGTGTGTGTGTGAATGTTATGACATATTTTTCACATCCACATGGGGCCCAGTGGCTTAAAGACTGCCCAGTATACAAGTGTCATCTCCTTCCTATCATTGACTGGGACAGTTTCCAAAAACAAACAGAAGGAAAAAAAAAAAGAACTACAGTACTGAAAATACACTTGAGAAGTGTCACAGCTGATTATGAATGCTGGAGATCAAAGGTACAAGGTCTCAGAACCTGTCTCCTCCAACTCAACTTTAAAAATCTTCAATTGGTTTTTGAACCCACTCAGCATAACCCCAGACTTTGGTCTACAATTGGTTAAAAATTGATAGAGGGGAGGATTCTAGGACTGCCTTCTTTACTTAGAAGTTTAAATTTTAACCCCTTCCCCCACGCCAGGTACACACATAGATATAGCTCCTTTTCCGTCCCCCCATCTTAAAGTCATGCAAATATGTATCTGGATATAAAGGTATAGAATTTAGAACAGATAGATACCATGCAAATCACCCGGGTTATTTCTTCACACGGTTGAGGAAACTGAGTCCTGACAAGTGGTTTTGCTCCAGGTTCCAGAACAGAGTTCCGGGCAGCACTGTAATTAGAAACCCAGGGTTTTTTGGCAACGAATCCAGGTTGTTGTTGTTTTTTTCTTCCTACCTCGCACCATGCCCCTGAGGAAGTAACGTGTTTTTGTGTGTGTGTCTGTATGTACATATGTTACACAGTCATGGACATGTAGAAAACATGCACCAAGCATCTGTAGTCTGACCTCAGGGAACAGTTTAATGACTCGAATTTCAGGCAGCTGAAAGGTTTCTGCGGGTGGAGGTTGAAATAAACAAGAAAAGCCACTGTGGAGATGTGAATGGAAAAGTACCGAAAGCACTCCCTCCCTCCGCACATTCTTCCGCTCTCCAGCTCTGCCTGCCATCAAGCCGGGCTTCAGATAGGCTTCTGCATAGCCAGGTGTACAGAGGGTGGTGTGGAGAAGAAGGAGAAAAAAAAAAAAAAATGCAGGCACAACACGCAAATCAAGTTTTTCCACTTCTGGCCTTAGGTAGTAAAGACAGCTCGGCCGGCCGCAGGCAGGGTGGGCCAGCTACCCAGAGTTTACAAACACTCAAGTGCTTTCCTCTCTTCATCCCTTCCTGGTCCAGCTGCTGCTTTCCTTCATGCTAAAGTTTCATAGGAAGTGAAAACCCTGCTATTCAAAACAGTGATCCAGTGCAATCCAGTGCAATAAACAAATGATTAGGTGCCCCGCCCCCCCATCACTTCTCTATTTTAAGCGCCCGATATTTATTTCCATTTTAAATAAGTGAGAAAAGTGTGGAAAATCAGTGTTGTTGGGGGGGGGGGGACTCTGAGCTAGGCTGAAAAGGTTTCTAAAGAAAAAAAAATCTCAGAATAAAACAGGCTGAAAGCAGGCAGCATATGGATCAAAATTAAACGTTGACACTTCTTTTTCAGAAGGTAGTAGCTGGAAATCATCTTCTGGGTTTGTTTTTTTTTTTTTAATGTCTCAAAACTTTCTGCTCAATTTCTCTAAAATATACCAAGAAAACTCCTTTCTTTCTCCAAGAATACGCGGAGCTCGTTTACAATAGGTCTAAATAAAGAATGTGAAAGAAAAGGAATAGGTAAAATTTTATGCATCAGCTGGACAGTGTCTCCCACACCCACCAGAAGTCACGTAGAATAGCACAGCGCCAGAGACAAACGTAACCAAACCCAATGCCCATCAAAATGCAGTATCGTCAGGACTTGGATTTCGTTCTGAGAAACAATTTACAGATTATAAGGAGCCCAAAGCAGTCTTGCTTTCCTCAATTCTGCCAGAAAACAGGATACTCTCCTCCAAAGCCATGTAGGCAGACCACCCTCATTCTCCTGAAATGATGCAGGCCCCTCAAAGGAATACCCATTTTCAGTTCTGTCCTGGCGTCACGCATGCCTCTGGTGAGGGCCACCTCCCCTCTTCAAAGAGTGAAACCTGGGGGGAGGTGAGTGATTGATCTGCAACGTTCCCTCCAGTTCTAAAATCTCTAATTCTGAGACGTGAAACCTTAGAGACCTACCAAGGTGTCAGAAGTTCCTGACAGGTGAAATCAACTTCCTGTTTGGAGCCTCCTTAAAAAGAGGACAAGAAGGTGTTTATTCCAAGGATAGCTTTCTTTTCAGCTATGACTGGATTGTGGGGAACTGGATGCAAAATCTGTTCCTTAGTTAAATGTAATATTAGGACCAGGCTATTTGATTTGTAACAAACCTTATATTTACGCAGCAGTTGTGTTTAGGAACCTATTACTATGCCCATCCCCTGGGCAAAGGGCCTGACCTGGTCTTCTGAGGATTAATAGCCAGGAACAATTAAATGGTAAGACTGATGGATACCTAGTCCCTCCAAGGCGACAGGAATCACTCATAAGACCCCAGACATGGAATCTCTCCTTAGAGCTTCTTAAAGATGATTTAAAAGAATTTGCATACATTCTTTCTTTAATCCTATATAACATAGCACTGCTGGAGTGAGGGAGCCCACACAGTGATGCCAACTGGCTACTGATGGGGAGAGATCAAGAATGCGGGAAAGAAGGCCATTCTGCAAGAAATTCAACTGGTATAAAATCTGACAGTTACGCTCCCAGGAACTGAAAAGAGATTGAGGAGTGGGTGCACAATTTTCCTCATTGTTCACTCAGTAGAGAGAAAGGGAGCTATCCGAACATAGTCTCTATCTTTAGAATATTTTCAATATTTTTTTTCTTTTAATGGTGTCCTTCCGATCAATTTCTTTCAGTGTAAACACTGATTTGGCAAAAAAAAAAAAAAAAAAAAAAAAGCCAGAAACAAACCAAAACAAACAAACAGAAAAACAAAACAGTCGTAGAAATGTGGGACTCTGGCGCTTGGTCCCAGAAATAATGTGCTGAAAAGGTTCAAGGTCCCTTGTGGTGGGGTTAACTATCTATAAACCAGGCCTGGTAAGTTTTCCCTGTAAGGGCTCCCTGCAAAGAATTAAAAAGGGCTGAGGTACAAGAAGGGTGAATTCCTTCCCAGCCCCCATTTTGGCTGGTTCTATAGCCAGTGGGAGCAGATTTCCCTCTGCTCTGCAGCGCCCCCATGGGGCTAAGATTGGAGTGGCAAAGAGAACGCAGGAGGGACAAACGGTGTTTAAGGTTTAAGGTTGGTCAGGGGCGCTGGCAGGGGACCAGTGACACAGGATGGCCACTTTGATTAGAAAAGCCATGAAAAATCATACAAGTAATGTCCACCATAGGATCAGTAATAGGGCAGAGGCGTACATCTCACATTCCAAACCATACAGATACACCCGAGAAACCCTGAAACTCTAACACATATAAATGCACAGAGAAAATCACTTCAGCAAAATCGGGGTATCATTTTGAATCCAGTGGAATTCATTGAAAACTCTGAAAAGGAAGGGGAAGGAGACAATAAAAAAGCAGATAGTCCGCCTTCTGGCAGAATGAATCTGCACTTGACAGTCTTTGGGGGTAAAATGTTCATTTCAACAACAGTGACAGGATTAGGCCTATGTATATTTTTCAAAAATCCTTTCCAAGACAGGCTCTTCTGCAGAGGCTGCAGTAATCCATCTGTCAATAAGTATTAGAATATTCAGATTTCATAGAAACAGATACGCATAGGTCCTAAGCCTCAGACCTTGTGGAAAATAATCAACCCCTTTGGACCTCTCCTGGTTCTAAAATTCCCAACACAGCCTTTTAAAGGTGGTGGTGGGGCGGGGGTGCATTGACAACAGCATTTTCAGCAATAGATCTGAACTTCCCGTGGACTTTTCCCGGGAAAAGGAACCCAAATATCCCAGGAAACAGCCCGCAATCTTTCAGAGCTCTGCTCACTGCTCCATTATAAACTCACATTTGAGGTTGGGAGAGGTAGATTATTTTGGGACATATCTTTTTTGGAAATTAACATGTGCAGAAATTTTGTGGAACCTTTAAGAACTCATCTGTAATTTAATGAGTCGCCTGAAGGACTCTCCTAGCCAAGGCTCAGAACAGCCTGACCTTTGAAAGCTGCTTCTGGTCCAAACATTTTGGGTTAATTCTTGAGGAATCTGAAATATTATTTTCCCCTCACACCCTTCTTTTAAGAGAGAGACATAAAAGAAACAAGAGTCTCCCTCATTCGGGGATGAGTAGGAGGGGAAAAAACCCCAACCAACATTTAAATAGGGAAACTGGCAGTTCTGAATAAACAAACCAAGGCCCACAGTGAAATGATTCTGCACTGCATTTGCCTTTAAAAAGAAAGGAAAAAAGAAAGAAAGAAAGAAAGATTTCCCCCTTCTCCTCCTCCTCCCAACTAGGCTCGAAAGCTAAGACTGTGCTGCGTGCAGAGCGCTGTAGTTGTAGCACAGTCTGTTCTAAATACACGCAGTATCTGTGATACTGGCACCGCAGGCCTTTAGAATTCCCTCCGGCTGATCTCTTAAACACAGACAGAAGAGATTTTTTACAACGACCTTGAAACGAGCCGGGGCGGGGGGGGGGGGGGTTGCGGGGGATCAAGACCTTAAGAAAAAGGAAAACACAAACCTGTATTTGGTTCACATAATTTTGTAGGACACATGCATACACATACCCAAATACACACACGTTCCTTTCAACAAGACATTTCCTAACAGTCAACAATAACAGAAAGAGTAAACCCACCACTTGCTGTCCTGGAAAGAAACAAACCAAACCAAAACAAATCCTTTGAACATGTCCCTCAAGCGCTGGAGTGCCTCCTCTCAGTAAAAGTCCACGGGAAAGAAGAAAATTGCAGCCTCCCCCCCCCACCCCCGCCCCGCGCCCGCCCCCCAAAAAGTGGGGGTTGGGTTGTTACATGCGATCAAATATTTAAGCTGCTTTCAATAGTATCAATATTAAAATAACACATCTTCTTTAAAACGCAGGAGAGATTAGATGGGGAAAAAAAATCACACACACACACACACACACACACACACACACACACACCAAAATCCAACCGATGCGGGATCCTACTATTTACGTAACACCACAAACTTGAAAAAGGCAAAAATCAGAAGCAAAAAAATCCGAAAATCGTCAAAATACAACAACCAAAAAATCCCAAGCCACCACATCAACAAGGAAACAAAACAAGACAAAACCAAAAAAAATCCGACCCAAATAAAATAAAGCAAATGAACCCACCGAAAACTGCTTGGCAAATATTTTTCTCGTGGTGCCTAATATTCTAGCTGGAAAGAGCTGTGGTGTTTATTGTTTTTTCTCTTACTCGCCTCTAAAGCTACTATACAGAACAGACTTTTTCCAACGGGTCGAACCTCTCGCTCCCTTTTGTGTATTTAGCTCGAGGAGCCGAGTTTAAGGGTAAGAGACGAGGAATTAGCCCCAGACCCCGGGAAAGCAAAGCGCACTCCCCCTCTTATGTCACCGAATAGCAAATTAGTTCTCAGAATTCCAGAGGCCGAGCTTTGCTACAGCGAAGACGCCGACGTCACAGAGGGGGCGCCCACGTGACGCTGGCGGAGCAGGCTGTACCAACGCGCAGGGTCCGGGGAGGGAGGGACGCCGTCTGGCCCCTCCAGCCTCCAACAGGAACCCCCAAATCTGAGACGTCCAGACGCTGAAGAATTCGAAATCTTCCTGGAACTGGAAAAATACTGTGGCTTTGAGGGCTTTCCATGGGCCAGGAGAGGCAAAAGTCTCGGAGAGCTGACACCGAGTCCTCCCCTGCCACGTAGCAGTGGTAAAGTCCGCAGCTCAAATTCCGAGAATTGAGCTCTGTTGATTCTTAGAACTGGGGTTCTTAGAAGTGGTGATGCAAGAAGTTTCTAGGAAAGGCCGGACACCAGGTGATTATTGCTGTTGCTGCTGCCGCTGCTGCTGCTGCCGCCGCCGCCGCTGGTGCCGCTGGTGCCGCTGCCGCCGCCGCTGCTCATGATCATTATTTTACCTTTTAATTCTTTTTTTTTCCGCTCTTGCCAAATGCTTTGGCTCCAAGTTTCCTATGTGTATCTATTGATATAAATGTATATATTTATTTATTCTAGCTGTCAGGTGTTAAAATAAATGCCGAAGATTAGTCCCACGTCTCTCCCACTCTAGGATATAGATTTTTATATATTTATTATTTTATTCTTGTTGTCTTTGAGTGAATCGGCCGGTTTGGGGAGGCTTTTGCCACCCTCCCTGGTGTTGTTTTGGTTTTGGAAAAGGAGGTGGAGGAGAGGAAGGAGGGGAATTAGGGGGCGGCCGGAGCCGAGAGGACGAGACAGTGTTTTGGGGGGGTGCTCCGGGCAAGTCTGGGGGCTGTCTGGCCCCAGACGACGGAGAGGACGCGCGCTCGCGCTCTCGCTCTTTCTGCTGCTGCTTGCGTACGGCTTGTGATCTCGCTGGATTCGGGCGGCTGTGTTTTTTCCCTCTTTTCTCGCTTGCAAACTGCCTTCCTCGCTCCCTCGCTCCTGCCTCCCCTTCCCTCCCTCCCTCCTCCTCTCCCTCGCCTCTCCTTCCTTCTCCGCTCCCGTCCTTCTGGGTGACTCCGGGAGACGGGGAGGGAGGCTGCCCGCTCGCTCGCCCCGCTGGCTCCCTTCCATCGGCCTCGCTCCTCTAGATTCCCTGCCTCCGAGCCGAGATTTGGGAGGAAAAATGCAAGCGAACTCCTCGGGTTTTGTTTTTCTCTCCCCCCACCTCCCCATAAACCCAGTTGAAGTATCGTTTCTACTATTTCCTTTTAGAGCCGCGATCTTCCTAACGAGATCCGAGTGTTTTGGTGTCCCCTTACCCTGTGTTTTGGGGGAGGTTTAGCTTGCCTGGGGGCGGGGATGTTGAATACTTTGAAAATTATTCTTTCATGTTGCAGTCGAGGGAGTCAGGAACCCCGCTCACTCCCTCTCCCCATCCCGAGGAGAGCGGCTGGTGGCGGGACAGGGATTTGGGGGGTGGGTGGCAAAGGGGTGCGCGTTTGCACCTGCGGTGCCGTTTAGCGTGCGGGGACTGCGGGAACCTTCACCGGACGGCCCAGACGAGCGGGAAGGTGGCGGGATTTCTGGCGGTCGCGGTGTTTGTGTTTTGGGCGCTGCGTGACTCGGTGTTAGCTCCCAATGGCTGTTCCCCGCCTCTCCTAAATTTTGTCTTATTTTTTTCCCATCGTGCGAGCTTTGTAAAAAGACAACTGCCAGCCGGAGAGTAGCCGACATCAGGCTTCAGATTCTCGAGGTCCTTGCACTGGGCGAGGGGAAAAACAAACAGTCCCAGCCCGCGTTCCTACGTGCAAGACCCGGGAGGAGAGAAGGGCACTCTGTGGCCCTGGGTGGGGGGCCTGGCGCGGGAGAAGGGGGCGCGGGCGCGAAAGGGAGATCTTTGTGAGTGATTTTGCAAAAACCGATTGCGAGGTTGGTTGGATTTGCAACCTGTGGCTCTCCTGGAGGGAGTAGGAATGGGGGAAGGCGGCGGCGGCGGCGGCGGCCCGGGGCGGGAGCGGGTGGGGAGTTGGAGCCTCGGAAATCGTCTGGGCTCTTGGGCAGCGGGAGCTAGGGGCCACCCCGCTGCGGGATGTAGTGACCGTGGTCAGTGTCTTGAGAACTGTGGATTGCGTTGCCTTTATGATGCTGTGTTATTGGAACTCTGGTGAAAAATGAACTAGTGTTACAATAATGAGTTTTAAAACTCTCCCATGGAAAACAAAAACACAACCCAATAGATTTTAAAAAGAAAGGGAGAAAGAAAGAAAGAAAGAAAGAAAGAAAGAAAGAAAGAAAGAGAAGAAAAGACCTTTCTATAAGGTGCCCTTTTTTGCAATGGTTAAGACTTGGTGGTGAGGGTCCAGACTGCTGAATAGGGAGAAGAACCCCAAACAGGATACCGAAAGTCCAGAGCTGTTACTGGGTCCCTCACTGATGATCACAGAAAGCTGGACATCCCCATCACCACCACCACCAGCTACAGGAAACTAATTTAATTTTTTAATGGATTTTTTTTTCCATTCAGGTTATAGTTTCCAGGAGGAAAATCTTGTCACTCTTTACTTTTTCTAAGTGTCAATACATGCATTTTTTTTTTCTGTCAAAAAAAAAAAAAAAAGTGGGGCAGGACAGAGGGAACCAGGGAAAGGGCTGTTCAGAAATACAGTTTGTGGCTCTGAGCGATGCCACCGGCTTCCTCTACAGAGACTGTCAGTTTCCCTTTTTCTTTGCAAGGTGTGTGTGGTTTTAATAAATAACTTTAAAAAATAAGAGGGGGGCCGGCAAGATCTGTCAGGAGACAGGTATCTATTTTGCTCACTATTTACTACCAAGAGCCTTTGGCACTGGAACAGAACCTCGTAAATCTGCAGCCCAAGTTGAAGTTCATCTGGCCCTAGTCCACACGCTATTCCTGGAGGTAGCAAACATGAGCTCAAAGGAATGAGGTGAAATCACATTCTTGCTTTAAAATGTATACCTTTTTTTTCTTTTTAAGGAGAAAGGATATTGTCTCAGAGGGGAGGAGGAAATGGAAAGAGTGTGCCACAAGATGGGCATTCCCTTGCTAAATGGCTGCAGTTGAGTCCTCAGGCTGAAATAGAAACCTGTAGATGGGAAATATTTCCCGCGCCCCCCCCCCCACTTATAAATAGAAGTTTCCAATATCCTATTTGGAAGACTCTCCAATACTGCCGGCCCAAGCGCTGGCTGGTTTTAAGGGTCTGTTGGTAGTGACAGTAAGGCCAGAAGCTGTTGGTAAACGGGGCAGCTTGAAGGAGAAGGAAGCCAGAAGAGGGAATTCTCCAATTGGCCTTTTCGTCTGTGCTGTTCTGAAGGATTTTACCCAATGCTTTCTTGAAAAGACTCTCCAATTTATTCTGGGTTTGGTGGACAGGAATGGGACTCAAAACTCTTAAGCTGTCGTTTGCTGAGCCCTGAAGAGTTCCAGTTATTGGTTGAGTAAAAGGGTAGCCAGGACTAGATGTCAAAATCCTTCCTTCCCTCTCTCCCCTGCCCGGTAGCCACACTCACAACCCACTTTATTGTGAAAAACTTAGAGATTCGCAGGTGGTGGTGCGGCAGCGCCACCCCTCGGTGGGTGAAACTCTATTTGCGAAAGTCAAATATTTGAAAAACATTGTGAAATGACCTTATGAGGATTTTTTTTTCTTTAGAAAAAGGAGATAAAACTACCTTTAAAAACAAAAAGGACTTTGTAGTAGATCTGTCAAATGGGGAGGAAAAGAGTTGCTTTCCAGCTAGGATACTGTCATAACAGGCAAAGAAGTTCCGAGAGAGAGAGAGAGAGAGAGAGAGAGAGAGAGAGAGAGAGTGTGTGTGTGTGTGTGTGTACGCGCGCCCGCGGAGGGTCGCCTAGTTGGCTTTTAGGGTCGCCTAGTTGGCTTTTAGGTGAGTTCTCCAGACGGAGGTAGCCTCCTTCCCCCTTGGACTTGACTTCTCAGAGCACCTGAATTCTGTTGCCAGTCTGACACTGACAGAAGGAGGAATGTGTTGGTGTAAAAACAAACCAGTGATTGGAAGTCCTGCAGTTTTGCTGGCGGTGATGGTGGTGGTGTCTATGGGGGCTGGGCTGGGGACGCAGGTTTGTGGACGGCGTGGGGGCAATGGTAGGCCAGTCGAGCAGGGTTTGGAGCTCTCTGGGAGTTGAAATAGTGTGGCGCGTGCCGGTTTCCTGCACTGCGCAACAAGTGGGAATGCCGCCGCAGTGATCCGGCCGAGGTGCTGTGTTGTGGTGAAGCTGGCCCTTTTCTCTTCTTCCCACTCACTGGAAGCCAGGAATGGCTCTTCCCCGTCCTCCCAGCCTCCCAGCCTGTGACCAGCAGCCCCACCAAAAGACCATAATTCGGTGGCGTCTTTGGCCGAGAGCTGTAAGTCTGGGTGGAACCCTGTCCTTGGCCTCCAGGGCCCCTTTTCTCCGTGGGGATCAGGAGTTGATTCCCGGGTCGACCAGTATTTGGCAAGAAACTCTGCTAATACCTTCGAGTTCCACTCTGCTTTTTGAAGACAAGCGCTCCCTTTCCTCCCTTCTAATATATTCAGCCCTTCCGGCTGGAAAAAAAAATCACCGTATAATTTGTGAACGCAGCTCCAGATACCGTGTTGTGGCTGCTAGAGGAGTGCGCATCGGGAAGAACGGAATTACATCCAGTAAATTAAACGTTTTGCAGAGTTGCTTGTAGAGGCAACCTCCTCCCCCTAACAGATCAAAAAAGAAAGAAAGAAGGAAAAGGAAAGAAAGAAAGAAAAAAGAAAAAGAAAAGCCGGGGGGGGCAGTCGGTTGTGGAAGGCTGTGGAGGCGCGGTCATTTTCGAACGTACTGAGTCTGCCACCTAGTGGTAGATCGTAGCCGAGTTCCCCGTCTGGGGCGGTGGGCAGCCCCTGTCACCTTCGGGTCTCCCAAGTATCCCCATCAGGTACTAGGACTGACAGAGGAGGAGACCATCCAGTGAGGGTGACATCCGGCCTCCAAAGTTTTGGTAAGATGGATGGAGATTAGGAATCCTCCAGATGCTTGTCCTGTCCACGGTCCCCCAGCGAGGCGCATCAGCCTCCACTAAGAGAACCTTAAGATAACCCGTATTGAATACACTATCTCTCTGTCTCCGTGGCTTCTCCCTGGGTGAAGTGTGGGGGGTGGCGGGAAGCCTTGGGGGCTCTAGGACATAAAGCTCTTGACAACTGAGGAAACAGGCCTCATGAGGGTGGTCTGTTACCGGTGAGTTAGTACCCTAACTGGGACAGATTTTTTTACTTTCTGAATTCCAGGTCAGTGACTTAAATAAAGTCAAAGGCGAGTTTATCTCTGCTCCTTTGGAGTACCTAAGAGAAAGCAGCAGCAGTGAGATCCATGATTTTAATGTCTCAGGTCAGCGTAGCTGGAAACAGTTACCCAGGTGCCTTGGAGGAGTTTCAGAAAGTATGGCATAAGATTTTCAGTGACAGGTACGGACAGCCTAATGTACTGATGAGGGCGGCGGTCTCAGATCTTGAGGAGGGTGCTTGTGTTAGCGGGTGATTAGGTCCCTGTCCCTAGACTTGCAGAGATGTACCTCCCTGCGCCCCAGGCTCGCATTTGGATACTGAAATAACTCTCTTCCCCTTCCTTCCACGCTGCTTAGTGACTTGACCAGAATTCAGTTGTGGAGGGGGGTGAGGAAGATGGCAGGGGGGTAATCCCTGTAGAATTTTGGCCACAATAGTTTCTTCTTAAGCAAAGTTTTAATTTCTTGGAGCTGAAAACTTAAGATGGCAAAGCGCGCGTACGGGTGCCGGCGACCCCTAGCGACGGCCGCCGGCGACGCACACCCGCGGGAGGTGCTGCCGTCTCCACCTCCCTGGTCCTAGGAAATCGAGTTCAGCCTCTCCCACTGCGGGAACTGTCGGAGGCCGCGTCGGAGAAACGCGCCTCTGTTCGGGTTGGAAACGAATCTGGGCATGTGTTTGAAGAGCGGTCAAGTTTGACTCATCGCTTTCCAAGGACAGTTAGTGCCTTCCATCTTCATTAAGGTGAATAAAGACCTTGGCTGACTTCTGTCCAGATCGGATTTTTAAAGGCATTGTTTGCTTGGGGACATCATGCCGCTCCCCTCCCCCTGCAGCCTTTTTGCAAAGGCAGAGCCCAGTCCAGCCTGGATGACCGAGATATCTCTGCTTAGGGACGTAGTTTGTTGGCATTGTCTGCCGGCTCTTTCTGGAAGGCTGTCGCGAGCTGGGCGCATGGGGAGCGTCCCTTCTGCAGCTCCTCTTCAGATCTTGATGATAAAACACATCCCTCTATTTTATTGCATTTCCTAGAAGCTTGCAGGCTTCAAAGAGCGCTGTTGGCAGGAAACGTGATAGAAATAAAGTCAGGACATAATGTCCCCGAACACCTCGGTCATCCAAAGCGCCTGCCGAGGCTACCGCGTTATCAAATTCGCTTTCATTTATTGTCTACTCCACTCTCCCGCCCCCCAGTCAAGAGAGCGAACAGTGTTTCTCCCTTAAAACGAAAACAAGCGCGCGGTTTAACCCCACCCCCTATCGCTGGACCACTGTGGCTAAACTGGAGCAGCCAGTTAGCTGAGAAGCTGCGCGGAAAGGGAGCGCTTGGGCAAGAGCCCTGATGCTGGTTTCACTACGTCCGCTCCAGCTTTAATTAAAATTCCCCGTCCCCCCCCACCCCCCCGCCCCAAACAGTGCGTTGCACTTCCAGATTCTCCTTTGGATTTCTCAGAGAGTTATTGGTGTTATTAGATTACCAATAATCCAAAGGCCGGCCGGGATAGAGAAAGGTGGGGGTGGGGATGTGAAAGGCATTCTCCAAATCTGGAGCCTGTGTCTAAAGTAGGTCAATGGGAAGGAGAGGCGGGGCTACATGGATATTGTCGGTTTCTAGCCTTGATGGAGGGCTCTCTCTAGTGTCAGGCAGCGGTAAAACATGATTAGATTTTAGCTCCCGGAACCACGGGACTCCTAATTTCCAATAAGTGCATGTACTTAATTTTAACTTCCCTTCCTAGATACTCACCCCATTCCATATTAAATTTCAACCTTCGCTTTCACCTTTATTCCACCGGGCGAAGGGATGAGAAAGCCTCAAAGTAAGATTTTATGAGGCGGACGAAGCCCAGTCTTTACCTACCGCCCAGACCCCGCCTCCGCCGCTGATGGGATGCGCGACGCAGTGAGAGACCACCCGCGGGCTTTAGGAGAGGACTATGGCCTCAGGGGCTACGTCTTTCGTGCCCCTCGCCCCGGAAAATTACTCTTGGAGCCCACTACTAGGACCATTCAGGAGAGGGCGCCCAGGGGTTATAATTCCGAGGAAGGCCATGAGAAAGCTAGGCAATCCAGGAGCGCGCCCATGCGCGCGCTAGGGTCAGCGCCCCGGTCCCTGCGCAATCCTAACCGCGTCTCTACCTGTTTCGGAGAAATCGGATTCCGAAATCCCGAAACCTAGCCAGGTTTGGCCTGGCAGCTCCGATTCTAAAGACTTTGGGCGGAAACCGAGCTGAGCAGGGTTCCCCTACTTGCCAACGTAGGCGGAAGGGGCTTTCGGTTTGGTTTTGCTCCAGGTCGGCTGGTGCGCACTGGCTGGAGACCCTCAGTCCTAGGGACTCCCATCTTTCTACTTTGACGCCTGGCCTATAACCAGCCCCTAAAGGGGGGGGGGGGGGGCCCGGGGGCCCCCGGGGGGCACAAGCAATGAGAGAGAAAGGGGAAAAAAAAAGAGAGAAAAATAAATAAATAAATAAATGACGCACCAGGCAAACAAACACCAGAATTAGGCAATTCTAAGTCCTGAAATGAGTTTCGGATTGGACCCGAATTCCTGGGTTCTGGACCGGCTCTGCTACTCACTTGCGCGACTTTCCCCATGTATAAAATTTTTGTGGGGGAAGGGTTGGACCGCGTGAACTCAGAATCCTGGATCGGGCGCCGGCGAGGGATTTAGGGGAAAGTGTGCCTATTCCCCGCGAGCCTCCCTGGGCGGCCCCCCCTCCCCGGGTGAATCCCCGGCGGCCCTCGCGCCGCAGGCAGCGATCCTGGCGGCCGTCGGGGGCCGGCAGCTTCCTGGAAAGTTACTTCTCGTTGGAAACGGCGATAGGCAGAGAGTGTTCTGTGAAATCCGCTGAGCTGAGATCGACTACGTTCCGGGAATGAGAGGGCTGTGCCATTCCCCTCACTGCCCACTGCCTTGACGGCGTAACAGGAAAAAAAAAAAAAAAAAAAGGCACACACAATGTTAGCTACCGAAGTGTACGAAGCGTTTTATTTGAATGTAACCAAATTAAAGGTTGCCACGATCTCACCACGGGGCCTCCGACGCGCCTGCGGGGGCTTCGAGGCAGATGGGCCGCGGCGCCCGCAGAACGCCCGGGGGTGGGCGGTCCCTGGCGGGCAGGTACGGTAAGGTCGGGGTGGGCGCATCTGCCCGGGCTTGCTGTGGCGCTCAGGGCTCCGGTTTGTGCCCGTGGGAGCCTGTGAGAGGAAGCGCAGTGCCCGCCGAGCGGGAGAGACAGGGAAAGGGTGGATGGGGGCTTTCGTGTTGGCTCACTCTCTCTCTCTTGACCTGGCTCTCGTTCTTTTCAGCCCTGCTCTCTTGTCTCTCCGCCTTCTCCTTCGGCTGCCTTCTCTTCCCTCTCTGCCTTTTGTACAGGGAGAGGGTCCCTCGTTTTTCTTCTCCAGCTCCTCTGAAAGATCTGCCTTCTCCTCAAGGTGCCGAATTGAAAATCCCGAGGGAAAAGGCAGAGGAGAGAAAGTGTGTGGGTGGAAAGACAATATTTAGGTCTCACTTCGTGGTTACTGCGGCTGGGGCGGGGTAGGGGTGGGGGGAGCCCACGTCTGGGCCCTTGCAGTTGTCAGTTTCTCTTTGACAGCCCTGTTCTTTTGGCGGTTGTTTCTGTGTAATGAGTATTGTGTGTGGCGTCCATGGGATTCCGGCTGAAGCTTAGTAAGACAGAGTTTGTCCAGGACTTTGCTGGAGATTAGCTTTCAGTCTTGGGCAAGGCTTATCCCATGAAGCGTCAGTGGCCTCCCCAGTAAATCAGGGCTGTTATAAAGATCACAGACGATGATGGATGGGGAAGGCCTGAGTGGTCTGTAGGAAACAAAGCAGCTGCTAGGGGTCCTTCCACACTTGCGGCAAGTAGAGGGAGGCATGGCTTCCCACATCCACCTTAACACGCACTCACTAGCTGTGAGGTCCCCTAAGATAGACCCAGCTGAAGAAGAGGTGGGCTTAATAAGGATGAGCCTCAGTGTATGCGCGTTTGTTTTTGACCAAGCCAGGCAGAGGTTTAGGATGAAAAGTGCCCAGCCCCAGGGCCTGGCTGGCAGACCCACCCCCACCCCCACCCCACCCGCAGGGGGCAGGAGGTGGGAAAGTGTTGTTTGTTTGCTTCGATCTGCATATGGAGTGAGTCACTGCCACTTGTCAAGGTGAAATGGCAGATCTGGGCTTCCTGTGGTTCCAAAAATCTGTGAGTGGAAATCCACAAGCGAGCTGGTGGTTGAAGCTGGCTAAAGGAGAGCCTTAGATATTCCAGAAGTGTTCAGGGATGTTTTGTACCCGGGGAAGAGAAGACGGTTTGTAAATGAACCTCTCACGCGTCTCCAGTGTTCTTTTTCAACAGAGACAATCATTGAACTTTGGTTAGGACAGGTCAGTGTATTTCTCTTTGCCCGTCTTGAGTTAGGATGGGGAGAGGAGGAAATAGGTTCTTTCCTCTCCTTCTTTTCCTCTCCCTTCCCCCACTCCCTTCCCTTATCCTCACTCACTCACATGCACACACTAACCTTGAGGCCGATGGGATTGAGTGACTGGCACTTGGGACCACAGAGAAATGTCAGAGTGTTTGGTTACAGACTCAAGGAAACCTCTCATTTTAGAGTGCTCATTTGGTAAGATTCAGCAGCCTGGAATGGGGGCAAAGTGTTTGTGTGGGGGAAGGAACTTAAGAATGAGATTCACCCACATTAGGGTGCTGTCTTGCATGTTCTACAGCACGTAGGCTGATTTGGAAAAGGGACAAGAACTTGAGCCAGAAGACCTAGGGCCGGGCCACTAACCATCTACGTGGCCCAACATGACCTCCCTGGCCTCAGGCCCCTTTACCCGGAAAACAGCTCTAAAGGGTTATGATTTTGAACGGGGTGGGGGGGGGGGAGCTGAAAAGGATTCAGATACTGTTTTATGTTGCAGCCCACATGTGATCATAAATAAGAGTCCTACACCTGTGCTTTAAAATTATTTTGTTTCAGAGAAACCAATTTGGAGCGGGTACACATTCCATGAGTCCTCCCTGGCCTGTTCTCAGTCAAAGCACACAATTAAATCTTTCCCCAGCAGAGGGAGCACAAGCTTGGAAGTTTGTAGTACTATGGTCTCAGACCCGGGAGGGAAAGAAGAAGAAACTTTGAAAAAGACAAAGATTCTCAAGGAAAGCATAGCTAAGCCATCTCGGGGTGTATTCTGCAGATCCTGTGGTTATTAAGTGTTTCTTAATACCTTTTTTGTCCTAAGCAAACCACTTGAACTCCTGGGCCTCAGTTTTGTCAGCAGCGAAATGGGGATAAACGATATCGACCCAGTAGACGTTGAGAAATCATTGTAAGACTTGAAAGATAATATTTTAGTAGGTTTTGAAAACCGTCCACATCTTTAAGGCCCCCCCTGAAGGATCATTCTCAGTGATATTGAAAGAACCACTTTTCTTGTATTTTTCTTTCCCATAAACTCAGGCGGGGGGCGGGGGCGGGCTTTGGTTGGTATACATTTTTTACTTTGAGACAGGAACGGTGTGTGTATATGTACGTGTATTTAATGTGTGCCATTGCGTTCCCGGTAGTCAGGATAAAAACGTTATTACTGCGTAGCTTTGGGTGCCTTTGTTTCCGCAAGCGCAGACCTGGAAAAATGTTTGCTGGCTTGTGGTAAAACCGCTCCAGCTGGCAGGCTGCAGCTATCAAAGTAGAACCAAATACGTGTGTCCTAAAATAAGACTGTAGTGGACAATCTAACATTCATGAAATCAATTTCTCTTTGCTTTTTTCTCTTCCCTGCAGATTTTAAGCAACATTTTGGACTGTGAATCAAGGCATTGGGTAAGTAAATCTAATTATATGCCTTAAAACTTTGTGGACAAACTGTTTCTTTTGAAATTTGCCAATGCATGTGTTGCTGTGAACTTGGCCACTTTTCATTAGATGAGATAAAGAATAGCCAGTTCCCTTCTGCATCGTTCCCAGGCCTCACCCACTCGCCCCTGTGTTAGACTATCTTCACCGTCGTGTGATCATTCACACCCTCTCTCATTTCTTGGTTCGGATCCAATGTAGCCACCTACTATGCTCCAGCAGCACGCTGGGTGCTTGAAGTACATTCAGACAATTCTAAAGCCTAAAAGAGGAGAGAACAGATGGTGGCTGGGATAAGGAAATGAGATTCGGACAAGAATAGCTGTGATTTTTGAGAACCCACTATAGCCGGGGCACATATCTCTAAATTTTACAAACACATAGGTATTACTTCCCCCCGTTTGGGGAAACCAAAGCCCAGAAACAATAAACAGTCTGCCCCATGTCACACAGCTAGCAAAAGGTAAAGCTGGCTTGCTAACCTTCCAAGTGTGGTTTCTCTCCCCTGTAACACACTTACTGCCTCTCAGTGCCCGGCCGAGTATTTGGTATGTGGGAAAAGCGCTCCACAGATATTCATTCACGTCCGCTTTCCCCGAAAGGCTTTTTTCTAGTCCCACTTGTTAGATAAACCTTATTTTTCCCATCTTACAGATGCCCAGAGATGGGCCACAAATTGGTCCAAGACCAAACCCGAGGGACCTCGGTTTACAGCCCACATGTTAGCAGGCCGAGGCTCCTGTTCTCACACTCCTGGCAAACAGGAGTCGGGTGCTGGGGAACCAACAAGATTCTGACCCTTTGCTTTCCAGGTGAAGACAAAATGGCCTCGCCGGCTGACAGCTGTATCCAGTTTACTCGCCATGCCAGCGACGTGCTTCTCAACCTCAACCGCCTGCGGAGCCGTGACATCTTGACCGATGTTGTCATCGTGGTGAGCCGCGAGCAGTTCAGAGCCCATAAGACAGTCCTCATGGCCTGCAGGTGAGGGGTCTGGAGGGGAAAGACGGATGTATAAAGGCGAGCCGACAGGGTGGGCGGGCAGCGAGGCAGAACAGGTGGGCCTTTTGCTGTGTTCGGAATTACATGGCACTTGTCTCCAGACCTCAGCCCGTGGCCTGGCAGAGTAGGTTCCCAGGGAGCGAATGAATGCACGCGCTTCTGGGGAAGAAAGAGTTTCTGTTCTGTGGGAAGAGAGGGAGAAGAAATCGTATACTGTCCCAAGAAAGGATGTGTTTGGACAATAACATGGAGAATAACTCCAGTTAGAAGAAGTCAGAGGGGGGTTGACAATATTGTAAGCAAGTGAATTTGATATCTTTTGCCCTTTTATTCTGTAACTATGTGCGTTTAATCCTGTGGCTGTATTTCCATGGGTGTTTCAGGGTATATATGTGTAAGTTAGGAAGAGTGAGCCGGCCGATTCTTCGTATTTGCCAAGTATTTCACGTACACAGAGCTGTGTTTTTTGAGTTTATTTATTTATTTTGAGAGAGAGAGAGAGAGGAGGGCCCGAGAGAGAGGGAGACAGAGAATCCCAGGCAGGTTCCATCCACACTGTCAGCACAGAGCCCGACGCAGGGCTTGAACTCACAAACCGTGAAA
Organism: Herpailurus yagouaroundi; assembly: GCF_014898765.1. Lineage (NCBI taxonomy): Eukaryota > Metazoa > Chordata > Mammalia > Carnivora > Felidae > Herpailurus > Herpailurus yagouaroundi. The sequence goes on along the minus strand of NW_024412400.1, from coordinate 79,375,665 downwards.
TCATGACCTGAGCCAAAATCAAGAGTCAGACGCTTAACTGACCAAGTCACCCAGTGGCCCCCCAGAGCGATTCTATATTACATCTTCTCCCTGGATCTTTGCAGTGGCCTTCTGTGGTATGGAGGCATCACCTCCATTTTATAGACAGTGAAACAAAGACGCAGATAGGTGAGCTGATATAAAGTCAGGGATCTCTATCGCTAGCCGAGAGCTCACTCAACATCTACAGCAAGCACCTGTTTTTGGTTTTTGTTGTTGTTGTTTTTTTTTTTTTTTAATTTTTTTTTTTTTTGAACGTTTATTTATTTTTGGGACAGAGAGAGACAGAGCATGAACGGGGGAGGGGCAGAGAGAGAGAGGGAGACACAGAATCGGAAACAGGGTCCAGGCTCTGAGCCATCAGCCCAGAGCCTGACGCGGGGCTCGAACTCACTGACCGCGAGATCGTGACCTGGCTGAAGTCGGACGCTTAACCGACTGCGCCACCCAGGCACCCCAGTTGTTGTTATTTTTAATGTTTAATTTTTGAGAGAGAGGGAGGGGCAGAGAGAAGGAGACAGAGGATCTGAAGCGGGCTCCGCGCTGAAAGCAGAGAGCCCGACGCGGGGCTCGAACCCACGAACCGTGAGGCCATGCCCTGAGCCGAAGGCAGACGCTTAACCGACTGAGCCACGCAGGCGTCCCCAGCACGTATTTTTTAACAGTGGCAAAAACAGAGATTTATAGAGAAAGGAAAGTAATAGAAAATACTCACCAAGTGCTTACTGTGTGCCAGGCATGATTCTATGTACCCTTTATGTTTCCGTCCTTGCCGCAACCCTGTCGGGTGGACGCCGTGGCTCCTGGTTTGCAGATAAGGAAAGCAGGGTGCAGAGAAGTTAAGTATCTCACCCAAGGTTGCACAGCTACTTCCTGGTAAAAGTCTGGCTCGCTTCCAGCAACCCATTAAGAAAGAGCAGAATCCAGACGACAGCCCAGAACCCTGACTTGTGATTGAGTGCTCTTTCCTCCACCAGACAGCATGGTAGCCGGAGTCATGGCCTGAAGTTTCACCTGTGTCTTCGAGGAATATTGACCTTACGGAAGTCTGTAGACTTTTAGCAGATCAGTAGACTGTACACGTAGGCATCATTCTATTTATTTCTCATCGACACGCAACTTGTTTCTAAAAACATACAATGGCATTTTAAAAATAAGGATCATAGGAAGAGAAATGTTTATCTCAAAGCTAGAGACTAAAAATGGTAACGGCAAATGAGTGCCGAATTTCACTCTGATGATCCATGCACTTAAGACCATAAGGAAAATAGCTTCTGTGACTTTGAGAAAATCATTTAACTTCTGATCTTTGTCCCCCCACTCGTAAAGGGGAGAATGATAATATCTACCTTGCAAGGTTGTGAGGAACACAGGATAATGTATGTAAAGTGCTTAATGACTGTCTGGCATTTAGTTAGCTCTCCATAAATGGCAGTTATTATTAATTGCCACAGAAATTCTGGAGCAAGGCCCAGGGGAGAGAGCGGAGCCCTGACACTGACTGTAACTGATGGCAAATTCTGTCTGTGATAGTGAGACATTTGTTTGTTTTATAGCGGCCTGTTCTATAGCATCTTCACAGACCAGTTGAAATGTAACCTGAGCGTGATCAACCTGGATCCTGAGATCAACCCCGAGGGGTTCTGCATCCTCCTGGACTTCATGTACACGTCTCGGCTCAATCTGCGGGAGGGCAACATCATGGCTGTGATGGCTACGGCTATGTACCTGCAGATGGAGCACGTTGTGGACACTTGCCGGAAGTTTATCAAGGCCAGGTGAGCTGGCGTGGGGTTGAAGGCCTTCAGAGAGCCTTGGTAACGCTTGCATACAGGATCCTCTGTGATATGCACGACTTACGTTTCCACAATTCTTGGCCCACTTCCGCCTTCTTAATTCTTGGGCTCCAGGCAGGTGGTGCTCTCCAGAGAAGCTCTGTGCTTTCCCTCTTGCCTCCTTCTATTCGTTTGACGTGTCCTCTCCTCCCGCCCGTCCTGTCAGGCCTAGCTTGGATGCCAGCCCCCACCCACGGATGTTTTTGCAATGGCCCCTCTTCCTCCCCCAGCTCTTCCTCTGTGTCCCTAAGCCTTTGGCCTGTCCTTCAGACCTTCCTTCTGTTTTAACCATTTGCATATGTAGTTGAGTTCTCCTTTAGACTTCCGTCACAATGATTTACATAGGCGCCTTGGTTCCCCTACCAGACCGCGGGCTGCTTTACTCACCTTTTACCTTGCCGTTGCCGGGCTCCTACTGGAGAGGACCATTTACTGAATCACCCTGAGTTCACTGGGTCTAATCCCCTACCTGAGGGCCGGTCAGACATGACCATCCTTTAAAGGTGAGGAACCTGAGAGCCAATCAAGTGAAGGGCTTGGCTAAGTGGAGCAGGGACTCAGGGCTTGACTTTTTTAGAAGCATTTGATTCAGCTGTTCTAGGGTGATTGCACCCCTTATCGCACAGAAGCGTTGCTGGCCTCTGTTTGAACACCTCCAGGAGCCAGGAACCCAGTGTTCTCAGAGCCACACGGTCTCCCCTGGCCGGTTAGAAAGCTCTGCTTTATGGCGAGCCGGAATGTGGCTCCCTTAACCTTTGCTCATTGGTTCTAGCTCTGTTAACTATGAGCATGTTGAGCTGGCCTATTTTTCGCCCACATAATGTCCCTTCAAGTACGGGCAGTGAGAGCTCATTGTCTCCTGTGGGTAATCGTGGTCGCAGGAGCATCATTGCTGTCCTTTGCCAGTGCTTTCACTGGGTCAGGCCTCGTGCTCCGAGTGGTTAAGTAACTCGCTCCAGCTCACGGAGCTGCTGAGTGGCACGGCAGAATTGGAAAGCAGGTCTGGCCGCTTCAGAGCCATGGCTTCCAGGACGGGCGTCCGCCACCCGTCCTCCAAAGTCAACTTGCCCAGGACTCTAGCCAGCACAGAGGCTGAGGCCTGTCTTCAACAGGGCACCAGTTTTTTCCGGACCCTCGGAACACGTGGCACCAGGATTGCGTGAATCCTTCCCTCCCTGAGCCTCGGTTTCCGTGTGTGTAAAATGGACACGATAATACCTCTCTCCCTTTGCAGGATTTTGCCTGGGTGAGACGAGATAAGGGCTGGCAAAGCTGCTTTCCCTTCTAGGATATCTGAGGACTTACAGATGCACACGCATGTATACTGGTGTGACTAGACATGAGATGTCACGTCTAAGCAGGCACAGACTGTGTGGCTAACTCGCTGCCCTTCTGTGGGTCTCGTCGCCCCCGCTGCGGGCTAGATTGCTGGGTTCCTAGCATAAAGGCCTTGTAACTGAAGTCCTTCCCCCCCTCCAGAGCCACATCCCTTACATCTAAGCTGCCCAAGCACAAATGTGGTTACGGACACCGGGGTCACTGGGAAAGCCCTCTGTTCAACAGCTCTGATTTGGAGGCCCATGTCCCCTCTCTGTTTTCCCCTGCAGTGAAGCCGAGATGGTTCCTGCCATCAAGCCTCCCCGTGACGAGTTTCTGAATAGCCGGATGCTGATGCCCCAAGACATCATGGCCTATCGGGGTCGTGAGGTGATGGAGAATAACCTGCCGCTGAGGAACGCCCCTGGGTGTGAGAGCAGGGCGTTTGCCCCCAGCCTGTACAGCGGCCTGTCCACCCCGCCAGCCTCTTACCCCGTGTACAGCCACCTCCCGGTCAGCAGCTTCCTCTTCTCCGATGAGGAGCTGCGGGATGCCCGGATGCCCGTGGCCAACCCCTTCCCCAAGGAGCGGGCCCTCCCCTGTGATAGTGCCAGGCCCGTACCCGGCGAGTACAGCCGGCCGGCCATGGAGATGCCCCCCAGTGTCTGCCACAGCAGCATCTACTCGCCCAAGGAGGCCGCCCCGGAGGAGGCACGCAGTGACATGCACTACGGCGTGGCCGAGGGCCCCAAGCCGGCCGCCCCCTCGGCCCGGAATGCCCCATACTTCCCCTGTGACAAGGCCGGCAAGGAGGAAGAGAGGCCCTCCTCCGAGGATGAGATCGCCCTGCATTTCGAGCCCCCCAGTGCACCCCTGAACCGGAAGGGTCTGGTGAGTCCGCAGAGCCCGCAGAAGTCTGACTGCCAGCCCAACTCGCCCACGGAGTCCTGCAGCAGCAAGAACGCCTGCATCCTCCAGACCTCGGGTTCACCGCCGGCCAAGAGCCCCACCGACCCCAAAGCCTGCAACTGGAAGAAGTACAAGTTCATTGTGCTCAACAGCCTCAACCAGAATGCCAAACCAGAGGGGCCCGAGCAGGCGGAGCTGGGCCGCCTTTCCCCTCGAGCCTACACCGCCCCGCCGGCCTGCCAGCCGCCCATGGAGCCCGAGAGCCTTGACCTCCAGTCCCCAACCAAGCTTAGCGCCAGCGGGGAGGACTCCACCATCCCACAGGCCAGCCGGCTCAATAACATCGTCAACAGGTGCTTTCCCAGGCAGTCCGGGCCTGGGGTCAGGGCTTCCCACGCGGTCACTTCTTCTGATGGAGGCGGGGCTGTGTTCTTTTCTTGCCTGAATACTGAGTATGTTAGAGGTGTGCAGTGAGCACCCACTGATTGAATTCGCCTAAGTAAGGAAGCATATTAGGCTTTGATCGATTTTGTCAGAGCAAGAGCGGGAAAATCCCCTCGGCAGCAGAAGAGCATTTCATGAATCCCCAGGGCAGCTTCTATGGTCTTGGCAGGGCAGGGCGATCTCGCCCCCGCTTTGGACTGAGCTAGCCTGCAGACTGGGACTGGCCTGGGTCGGGGTGTTGGCCCAGTGTGACCCTGTCAGGGGTCTCAGGGCGTACATTGTTTAGAGGTAGGTTTGAGGATAACTCTGTGGCCCCACATCCAGAGCGAGGCAGCCCAGCTCTGGGCTCACCTGAGCACAGGACGGGAGGGGGCAGCGTCCAGGCCAAGTGGGGTGCTTTACGCTGCCCAGCTGCTGAGGCTCTCTTTCCTCCTGCTCACAGGTCCCTGACCGGCTCCCCCCGCAGCAGCAGCGAGAGCCACTCGCCTCTCTACCTGCACCCCCCCAAGTGCACATCCTGCGGCTCTCAGTCCCCGCAGCACGCGGAGATGTGCCTCCACACCGCCGGCCCCACATTCCCCGAGGAGATGGGAGAGACCCAGTCTGAGTACTCGGATTCTAGCTGTGGTGAGTCCCCTTCCCTCCTTCCCTTCCCTTGCCGGGGAGAAGGAAGGCCCCTGCCTCTGCCCGTGGGGTTCGCGTTTCCATTTCACGTGTGCTGTTGTTACCGATTGGGAGAAGTCCCTGATTGGAAGGTCACTGGCACTTGACAATCACCAGTCCATCACCCCACTCTTGGCCTCTTGAACCAGGCAGACCGGAGCGATGGATAGGGTGTTTGAGTTCATCTGGGCTAGTAGAGAATGACCAAACAGCCTTTTCAGCTGCATTCCAGCTAAGGCAACCTGTGGGGCTGGCTATAACTCCCAGAGCTTTCTCGGCTGCTGGGGACCCAACGGCCTGACCTGTGTTAGTTCCCCCCAGCTGGGCCGTGCATTCCGTAAGGACAAGCAGCCGACTGTAATCATTCCTGCGTCTCCCACAGATCCCAGAGAATTTCTAGCATGGAGTAGGCAACTCGGCTAATGTTAGCGGAATTAGATTAGTGGAACTGAATTATTAAATTGAAGTGTTGGATACTTTGTGATTGGCATCCCCAGTTTTTATCAGATAAAAGCCCATCTTTTCCCTCAAGCTCTGGCTGGAGTAGGATAGCCCAGTAATACCTACTCGGGGGTGAACCGCCTGCCATGACACGTCATTTTCAAAACGTTAGCACAAAAGGAAAAGAAATCAGTCCCTCACACTGAGGGATTTGGCACAGGGTCATGGGTGTATAGCTGGGAGAGCAGGGACTGTCCCCATCTGTCCCCCTGGCCACTTGCCTTTTCTCGGCATCCCGTCCCTTCTCTCTAGGCCGCTGTTTCTACTTCCCGTCCTTGTTGGCTCTCCCAATCTCACAGAAGTGTTTGGGGGACATGAAATCCCGAGAGAGATACAGGGTGACCCTGTTCACCATTACTTCCTCATTTAATGACCTCCAAGTGTCATTGGATTTTATATCTTACATTCCTAGAATGCTTTGCGTGACACAGTATGCTCCTGTGAGATAGGCTGTGGGGGGGTTGCTCTCCTGACTTTGGAGATGGAGACACAGACAGGCTCAGAGAGGTGGAGGGTTTTGCTCGAGGGCTCCCGTGTATGAATGTCAAGAAAACTATGCCGTGACAGGAAAAGTCAGTTGTCAGAGCTCTCTAGACAGGAAGAGCCGGCTGAGCTTTCCTGAAGCTGGCACAGGCCGTGTAGATACCCATTGGTTTGTTTCCCTCCTGTACCTTAATACTCAAATCTGTCTCCTTTGTCCTCCACGACTGGGACTCTAAATGCTAAGAAAAAGGAAACGCCACAGGCCCCTGGCTCTGGGTTCTCGGGAGCGTCAGGTGAATGGAGGTTGGGGATCAATTTGAGTGCAGCCGCAGAGGGAAGAAGTGGCCTCGGAGCCCTGCCTCCCTTCCTCATTGTGACTTTGGTGTCCCCGTCCCCGCCTTCCAACAGAGAACGGGGCCTTCTTCTGTAACGAGTGTGACTGCCGCTTCTCTGAGGAGGCCTCGCTCAAGAGACACACGCTGCAGACCCACAGCGACAAACCCTACAAGTGTGACCGCTGCCAGGCCTCTTTCCGCTACAAGGGCAACCTCGCCAGCCACAAGACCGTGCATACGGGTATGGCCCTGCCCCGCCGCCCCCCCCCCCCAACCCCACCTCGGCTGGTCAGGGTTACTGGGACCAGGGTGGGGAGAGAACCATAGAGAAAGCAGAGTGGGGCCCTGGCCCCCGGCGGGCTGAGGCAGGGAGCAGGCCCCGTCCTGACCCGAATGTGGGCCTAGCCCTGTCACGTCTTTGCTTGGTGACTCATTCCACTCCCTGTATTGTTTGTCTTTTCTCTGAGAAGCTCTGTCCTGTGTCTCTCCCTTCGCTGGAGTCAGAAAAGTTAATCCCCAATGCTCAGCCCTTCTGTTAGCTTCCTCCACCTGAGCATCTACTCTGACTCAGGCCCCGGCCCTCTCGCGCATGGAATCCCGCTGTAGCTGCCCTAAGTGGAAAAGCGTGTCTTCTCCAAAAGAGAAACTTGAACAGTCTGATTGTATCTTCCTGGCAAATGGTTCGGTTCCTGTATCGGTCTTGGCCAAGGCGAGAGCGAGAAGAGCCTTCCTACGGCGTCTAAATTCACCCCTCAGGTTCCAGAGAGGGAAACTGAGGTCCAGAGGAGGAGAGTGACTTCTCTGAGTCGGCAGTTAGATAATCCTGATGACATGGCCGGTTTCAAGGCCTCCCGGGAGGAACCCCCTCCCTCCCTCCCTCTCCCACCGCCTGTGTTGTTTCTGCTCTGTCCCCGCCTGCTTCTTGACCCTGGCCGCCTGCAGCCTGTGCCGGTGTGTGTGCGCGCGTGTTGGGGGTGGTGGCCAGGAAGCAGGCCCCTGGATCCTCTCTCAGACATCTTCCAAGTGAGATAACGCTGAGGGTGGCCCCCGGAAGGGCAGTTTGCTTTGAGATCCAGGGACGCGGGTCTGCAGGGACCTCTGTCAAATATGGCTTTCTTTATCCCCTTCCTTTCGGTAATAGGTGAGAAACCCTATCGCTGTAACATCTGTGGAGCCCAGTTCAACCGGCCAGCCAACCTGAAAACCCATACTCGAATCCACTCTGGAGAGAAGCCCTACAAATGCGAAACCTGTGGAGCCAGATTCGTACAAGTGAGCAGGGCCATGGGGAAAGGACCCCTCAGCCTCCGCGTGCTGACTAGGGGCTCCCGGGGGCGGGGGCCGCGGCCCGCCGCAGCGGAGCCTCTCATGCTTTGCCCTTCCATTCAGGTGGCCCACCTCCGTGCCCACGTGCTCATCCACACTGGAGAGAAGCCCTATCCCTGTGAAATCTGTGGCACCCGTTTCCGGCACCTTCAGACTCTGAAGAGCCACTTGCGAATCCACACGGGAGAGAAACCATACCATGTATGTGAGCCTCTTGTCACCCCCGTGGGCTGGCCTGGGAGGGGTTGAGGGTAGAGGTGCAGCCAGCAGAGCTGTTTGTGTCAATCTCGGGCACACGGTGGGATGACCACTGAACTAAAGGTCACGAGACCTGGTTTGGGCCTAACTGTCAAAGACACCCTGCTTGACATTGGCTATGTCTCAGTTTGCTCGTCTTCAAAGTGAGGGTATGGGGCTAGGTGATCTGGGCCTTAGGACAGAGGTCCAGACTATAGATCCATTGATTTTGGAGTCATTCATTCATTCCACACTAACTGGCTTCTTACAATTTGCGTCTATGTTGGGCTGGCTACCTGTCTACCTAAGAGGACCTAAGGTGTTTGAGAAACAACAGCCATAGGAGTGGGAAGAGAATCAGAAAAATGTGGTGATGGGGCCCCTGGGTGGCTCAGTCGGTTACGCATCCGACTCTTGATTTCGGCTCCGGTCATGATCTCACTCACGGTTTGTGGGTTTGAGCCCCGCTTCAGGCTCTGTGCTGACAGTGCGGAGCCTGCTGGGGATTCTCTCTCTCTCTCTCTCTCTCTGCCCCTCCTCTGTTTGCGCTGTCCCTCTCTCAAAAGAAACAAATCAACAACAACAACAACAAAAATGTGGTGACAGAAGGGAAAAAAAGAGAAAAGTCCACTTTAAGAAACAGCAGGTGGCCAGCTACACAACACGATGCCGTGAATGGGCCACTGGAATCATAGTGTTCCGGAGCAAGGTTTCAGCCAACCATGGCTTGCGGGCTTATTACTGAACATTTCGTGAGCTAAAAATGGTTTTAATATTTTCAAATGGCTAAAAAATTAAGAAATCATATTTTGTGGCCCGTGCAAATTATATAAAATTTAATTTTCAACGTCCATAAAGAAAGTGTTACTGGGACACGGCCGTGCTCCTTTGTTTACGTACTGTCCTTGGGTACTTTCCTACTACAGGGGCAGTCTTGTCATCACGATGTATTTACCATCTGGCTCTTCACCAGTTAGAAATCATTTGCCAATCTCTGCCACTGACGGGGGAGATACTGGCTGGGCAGCTGGGGTGTCTGGTTCTTAGTCTGACTTTGACAGCAACCTTTTTGGGGCCATAGGCAAGCCCAGACCCTCGCTGTGGACCACAATTTTCTTTCCTGAGAACTGCTATAGATGAGCAGTTTCCAAACCATGCTCTTTTAACACTGAAGTTCTTTAATCCTGCCGTCCCTTTTGCCTTTTGAGTTTCTATTTAATTTGAAAAGAGTCCCACGGCTTACAAGTGTGGAAACTACTCTGATAGGTGATGCTGACTTTGGTGGCTTTATGGCGTCACTGTAGGTAGGGCTGGGCACAAGAACGAACCAATGAGTGCTTAACCCGTGTCGCAAATGTGAGCCGGCAACATGTGGTTATTTTGACCCACTGTTTATCAGTCCCAGGGTGAGAATCTTCTTACTTGCATTTTGTCCTTGGGCAAATTAGTTCATCCTCTCGGTGCCTCTGGTTCCTCATCTGCAAAATGAGCCTGGACGTAGCTGTGTTCCTGGGGCTGTTGTGCTCAGTTACCAGATCCACTCAAGGGTCGGGATGGTGCTGGGCACACAGGAAGAATACAATAAATATGTGCTAGCAGTTTAGATGCACAGATGTCGAGGTAACGGTGACCTTCAGAGTGCACTGCCTCAGTCCTTTACAGAAAGGAAAACCAAGGCACACGGAAGAAACGATGTGCTTGGGCGGGGAAAAGCGCGAGCGGCATCGGAACACGTTAGAAGACAGGGAAGGGCCATTTGCACAAAGCTTATGTGTGTCCCTTAGCTGGAGCCAGAATTCTCCACCCGGCCTTGGAGGGGGATGAGCTACCCAGATCTCTCAGAGGGAGACCCTCCTTCTCTGGGTCTCTGAGCAATGACACGTTCCCTGGGTTGGTGACAGCTAACAGTCTGCCTCCGGTTTTCCTTCAGTGCGAGAAGTGTAACCTGCATTTCCGTCACAAAAGCCAGCTGCGTCTTCACTTGCGCCAGAAGCATGGTGCCATCACCAACACCAAGGTGCAGTACCGTGTGTCCGCCACTGACCTGCCCCCGGAGCTCCCCAAGGCCTGCTGAAGCATGGAGTGTTGATGCTTTCCATTCGAGTCCCTTCTCAGAAATCTACCCAAAGGATACTGTAACACTTTACGATGTTCATCCCATGACGTAGTGCCTCTTTCATCCACTAGTGCAAATCATAGCTGGGCTGGGGTGGGGGGGGAGGGGCAGGGGGACCGGGAGCCAAGGCAGCTCCCCTTCCCCTACTGCCATAAAACATTAAGAAAATAATATTGCTTCTTCTCCTATGTGTAAGGCAAACCACGTCAGCAAACGGCAAAATCATTTTATATATCAGAGCGGGGGGCGTATGCAAAAGTTCTGACTTGACTTGGTCTGCAAAATGAGGAATGTATATGTTTTGTGGGAACAGATGTTTCTTTTGTATGTAAATGTGCATTCTTTTAAAAGAAGAGACTTCGGTATGTTATCAAAGAGAGGGCTTTAATTTTTTTAACCAAAGGTGAAGGAATATATGGCAGAGTTGTAAATATATAAATATATATATATATAAAATAAATATATATAAACCTAAAAAAGATATATTAAAAATATAAAACTGTGTTAAAGGCTCGATTTTGTATCTGCAGGCAGACACGGATCTGAGAATCTTTATTGAGAAAGAGCACTTAAGAGAATATTTTAAGTATTGCATCTGTATAAGTAAGAAAATATTTTGTCTAAAATGCCTCAGTGTATTTGTATTTTTTTGCAAGTGAAGGTTTACAATTTACAAAGTGTGTATTAAAAAAAAAAAAAACAACAAAAAGAACAAAAAAAGCTACCGAAGGAAAAATGTGTAGTTTTGTTCTAGTTCTCGGTTTGTATATACCTGTACAACGTGTCCTACGGTGCCTTTTTTCATGGAAGTTTTCAGTGATGGACGAGCACGCCATCCCTTCTGAAGTGTAGGCAGACACAGGGACTTGAAGTCGTCGCTAACTAAGCTCTCTTTGGGAATGTTTGTCTCATCACATTCTGCGTCATGCTTGTGTTAGAACTACTCCGGAGACAGGGTTTGGCTGTGTCTAAACTGCATTACCGCGTTGTAAAATATAGCTGTACAAATACAAGAATAAAACGTTGAAAAGTCAAGTTGGCTCCGTTCCGGAGGTCTTTCCTTGTGTTGGAATCAGGACTCAGGACTCGAATGGGTCTGGTGTCCTCAGCTCGTAACCTAGTGGGAGATGCTCAAGGACAGGAGTGGCTGCTGGCCACGGGGGGCCTCAGAGGGGCCAAGGCTGGGGCTGGTTCCTGGAAGCTGGGCCCAGAGCCGCTGTTGGCCCCCAGACCAGGATGGACTGAGGACCGCAGGCTCCAGACCCAGGCCGTGAGGAGCTCAGGCAGGGGAGAACTCTAGGCCGAGTTCTAATGACTTCAGTTCTAGCCCTGCTGACGCAAAGGTACGGGCGTCCCTGTCTTCCCTGTGTCTTGGAGAATTTGCCCATCCTGTGAAGGCTCATCTTGCCTCCCGGCTTCATAAGCAATTTCTCTCTGCTGGGGTCCAGGGGAAGTATGAAGGCAGGTCTCACCCCATCATACATTTCTCAGCCTTGGTGCCTTTAGAGTCTTTCTGGTACCTGCTGGGTGATTGACAGGTATCTACAGACTCAGAAGGTTTGTGAACGGCTTCCGGCCAAGCAAAACTCCTACCCTAGAGAAGGGCTCTTTGTCCAGAGAACTGTGGTGGAAGGCCCCCATTTCCTCCTGCGTGACCTGGGACAACCATTTCCCCTCTGGCTCCCTTTCCCAACCTGTCCGTGCGAGGATTAGATTAACTAGATCATTTATGATTCCATGATTCAGACATAAGTTCACCCTGGCTTGCTTTGGCACCTAGTTTTATTTCACCTCAAAAAACCCCAAGGATCAAGTTCGATGGATGAGGTCTAAGAACAGTGAGGACAAGTGCGGTCCTGGCCCCTGGCCCAGAGGAGAAAGGCCGCCCTTGCCCCCTTCCGGGTCCTGGGTGGCCGTGGGGTGGGGCTGTGGAGTGGAGCCCCTCCCCGGGTTCTCAGGCCATGGGTTGGACAGAAGCGGCCTCTGGCAGGGTCTTACAGCAGGCCCTGGGCACGTGTTGAGAAGCGTGTGGGGGCTGACCACCCAAAGCCCCAGAGAGAGCCTCACAAAGTGCCACCACCCTCTGCCAGCCACATGGCCTTTTGGTTCAGGTTTCCTTTGAAAATGACTTTAGAGGACTTGCCAGCTCGAGGCCTCAGCTCACCCTGCTCTTTGAAAAGGGAGAAAATGATCCCTCTGCTCCCATAGAAACTTGGCAAAAGAACTTACAAAACAGACAGCTTCAGAAATGAGAATTCACAGGCCCGAGGGAGGCTGGCCCAGGGCCCCTCTGCTCCCCGAGGGCCTCCGAGTTTGTTTATGTGTCATTACTGTTTAATAGAGAGACCATGGGCCGAGGGCAGGCAGTGTGGGTGGCGTTCAAGTTCAAACAACATGGAAGATCAAAGAGTAACCGGAGCCAATTGACAATCAATAATGAGTAAAAAGCAAACATCTCTAAACGGATAAGCCAGGACAAAGGGAATGCAGAATTTTTATTACAAAAACAAGTATGCCGTGAATGCCAATTTTTATAAACACGTAACTTGCAAGACAGGGGGCTCACGATGTCTTTTTCTCTACTGTTGGAACTTTAGAGGCAATGTTTCTGGGGACCAGGTTGGTGGTTGGGGGATAAATCCGGAGAGGCAGGGAACTGAGAATCAAGAACCACTAAGGATCTGGAAGGGATGAGATGGTAAGGATCACCCAGCTCAAATCTGTCACCGACTCCTGAAGGGACAGAGGCAGGAGAGACGAGCAAAGTTGCCTACTGTCACTTCTTTTTGTGCCGACAGTGGTTTTCAAGGCACCTTCGTAACAAAGATCCCATTCAGTTCCTGCAACCACCGCCCCGAGGAGAGTTTACAGGGAGACGGAAACCACACGCCCACCTTGGAAACTCCCCGACAGTGACCGTGCCCGCCCAGAGCTACAGCTGAACCAGAGGTCCATAATAACACATCAGGCTGCACCTGCCCCTAGAATTTTCCCAAAGGAACTGCTTTATCCTCAGCCCCCGCTGAAGAGCCAGAACTTGGGCAGCCAAATCCCACATCATGCAACCCTACCTCCCTGACCACGGATTTGTCTAAGGGTGGACACTGGATCCAAGGGCAGCCCACTTGCATAGGGCCCATGGCCCATTACAAAGTGTTAGTTATGTAAATTGGGGCTGCTAACGAGTTGAGACACTCAAGTGCTGTGTCCTGGGAATTTACAGTGAAATGTGGACACAGGCAGCCAATCCAGTGTTTCTCAGACTTCAGTCATTTGTGGTCCACCTCCATGACTTTTGCCATAGCATCATGCCCTGATTGTTTATGTGCTCTTTACTGTTTATTTATTTTTGAGGGAGACGATGCCTTCTGAGCAGAGAGATGCCTATAAGAAGCGGATCCGGGAGAGTAGCGGGGTCGCATTAATGGCGGAGCCTTGGAGTGAGGTCCCCAGAAGAAGCTTGGAAGCAAAATAACCTTCTAGTAGCTCGTTCTACGAAGCTTGTCATTGAGTAGTCGTTTCTCGTCTTAGATTTCTAAAAGACTCCATCCCTCTTATAACCACTTTCTAATAAGGTCCCTGCTTCTACTGCTACACTACCCATCATTACTTGGGCTGGTCTGTGTGCATCCCTGTTTCCCAGAACCAAAAGAGGACAATTTACCCAGGTTCCCAGGCATCTGGGGCATCTGCCATTAGGAAGATCCTTAAATACTCGTAGATGGGGTGCAGGCTTCTCACAAGTGGAGGCTGAGGCAGGCTGTGATCCCTCAGAAGGAAGTCAAAATACTGGAACCGCTTGGAAAGACAGTGTTGTTCCTCCAAGCCCCCAAAGAGGAGGAAGCATCAGCAATCGCTAAGAAAGAGGCCTTATAGACAGGCAGGTGCCGAAGCAAGAGGCCCTGGGGTCTAGGAAGGGAACCTGGTGGGGCCGGGAGTCCCTGCACTATAATATTGGCCCCCTAAGCGCTTGGGGTCTAGCCCTCTCATTAAATGAATCTGACACATGTAACCCCCAAATGCTTGGCTTCTCAGCACATCTCAAGATGAGTTTCCTGAGTCTCCCTTCCTTCTGCATCCCAAGCAAGCAGGTTGGTTAAAGAACTAGGATGCTTCCTTAGAGTGAGAATCGCAGAATAGTGGGGCTAGATGGAGCCTTGGAGATGGCGTTCCTATTTGACAGGTGAAGGAGCTAGGCGCAGAGGGGGAAAGGGACAACCCCTAAGGTCACACCAAGAATTTTTATCAAAGATGGCTCCTGACTCCCACTTGGGTTTATAACATCATCCCAGCCTTCAAGGAGTGGGCGGTCGAGTTGGGAAAACAAAACGTGGACAAATATGCAGGTAAGATCACAAAGAAACACAAAGAGATAGAACACGATGGCTAATGAGTGACAGTCCTGTCACTCAGGGGCTTGAGGGGAGTTACGTTCAGAACGGCACGTTGCTCCTTCAGGGTCATAGGAGGCAGGCAGCCTGCTGAGCTGGAGGCCAAAGCAGGAGCCTTTTCTGGGCTTCCTCTCTCCTTTCTGTAGGACTGCAGTGCCTCCTTCTGTCTGGAAAGAGCTATCCTCCCTGATGTCACCAATAGGAGCCATCTCTGGAGGTGGCTTGGTTTCTTAAGGAGCGCCACAAACCGAGTGGCCCAGACACCAGAAGGGTGTTGTCTCACAGATCTGGAGGATGGAAGTCTGAGATCAGGATGTTGTGTGGATGGGTTTCTTCTGAGGGCTGGGTGGGGGAATCTTACTCCAGTGTTTCCTCCTAGCTCCTGGCATTTGCTGGCACTCCTTGGCACTCCTTTGCTGGGGGAAGCACCACCTTCACATGGCCTTCTCCCTGCGTGCATGTCCCTGTGTCCCACTTTCCCGTTTTTATATGGACGTCAATCAAATTGCTGTAAGACCCACCCTAATGACCTCATCTTCACTAATTATATGTGCAATGACCCCATTTCCAACTGAGGTCGCATTCTGAGGCTCTGGGGGTTAGAATTTCAACATAGGAATTCTGAGGGGGCACGATTCTTTTTCTTTTAATACGATTTATTGTCAAATTGGCTTATATACAACACCCAGGGCTCATCCCAACCAGGACCCTCCTCAATGCCCATCGCTCATTTTCCTTCTCTCTCCACTCCCCACATCCACCCCCCAGTTTGCTCTCTGTATTTAAGGGTGTCTCATGGTTGGCCTCCCTCCTTCTCTGTTTGTAACTTTTTTCCCCCTTCCCTTCTCTTGAGGGCACACCACTGAACCCATGGCAGGAAAAGGTCACTTGGCTGAGGTCAGGCCATGCTTCTCCTCTTTCTGTGCCACCCAACTGTGTCCTTCATATCATTGACGTGTCTCACCTTAGGGGAGCATGAGGGGACAAAGCAACCACATTTTGGCTAAACAGAAGGGAGAAGAATCTAGGTCCACGCAGGTCCCTATGGAATAGAGATCACCAAGAATGTGGATACCAGGCCGTTACAGGTTTGATAGAAGCCTCTTAACAAGAACTGGAGACTATTCTAGTTAACGGTATCTTCAAAACTCGTGGAGTTTTGGAGCTTACCCCGGAGGTAGTCTAACCCAGCAGCTCTCGCCATGGAGGGCATTTAAATGGCTGCTGACTGCTCCCCAGGTGACACTCGCATGCAGCCAGGGGTGGGAACCTCGAATCCTATCCAGTCCAATCCTCCAGTATGGAGGTTCCTCAAAAAACTAAAAACAGAACTGTCCTGTGACCCAGCAATGGCACTACTAGGCATTTATCCGCAGGATACAGGTGTGCTGTTTCGAAGGGACACATGTACCCCCATGCTTATAGCAGCACTATCAAGAATAGCCAAAATACGGAAAGAGCCCAAATGTCCATCGATGGATGAATGGATAAAGAAGATGTGGTATATATATACAATGGAGCATTACTCGGCAATCAAAAAGAATGAAATCTTGCTATTTGCAACTACGTGGATGGAACTGGAAGGTATTATGCTAAGCGAAATGAGTCAGAGAAAGACAAATATCATATGACTTCACTCATATGAGGATTTTAAGACACAAAACCGATGAGCACAAGGGAAGGGGAGCAAAAATAATATAAAAACAGGGAGGGACAAAAACATAAGACACTCTTAAATATGGAGAACAAACAGAGGGCCACTGGAGGGATTGTGGGAAGGGGGATGGACTAAATGGGTAAGGGGCACTAAGGAATCTACTCTTGAAATCATTGTTGCACTGTATGCTAACTAACTTGGCTATAAATTAAAAAAATAGGGGCGCCTGGGTGGCGCAGTCGGTTAAGCGTCCGACTTCAGCCAGGTCACGATCTCGCGGTCCGGGAGTTCGAGCCCCGCGTCGGGCTCTGGGCTGATGGCTCAGAGCCTGGAGCCTGTTTCCGATTCTGTGTCTCCCTCTCTATCTGCCTCTCCCCTGTTCATGCTCTGTCTCTCTCTGTCCCAAAAATAAATAAACGTTGAAAAAAAAATTTAAAAATAAATAAAGTAAAATAAATAAAAATAAAAAACTAAAATATTGAGTGTCACAGAAATAAAAAAAAAAATGCAGGGCAAGTTAACAATGATGTTAATGTGGGGAAAGGGCTCCCCTTTCAAGCTTGAGATTCTCTCAGGTCCTATCCCGTTTAGAAACTGGTTTGGGGGTGCCTGGGTGGTTCAGTTGGTGGAGCACCCAACGTTGGCTCAGGTCATGTTCTTGCAGCTCATGAGTTCAAGACCCACATCAGGCTTGCTGCTCTCAGTGCATAGCCCGCTGCAGATCTTCTGTCCCCCTCTCTCTCTCTGTCCCTCCCCAGCTTGCACTCTGTCTCTCAAAAATAAATAAAGCATTACGAAAATTAGATTAAATTAAAAAACTAAACTGATTCTGACCATGGGAAGATATTGGAAGTATGGGTCTGCTATGACTCTCAAGAAAGAAGGGCATAATTACACAAGTCTGGGACCACTTTGTGCATGTAGGTGGGACAGCTCGTGTAGCCCTGAACTGAGCCACATTCCAGGGGGGGCTTCGGCACACCCTGGCTTGGGGTGTCACACACATCATTTCCTGAGAGTGGAACTGTGCCTCATCTGTCACTATTCCGCCCTCTCTTTCAGTCACATGGAGAAACGTGTCATTTCCCAGGCATACCAGGCTTCGGTTTTTGTATGCACCATGCCCTTCATTGAGCATGTCTTTTTCCTAACTTCTATTCTCGCCACCCCCACCCCCCACCCAGGGAATTCCTTCAGGACCAGCCACCCATGAATTTCCTCAGCCTAAAAAAAAGTCACGTGCACCTGTCCGGGTTTGTTAAATGATGGAGTGGGAGAGTGAGGTGTGATTAAGGGTTCCCGTTGGCTTTATAGCTCTTCCAGGGCCTGCATTTCTGAAGCAGTCTAGCGGACAGCCACCAGGTGGCAGAGTACGCCAAGCAGTGACGGCCACAGGTGCCACTTTCTCTGGCTCCCAGGGAGGTGGGAGCGTGTAAACGGGGTTAGTGCTATTTTTTCTACTTGGCTTCCTGTGCTTTGTACCTGCTCCCTTCCTATAACCCTCTTCTTCATCTCTGCAAAGCCATCCAATGGAATTGGCTCGTGGCCCGGGGGATGTGATTTGAGGTCCTCTGGCCCCCAGACTTCTCTTTCAGAGACCTATTTGGGGGTGTGAATTTCCACTCTGAGAGCCATTCCTTTGTTTCGGGTTTGCAGCTCTCCTTGGACGGAAAGAGGTCATGTCTCAGTCCTCAGGCAAAAGCAGGCCATCCCTTACAGAACCCTGGAGGGAGGCAGGGGCTCATGAGATGACACTAACAACACATATAATTGAATTGGCAGGTCCCCGGGGGCTTTCATTTCCAAGAGCTCACTGAACCCTTACCACAATCTTGTCACTTAAGGAAGAAAAAAAGCCCCATCTGGCGGATGAAGAAACTGAGGTTCAGGGAGGATGGCGAGTAAGTGGCAAGGCAGGGGATGGAACATTCGCCTTCTGACTAGCGCCGATGGAACTAGTGTGTCGGCTGTTGAATTAATGAAAAGGTGCCCCTTTCTTCATGCACCCTAGTGTGTGGCTTTTCCAACTGCACAACATAGTCTAAGGAGAGGGTGTAGATGCTTAGAACTGGAAACTCTGAATGTTAGAGAGGAGGCCACCAGGGCATGTCATGTAGCTCAATATCTGTGTCACAGTGTTGTGACAGTGTCCTGGGCTCTGGATGCCTGATACTGATACGGATTGGCCATACCCTGAGCACCTGGTCACTGCCCTTTAGTGCCGAGGGGCTGGGGCTTACCTCTTCAGCTTTCCTCTCCCCATCATACTCAGTGACCTTCCGTACATAAGAGGGGAAGGGCATCGTCCAATCCCTGCTGGCCTGGGCCCCCAGCAGTGAGATCTGAGGCAAGCAGCTCTGGCCTTGATTCAAGGTCACTTGCTTGGTCAGTCAGCCCCTTCTCCCTGGCCCTTGGTTCCTGACGGTAAATGAAAACACTGCACAGGATAATCTCCAAGGCTCCTTCTGGAAACCCTGACCCTGACTTGTCCAGCCTAAGGTACACGGGGAGATAGACATTGCTCTTGCTGGGGGTGGCCTGGGAATAGAAATCACGCATGGAGATCATAGAGTTCTAGTTGCCGGAGGCCAGCCCTTTCTCATCCATTGTTCCCAGTGTTTCTGCATTCACTAGACCCAAATTCACAGATCCTGGATTTGGGGCTTCCCTATACGTGCCTTCTGGCATTTTCACAGTTCAAAAGGGGCTTTTGAAGGTTGGGGTTGTCATAAAGGCCAACCTACTTAACACTTCACAAGGGGCTCAAAGTTCCTCTGACTTAACAATTTATCCCTTTGCCAAGGCAAAAATGTTTTCTTTGTAAAAATCGCGTTTAATTTCAAAATCAATGTACGTTAAATGCATAAAAACTTGAAAAACTGCTATGACAGAATTAATAACACGAAATAGCATTTCTTGAACATCACGATGTTCCAGGATGTTTAAACAATATATTTTTTTATTTTTACATTATAAATTCACAAGAAGTTACAAAAGTAGTACAGAGAAGTCTTATGGACCCTTCTACCAGTCTCCCCCAGTGGTAACACCTTACATAACCACAACACAGTATCAAAGCCGACAAGGTGATGTAGTGGGTACAATCTACAGATCTTAATCAGATTTCACCGGTTTTACATGGACTCGTGTGTATATGTGTAGTTCTATGTGATTTTATCTCGTGTGTGCATTCATGGATCCGTGCTACCCTTTCACCTCCGTTCTCTTCCCCTCCACGCACCCCCTACCCCTTGGCAACCACTGTGCTTCATCTGTATAATTTTGTCATTTAAGAATGTTCTGGGGCACCTGAATGGCTCAGTCAGTTAAGCGTCCGACTTCAGCTCAGGTCATGATCTCGTGGTTTGTGAGTTTGAGCCCCGCGTCAGGCTCTGTGCCGACAGCTTGGAGCCTGGAGCCTGTTTCAGATTATGTGACTCTCTCTCTCTTTCTCTCTTTCTCACTCTCTCTTCCTCCCCTGCTCACACTCTGTCTCTCTCTTTCTCAAAAATAAAGATTAAAAAAGTTTTTTCAAAGAAAGTTGTATACATGGCATATGATAATAGCAATATAATATGGTGGCATAATAATAACAAACAACATGTATTGAGTGTCCAGTATATGTTGGGAATTATTTCTAGCTCTGTACGACTGGGAGCTCATTGGTTCCCCTCAAAAACCCATTACAATGATCTCTATTATTACCCCCCTTCACAGATGTGGAGACTGAGATAATCGCCTAATTTTATTCAGATAGTAACTGGCAGAGCTGAGATTAAAATCCGTATCTTGCTCACAAGTACGAACCTTTATTTATAATATTATGCTATCCTTCTAAATAAGTTCAATATGTTTTTTTCAAAACTAAACGCAGAAAACCATCATTCAACGGTAGCTTCAGAAAATGTCCCACGATTCCTACCATATACACCCCATTTTCTCAAGACAATGCAATTAAGGGAAAAATTAATAATAAAAAGGAGCTGGAAAATGTGATTTGTCTGTAAATTACAAACACGATTTTACCTCTAAACAACTTGCGGGTCAGGGAAGAAGAGGACAGGAGTTGACTCTAGCAAGGGAGCAAGGGTTCACGGTCAGGATGTTGGGAGATGCAGGGGCAAATGTCTCAGGGCTGTGAACAAAGGAGATACTGTGCTGCCCCGGACTGAGCCCAGAAGGGCAGGCACCGTGTTTCTGTCATCCCACTAGCCTCAGAGCCTCACCTGACACTCTGTGCTAACAGAGTCAATAACGGTTTAGTAATGGACTAAGAGATAGACCCCATAGTGGATACTGCGTCCCTTTTCCCAGATCCCAAGTCAAAAACTCGCCAATGTTTACAAAGGCTTTCTGGTTTTTACTGGAGTCACACTGAGAGATCATGACGGGTTGCCGAGCTATGGCCTCGCATCACAAATTAACTGCTTTTCCCATTTTTAACAGTTTCCGCCTTCTCCTGATGAAGGATGGCTTTCCTGCAGAGGCCGTATCATGGCGGTGTCATCAGGCACTGTCTTGCAGGAGCGCAGGTGAGCCCGGATGTGAGGCAGCTGGTGACGTGTGGTGCTGGCCTCAGCTCGGTGCCCAGTACTCACACAGGCTCGCAGTAAGGCTCTGGGGCCCATTCGTCACCATGTACTGAACTGGAAAAGATAGCGATGCGAGGTAGCACTTAAAATGATGCACACCAGGGGTGCCTGAGTGGCTCAGTGGGTTAAGCGACCAACTTGGGCTCAGGTCAGGATCTCGCGGTTTGTGAGTTCAAGCCCTGCATCGGGCAGGCTCTGTGCCCAACAGCTCAAAGCCTGGAGCTGCTTCGGATTCTGCGTCTCCCTATCTCTCTGCCCCTCGCCTGCTCCTCATGTTCTGTCTGTCTCTTAATAACAAATAAACGTTAAAAATTAAAAAAAAAAATCAAAATGATACACACCAAAACATTATGATCCATTTTTAATGAAATACGTTCTGTAATCAAACCGATTCTAACTTTTTATCCATAATAACTTGACACAAAAATGAAAGGCAGGGAGAAGTGGGGAAAAGAGAATGTGGAACTTTTGTTTGTTAATATATTTTTTTATCACTTGGAATTTTACAATGAGTTTATTACTTTAAATTTTTTAAAATGTTTATTTTTGAGAGAGAGAGAGAGAGATTGTGAGTGGGGAGGGGCAGAAAGAGAGGGAGACACAGAATCCGAAGCAGGCTCCAGGCTCTGAGCTGTCAGCACAGAGCCTGATGCGGGGCTCGAACCCACAAACCTTGAGATCATGACCTGAGCTGAAGTCGGATGCTTAACCGACTGAGTCACCCAGGAGTCCCTCTAGTGGGTAACTTTGAACAATATACCTTCTGTGCCTTAGTTTCCTCATCCATAAATTGGGGATTTTATTACTTTTAAAACTGGATATAGGGAAAAGCTTCATGGGTAAATGCATGTAGTCAGTGAGCCACATTGTTTGGGTCCAAATCCAGGCACTGTCACTTAGTAACTATGTGACCACCGTAAATGACTTAGCCTTTTTGTGTCTCAGTTTCCTGTGAAGGGATAGGAATTACAGTATGGACCTCATAGAGTTCTTGTGTGCATTAATATAGGTAAAGTACTTAGAAATATTTACGAGGCAAAGGCAGCATTCTATCACTCTTCACTTTGATTATAAGAAAGCTTTACTACGATTTTCTTCCCAGTTAATTTTTAGGATGAGGAAGTAATCTGCTGTTTCTTTGCCCCGTTTCTGCGGCCTCAAGAAGTGGGTTGTAGCTTCTGCTATTTCTTGCATCATATCGCCTCTGGGAAGAATGGCCTGCACTCCCATGTGCAAACTGCAGCTACCCGTGAGCTTCGTGTTGGACTCTGATCAGTTTCCATCAGTAAGTCCTCTTGGACATTGAAACCACTCTGGACTGAATCTCTTGGATTTTGCTTAATTGCCTTTGCAAAGAGCAACACAGATTAAGTAACTGCTATGTCTCTTGCAACTGCATTTTCTACTGTATCATAGAATGTACTCTCTAGTATATCATGTATTAAGTTCTTTTTAAACTTCCTCTTTCTCCCATCTACTGGCATAAATTCACAGGAAGAGTTTCCTGTCCCTCTGTATCATCTTTTTAAGACTAGGTAGGACATTTAAGACAATTTGATGGTTATATCTTGAGGGTGTCCCGTGTCCATTTGACAAATACAGACTATTCATTGCTTGTTCATATCAACTTCATTGGGGGAAAATGGTCCATAGAAGCTTTACTGATAATATAAACTCATTAAAAAAACATTTAATATTCAAATTCTGAGTATTAGTTACTTTCTAATATAAGCACTATAAACTATTTATTTCTCCATTTGCTCAACACTTAATCCAGTAGGTCTCAATTAGTTGTACACAACAGAACGCTCTATGGACTTGTTTTGTGTGATAGAATGAAGGTTCTTCCCACCCTCCTGCAGAGAGGTCTGGATTTGCAAGAAGCTTAGTAGATCAGAACCACCCAGGGCTAGAATGTTAAGAGAACAGCATTGGAAACACTAGCCAGTTTATGGTGAAAAGGGAGAGAGAACATTGGCTTTAAATGGCCCATTACCAATATGCAAATCTGATCACATACCTCAGTCTTAAAACAATTCAGTGATTCCACATCTCCTCTAAGACAAAATCTCAAGTCTTGAATGGTGTTTAAGGATCTTTCCACTAAGTGGAAAAGATATCTGCATCCCTATGTTTATAGCAACATTACTTACAATAGCTAAGGCATGGAAATAACCTGTGTTTATCAATGGATGAATGGATAAAGAAGGTGTGAGATATATAGATATAGATATATATATGTATGTATGTGTATATATACACATATGTGTATGTATATGTATATACATGTATATATGTATATGTGTATATGTACATATGTATATGTACATGTGTACATGTATATGTGTACATATGTGCGTATGTACATGTGTATATATACATGTATATATACATATGTGTATATACATACACATATATATGTGTGTGTATATATATATATATGGAAATTGTCCCATTTGCAACAACTTGGATGGACCTTGAGAGGATTATGCTGAGGTAAGTCAGACAGAGAAAGACAAATATTGTACGATCTCGCTTATATGTGGATCCCCCAAAAATAAAACAAAAAATCCCCCAACAAATACAACTAATACAGAAAAACAAAGTCATAGAAAAAGGTATCAGATTTGTGGCTACCAGAGGCAGGGGGTCGGGGGAGGGGGAACTAGGAGAAAAAGGGTCAACAGGTACAAATTTGCAGTGAGAAGATAAACAAGGACTACGGAGGGAATGTAAAACTTGACGACTATGGCTAACGCTGCTGTATGATATATAGAAAAGTTGTTAGGAGTGAATCTTAAGGCTTCTCATCACAAGGAAAAAAATGGTCTTTTCTTTTTTTGCTCTTTTTTTTGTGGTGTCTCCATGAGATGATGGCTGCCAAGTGCAATGACACCAGTAATCATTTCACAATATATGTGAGCCAGATGGTCACACTGCACACCTGGACTTAAACCTGAAAAAAAACTGAGAAAGAAATAAAAATAATAAAAATAATAAAATAATAAAAAAAAATCCTTCATAATCCAGCTCCCACATATCTCTCCGGCCTCTTTATCACTGCTCCCTGTGATGCTGATATACTAAGTGATACAGAGTTTCCAAAATGATGCTAGATTATTTTGTCCTTGAAATATTTGTTGCTCGTTCCCCCTGCTTACAATACACTTATCCCCCTGATTTGGTTAGCCAGTCAATTGCTGATTCATCAAGGGTCATGCATGCGTCACTCCTTCTGGAAGCCTCTTTTAAATATGTGTGGTACACATATTCATCCGAATACACTCTGTGCTCAGAGGGAAAACTTGGTAGTGCCGCAAAGGAGAAGAGATCAATGTAAAAGCTTTCATATTAAGGCAAGATGAAAAAGGATTTCATAAATCTGAGGTTGAGTTGGATACATCCAAAAAAGGGTGTTTCGAGAACATATATGTCTTGCATTTTAACATTGAGGTCAGTGGGTAGTTTGCCCCAAATTTAAAACCAAGAGCCCTGGGTGCTACATCTGCAAGATTTTCTTTTTTTTTTAAATTTTTTTTTAACATTTATTTTTGAGACAGAGAGAGACAAAGCATGAATGAGGGAGGATCAGAGAGAGAGGGAGACACAGAATCTGAAACAGGCTCCGGGCTCTGAGCTGTCCGCACAGAGCCCGATGCAGGGCTCGAACCCACAAACCATGAGATCATGACCTGAGCCGAAGTCAGACACCCAACCGACTGAGCCACCCACGTGCCCCCATCTGCAAGATTTCCAATGGCAATACCCGAAATTCTAGGTCCACTGTGTACAATGAACCAGGTGGGGTTTATCTAGTAAGGACTCCCACAGATAAAGCTTGAACATGTCAACGTACATCGAGTCACTGCAGACAAGGAGTGTAAAAGGCTCGTACATCACTATGCGGATGGACTGCCTGTACCCTCCAGTAACCGAATGCTGAATTCTTACTGAGTGAGAAGCAATAACTGGAAGCTGTTGCCATGTAAGAATTACAAGTTAAAATTGTGCAGCTTTTGGGGCGCCTGGGTGGCGCAGTCGGTTAAGCGTCCGACTTCAGCCAGGTCACGATCTCGCGGTCCGGGAGTTCGAGCCCCGCGTCAGGCTCTGGGCTGACGGCTCGGAGCCTGGAGCCTGTTTCCGATTCTGTGTCTCCCTCTCTCTCTGCCCCTCCCCCATTCATGCTCTGTCTCTCTCTGTCCCAAAAATAAATAAAAACGTTGAAAAAAAAAATTGTGCAGCTTTTATAGTACAATAACTTAGACAATTAAACTACATGTGGATATCAACTTGACATTTCAGCTTGGATTTCTCAGATTTTAACATCTTCCACACTGTGCTGCTCATCTCCCCACCAGCCTCCTCCTCCTTTTTCGTACCTCTCTGATGGCCACCCAGGTGCTCAGGTCAAACACCCAGGGGGCGCTTTCTACTTTTCTGTCTCACACATACTCCACATTCAACCTTTTGGTACATCCTGTCAAAATATGTCTAGCATGGGGGCGCCCGGATGGCTCAGTGTGTTAAGTGTTAGACTTTCTCTCAGGTCAGGATCTCGTGGTTCGTGGGTTCGAGCCCCACGTCGGGCTCTGACAGCATGGAGCCTGCTTGGGATTCTCTCTCTCCCTGTCTGCCCCTCCCCAACTTGCATTGTCTCTCTCTCTCTCTCTCTCTCTCTCTCTCTCTCTCTCTCTCAAAATAAACTTTTAAAAAAAAATGTATGTATAGCATCTCTGGCCACATCACCAGAGTCTGACCCCATCTCTCTGTCACCCTGCAGTGACACAATCTTCTCTTATGTTGGCAAAGCATCCTAACTTCTCCCCCTGCATCCTTGCTTGTCTCCCACAGTGTACTCCTAAATTGGCACGCGGGTGATTCTATTCGAATTTAAGTTACAGCATGATGCTCTGCTGATCGAAATCTTCTTACCAGCTCACGTGAATGGCCGAGCAGACCGTGTGCAGTCTGGCTCTCGTGCAGTGTTCCATCTCCTCTTGTCCTACGCTGGCTTGGGAGAAGCCACTCTGCCACGCTAGCCGGCTCACTATTCCCTGGACACGTAGGTGCACTCCCACTGGAGGGGCTGGGCTAGGCTGAATCATGGCCCCCAAAGATAGCCACATCCTATCCTTGGAACCTGGGAATGTTACCACGCATAGCAAAAAGGTCTTTGCAGATGTGGTTAAGAGCCTTGAAATGGGGAGGTTTTCCTGGATTATCTGGGTGGGCCCTAAATGCAATCACATATATAAGAGGGAGGCAGAGAGAAATTCTACCACACGCAGAGAAGACAATGAATGGGAAGACAGACCAGAGGGAGACTCCAGGATGCTGGCCTTGAAGATCGGAATGATGAGGTCACAGGCCAAGGATTGATTCTTGTCTAGGGCTTCCGGACAGAGTGTGGCCCTGCACCTTGGTTTTGGCCCAGTGATACTGATTGTAGACTTTTGGCCTCCAGAACTGTGTGAGAATACATCTCTGTTATTTTCAGCCACCAAGTCTGCAGTAATTTGTTCCGGTGACCTCAGGAAATGAGCACAGGGACTTTGCACTTGCTGTTTGCCCCACCTGGAATGCTGGTGCTCCCATTGGCAGGACGCCCCTCCTCGTCTCTTTCATGCTTTTCTCAAATATCACTTTCATTTGAGAACTCTTCTCCCCACACTGTCTAAACTGTGACCCTCCCTAACCCTTTCCATCCATCCATTCTCTTTCTCCCTCTTCTGTTGATTTAAAACAAAACAATACAAAACAAAACTAAACAAAAACCTATGTCCTATTAGCATCCACCACAGCATTATTTTGTTGTTTATCTCTCTCAGTAGAATGTAGCACCATGAAGGAAGGGATTTTTAACTTATTTGCACTATGCTATTCCCAGCACCTCGAAAAGAACCAGACATAACAAGAACTCGAGACATATTTATTGAATGTTGAATGAATAAATACAACTAAAGCATACAATATGTCATATAGGTGATTAAGTCATCAAGGCATCAGTAATGTATTACTCTTCACTTGAAATAAACTAATTTGAGTGTGCATATCCAATGGGACGTACAAAAAATTAATGATTTAATCTAATTATTAATTGTCTAGTGCTTTGACAGGGCTAACAGTAGTATTGTCATTTTGAACTTTGGGATGACAGACAAAACAATTATTGATATTAGTTTAATTCATTTATAACATCATTTTATATGAAGAAAGGCTGAAATTACTGGAGTAAAAATACAGTTGCAATAATGTTAAAGCTCCATTGGAAAATATCAGCATGGACTTATGATTTAATGAAATATGTCTCTTCAGGCTCATCTGCTTAAGCGGTTTACGAATAGCATCACCCCCAGCACACGACTGGTGTGCAGCCCTAGCATACAGATTATGGTCTCTGATATTTCTTAAAACGGTGACCAACGTGTCTGATATGTCCGAGTGAAGTAAGAAGTCTATTTAAAAATTAGGTATCCTCCTTGAGGGTAGGTAGATTTAGGGTCCCCCCCCTACTTTTGGATAAATGGCATTAAGATTATAGTGCCAGGAAAAATGATATTCTAGACCTATAACTATAAAAGTCATCCCAAGAAGCTGAGTATTCGAATTCCCCTTCAATCCCAGCGTTTGAGGGGTACCTTCACGGGCAGGTCATGTATGTGCGTGTCCCTCTCTGCACTACTGTTCATCCGAGCACGTCTTGGATATTACATGAGTCTTTGTTGCTATGAACTGAATGAAATTCACACCTATTGTACTTCTATAATGGGCAAATCTATACACGATGGGGTCTGTGGAGATTTATTATATGGTTCTTGTCTTACTGGAATCCACAGTAAGTCTAAATTGTAAAGGATACACACAGTAAAGCCTCGCCGCTATTCATTCATTAAACAAGATAATACTCAGCGCCTACTATGAGTTTGAGGTTTTGTTACTCACTGGAGAAAACATAAAAGATGAAGAAGACAGTCTTGCGGAGGGAATGTAATGACAGCATGGCAGGTGCTATAGAAGATGTGTGTCCAAGGTCCTAGAACATTTACCGACAGCTTACTATTGCCAGATGCTGTCTCTCATACTTTTCTTCTTTCACCTTCTTTGCTCATCTGCCTAATACCTTTCTCAGGGTAGGGGCATGATGGTTTCTCTAGGCCTCTTTCAGTTTATGATCTATGACCATCTTAATGAAAATGTTCAGAAGGCCTATTGATAGATTTGGTACTTTGGGACAATCTAAGCAATGGGGAAAGGCAGGGATTAAACCCATTTTGTTTTACGTTGTGTAATAGATCACACATACAGAAGAGTACAGAAAACATACATATACAATTTAAAGAATTATGCAATGCAATGGAAACCTGCATAACACATACCCAGTCAGAAAAATCTTTGCCAGCCCTCCTATCCATAATATGTAATAATCTCCTATCACCTCTCCCCCCTCCCCACAGAGATAACTACTATCTTGACATTAGGACAATCATTTTCTTGGTTTTTAAAAAATATATGTCATGGAGCGCCTGGGTGGTCCAGTCAGTTGGGCAGCCGAGACTCTCGATTTCGGCTCAGGTCGTGATCTCAAGGTCGTGAGATTGAGCCCCACAGGGGGCTCGGCACTGACAGCAGAGAGCCTGCTTGGGATTTTCTCTCCCTCTGTCTCTGCCTCTCCTCCCCCACTCGCTCTTTCTCTCTATAAACAAACAAAATATATGTCATATATATAACTACCCTGTACCATAGAAGCTGTTCAGCTCCATTGTTCCAGGCAGTGCCCATTCATTGTCCAGGTGGGTGCTGTGATGGATTTTATTGTTGTTTATAAGAGTCAGTTGTGGGGGATAAGCTTAGGAATCCCCCAGGCTTACACCAATGGGTTAACAAGGCATAAAGAAACACAAAGTCATAAAATGCTCACACCCGAGTTTGGGTAACCAGATTGGCACTCCAAGAATAAGAAGGCACAAAGGTGCCAAGAATAGGGAGGTGCAAAGGCACCCCAAAATAGGGAGGGGGTGCTGAAACCCCCAAAATAGAGAGAGGCAAAGGCCTGAAATCGAATTGGCACAAAGGTGCCATATACATAGGAATAACAAGATTAGATATTCAGGGTGAAAGCACCCCAAGTTTAGTACTACAGCAGAAAGCTGCTCTCATAGGAGAATAGGGCCAGGTCAGGTAAATTGGTGAATTGGACTTTAGACTGCTGAGCTGCAGGCAAAGCAGCCCGGAGAGGAGATGGTTAACAAAAGAAAAGGTGTCCTGTCAACACTGTGGTTATTCCCCCATCTGTCTCATCCCCTAGGCTGGCAAAGATAAACAGGCACAGCACCTCCTGTCTGCCGTTAACGACCATCTACCCATCTGCCCAGTGCCTGGATTTTGTTTTATATTGACCCAAACCCCAAACACTGTATATCTTCAAAACCCCCTTTTCCCCTCTCACATCCACAAGTTAATGTCGCTAGTTTCTTTGTCTCTTTGTACACGCCCATCACGTTTACAAGCCTTCTGTTCTGAATAAATACGGGGCAAGGACCCTTATTCGGGGCTCTTGTCTTTTTCCTGGACAGTAACCATCTCTCTTTTTAATCCTGCATCCGTTCTTTTGCTAGACAAAAGAGAACTTTAGACTTAGAGTCTACGACAGTCAGTGCCACTCCCTAAAATGCCCTCCACACTCCACCTTTGCCAAGAGATATTTCCCTGCGCCATTGCAGACTTGGCTGTATGATTTGCTTTGGCCAATGGAACGTGAAGGAAAGTGGTGAATGTCATTTTAGAATGGAAGCTTTAAGAGCTGGCATGAGCTCCTCATGCTTCCGTATCACTATGTCATGATGCATGGGATTGTCCCAGAGAGGAGCTATGGCTGTGTGTGTGTGTGTGTGTGTGTGTGTGTGTGTGTGTGTGTTGAGCCTCAGCTCATCAGAAACTGTCAGGTTCTCTGAGTATAGCTAAGGAACATTGACGGAGGCCCTCATCTTAGACAGAAGTCAGCATAGGCTTCATCTGCTGAAAGTTATCTCCAGACGCTCTGAATTTGACTGTCTCCTTTCAGCAGAGAATTCTATAGTCTTTCTTCCTCAGCCACTAACTTGCTTACTCAACCCCTATTATCTTTTCTTTTCCTAGCAGGGAGCACTCTCTGCTCCCACCCTACTCTTTTTATGTATGTACTTGACATACATAGTGTGACAAGTGTGCATGAAATTCTTGCCTCAGAGAATAAGGCCCTGAAAACAGTGACCGTAGATATGGCCGCCCTTAATACAGACTTGGGGGTGCCTGAAGCTTAGAAGCTGGACCCTTGAATTCCAGCAGGAAAAGGAGCTGGCCTTCTTGCAGTTGTTCTGCATATAAAAGCAGCACGAAATAGTCCCTGGAAGTAGCTTCACTGTATCCCCTGAGAGCTGTGTACCATCCTGACCATGGGAACACCCCCAGACTCAGAGTCAGCCCCCACTCAGAGCGTGGAGTTTGGGCTGTGCTGCCTCCAAGTGCTGCATCCTGGGGATGGGAAGACCTTGCTAACCACTCTTGAAGAAGATTCCCTGGGAACCTTGGATTTGTTCTCTAGCACCTTCCATGGATCTTTGAATTGTGGAGGGATAGGGGAGGACAGGACATAGCTTGCATTTCCTCTGGATTTGTTGCTTAGTTAAGACATATCCTGAACCACGAACTCGGTTTTATTTAACCTTCTTTTTTTTTCTTTGGCCCTTAAACACCTCTGGAACATTTTCCCATCAGTAATAATGTCTGGCAATGACAAGGGCTTTTCCTGGGCCTAGAGTGGGTAGAGGGGGTATATCCCCCCCCCCCAAAACTGTATTGAAATCTCTGGGATAAGGGTTACTTATAGTTAGTTTCCAAAAACCCGCGAGTGATGTCTACTCCAGGGCAAGCTGAGGGCAAGCTGAGGGCAAGCTGAGGGCAGGCCCAAGCTAGCACAGCCCCCTCCCCCAAGGTGGGGTATGTGTGACATTCCTCAGGCACTCCTGGCTGCCCAAGAACAAAGGAAAGGAAAGAAAACAAATGGCTAACTGACAGAGATCACAGTCATGCAGGACAGGAGTTTCCATCAGTTTCCAAGGCTTTAGTAAATTACAAGTAAAAGGCAATCTTATCAATAGCCTAATCTCCAGAAGCTCAGTTTCCTGGAGGGCCTCATATCACCCTCTCCTCCATCCTGATGTGGGGAACAAAGCCAAGATGAAAATGGCAGGTAAAATTCAATTTCTTTACAATCTGCAGCCCGTTGACAAATATTTGAGAGTAGGACATTTCTCCAGGAACCCCCTGCCGTCCTACTGTTAATGCCTTACTAGAGGGAAGACAACCTTAGCTTGACAACAGCAAGGCCTCAAGTATCTTAGGAGTCCTCTTTAGCATATCAAAGTCCTTCTGGATGCCTCCCTTTTGACTTTACCTCCCCAACTCCAAAATATATAACCTGTCAGTCTTCACAACCCCAGTGCAGCTCTTTCTGCCTAAGGGTCCTATTCCCGTGCTTAATAAAATCACCTTTTGCACCAAAGAGGTCTTCAAGAATTCTTTCTTGGCCATTGACTCCAGACTCCCACCACTCTAAAACCCCACCATACTCACCTCCCCAACTCTTTATTACTTTTATATTTTAGACTCTGCGCTGTCATCCCCTGTGTTATTCACATAAGTAACATTTCAGTAATGGACATTTTGCAAAAAGTCTTTTTTTTAAGAATTTTTTAAATGTTTATTTACTCTTGAGAGTGAGAGACAGAGTGAAAGTGGGGGAGGAGCAGAGAGAGAGCAAGACACAGAATCTGCAGCAGGCTTCAGGCTCCGAGCTGTCAGCACAGAGCCCAATGCGGGGCTCGAACTCACGTACCATGTGATCATGACCTGAGCCGAAGTCAGATGCTCAACCAGCTGAGCCACCCAGGCACCTTGCAAAAAGTATTTGCTAATATGTATTGACTCACATTCCAAGTTGAAGAGGAGACTGGTTCTTCTATCCCTCTCCCCCTGGCCAATTTTGTTTGCAGAATACAGGTGCATAGTAATTTATTTTATAAAGGAATAAAAATTCCTTTATAAAAATTATTCTCTGAATTAAAAATACAGCAGTAACGTGTAATGAAACTGCCAGTGCGTGATGTGGCCACAGCTGTACACATTTTTACATTAGTGAGCTCTTAATTTGTGGCTTCTGGAGCAAACCAGAGCCATTTGCAGAAAATTGAGGTAATATCTGTGTTCATTGGTTGTATCGCAAGCACGGTTTTTTTTTTCTTGAGAGAAAACAGGGCTGTTGTATAGAAAGATGAATTATATTGGTCTCTGCCTAGAGGGCTCCCATTCTAAATTAAACCTGATGCTAGGCCTAAGGGGATTGCATCATTTGGGTAAAAACAAACAGATGAACCCGGAGAAGCCTCACCCTCTATCTTTTTGGTTTTCCTTCTTTGTCATTTGTTCTGGCAACAATGGCACAATATTTTTCAGATTCATTCCTGGCAGGTGGCTCCAGGCTGGGCCATAAGCTCCTCAGTTCATTCAATTCCTGGGAACTCACCGGTCCTCTGACCTGTCTCACCTCTGCTGGCAGCTGGCCCTGAGGAGGTGTGAGCGGCCCTGCTAAAGCTTTGGCCAGGTCATTTCCCATTTCTGAGCTTCAGATGTCTTACTTCAATGTCAAGAGATAAAGAGCTCAATGAAGAAATCAGATTTTTAAGAATAGTCCCTTCGAGGGGTGTGTGGGTGGCTCAGTTGGTTAAGCAGCTGACTTCAGCTCAGGTCATGATATCCCAGTTCATGGGTTCGAGCCCCACCTCGGGTTCTGTGCTGACAGCTCAGAGCTTGGAGCCTGCTTTGGATTCTGTGTGTGTGTCTCTCTCTGCCCCTCCCCCACTCATGCTCGCTCGCGCGCACGCGCTCTCTCTCTCTCTCTCAAAAATAAATAAACATTAAAAAAAAAAAAAGAATAGTCTCTTCTAGAGCTCCTGGTCAAGTAATTTTGCCCTTTCTGAGATCTCTAGCACAAAGCTGGTAGAGGGACACTTTCCCATTCCAAGATATGACCCAAGGGTATTGTCCCAGACCTCATCCAACGCAAAAACCGCTTGGAGACAAGTGTCAAGACTGGAACTCAGCACTGAAAAGTCTCTTCCAGTTCCCAGAAATGTTTCCAATGCTGTATTCCCCGTCTGTGCCTCTAATGAGGTTTTTGGGGTGATGGCGGGGTCCGGAGCCGATGGCCAAGAAAGAATTCTTGAAGACTTCTTTGGTGCAAAATAGGTGCTTTAATAAAAGCACGGGAACAGGACCCTGAGGCAGAAAGAGCTGCACTGGGTTGTGAAGACTGACAGGTTATATACTTTGGAGTTGGGGAGGTAAAGTCAAAAGGGAGGCTTCCAGAAGGACTTTGATATGCAAAAGATACTTGAGGCCTTGCTGTTGTCAAGCTAAGGTTGTCTTCCCTCTAGTAAGGCATTAACAGTAGGACGGTAGGGGGTTCCTAAAGAAATGTTCTACTCTGTATTTGCCTCAAGTGTTTGTCAGCAGGCTGCAGGTTATAAGGAAATTTAATTTTACTTGCCATTGCCTTCTTGCCTTTGTTCCCCGTATCACGATAGAGGCGTGATGTTGGGGTTCCAGGAAACTGAGTCTATGGGTTTCTGGAGATTAGGCTACTGATCAGTTTGTCTTTTTCTTGTAATTTACTAAGACATTTGTAAATTGATGGAGACTCTATGATCTCTATGAGTTAAACATTTGTTTTCTTTCCTTTCTTTGCTCTTGGGCAGCCAGGAGTGCCTGAGGAATATCACACACATCCCACCTGGGGCGGAGGGTGTGTGCTAACTTGCACTTTGTCCTCAGCCTGCCTTCTGCTCTCTCATCACCTCCACATTCCCAGAGATCCGATTTCCAGGTTAAAGAATCATGATGGGGCGCCTGGGTGGCTCAGTAGTCGGTTGAGCGTCCGATTTCAGCTCAGGTCATGATCTCACAGTCTGTGAGTTTGAGCCCTGCATCGGGCTCTGTGCTGACAGCTCAGAGCCCAGACCCTGCTTCCGAATCTGTGTCTCCCTCTCTCTCTGCCCCTCCCCCACTCATGCGCGCACGCGGGCTCTCTCTCTCTGTCAGAAATAAATAAACATTAAAAAAAAAAATCATGAGCTGGGGCACCTGGGTGGCTCAGTTCGTTGAGCGTCCGACCCTTAATTTCAGCTCAGGTCATGATCTCACAGTTGGTGAGTTCGAGCCCCACATCGGGCTCTGTCTGTGCTGATGGCACAGGGCCTGCTTGGGATTCTCCGTCTCCCTTTCTCTCTGCCTCTACCCTGCTCACTCTCGCTCCCTCTCTCTCTCTCCCCTCCAAATAAATAAATAAACTTAAAAAAAATTAAAAATAAAAAGAATGAGCTGATTACTTCTGGAAGAGGCCCTAGATGCTATCTAGCCGGCCTCTCCTGTGCAGGTGGGTAGACAGAAGTCCATTGAGGGAAATTCTTGGATTCTGAGGCCGAGCAGACAGACACAAGGCAGAGCCAGGACAAGCTGCCCAACCACCTGGTCTTTTCCCTGCCAGGGCTGCTTCCCCCAGGTGTCTGTGTCTTCATCTGGATTATGCAAATTTGGAGTCAAGTTCCCTCCTAGTCTCTGAAGTACTTAAATTGGGCCTGAGGGAGCTGTGGGTACCCTATTGCCTGGCCTCTTTCAGTAGCAGCTGATGCAGCAGCAGCTTGCAGCACAGAACAACCTTTTTCCTCCAGAAGCTTCTTAGCGCAGCTTGGGACCGGGAGCCAAATATGTGCTTTAACAATTCTATGACTCTATGCATCTGGACTGTTATTCTTGTGCTTTTTTACAGCGTGCTATACTGCATTCTATCTCACAACTGGCTTGAGATCTTTCTGAGCAAAGGGCATCCTACTTCTGTCCCCACCCGTATGTGTCAGGAGCTCAAGAGTACTGCATTGAGCAGTATGCATTTGAGCAAATGAGCTTGGCGTTGGAAAGCCTGGATGTGAATGTAGAATGAGGCCGCTGGGAGCTGTATAAACCTCGGTTTCCTGATCTGGCTGAAGGGGGAACGAATTCCCACCTTGGCCAGCACACAGGTCAAGCAGTTGGTGCTTGGCGCATGGTGGATGATGGTTCCCACACATCAGGGGTGTATGACCTGCAGGCTTTGCACCCCCCCATCCCTTGTTTCTCTTTGGCTCCCTAGGGGGTCACAGTTACCATAGCACACGCTGTGCAGAATGCCTGGGAGAGCAGTAGGTGAAGCAGGAGGGTGGAGATCCTGGAAGGCCTGGATAGGTCTGACCCGGGCCTGAGCCTCCCAGCCTGCTCCTTCCACTCGGTGTCACTACCCAGCCCTGCCTCCCAAGCCCAGCTCAGGGCCCTGGAACTCTCTTTTGGGACTTCCCTCCTCCCCAGCCCTGGCTCTTGGCTCCCTGCCCAGCTGCCATGGTAACCGCTTCCAGGGTGACAAAGGAGGTTGCTGGGTCCTGTTTCCTCTGGTCCGGTTGATGAGGATTTTCAGACGGCAGAGACGGAACTGCTCTGCACCTACCTGGGCTCCTTCTGTGTTCTCGCGCAGGCTGAACGGAAACTTCCATCCCTGCCAACAAGACCATGTGTACCACCAGCCTGACCACTTGCGAGTGGAAGAAAGTCTTCTATGAGAAGATGGAGGTGGCCAAGCCGGCCGACAGCTGGGAACTCATCATGGATCCCAACCTCAAGCTCAACGAGCTGGCCCCTGGCTGGAAACAGTACCTGGAACAGCATGCCTCGGGCAGGTGAGCGGCCCAGGGAGGAGGGGCCTGTAGGCAGCCCTGGGGGCACCTTCCAAGTGGAGATGGAGAGATCAAATGGAGCCTGGTCCTGGGGTCAGCTCAGGTGAGGGGGCAGAGGAGGACTTCCAGGTGGGTCAGAGAGGCCTGGGTTCTAATTCCAGCTGTATCATTCCCTCCCTGGGTGACCTTAACAAGTTGTGTTCTGTCTTTGGATCTTGGTTTTCTATAATAAACGAAGAGCTACAATGGCCCTGCAATCTTTGACATTTTAGATGTTTGCACATTTCGTAGTCTCTTACAGAATGGTGGGGACTGAGAGAGGAGGCCATGAGGTCCGCTGAGAAAACTTTAGTTTAGGATTGGGGCCTGTGCTCCGGTCCTAAGTCTAGTTAGTCAACTCAGTCCAATTTGATCTGAATACAGGAAGTTGGCCAATCAAGACCCTTCCAGCTCTATTGTCTATGGGCCAGAGGCCAAAGGATTTAACTTTGGGCATGATTTCCCTTAAGACCTTAGAGCCCAGTGTCCTATGCTTTATAGGACCCTCGTGACTTCCACAGTGCAAGGAGTTCCATAGGCTCAGGGGACATGTCCATCTGAAACGCACATGCCTCTCCTTCTAGGGTGTGCTTTGGGATCAGGACCACAGAATGCCCTGCCCAAGCTGCCTCAAGCTCATCTTCAGGGTCTGTGCAGGCCTCTTCCCTGGGTCCACTGATTCAAGGACAGATAATGCCCCTAGACCCCCAGGGAGGCTGACGAGTGGCTGTATTTTGGGGGTGTGGACACACACACCGGGTTGATCATGCATGTTTGTATGTGTAACGCCTCAGGTGCAGCATGCCAGTGAAGGTGGAATCAGGAGGCAGGCTGTGGGTAGGGAGCTCCCTGTGGGGAGCTAAGACCTGTAAATATGAGACCGGGTCCTGACTCTGTCTCTGACTAGCTGTGTGCACATGGATGGCTCTCTTTCTCTCCGCTTCTGTTTTCATCTCAATAAAACGAAAGGTTGACTAGATGATCCTTATGGTCCCCTTGTGCTAGGTCTGATATTTTGAAATTTAAGGTCTGAGGTGAAGCTTGAGGGAGAGGAAACAGCTCTGGATTGGTTTGATTAACAAGGTAGAGAAGGAGGAGACAGAAAACATGAAGCTCCTGAGGTGGCCGTTGGGAGGAGTGCAAAGGCCTGGAAACTTGGGTCACAGGCCCAGGGGATTAGGGGCTGAGCTGTATGGGCCTGTGGCTCCTCCTTGCCTCGGGTCTCAACTGGTCCTATCCTGGCTGGTGACCTGTGGCTCCCAGGTGGCCTCAGGCAGGCCTTCAGAACTGCCACTCCTGTGCTTATTATGTGCACAGGCTCACTCTCCCTGTAAGCCTTGAGATGCATTAATCCTGGTGCCCCACAACTCTGACCCAGCAGGGTGGGGACCCCCTTCTGGGGGTCAGGTTGCTCTGTGGGCCAAATCCTGCCTTGAGCTATGCCAGGTACTGTTCTGTGCTTGTGTTGTTGGTGGGCTCCAGGTCTCGGGGGCAGGCTTGGCCTCATCTCTACCCCCCGGCCTGGACTATGTGATGCTTGGCATAAAGTAGGGGCTAGGTGGTATCTGTTGGACTGAATTTGAGTTCCTTGTCAGAGGTCCTTCAGAGCCATTGTACAGGGGACCCAGAGAGGGTCAGCAGTAAGGACAGTCAGGGGTCCACGGGACCCCTGACTATAAAGCTGATGTAACAGGGTCCTCCTGGAAGAGGTTCATCTCAAGGTTGAAAGAAACTGTCCTGGAGGTAATGAGTGTTCCATTACTGAAGGTGTGCAAGCACTGGGTGGGGGCTGAGGGAGTGGGGCTCGGCTAGATGAGTCCCAGACCACTTCCTTCCACAATCTCTGAGGCTGGGACTCTAGGGGGTCCAAGTTTGACGGAGTGGCCTGAATGTAAATGTGCATGTGTGTAGAGGGGGATGCCGACTACGGCCCACTTTTCCAGTGTCTGTTGCAGGGCTGGAGCAGGGTCTAGGGGTTACTCGTCAAGGCGTAAAAGAATGTTCTTTGTGACAGTACAGGGACCAAAGTCTCTCAGTCCTCCCCTGCTGCCTCATCACCCATCCAGCAGTCCATCTGCTGGATTCTTGGTGGTTTTTCTCCTAAGTATTCTTGGTGGTCTATGGTCGGTAGTTAGAAGCATCTCCTTTTCTCTCCACAGCAGGCGAGAGGCATGAGCGAGACATCTCCGAGTCAGGGGACGTCTGAATGAAAAGAGCCTTATTGGACACCATTACTCTGCAATGCACGCATGAAAAATAAGGCCCAGATTGGGGGGGGGGGGGCGGTGAGCCCTGTTCAGCACACAGGTGCATGTCCAGAGTGCATTGGGTTACGCGGAGCTGAGGCCACAGAAGGGCGTGCAGGAGGCAGGCAGGAGAGCCCGCTGGAAGCCAGATAGCTCCAGTGCCAGATTTCTGAAGACACTGCTCCAGGCCCAGCGGGGTTCAGTGGGAAGAGGCAGAGCCTGCCTAGCGCTAAGGAGCCCAGGGGGCAGTGAACAAGCCGCCTCTATCTCTAGGCACAGGCACACAGGGCCCTTCCTTTCCGGGCTCCTCCAGGGCAGGCTGTCACCGGGAGGGAGGCCCACCTTCTACATCCTTCCCTCCCCTCCCCGCAGGTTCCACTGCTCCTGGTGCTGGCACACCTGGCAGTCGACCCACGTGGTCATCCTCTTCCACATGTACCTGGACCGCGAGCAGCGGGCCGGCTCGGTGCGCATGCGCGTCTTCAAGCAGCTGTGCCACGAGTGTGGCACGGCGCGGCTGGACGAGTCGAGCATGCTGGAGGAGAACATCGAGAGCCTGGTGGACAACCTCATCACCAGCCTGCGCGAGCAGTGCTACGAGGAAGACGGCGGCCAGTACCGCATCCACGTGGCCAGCCGCCCGGACGCGGGTCCGCACCGCCCCGAGTTCTGCGAGGCCTGCCAGGAGGGCGTCGTGCACTGGAAGCCCAGCGAGAAGCTGCTGGAGGAGGAGGCCGCCACCTGCACCTTCTCAGGGGCCTCCAAGCCAAGCGCCCAGGAGGGTTCCGGCTACAGCTTCTTCTCGCTTCGCTGGTGCCTCTTCGGGGCCGCCCTCTGCCTGCTCATTGTCTACCTGCAGTTGTCCTTCCGCAGCTCTGCCTTCCTTTAGTGGAGCTGCGCCCGTGGGGTGGGAAGGTTCTGGCTGCAGTTCTTCTGCAGAGTCAACAGGACTCTGGACAGCTCGCTCCGGGCCTCAGTTTATTCCTCCATGGAGTGGGAGGTTTGCTCTGGGAGATACTTAATGGTCCTGCCATTAAAATGTATAGCGATGGGGGAGGGGGAGAAGGTCTGGGGAGGATTTAGGCCTGGTGGTAGTAAATAAACCCACAGGGAGGTATCTTCTCCCTCCACTTCCTCCACATCCATCCCGACCCCTCCTTTTTTGCTTCATTTCCATATCCCACATCCCATTAGGACCCCATTAGGTCCTGTCTTGCCCTGGCTTCATCTCAAGGTCGTCTTCAGCTGCCTCTGACCATCCTGCCACAGTTCTCCTTGGAGAGGGCAGTGATCCCACCCTATGCGCGAATATTCAGTGCATTTTCATTCAGTCCCTCTCCTGGAGAGTCTGCTCCCACTCTTCTGAAAGTTTCAGATTGTTACTTTGGTGCTCGAGCCTGCTTGGCTGGAATCATTTAGAGCTGCACTGCCCAATATGGTGGCCAATATGTGGCTATTTGAATTTAAATTAATTAAGATGAAATGAAATTCAAAATTCAGTTCCTCAGTTGCACCAGCCACATAGCAAGTGCCCAGTAGCCATATGTGGCTAGTGGCTACCATACTGTGCCGTGCAGATGTAGCACATCATCATAAAAATTTCTAGACTAGAGCTTGAAGTTACTAGTTAAACGTATGTGGACTCCTAAAAATAAGAGAGGGACACAGGTTTAAAGGTGCAGCAGGAAGTCTTCGGCGGGCAGGGACAGGTAGGCGTGTGGTGTGTTAGAGATACACAAATAAATCTGTAAGCTCTGTGTTGCTGTCAGTTGATTGGAATTTGTGGGTCCCGGTGTTGTCTAAGCTTATTTCCTGGGAAGGAGGACCTGTTGAAATTCACTGCAAGGTGATGGGACGCTCTCTTGGTCTCTCTTGCTCTTGCTGTGTGTGTGTGTGTGTGTGTGTGTGTGTGTGTGTGTCAGTTTGGGGCTTCCAGAATACATTTCTGTGTTTTTAAGGAACGTATGAGCTATGGCACCAGTAATTACCCATAATGGAGGGAGATGTTCCTCTGTCATCCTGGATGAAAATACCTTTGTAGGCAATTCTATGGTTCTCCCAGTTACTGTGGATGGGGAGAGAAGGGGTGTATTAGGCAGATCTGTGGATGTAGATCATTCAGGTGTTGGTGGGGCTGTGTGTCTCCATTCAGGGGAGGTGATAAGCAAGGGGAAGCATGAGCAGTGGAGGCAGACAGTACCTGCACAGTTATTGGTTGGCAGCCTGCGGACTCCCTGACGAAGAATACAGTAAGATGTGCAAAGGAATGCTGTGCCAAGACTTGAGATCTGGGTACCAGTTCGAAGACACAGTGGAATGAGTCGGTAAAAACCCTTTACCACCCCTGGGGGAAACAATGGCATGAAGTATATTCTATGGTTAAAAGCTGTATTCTGTCCATTTGCATCCATAAGTCAACATTCATTTACTCTAGCCTATTTGATTAGCCTGTCCTAAGTTCCAGGATCACAAAGGTAATCAGGCACAATGCCTGACCTGCAGGGCCCGTGTTGCGTGCTAGTCAATGCTGTGCTAGAAAGGGGACAACCTAATCCTACCTCAGGAGTGGTTTCTTGGAAGAGGAGTCGTTCACCCATGATGTCTTGAAGGATATATGGAAGCGGTCAGGAGGTCAAGGTTAGGGCTGGCGGGCAGCTCAGTTCATCCCAGTTGGAGTGAAAATGGACATCCCCAGATGCAAAGCTCATTTCATGTTCAGGAAGCAGGAAGCGACCAAGTACCAGAAGAAGCCAGGAGGATGGAGCACGAGAGGAACCTGGGAGCAGGGGCCAGGAATAGGTGGAAAAGCAAAGTAGGCTGGACTTGGGTGAAGGTGGTTTTCTTGGCTCAGGTAAGGAGTGAGGCAGGAGCATTTTGATTTATGGTGACTATTTTATTGTCAGTTTCAAAACTTGTCTTTGAAAGAGAGCAAAAAGGTAAGGGTGAACAGCAATCCTACTCCTAGTGCCTTCTAGAAACTTTGGAATGCCTGCAGATGTTGTAGCTCACAACACCTGTGTATGAGAGGAAGCGTTCAGTCTTCCCTCACTCGAGTGTCCATCCAGCCTTCTCTCTTGCCTCAGCAGCTGAGAATAGTCTCGGCTTTCACTTCAGGGATTGGAATGGATGATCTCTTCAAGTGTTCTGCGGGCAACGAGAATCTGGGCTGCAAATCACAAAACTATTAACTTCAGTCAAGGAACACAGAAAGCTTTGTTTACTCAATACCGAAATCAGGTCAACTAACTATTTTAATAATCCCTGAAAGTAGGCAATCTGTTTCTGGTCCCAATTGTTCACGTATGTTGAATTCAACTGAGGGCAGTTACAGTGCAAATGATTTTCCTTTTTTGCTTTTTTGTTCCTTTTTATTTCTGCAATCAAATACATCACTTCCTTAAAGATTTAAATATACATCTGTCCATATCCCTTACATATCGTAGATGCATGAAGTAAGAATAAATGCGTCAAATAGAATAAAATACGTAAGACTTTTCATGGTGCGTGTGTGTTCGTATATCAAAGTGCTTATATAAAGGATGAGAAAGAGAAGAACAGTCACGGACATCTGAGGGCTGGTCTGGCTGCCACGGTTACGTTGTGGTGGTCAATTCACATACCAACCTCAGACCAGACCCCTCTGGGACGATGCTGGATCCAGGCAAGCACAGGACCACTCCATAATCGTCTCCGACTACAAATGGAAGCATGAACATTGTCCAAACCACACAACATCACCAAACTGGCCCCTATTGTGACCAATATGAGTGGTTGCTACTTCTTTGCCAGTCATACCTTCTGTCCTTCCAGATAAGACTAAAGGCACCCCATCATAGAATTATCCCCACTTTCTGATAATATCCACTCCAGAGCACAGCCCATTTACATGAACCTTCCCCTCCCCGCCCCCCCCCCGCCCACCCCCCTCCCCGCACATGTCCCAATGCTATAGTGTGTCTTTTCTAATACCCTCTTCCTGAGATTCCTCAGGGTTCCTAAGGGCATCCTCCTTCTTTGCAATGAGTCTAAACACCTAACTTTGTTCAGTAACACGAGTGTTCCTCGTGGTCTTTGGCTAAAGGAAACTGACAAGGAGGTTCTATAGCCCTTCTTCCAGTGTCCATGAGGCTTCCAGATGTCTCAGTGAACTCTAAATAAATAAATAAATAAGTAAATGCAGAAAGATTTTCTCTGACTGTGAGATATTTAACTGAGAAAACCAAACAGTTGACCAAGTAAAATAAAAGTCAAGAATTAAGAAATTTTGTTTATTTATTTATTTATTTTTTAATTTTTTTAACGTTTAATTTATTTTTGAGACAGAGAGAGACAGAGCATGAACAAGGGAGGGGCAGAGAGAGAGGGAGACACAGAATCTGAAACAGGCTCCAGGCTCTGAGCTGTCAGCACAGAGCCTGACGCGGGGCTCGAACTCACGGACGGTGAGATCGTGACCTGAGCTGGAGTCGGACGCTTAATCGACCAAGCCACCCAGGCGCCCCAAGAATTATGAAATTTTAAAAGGGTGTTTCTAAATCTGAGGATAGAAATGAAATAAACATATTTGCATTTATTTGCAAATTAAGGAATGCAACCCCACGTAAAAATTATTTCTGTTTTAATGCTTTTTAATCCTTTAATGGTTTATTTGATAGTATTGCTAGGTTTTTAAAAATCACCTTCCCATGAAAAGTTAAACAACAAATGTCTATTCTAGTACTCATTATCTTTGCGGTTTTAGAAAATGTATTTTTACCCATATTCTTACATCTATTTCAGGGAAGTTACATAAGCCATTAATTCCTTTGGTAGAATGGGGAGAAATTTCACATACCCTCTTCCCTGCCAACTTGGATTTTCAGTTTTGTTAGAATGAGCTAGTATTTTATAACTAAATTAAGGAAATGCTTTATGGCTTACATGGTTTCTTTAGAGAATTATATTAGACACATGCATTATGTTTCATAATATTAATTTAGGAATTGACTTTTACATTTTACAAATTTATTTCTCCCACCATCTCCATACCAGCCCACTCCACTTTAGAGGTCTTTATTTTGGTTTATTTTCTTCCTTTCATTTGAAGTGCTTTTGTGAGTAATATTTTCAGAGAAGGTCTGTGCTTGGTTTGGCTGTCTGAGATTTCTGTTGTTCTTATTCCCCAAAATAGCTTGGCCAAATACTGTATTCTGTGATCACAATCCTTTTATTTTATTTTATTTTATTTTATTTTATTTTATTTTCCCCTCTCAAAACTTGGTAGGCATTACTGCAATGTCTTCTGGAATTTATTGAGACAAAAAAAAATTGTTATCAGCCTAATATTTCTTTTCTTTTAAATTGCCTGATATAATGTAAATGTGTATGTGTGTATATATGCACAATAGTTTCACAATTCTGGTAAAAATACAATCTAGAGAGTTTCTAAGGTTTTGCTTGTTTCTTTTTGTCTACTTTTTAAAAAAAATGTAAACACTTTTATTTATTTTTGAAAGACAGAGACAGAGCACAAGTGGGGGAGGGGCAGAGAGAGAGGGAGACGCAGAATCCGAAGCAGGCTCCAGGCTCCGAGCTGTCAGCACAGAGCCCGATGTGGGGCTCGAACCCAGAAACTGTGAGATCATGACCTGAGCTGAAGTCAGACGCTCAACCGACTGAGCCGCCCAGGTACCCCCATTTTGTCTACTTTTTTTTACAAAAATGTTTTTAATGCTTATTTATTTTTGAGAGACGCAGGGTGCAAGCAGGCGAAGGGCAGAGAGAGGGAGACACAGAATCTGAGGTGCACTCCAGGCTGTGAGCTGTCAGCACAGAGCCTGACTCGGGGCTTGAACCCATGAACTGCGAGATATTACCTGAGCCAAAGTCAGACGCGTAACCGACTGAGCCACCCAGGCGCCCCTCTTTTGTTTTATTTCTTGCAGTAACATCGTCCACAGAGGAGAGGGAGGCATTTATTCTAATTCTTTAGGTCTTCTTCATGTGTTTGAACTACAATTTTTCATACCCGTAATGACTTCTCTGCTGACGTTTACAGCGGGGGGATGGGGAGTGTTCTGTTAGAGATCGTGCCATGTCTCTTTGAATTATTTCGTCTCAGACAAAGGGAGAAGAAAAATGCCTTATTTCACGCAAGTTTTGTTTACTAGAAGAGAGGTCTTGTTGCCCATCGGGTGGTGGGAGGGGGCCTCCCTCAGACGCAGCCGCCCCGCATGGCCGTCGGAGCATAGCAAAACAATTCTCTGCATTTTGTCGTAGATCAAGTCACAGGATCATTCTCTCTCTGGCTGGCATGAATACCTTGTTAGCAGTTGACTTTATTAGGCAGCGTCCCCTTGCTTTACATTTCTGCAAATTCAGTACAAAATGAGTGCAGTGACCAGATGTTCCTGCGAAGGGAGCTGGTGTGGTTCCAGAGGTCGGGTGGAGATTTGCCCCCATCGACTGTCATCACACGCCTTCATCTCTAGCCTTGCCTTTCTCCAAGCCTGGCGGGATGAGTTCATGCTCTTCTCCTAAGGGAGGTGGTCTTTTCCTCTCATTCCCATGGTGAACTTTTGTTTGCATATGGAGATCCAGACTGGTCCACCTTCGGTCTCATTGGGCTTGCCACCATAACATACATATATCTCTCAGCATGCTGGGAATGCAACATTTGTGGTTCCCAATAAACGCAGCTCTCTCCCTCCTTTGCATTAGATCATGCCAACAAGGAATTTGGAAAGTTAGGAAGGTTTGGAAAATAGGTGCGTTGGCCAAAGCACACCACCTTGAACCCGAAGCTACTACTTCTAACTTACGTGTTAAAATCTACTCCTGTAAATTAACTTGAATCTTCACTAGATCACGATAGCTGTAAATAAAGAACCTGTATAGATTTGGATACATATTAGGTGATATTTCAGGAATTATTCTTTTTTTTTTAACCAGTACATTGTATTCGTGTGTCTCCAGTCCTTCAAAGAGTTCCTTTCTTAGCTGTGGCCATAGTTCTGTCCTAAAATCCTCTGTCCCC
Organism: Herpailurus yagouaroundi; assembly: GCF_014898765.1. Classification (NCBI taxonomy): domain Eukaryota; kingdom Metazoa; phylum Chordata; class Mammalia; order Carnivora; family Felidae; genus Herpailurus; species Herpailurus yagouaroundi. Next base: position 79,330,725 of record NW_024412400.1, on the reverse strand, counting down.
TTTTCCGCAGTAATAGGATCTTAGCGGGGCACAGGTCTCACAGAGTACAGAGTGCTCACCCAAGACCCCTTTGCAGGTAAGTATGACTATGTCACTAAGTCCTGGTCAATTGGCTATAAGTTACACGGAAGTTACAGGCGAAAAGCTTTGCGGAAACTTCCTTAAAAGACAGTGTTTAGGTTCCTTCTGGCTACTTAACAGAAACTTTGTGGCATAAAACCACAGTAACCATTTTGTTATCTTTCACCGGCGGCTGAGGGTCAGAAAGGACTCAACTGAGGACTTCGGATTCCCTGTGCTTTGTGTCTCCTGCAGTTGCAGTCGGTTGCTGGAGCTGAAGCATGTAGGTCTGGCTGGGTAACTTTTTTTATATAGTCCTGGGTCTCCTCCATGTGGGCTATTGGGCTTTCTCACAGCAGGGTCACCTCAGAAAGGGCCAGAGCAGACTGCCCTGATAGCTGAAGGCATCGAGAATGAGTATCCCGGGGGCGCCTGGGTGGTTCAGTCTATTAAGCATGTGACTCTTGATTTCAGCTCAGGTCATGGTCTCACGGTTTGCAAGATTGAGCCCCACGTCTGGCTCAGAGCCTGCTTGGTATTCTCTCTCTCTCTCTCTCTCTCTCTCTCTCTCTGTCTCTCTCTGCCCCTCCCTCCCCCCACTTGCACTCACTCCTTCTCTCGAAATAAATAAATAAACTTAAAAACAAAAAGAATGGGTATCCCAGTGAAGAAAGCAAAAGTTAGAACTTCTTTTATGACTTCGCTCGGCAATCGCACAGTATCAGTGCACCATATTCAAATGAGAACATTCACAAAATCTGCCCAGTTACAAAGAGATGGGGCAGGGACCTCACCTTTCAACAGGAGTTTGTCAAAGGCACATCTTAAAACATACAGAGAGGGAGCTACTGTTGGAGCCATCTTTGAGAACTGCAGCCTTTCACAGGCAATAACCGTATGTCTCCTTTGCTCTCCTCATTTTATCCTTGTTTTAATCCTGCCGGCTGGGGGCGCCTGGGTGGCTCAGTCGGTTGAGCGTCCGACTTCGGCTCAGGTCACGATCTCGCGGTCCGTGAGTTCGAGCCCCGCGTCGGGGCTCTGTGCTGACGGCTCAGAGCCTGGAGCCTGTTTCACATTCTGTGTCTCCCTCTCTCTCTGCCCCTCCCCCGTTCATGCTCTGTCTCTCTCTGTCTCAAAAATAAATAAACGTTAAAAAAAAAAAAAAAATCCTGCCGCCTCGACTCAGGTGCTGCCATCTTTGGTCGTGAGGCCCAAACCACACACGGCAGAGGAACAGATAGAAGTTACCCAGTAACTAATATCACCAAGTGCCTTATCAGCCATGGATCATCAACCTGGAATTTTATGCAAGAGAAAAAATAGATGTCTTAGTTCTTAAAGCCACCAGCGGCTATTTTGAGTGTTTGGTCACTGGAGCTGAGCCTGTCCACCATGAACACATCAGGCTTGCCTCCCGATTCATTGGTCGGTACATTGGAGCCTCAGTCACGTAGCACTAGGGGCTGTTCCCCAAACACACCGTGTATTTCTGCTGTCCCTGGTCTCCAGCACACTCATCTCCAAGACTTCAATTCTCTGGTGCTTATTCGTCCCCAATGGCTGGCTTATTCCCTTCAAGTCCAACAACAAGTGCCATCTCTGAAGACGCTGTCTCCGATGCCTAGAGACAAAATTAAGGACACCATCCAGCACATTCCCACAACGTGTTTCTTTTCTTTTTTTTTTTCTTTTAGAGAGAGAGAGAGAGAGAGAGAAAACAGGGGCAAGGGGCAGAGGGAGAAAGAGAACGAATCCCAAGCAGGCTCGATGCGAGCCTGGAGTCTGGCAACGCAGGGCTCGATCCCACAACCCTGGGATCATGACCTGAGCCAAAATCAAGAGCGGGATACTGAACTGGCTGAGCCACCCAGGCACCCCCCACAACCTGTTTCTTGAACCTATGCATAGCAAATCCATACTATCTTGGATGACAGCTATTAGCATATCTCTGAATCACCTGCTGCACTGTGAATTTCTTGAGCTTAGAAGCGTTTTACCTTTATCTTTCTTGGTCCTCCTGTTTGGCCATTTTCCAGGGTACCAACCTCAGTGTCTCATTAAGTTTCGATAGTTTTGTTCTATAAATCCCTATTTACTATCTCCATGATGATAGGAAAGAATTTTGCATTCATAATTTTGTGTTTATTTTTTAAAGAGGCCTCTCCCTCTGGATTCACTTCTTTCTGTGAAATAAGAAGTTGGAAATGTTCTCTGAGGAGTGAGTAGACTGATAGAAGGAGATGTGCCCACATGTACTGCAGACACATGGGACAGGATCAGCAGTCTGAGAGAGACTAAAGAGTGTGGCCATCTTAGGGACTGGTAGGCACAAGCATTTTCTGGAGGGTGAAGCATTCATGGGAACCAGACCTGAAGAAGTTGAAACCACATTCCCAAGAACCTCAAAAACATGCATAAGGAGTGTGGACTTTTCTCAGAAGGCAGTGATTTGCATTTGGAGTTTTGAAGGGAGAAAGTTATATCATCAGATGTGTCTTTAGAAGTTGAATCAGGTGAAGTGTGTAGAATATATGTGAAAGAACTGGGTTGGGGTTTGGGAGAGAGAGTCAACAATGGAAGACCAGTCAGCAAGTTGTTAACATAGTTCACAAGAGGCGTAATATGGTCTTGAATTAGAGTGATGGCCCATTATGACAGCAGTGGTGAGAAACAGAAAAGAAAAACATATTAAAGATTTCACAAGATGTGATTAGTTAAATATATGCCATCAAAAAAGAAAGGGAGATGGGCCCCCTGTGTGGCTCAGTCAGTTGAGAGTCTGACTCTTGGTCTTGGCTCAGGTGGTGATCTCACAGTTTGTGGGTTCAAGCCCTGTGTCGGGCTTTGCAATGACAGCACGGGGCCTGCTTGGGATTTTCTCTCCCTCTCTCTCTGGACTCCCCCCCCCTCAACTCATCCTCTCTCTCTCTTTCTCTTTCTCTCCCAATAAATAAATAAACTCTAAAAAAATCAATCAATTAATCAATAAAGGAAAAGGAGAGAAATATGGTAAGAGAAGAAGTAAATTTAGACGTCATTAGTGTGAATATGATCATTGAAGACATTGATTGACACTCGGGTCAGCATCCATTCAATATCAGCTTTCCGTGAGCATTTCATGTGTTCCAGACAATCTTCTAGGCAGACCAAGATGGGAGGGCATTGACTCTGCTGTTGAGGAAAACCCTTTTGCAAGGAGCCAGACATGCAAACAAAGCATTGCTAGACAATGAGGTAATTGCTACAGTGAAACAAAACAAAACAACACACAGATAGTTGTCCTGCCTCAGAATTATTTAGATGTAGGGGTCTGCCCCTTTGGGTTATGGGTTCTAGAAGGACCAGGGCATATGTGGTTTGCATCGGTCCCCTGGAACTGCCAAGAGTAAATCTGTGCAGAAATGCCCAATCTCTTTTAAAGAAGAAAACGGGACTTTGGAAGGATCTGGAAGACACGGTTTTAGATGGGCATGGAATCTGAAGACTGAAGGGGACGAGAAGGTTATGGTGTGCGCTTGTTGCTGGCTGCAACTCATCCCATCTCTCCTTGGATCTAAGAACACAGCTTTCCTGCTACGCTAGTCCTCTTGTTAGGAGCCCAAAGCTGACTGTGTTCCTCTGTGACCCCTGCTGTCACATGTCGCTCAGCCAAAGGGTTCATTTTTTGCCAAGGCGTGGCCTTGGCTCATCAGTGTACCAGGAAGTTTTTAAAAAAAATTTTTTTCAACGTTTTTTATTTATTTTTGGGACAGAGAGAGACAGAGCATGAACGGGGGAGGGGGGCAGAGAGAGAGGGAGACACAGAATGGGAAACAGGCTCCAGGCTCCGAGCCATCAGCCCAGAGCCTGACGCGGGGCTCGAACTCACGGACCGCGAGATCGTGACCTGGCTGAAGTCGGACGCCCAACCGACTGCGCCCCCCAGGCGCCCCTGGAAGTTTTTATGACTAGGAAGTGCCGAGCCAGGGTAAAAGGGAGACAGCAAATGAAACAGATGGTGGTATAAACAGGTTGCAAGGTAAGTGGATTTCCCATAATGCTGTTGGAAGAAGGACACCCTAAGACTCTTCACATTTATGTTTCAGCGTTCCGATAAATACCCACCTGCCACCAGTTCACTGTGTGGTTTGGCCAGATCGTTGCACTCCTCTGGGCTCCCATCAACACACTCACCTACCATGGCCTACCGCCATCCTAGGCCTGGTTTCCAGTCTCGCCAACTGATACATGTGTGGGCACTGAGGAACTTACCAGGGAAAAAAATTCCACTGTGTACGTAAGTGGGATTTAGTTGATCGAGATGTGTCTGTCTGAAGGGGTCTTGCAGTGGCAACCAAGTTGCAAGAGGGGATGCTACAGCCCCTTGGGAGAATCCACCCTTTGGAAGAAAACGTCTGGAAGGACAAGGCTGACTCTCTAATGCAGCCTGCGGTTTGGAGGGGGAGGGGCGGTCCAGGTCCAGAGAGTGGCTGTGAGTCGAATCCTGCTCTGTCTGGTTCCCTCAGAGCTGTGGCAAAGGAGAGCCTTGGTCAGTCTCTTAGTTCCCTGTGGCCGCTGGATCAAGTTGCCACAAGCTGGTGGCCTCAAACAGCAGAAACACCGTTCTGGAGGGCAGAGGTCTGGAAGCAAAGGGTCGGGCCACGATTCCTCCATAAGCTGGAGGGTCCCGTTCTTTCTTGCCTCTTCCAGCTTCTGGTAGCTGAAGGCGCTCCTGACCTCGTGGCCCCATCCCTCCAGTCTACGCCTCTCTTTCACATGGCTTTCTTCCCTGTGTCTCCTCCTTTGTCTCTCACTGGCTTTGGATCTAGGGCCAGCCAGATAATCCAGGATGATCTTGGACATCCTGGATGATCATCGACATCCTTAATTACATCTGCAGAGATCCCTCCCCCACCCCCCCTTTTTTTTTTTCAAATAAGGTCACAGTCACAGGTTTGGGGGCTTAGGATGTGGACATATTCTTGTAAGGGCTACCATTCAAGCCCCTATGAACGCTGCTGTTTCTACAGCCGGGGGCCAAGTTGTTTAATAGCGTAGACCCCTGGCTGCTAAAACAGCAGCGAGACCCTCTGAGAGGACGGAATACAGAGGAGAGAAAGGAGATGAGAGGGGAGCATTGGCTCCCTGGGGCAGCAAGGCCTGCTGTTTGGTGCTCCATGAGGCTGCGTGGCAGTGGGGAGAGCAGCAACCTGGAATTCCCAGGGGTCCAGGCGGAGTGCAACGCACGTGGGCCATGGTCCAAGGTAGCGCGTCTCAGACCGAGGTTTATGACTCAGAGTGAGTCACACAGTTTTAATGGGTCATGACGAGCGTCAAAGACAAAAGAGACAGAAAAGAAGGGAAGATGCCCGAGTTTATTACAAGTATTGAAGGGAAGTATTGTTTGGAGAAATGTGTGCGGGGGTATATGTATGCACCGGATTATGATGTAAAATGTTTTCCTTATGTTGGTTGCAGCCAAAAGTTTGAACGCCACTGGTGTAAGAGCCCTGGGCATGGCAGTTCGGGGCATCATGGAGGGAGCAGTGGTCCAGGGAAGTGTCCTTGGCTCTGGGCGTAACATTGGGAATGACGGGTCTGGCCAGGCACCGCAGTGAGTGATGGTGTGGATAGCCGCAAGAGGGAGCATTCAACACGTGTGAGATATCCCTGGGGGCCTCCCCCTGCTGGAGGGACCTTGCAAAGAAACTCACAAGCGGGTGAAAAGGCGATTATGAGACAGGCTATAACTGGGACATTAACTGCGAGGACAGTTCATGCGGCTGGAGGGCATTCAGATGACATATGGGAGGACGGTTCGTATTAGATCTGTGGTTTCCAAACTTTGTTTTCCCTTCAAGCCTTGTGTTGCTATAAAACTTTGTGGCCGAATCGTGTGCAATGGCACAGAATCCCCGCAACACGCCTTTCCCCTGTCCCCGGCAGTCCCCAAGGCCCATGTACATCCAGCCCTTGGCCTAATTTGGAAAGCTTGTAATGACTAACACTGGCTTGGAAGGCGCTTCTGGTCCCTTCTAGTGCGAATTCTTTGATTCTATGGCTCGGACAAAATTCTGTATCATTTACCAGATCGTGACTTCTTTTTGAAGCCAAGGCTTGAATGTTGGTCATCTCTGAATCCCCCCCATAGTGCCTGGCACAAAGTGTTCAATTATAGAGTGTTTGAAGAAAGTGGTTCTTTTTTGCCTCCTTCTTTGCAGTTCTGGGACCCACACAGTGCTCTCTGCAAAGTGGGTGCTCTTAGAACGTTGGAGGACTAAATAAATAAAGGAATGAATAAAATCCTGCCCTGAAACTGTAGAGAAAGCTGTCGTGTACCAGTGGAGCCAGCAGAGAGCAGAAGAGCTCAGTTTAACGACAGCTTCCTCCCCCGGAGAGCTGAAGCAGCCAGGCGCAGCCAGGGCAGGGAGAAGCAGATAGGTTTGTTTTATGGGGATTAGGAAATGCACAACCAGAAAAGGATAGAGACACAAAGCGTGAAGGCCTGATACATTAATCTCCAAAGCTTTCTCTATAGGGTAACAGTCTTATCAGGAAATGGGGTTTTGCTTCAGGCTAACTGCAGGTTCGTGGAGAACAGGGCAGGAGTTGCCAATGCTTATAATATGACTTCAACCACGTAGGTGGAAGAGATTCAAGGAACTTCACAGTGCACTTGTATCATGGCAAGGAGACAGAACTAAGAATCAGGGGTTGTGACCCTGATACCACTTATGTGACCTTGACAGAGACCCTTCTCCTGACTTCAGTTTTTCCATATGTCAGTGGAGGGGTAGGAGTGGATGATTTTGAGGGCCCTGGTCTGTGGATGGGTCCAGTTCTGGCTCCAGTCCTGCTCCTGCCCTCAACTCTCGGGGTGATGTCCGGGGAAGCCAATGAAGCAGGTGCTTTAGCCCTGGGCAAGGCAAAGCCACACCCCCACGCCCAATGTGCTCAGGAGCTGCCCAGTCAAAGTGGGGTGGGGGGCAGTTGAAAAGGAGAGGTGGAGTTGACTGAGTAGAGAGGGTGCAAGCCAGAGAATAAATGAGAAGATGCGAGAGAAGGTACACAGGGGCGAGAGCAAGGAGAGGAGAAGAGAAAGGGAAGAAAACAGAGAAGGGACAGAGTGGAGTGAGATAAGGGAGGGACAAGTGGTGGGCAGTGGTTTACGATTCCATCATTTAATGGAATGAAGCTCTTAAAAGGCATAAGCCTATGCATCAGAACCTTTGCAGTTGGGACCCCCGCACCTGTGCTTTTAAAATATGTCCTAGGCAGTCGTGATGTGAATCCAGGGTTAAGAATCATCAGTCTCTACGAATACTTGTAATTTTGAATGTGAGGAAGCGGGAGCAGCTGTCCGCAGGGCATCTCTGTGTTTCTAGAGCCCCTACCACCCCGTTTCAAAGGGCTTAGGATCAACCTGCAGAGGAGCTTCTGTCTGTTGCGCTCTATTCCAGGGGACAGGGCTCTTGGCTTCTCGCCTCACTCCTCAGACCAGGTCCTCTGCTGCTGATGGCACTGGGAAGGCTCACGGAAGATCCCAGACTTAACACCTTGCTTTTAGGAGGCAAGTAGGTAAAGAGAACTGAGAGATGTCCCCTGGGCGGCACAGTGGGGCAGAGCTCAGTTCCATTTCATTTCAGTGGGGAGCCCAGAGCAGAAGTCATAGATCAACAAGTGGGATGCTTCTGGAGAGACCGGTGGACCCACAAAGAGAAAGGGAAATTGAGAGGAGAATTAGGGGCCACGTTTCCTTATTTATCTCTAGTGGGAGAGGCAATGCTGGAGTGGCAGAAAGAGTTCTGACATCAGCCCAGCTCCACACTCCATAACCTGGGCCCTCCATTCCCTTGTCCGGTTGATACTAACGCACTCAATCAAACGTGGAACGCCACACAGACAGGAGCCGGCATTGTTATTCACTTCTATTGTTGTACCACAGACATATGCCCACTTCGGTGGTTATGGATGTGTCCTCCCTAGGCCTTCCAAAAGAGGTAAAAGCTCTTAAATTCTCAGTGACCATATTAGCACTTTCATGTTATGACTTGAGTTAGTTCTTAGCATGTAGGAACAATCACACTGAGTGGTGTTTAAAGGTTTTCCTTTCTGAAGCTCCGAGATAACTAAGGGATCAATGGATGTGTGCTCTTGAGAGTACCCGCAGTCTAGGGTTTGGGGGGGGGTCATATGATACTGTCATCAGTTACGGGAGGTTCATGATGTTTGTCCTACCTGCAGAATCCACAGAGACCTCACACGGAAGGAGAGAGAAATTTGTCTTCAACCCAGCCATTATTTTTTATGGATTTCTCTGTGCTTCGCATTTTTATGGTCTCCGAGGAGGATACCAACACAGCTGAGACAAAGTTTCTGCTCTTCTTAGGGACTTCCAAGGAACAGAAACATAAAGTGACCTGTGAAGGTCTCTTCCAGGAGCACAAAAGACACAGTTTGGGGCACAGGAGAAGGTGATATTGATTCTAAACGACTCTCTTAAAAAAAAATTTTTTTTTTTAAGTTTATTTGTTTTTGAGCGAGAGACAGAGCGTGAGCAGGGGGAGGGGCAGAGAGAGAGACACACACACACACAGAATCCAAAGCAGGCTCCAGGCTCTGAGCTGTCAGCACAGAGCCCGACGTGGGGCTCGAACTCACGAGCCGCGAGATCGTGACCTGAACTGAAGTTGAACACTTAACCGACTGAGCCACCCAGGTGCCCCTAAAAGACTCTTTTAACCATCTTAGAATAAGCTGTCTGATCTTAACCATCAGAGATGAATCAAAGGCGTTCCAGGAGGAGGGAGGGTCATGCACATAAAAATGGGTGCAGGAAGGAGCGCCCGGGTGGCTCAGTCTGTTAAGTGTCTGACTTCGGCTCAGGTCATGATCTCCGACTCATGAGTTTGAAGCCCACATCAGGCTTTCTGTGGTCAGCACAAAGCCTGCTTCGGATCCCCTGTCTCCTTCTCTCTCTGCCCATCCCCAACTCACTCATGTGTGCTCGCTCTCTCTCTCAAAAATAAACATTTTTAAAAAATGGGTACAGGAGACTGCAGGGTGTGTAAAATGACCCAGAGTGAGACTGACCAGGAAAGTCTCAGGAAAGCCCTTCAAGGGGCTGAGGAAACATGACTGTCAGGGTGATAGGCCATGCACATAAAAATAGGTACAGGAAGGAGAACCTGGGTGGCTCGGTCGGTTAAGTGTCTGACTTCGGCTCAGGTCATGATCTCGGATTCATGAGTTTGAAGCCCGCGTCAGGCTTTCTGCAGTCATTTGGCAAGAAGTCTACATACTCACCATAGCCTCAAAACCATCCCCAAAATCACACGCCAAGTCTGTCCTCTATTGGGTGCATCACTTACTCCAAATTGATCTCCTCCCAACTTAAGTCAAACCTTTAGCCTAAGACAATTTGATAAACGAATTCACATTAAAGTGTTAATAGCTACTGAGTTTTAATGTCTGTCTCCAAGTAAAAGTATACAAAAGAAAAGAGACTACTTTCTTTTTTTTTTTAAATATATATATATTTTTAACATTGGTTCATTTTTGAAAGACAGAGAGAGAGTGCGAATGGGGAAGGGGCAGAGAGAGAGAGGGAGACACAGAATTCAAAGCAGGCTCCAGGCTCCGAGCTGTCAGCATGGAGCCCCATGCAGGGCTCAAACTCACAAACCGCAAGACCGTGATCTGGGCCCAAGTCGGCCGCCCAACCAACTGAGCCACCCAGGCGCCCCAAAAACGAGACTACTTTCTAACAGATGGATTTCAGCACCCACCTACCGCATTTTTGTGGAAGAGATCTTCCGGGACCATCCAATCACACATCCCCAGTGTGAGGAAGGCCTCTCTCCTTTGTCAGATCAGAGGATCAGCAGGGATACTCGGGTCCCAAAGCCTGACTCCTTAATATCACCTCTTGGCGTAGGACTGGCTGTGTTCATCTGAGCAACAACAGCAAAAACAGGTCTTTATTTTTTATCATGTTTTATGGGTTACCAAGCACCTTCACTTACATTGTGTGAGCCGGTTCTCAGATCATATTTTAGCAAAAGCATGGATTATCAGGCCCATTTGAAGCAGGAGAAAACTGGGCACTTAAGTCTAGGGCCTCAGACGTCTAAGCCAGCGCTCTTTCTGTTATTCCATGTTGCTTCCTTCACTGCCTGAAATTCTCACTGTCTTCCGACTGGTAAATCGAATGGTTCCCATTTGCAAAATGTCCCGGAAGTCTTTGTCAGAAATCCACTTCCTGTGGTCTCGGGAATTTTGGGATTTTAAGGCATTTTAGGGAATGTCTGCATCAGTCTTTTGGAGTTACCAATTGTTCTTCCGGTATCCTTAACTCGATATCCAAACAAACCATCAGCTCTACTTCAGGATAGACTTCACACCTAATCAGTTCCCACTTCGTGGCGATTCCCAGCCCAGCCCCAAACCCCGTCTTCTCCGGCTTGACTTAGTCTAGGGAATAAGGTCCCCAATAACAAACACAAACCACCTTCTCTTCCATGGAGTAGTGGCTGGGTGTTGGCTGTAGGAGGCCTGGGAGGAATGAAATGCCTTTATGCTAAGCCAGCCAGTTGGGCCGCTGGTGTTTAAGGGACAATGTGTCTCTTTCCTTCTGGCTCCTCTTTTTCTCTTAACTGGTTCTTAGACTTCTCACTTGCCTCTCTGCTTTCACTCTTGCCCTCCTACTGTTAATTTGCCACTAAGCAGAGGCATTACTTTTAAAATATCAAATCAGGCCAGTCCCTTAGTCAACCGCCCCCTCCCTCATCCCAGTGGTTTCTTTAATAGAGCCTTTAAGGCTGTAAGTGATCTGGGTCTTGCATGCCTTGCTGGCCTCATCTAGTCCTCTCTGGTTCACCTGCTCTGTTCTCGTTCCCTTGCCTTGTTGCTCACGTTTGAATGCACTAAGCGTATGTAATGCCCGAAGTTCCGAAACCTCCCACAAAAGTCCACCAGAGTCGTGAGTCAAAGCCAAGCGGCAAGGGTCGTTTATTGCAGGTTCGAACCTGGTCCCCTGCGCACTCGTCGCCGGTGACGCAAGGAGGCCTTGATCAGGGTTGGTACAGCGTTTTTATAGACAGAGACAAATAGCACAGGGGAGGTTTCAAATTATGAGGGGCCTGATTGGTTGATTTTAAAGTAAGGACATTTGTTGTTCTGATTGGGCGTCCTTTGTCCGTCCTTTGGCGGGAAGGCTTTGTCCCTTACTTGTGGCGGGAGGAAAAAGGGGGAAGGGGGAAGAGGGTAGGGTAGGCGAGGAATGTGCTAAGCAAGCAAGTTTACAGAAGCGAGAAATGCCGGTTAGTTTATGTACAATTACTCATTCCATTACCTATCAGACTACATTTAGGAAGGTTTACAACCCATTCTACTACACAGCGGGTTACATTCAGGAAAGGCTTCACAATGCTCGTAGCAAACAGCAAGCAAAACAGACTTCTCAGCAATTGTATTTCTTATCAAAGATCCATAATAAGCAGAAAAGAGAACCTAGCTTTAAACTAAGGCAGGGCTGTTATTTGGATTGTTCCTTTCACATGCTTCTACCCCAGGGCCTTTCCACTGACTGTCCTTGGCAAGGAAATGTCTTTATGCAAATATTTGCATCTCCTGCAGTAGGACTTAGTCTATCTAGTTCACTGCTGAATCATTGGCCTCTCAAGCGGTGCAGATTCTCAGTACTTACTCGTAAAAAGAATCTGAGTGAATCAATTTTACAGGTGGAGAAACTGAGGTCCGGCGTGGGAAGGGCTGGTCAGTAGCAGAAGCACGACTCAAGAGCAATTTTTCTCTAACAGGCCTGTGAAATATCCATTGCACTGGCCTCCTTCTTCATATTACAAAAAAGCCCGATTCTTTTCCCGTATAAAGTCCTCATTTTCAGAAAGAAATAGCATTTTCACATTACAAGTATAGTCTAGTTTGCCCCTTTACTTCCTCAAACTTAAACTCTTTGATTATCAGGGCTGGGTGGGAACCACAAAAGTTACCTATCAAGCCTTTTATCTTGCAGAAGAGAAAAGCCAAGACCAGAGAGGAAGCTGGATTGTGGTCGTCGAAGGGGAATTAGAACCTAGGTCTCTCAACTGCCAGTACAGACGCTTTCTAATTCCCTCCAGTGCTCGGTGTTGAACATCTGTATCTGCTCACAATTTTACTTGTTCTCATTAAGATGAGTCTCTACGCCTCATTTTGGCAGGTAATCACCCTCAAATGTACATTTCACAGGGTGGTGGGAATCCGTGTACCTAGCGCGTGAACGAGGCCCGGATGCCTTCTACAGACACCTGTATCCTGGCTGCAGGCTGCTCAACCAGATTTATCTCTGGCATCATAAGGATAGGGGGCGGGAGAGTGAACATTTCTAACATGGAGTAGCACCGTCCCTCTGACCTTGCCACTTCCTGGCTGTGTGCCTTTGTGCAAGGCGCTTATGCTCTCAGGACTTCCCCGGGAGATGAGGCTAGCCGGCCCTCAAGTGCAGATGAGGAAGTACTTTGTAAACCACAGAAGGCTGCATACAGATGAGGGAGAGGTGATTCCTGGCGACCAAGGTCTGAAATAGCTCCCCATTGTAACCACAAACCTCTCCCGCTCCCTGCCTTTGGAACTTGGGAGAGGAGCCCTGGGGGGTTAGCTGCTGAGAGCTTAGGTTGGGGAGATGTGAGGTACCTTTGTGCTAAATCAACCTTTATGCTAAACTTAGCCATGGGGGGTTTAAGGAAGAATTCCTCTGCCCTTTGATCCTGCCTCGGCTTCCCCGGTGGTTCTTAGATGCCTAACAATGCAAGGATTATCAAAACAAAACAAAACAAAAACAAACCCCAGAAGTCACCTCATTCACAGCCCTAGTACTTCAGGAGAGGTGTGAAGGAAGCAACCCAGACCTCACTATCCCCAAGTAAAGTACTTACATAGCTAGAGATCTTGATTATTTGTCCTGAGAAGCAGCTAAGAAGGAGGGAGCCGCACAGGGAAGGAAAGACTAGAGCCGAGGCTGGGATGGAAGTTCTGCCAGGCCAGGTGGGGTAGGAAGGGAGGAAGTGCCACAAAAGAGAGAAGGAGCCAGATCAAACCAGGCTGAAGTCAGAAAGCAACTGAGGAGACGGAGGAACAACAAAGAGGAATGAAGAGAGGGGGTGAAGAGAGAAGGCAAAAACATAGAATGAGAAAGATCTTGGAGGGAAATTCAGAGAAAAGTTAGGCAAAAGGAGAAGGAAGAATGAGGAGTGTGGGTAAAGGAAGAGAATAAGGATAGGGGAGGGGAGGGGAGGAGCAGGGGTCTGGGGAGGGGAGGTCCAAGAGACCCCAGAGCACAGAGCCAGGGAGTGGGACTGCTATATGTTCTTGGGCTGGCTGTTCTTACAGGACAACTCTCCTTCTCTACTCAGTGGGGCCACCAAGGGCCAAGTCTTGGCTGGAGGAGATGCGAGGTTCTTTCCTGGAAATGCCTGTGGATAGTTGGGCGGGTATAATTAGATTCTGCGTCTCCTGTCAGGGACCAAGGAGGTTCCAGGATATATAGAGAAAATAACATGTAGTACTTAGGTTGGGTTCCTCTGGCCCAGATTCATTGCTCTCCCAGACTATTCCAACAAATGTGAGTGACTTTGTAATGCCCCATTTATGGTTAGCCTTGCCTGGACATGCCAAACCCGGAAGCTCTAACACTCCTTGCTGTGCATTCTCTCATAGCCTTGGTTAACAGACACAAAAGGAAATGGTGACAGTTCTCCAAGCCATTCAGGACACCTCTCGACCCCTCCTGCCTCTCAACATTGTGGTTATGGCCTAAGCATTGAGAATATATTCAAGATGCGTGGCTGGTGACAGGATTGGCCAAGTTCTCTGCTTCACTTGGTTTCTGGAGACATGCAATATCTTTTAGGCTTTTTGTGAGCTTGAAGGCCATAAAATGCCAGTCCTTAAAGAGCCTGCAGAGATCATCTGGTCCATGCCAAGGCTTTAGCTTATCCTTTCTTGATAACACGTTATTTTATTTATTTTATTTTATTTTATTTTATTTAAATATTTATGTATTTTTGAAAGAGAGAGAGAGACAGAGTTTGAGTGCGGGAGGAGCAGAGAGAGAGGGAGACACAGAATCCGAAGCGAGCTCCAGGCTCTGAGCTGGCGGCACAGAGCCAGACGCAGGGCTAACTCATGAACTAAAAGATCATGACCTGAGCAGAAGTAGGACACTTGACCGACAGAACCACATAGGCACCCTGATAACACATTATTTTAGAAAAAAAAACAAAAACAAAAAAACTGTTGAGACTCTGATTTGGACACCAAACATCTAACCAGACAACAGAATTCTAGGACAGCATTTCTTAACCTTCCTTTTTGTGTGTGGGGAGCAGGGGAGTACTGGATCTAACCAAGGGTCTGTTGATTCTTTGCTCACATAGACAAACAATAATGGTAACATTTGTTCGGGTGGTTCTTGGACTTTTGCATGTCCAGACTGGGGGGTTCCTGACCTAAAACTGCTCCTACTGGCCAGGAATCCGACAGATAATTTAGAGTTGAGTGAAAAGAACCTCAGTCTTGAAATGTGGAGGTCTTGCCCTGATCCAGCAGTGTAGTATATGGGCCAGAGCACTTTACTACCCATTATTAGACTCAGTGGCTCAAGCCCTGAGCTTTAGTAGATGGTTTCTGAAATCACCTTCCAGCTCCAAGTTTCTAGGCACCAAGATGAAATCAGTTTCAGTTTTTTTTTTTTTAATTTTTGGTACTTTTTGTCACAGTAGAAAGGCGAGTAGACCGGAAATCTCTCAGCTACTGAGAAAGAGGGACATGGAGGGTGAGGCTAAGGTATTCATCCTCCTCTAGGACAGGGATAAATTAAGTGCTGTTAGAACCCATCTCACCTTGACCGAGAAGACTTTTTACAGAGATAATGGAGAAAGAAATGATTCACTCCTAATATCCACATTCCATTCGCAAATCTGCTTTTGGAAGAATGATTCTGAATCCCCACTTCTCACACACACACACTTTTGCATTTGTCTGGCCCTCTTAAAATATTTGAGTATGGTGAGAGAGCTGTCTGGGTACATTCTGCAGCTGTGCATGATGGAGCATTTGTCTCCTCCAAGGCTGAGTGTTTGAGTGTGTGTGTGATTTAGTGTATACATGGGCATGTGTATGAGTGAAATCATGGAGTGTGTATGTGAGCAGCAGTGACTGAATATAAAAGGTGGTATAGATAGTGTGGCAAGTGTAAAATCATGTGGACCTGTGGGTGTGCAGGATTATTATTTTTTTTTTTTTAAGTAAGCCACTTTGGATTGTGTAGCCTCCTCTTACTTCTGTGATTGATTTCACGAGGGTAATGGTGCGTAAAAGCGCTGGTGAGATCTGGGGGCGCCTCCTAGTCTGACGTCAGAGAGAGAGTTTAAAAGGGGGGGAGCCGGTGGAGAGAACACAAGCCGCTTTAGGAGTCGCGGGTTTCAGAGCCATCGCTGCTGCCTGCGGATCCGCTCCTAGAGTTTGACCAACCGTCTGGCTCGGCTTCCCCAGCGCCGCTGAGATGCTGTCCTGCCGCCTCCAGTGCGCGCTGGCCGCGCTGTCCATCGTCCTGGCTCTGGGCGGTGTCACCGGCGCGCCCTCCGATCCTCGACTCCGTCAGTTTCTGCAGAAGTCCCTGGCTGCTGCCGCGGGGAAGCAGGTAAGGAGACTTCCTCGACGTCCTTTTTTCCCCCTCTTCTGAATCCCCCAGTCTTCTCTCAGGCTTTGCCTTTCCCCCCTGGGGTGGATTTAAGAGGTGGCCCTGCAGAGTGTCGGTGCTTTTCTGGGTCCCTCCGCTCCCAAATCTCTCAGGAAAACTTTCGAAGTCCAGAATCTCCTCTTACCTCTTTTTTCCCCTCTGATCAGCGCAGTTGGCCACAGTTCAGGTAAGTTCTTTGGCATTAAAGAAAATTTCAAGACCTGGGTAGCTGAGCACTAAAGGAAGAGGCATCCCCCAATGCTAAACACGGAGGTGCTGGCCCAGGTGCTGAAAGCGCGGACCTCTGAAGCTACTACCTTCCTCAGCAGTGCCTCCTTCCCATGCTCCTAAAGGGCAGTCTACAGACAGAACACAGTATGTTTAAGGTTCTGAAGGGTCTCCTTCCCCACAGTTAACTTAACAAAACCGGTAAGAACAATTCCAGTTTGTAGCTCCTGAGCTGGAAATTGAAACTGAATTAAACAAACTGTTGGCACATGTTTTATCTTTGCAAAACTGTATTAACAATCTACCATTTCTGCATGTGTGTGTGTGTGTGTGTGTGTGTTAAGCCTATAAAGGCAGAAAACTTGCAGAAACATGTGAGCTTTTCAAGCCTGTCTATGTAACTTGATGATTATAGCATCTACCCTTATTTTTATATCCTTCGCTGATTTTAAGTGTGACAAAAGTGCACAGCTGTGAACATTGGGTTTTGGGTGTAGCTGAATCTGCTTTCCATATTAGGTTTTTTTTCCATTTCTTTTTCTCCATCACCATCATCTTAATCCCTCATCTCTCCCTCTCTCTCTCTCTCTTTCTCTCTCTGTCTCTTACCCTATACAGGAACTGGCCAAGTACTTCTTGGCGGAGCTGCTGTCTGAACCCAACCAGACAGAGAACGATGCCCTGGAACCCGAAGACTTGTCCCAGGCGGCTGAGCAGGATGAAATGAGGCTGGAACTGCAGAGATCCACTAACTCAAACCCTGCCATGGCACCCCGAGAACGCAAAGCTGGCTGCAAGAATTTCTTCTGGAAGACTTTCACTTCCTGTTAGCTTTACTAATTATTGTTGTCCATATAAGACCTGGTTCCTTTCCTCCAAACCTCATCCCTCTTCCCTAACTCCCCAGTCCTCAGCAAGACCCTTGCATTTGAAATTGGAGACTGTAAATACAAAATAAAATTATGATGACATTATGAAACACAAGAATTTGTTTCTCATTGTGTATCTTTCTGCTCAATAATATGTGATTAGCAGTTGTGATTTCGGTCAAGTTACTTGAGGTATGCATGCCAAATCTCACAGACATATGATTTAAAATTTCCTGTGGCAATAAAGACTCTGTCCTAAATGGAAGCTCTTATAGTTTGGGTCATTTCAAACAGAAATAATTTCAGATAACTCTATGAATTCTAACTTTAATCCAGTGGACGTTACTGGGAAAGGCTGCCACAAATATCAATTACACATTACATACACTTAAAATTATATATTGATATGAGTATTTATGGGTAAGCAGACTGGAGTGCCCAACTATCCACCAAGCTAATCTGTAAAATATATGAAAAGTGGAAAGGAAAAATCATTTGGGAGTGGAAGGAAAGAAGCTGGCTTAAAAGCTAAAATGAAATTCTGAGCCTTTAAAATGTGTTTCTTGTTTGTGGACATTTATCTACAGAACTACTTTTGCTTTTATATCTTCTTTGACAACCCTCTCTGTAACTGAATGTGGCCAAAAGAGTGCCTATGTTTTAAAAGCAAGCTCCTAATTTTTTGTTTCTCAGGGGAAAAATATTACTCGTACCATAAGTTTCCAGGCGAGAGTAGTATGGGTTGCAAATAACATATGTCGGTTCGCCTCAGTGAATACTATCCAAATGAAGGTATCACAGCACGATTTCGTAATTGCAGAACAAATGAAGGAGAGATCTCAAGCCTTCTTTTGATTTGATTAAAGCAGGCACCAGATAAAAATGCAAACTATAATAAAAACACTCAACACATGTTACTATTATTATTAGTATTATAATACATACTAAATAGTACCATTCAAGATAGAGATAAGAACGTTGCTGATGTAACTCAGAGACTCTAAATATATGCCCCGTTGGGGATGTATGTTCTAACTATCACCGGTATTTTTGAAGAGCTGCTAGAACAATAAACCCAATAAGTACAAAAACTCAGTGCAAATCCCCACAGTGTGAGCTTACTGATAGCAGTATATAAAACATCTAACAGGAACTTCATCTTTTATAGAAAATATTTGCGTTAGATAATATACCTTTTAATCTGAACGTGGCTGAGTAGAATTTAATTCCTGAACAGCTGATCAAACAAGAGAAAATCCAAGCCACTTTACCAATCTCTGTGAAAACAGAAGATCCTTCGAGGTTCTGGTGCACCTTTTATTTACAAGACATTTATGAGGGAATTAATGTGTGTCCACTTAGGGGATCTGTCAGTGTTAAATGCCTTGTGGACATCTGGTAACCAATCAACCCAGTGAAGTAATAGAATCACATTATTATGATTAAAGTACAGAAGAGAACATAACTTAATTGTTTTCTGTGCGGTGCATAGATTGTACGCGTGCCTGGGGATCTTAACTTTTCAGTATCATCTTTAGTTGTCAGTCCCCAATAGCAGTATGAAAATAATTGGCAAGAATTATGTAGTCATGACTCCACATATATATTTATTCTTTACTTAAAGCCTAAATTGAATGGAGCATTTGGTCAAGGTTGATTATCCTTCAGCCTCAGTTTTCCACCTTCATCAGTAGGGGGTTGTACTGGGAGGGAGAGTGATATCCCTTTCAGATCTGACTGACAATTTGCACTTCAACACTGACAAAGGTGACAGAGGAATGTTGATTTTTCACATTTTAATAAGCGTATGGAGCATAGCTCTTTTCTAATGTATGGAAGCTATTATTTTTTACTTCCTAGTTAGTTCATCTGCGTACTTCCTAAGTTTGATTCCCTGAGTGTAGCATTCTAGCCTGTTTATCATCTAGCCAAAATGAACCGTGTAGATTACGTTTTCCTTCCTCCTTGCCACAACCACAGACCTCAGCAATCCTGAACAACCTGCTACTTCTTTTAATGGGAGGGCTTGAACAAGGAACTCCTCTTTTCTAGGCCTTAGTTTCCCCATCTAAAAATAGGCGTACTAGGGCGCCTGGGTGGCTCAGCCGGTTAAGTGTCTGACTTCCGTTCAGGTCCTGATTTCACGGTTCTTGGGTTTGAGCCCCGAGTCGGGCTCTGAGCTGACAGCTCAGAGCTTGAAGCCTTCTTTGGATTCTGTCTGTCTCTCTGTGTCTCTGCCCCTTCCCTACTCATGCTCAGTCTCTCTCTCTCTCTCAAACATAAATAAACATTAAAAAATAAAATAAAATAAAATAAAATAAAATAAAATAAAAATAGGCACACTAATGGAACCAAGCCCTTAATATTAAGAGGCTTCAATAGACCTTGTTTTGCAAGTTTTTAGTATGTGGTAAGTACTTGGTAAGCTTTGAACGTTAGTGGTACTAATTTTCTTGTCACATATGCTGTGTTTTCTAGCCTCTCTTTCTTTTTTAAAAATGTATATTTATTTATTTTTCAGAGGGAGAGAGAGAGAGAGAGAGAGAGAGAAAGAAAGAGAGAGATAGCATGAGCAGGGGAGGGGCAGAGAGAGAGGGAGAGAAATAATCCCAAGCAGGCTCTGCCCTGCCAACACAGAGCCCGACATGGAGCTCGATCTCACAAACCATGATATCATGACCTAAGCTGAAATCGAGTTGGATGTTTAACAGACTGAGCCACTCAGGTGCCCCTCTAGCCTCTCTTTCTTTGCTTTTGCTATGTCTTGTCACTTCCACAGGCCCAAATCTACCAGCCTTCAAGACATATTTTACATTCTTCTTGCTTCACAAAATTCTTTCTTTACACCCTCAATGGGAAGAGCTGTCTTCTCTGAGTACCCTACTCTGCATTTTCTCCATGGAGCTTATTTACCACTCCCTAACATTTATTATAGCTATATAAATGTGTGTAAGAGAGTATCTGTGTGTAAACTTCCAATGAGTAGATGTATGTCCGATTCATAGGTACAGTTCACTCAGCATGTCACGCAGCAGAGTAGGTTCTCAGTGCTCACTGAAGAATAAACGAATGGTCTGTGAGTAGTCTCAAATGGCACAAATCTCGATTTACTTGGTGACCACATTCTTTCTTAATGCCGCAGGTGACAGGGGAAAATGACATCAGTGGCCATTCTATGTTAGGAGTAGGTGACACCAGAAAGATACAGCACATGGTTTGGATTTTAATTGCCACGGCAGCATGTGATGATCAGACTCACTTATACTGGAAGCTTCGATCATTTCAGTTTTCTTTATCCATCTTATGAAGTAAGCCTCAGTAGGGCTTGCTTTGCTATCCACCAACCACGGGGCTCACACTTACAGAGAAAAAGATTCATTAAGACTTCTTTCACGTTTGTTTATTTCAAGATCATGCAAATTCACTCTTGATCCTAGGGCAGGACCATTGTTCTTGGCCTTGGCTCACGCTATTCTCAATACACAGACAATTTTGTTTTATGGTGACGTAAAATATACCTTTAATTGCAAATATCAGACATGGAAGAAGGCTCAAAGATCATCTGGTCCTCATTATTCATTTTATTGAAGGCTGACATATGGAGAGGTGAAGCCATCTGCCCAAGACACCCAGTGAGTAGCAAAGATGCAGAGATGGGGCAGAGATGGGGCAAAGCCTAACTCCCCTCTCTTACCTCTTATTCTATGACACTGCCCCAAGGAATCTGCTCTTCTAGATAACTGGTGTGTTTCATTAACCTGATGTGAATGTTAATTTTGTCCCTGAAATTTCTTCATGTTCCACGACACAACAGGTCTGCATCCGAGAGAGAACAAGACAATTGATACAAAATAGCTTCCCATAATTATAGAAAGACAGGAAGAAGCAGTTAACGGTATTGATTATGAGGAAGAAAAAAAAAACTCAGTGGAGATAGTCTTTCACTTAATTAGACCCAAGAAACAAAGAATGATTCAGTCTTGGAATGGAGGTGCTGGGGCTGTCCCAGCAAGCAGAGGGACTTTCATGCCAAGGAGATGGAACAGTAGTAGTACCTGGAGAGATCGTTTTCAGAGAAATCAGGATACATACCCACAGGACGAGGCAGCAAATACATCAATGACCACCTGGAATTCTTTAGAAGTGAAAATGAGTGCTTTCATTTGAGAGTTCAGTTTTTCATTACCTAGAATGTGCTTCAGTGTCAAGGACTTGCTGGAGACTGGGAGAGAATTTGTATGACGAGGTTCCTGCTTTCAGGGAACTGAGTCTAGTAGATAAGACATATTCATTAAAAATCATCAAATGCTCTAACGGAGGTTTTTATAGACTACTAGGAAAGAAGAGAGGTGTCAGTAATTCCCTCTTTTTTTTCTTTTCTTCTTTTCATTAGTATTTAAATTTGGCTTGTGAGCCTAAGTTATTTTATTCTGGGTAGAACAAATAAATTATAGGTATAATGACATAGGATACATTTTTACAACATAATCTCAGTTAGCTTTGAAAGTGTTAATATCCTTTTACATATGAAGAGGCTGAGAATCAGAGAGATTAAATAACTTGCCCAAAGATGTCACCAGCCGGTGTGGTGTTGGAAACAGGTCGTCTGATTTCCAATCTAGTGCTCTCCCCACTGTATCTTAGGGGAAAGAAGTGAATTAGAGGGAAATTGTGACTTGCTGGAAAATTAAGAGCAGATCAGCTCCAGACCATCTTAATTTAGCTCTTCTGTATAGAACACACATGGGTATTACTTCTCGGTTATTGTCAGAGGAGAATTGGATTTAGGCTCTGGGGTTGAGATTTGGTTTTGTGACCTGATTAGGGGTACTATTTCCAAAGAACTGTTTGTAATCTTTCCTTTCACATACTTAATATAATCGTTTCAGTTTTGCTACGTAAACGAATAAACAAATAGAATTCATAACCTCCGCTTTAAGCACCCCTTTCCCTACTTAATCTCTCACACCCAGGTTTCAGTACGACTCAGGCTTGGGCATTTTTAGCCTGAAGCAAATACAAGCTATTAGTCTCAGTCTTTATTCCACAGGCCATGGAATCTGCCTCACTTATCAACGTTTATTTATTTTGGGGACAGAGAGAGACAGAGCATGAACGGGGGAGGGGCAGAGAGAGGGAGACATAGAATCGGAAACAGGCTCCAGGCTCTGAGCCATCAGCCCAGAGCCTGACGCGGGGCTCGAACTCACGGACCGCGAGATCGTGACCTGGCTGAAGCCGGAAGCTTAACCGACTGCGCCACCCAGGCACCCCAAAATCTGCCTCACTTATGACTGGATAGTGGCCATATCTCCCCCCCCTCTCTGCTCTTAGATGTATATCCTATGAAAAGTGGTCTTGAGGCTGGGATTTTCAGAACTGAGAAATTTCATTGAAAAGTATAAATGAGGACAATTTGTGCTAAGTAGGCTTTTATGCCACCGAAGCTGATAGAGCTCTCAAGGTCTCAGGTAAATATTCTAGGTCACATAAGTAGTTCTCTTCTTCCCATGTTTCAGATGTCTCTGGAATAGCATCCATTAAGACGGTAAAATTGTTCTCCAGATATGAAACAGTTCTATTAAAATAAGAAATATTTCAAAGAAATTCAAGCTTTCAAAGTAGAGTTCAAATAGTTAAGGAAGATAATGCATTCTCAGTTAATTGCTGGTTAATTATATCTTTCGTGTATAAAAAATATAAAAGTACATTTTCAGCTCTAATGCTACATTAAGGTCAAATGGCACACTTTAGGAAGGAATACATTAAGCTACTCTAGAATTGTTATCCCTGGTAACAATTTATTTGACTATAAAATACCCATTACGAAAGTCAAGATTTACTAATTTAACTAGAACATAGCTCTTTATTCCTTATTTTCCATCAAAATTCTCCCACTTACTCCGCAAACATAAGGACAGAAGGCAATGATTTTACCAGACTTCTCCCCAACATCTTCTTCATCACCATTTGTTTGTTGTTATACACAGATTAACATGATGTACTCATAAGACCACTCGAGTCAACACCACCACGCTGTTTTCTGGAACCTCCTGGCTTTCATGCTTTTCTTCTCAGGTGATTTACCTATTTGTCATTGCCGTGGACAGATTTCTAATATTTTTCTGTGTCCTTCTCCTCATTTCTCCTTTCTGCTCCCAGTCCTTCTCTGATACCTGTTACCTCCCTGACTGTGGCATTCTGAACTGTTTTGGTAAATCACCACCCCCCCCCCCCC
>NW_024412400.1:79275272-79307512 GCF_014898765.1 Herpailurus yagouaroundi | reverse complement strand
CCCCCCCCCCCCCCCCCCCCGCCCCCGGTTCATTTTTAGCCGTGTTGTTGGACAAGATCAACTCACTTCCAGTCTGGTATTGATGCTAGAATGGATGAAGTCATTTGGACTGTACCATCCCTTGTTCCTAGGCATTGGTCCGTGGCTGGGCACAACGAATCACAGTAAACCCTAAGACTTTTTTGGGGCACTGCTGGGACTTCTCTTTCTTGCTGATTATGGATAAAGAAGCATGAGAGCTTTTGTCAGTCATATTGTGACTGGCAATGCAGTCTGAAGTCCTGTGCTGCAGAAGGCACAGTGGAGACACGTGACGACACTGGGTTATTGGTGGCTTTGTTGAACTGTAGTATTTAAACTTATCCCCAACAGCAATAAAAAACAACAACATTTTTACTTTGCTTTTCATATGTATGACCTAACACATTCTCTTAATTTTTAAAAAGTAGTTTCGGGCACCTGGGTGGCTTAGTTGGTTAAGGTTCTCACTTTGGCTCAGGTCATGATCTCGCGGTTGGTGAGTTCGAGCCCTGCTCTGGGCTCTGTGCTGACAGCTCGGAGCCTGGAGCCTGCTTCTGTGTCTCCTTCTCTCGCCGCCCCTCCCTCGCTCGTACTCTGTCTCTCTCTCTGTCTCAAAAATAAATAAAACATTAAAAACATTTTAAAACACTAATTTGGGTCTCCTGTACTTTAGCTAAAAGCTTTCTTATACATACATTAGGGCTACCTCGTACGTATTTATGTTTATCTTAACTTTCCAATTGAGGTAAAAGTTCTGAGAAGAAAAAAAGTTAGACTTTACCGGACTGTGTCTTCTTGACACGTCATTATGTCACAGACTTATACCAGCTTCTTTATAAATACTGCTGATAATAAAGATGACAATTGCTTACGTTTGTTTAATACTTTCTAATTTATTAAAAATACTCTACAAACGTTATCTTATTAAATATTCGCTCATTTTATAATTCATAAACTTGGCATTAGGATGAAAACTTATACCTCTGCTTTTTTACAAATATAAAAACCGATGTTCAAAGTATTTGAGTAACTTGCCCAAAGCCACAGAGAGCTCACATGACAGAGCTTAAAATTAAGCCTCGCCCCTCGGAAGAATCAAGTAAAGCTGCCCGTCCATTTCAGTTTTAGGGACACTCTGATCAATTAAACAATCTGTAGGTCAAACCCTCTTGACTTCTGCTTTCACGCTGCTGCTTGTTATGGTAAGCACATCCAACTCATCTCTGGTGATTAAGTCCCACCGCTTGGCCTCTGATATCCCAGGATCCCATCCTACCCACTGGATCCAAGGAGTCCATTTTTATGGTCAGAGTCCTCACTGTCATTCCTGGCCTACAGAAAAGAGCCCTCATAAGCTTCCCAGAGCTCTTTGTGAAGCTTCCCAGATCTTTGTGGATCTTCTCGGGGTGGGGCGGGGGGTGGGGGGAGGGAGTGAATGAGTAGGTATTCCATGATGAAATCAATCTAGCGTAGTATTCCAATCTAGTGTCTCTGTTTTTGTCCACTCTCTTGACTCTGGGCTTCCCTAGGAACTCCTCAAGTCCTCTGACTTGAGAGGTACATCTTGATGGGGATGAGAATACTGTTGACCACATCTTGAAGCCATCCCCAGGGAGGATCTACCACCCTAGGTAACATTTTATTTGCTTTTCTAAAATTGCCAGGTTGTTAACCATTAATGTATTATTTATTTTGCATACTCTTTTTTTTTTTTTCCAACTTTTTTTTTAATTTATTTTTGGGACAGAGAGAGACAGAGCATGAACGGGAGAGGGGCAGAGAGAGAGGGAGACACAGAATCGGAAACAGGCTCCAGGCTCCGAGCCATCAGCCCAGAGCCTGACGCGGGGCTCGAACTCACGGACCGCGAGATGGTGACCTGGCTGAAGTCGGACGCTTAACCGACTGCGCCACCCAGGCGCCCCTATTTTGCATACTCTTGAGTGGCTATCATACTGCAGAATGTGTGTGCGTGTGTGTGTGTGTGTGTGTGTGTAGGTTTTGAAATGATGAGTTCTTTCAATTTACAAATAGGAATTGATGGTCTATTTGCTAGATGGAAGCTATAAAGATTCAGCTAAAATCTCCATCCCTAGGCAGTTCAAAGTTTGAACGCATAGTCACTAGTGAGTAACTATATTGCAAGACATTGGTTCTCAACATGTGACCCAACAACATTAAAACTACTTGGTAACTTGTTAGAAACACAAACTCTTGG
Source organism: Herpailurus yagouaroundi (assembly GCF_014898765.1). NCBI lineage: Eukaryota > Metazoa > Chordata > Mammalia > Carnivora > Felidae > Herpailurus > Herpailurus yagouaroundi. Next base: position 79,305,273 of record NW_024412400.1, on the reverse strand, counting down.
GCTCAACCCTAGAATGACTGAGTCAGAAATTTTGGGAGTGGGTCCAAAAATCTGTGTTTAAGCAAGCCCTTCAAGTGATTCTGAAGCACACTAAATTTTGAGAACCAATAAAGCAAAAGGGACTTGACTGTATCAGGGAAGTCACCATGCTGAAGATATTTAATTTTTTAAAAAATTTGATTCCAAAATTTTTATCAAATACATTCATAAACAAAGTTGAATCTCCCCAGTTATGTTCCCTTTCCCCTCTCTCCTTGTGGAACTAAATACTATCATCAATTCAGTGTTTACTCTTCTTGTCCAAGGTTTTATGTTTTTACTATATATGTGGGCAATTATAAATAATATGTTATATTGCTTTGTGCTTTAGAAATCTTTATGAATAGTAGCTTACACATTTTCAAAGTATCGCCACTTACATTTTTCAATCATTTTAATTTCTGCATAGAATTTCATTGTACAAATACATAAGAATTACGCATTTCTCTATTGCTAAAGATTTAGGTGTTTTCCAACATTTACAGGAGAGGGAAGCTGTCTTTCGATCTTCCTCAGTGCTATGATACTCAATGATTTCTCTTTACCAAAGACAAAAGTCAGAAGCAAAATAATTCTGCCGGTCTCCTAGTCCCTTTCATTTAGCTATAGGAATTCCATGCTTCCAGGCAACTTTTACATTGTAAGTTGCTACATTTAAAAATTTGTATTATAATGAAGTCCATCAACTTATTGCCTCTCTGTTCTTACACATCCCATCAAGATTTGGCCTCACTGAAATTGCTTCTTCGGAAATTGTCTATAAAGAGAATACGCTGCTGCATCTCAGCAGGTGTTTTAAACGCCCTTGATTCCTATTAGTGTAAGTTCCCATCAGGTAGTCTTAGGGAGACGGACAACTGAACAAATCAGACACTAGTTTTAAAAAACTGAAATATGCTATTTGATATTCCACCTGGAAGGAGCTGAATCAAGAGATTGACCTAGGGGATTAAATAGCAAAGGCTTTACCTGCCTGAGTATATCCAGTCACAAAGAAAATCCATTGCTCACTGGGGCTAGGCCACGGCCATTACAGCCCAAGGCTGTTTTATCTGCTCTCCCTCCTTAAGAGCCTGTAAACTCACATCTGGTGTATTTCATGACTGTAACAATCCTGACTGCCTCCCAGCGGTTCAGCAATGCCCTCTGATTCCGGCCTGAGGGCTGCCCCAGAGCCACATGTGGTTGGGACCTAGGGGAGAGAATCTTAGCATTCCCTGGCTGTGTGCTAATCCATTGTTCAGAACTTGAACCTGTGCTAGAGGCTGTGTTTTAACCCATCATTCTATACTTGAACTTGTTCTACCATACCTCTCCAAGAGTCATCCATACTCTGCTTAAGTTCTTCTAGCGATGAAGGACTTATTGCTCCCAAGGAGCTTTGGGGCTAGAACAGAGCAAGTCTAATCACTGCTTCAAAGAAAGCCCTCTACAGTTTTGCAGAGAAACCCATGCTTTGGTCCCCTCATAGCACCTACATACTCTCTTTTCCCTCTAGCTATCTCATTTCTTCCTCCCACTTTTTTTTTTTTTTCACATGACACCTATTCCAATTTTTTTTTACCCAGCTGTGCTTCTCTGCACAAACTTGAATGTGGTCTATTTTTTGTTTTTGTTTTCTGAAAGTAAGAAATTATTCTAACTTTCTTAGGATTTTAACTACAGGGATAAATGTATCAATTTCTTTTGCTTTTTGAATGGACTCTGCCTCAGGGCACATTGCCTACATTGATTAGCTGTTGGTTGAAATAAAGGGTAATCTACACTGGGTTTTTGGTTCTGTTTCTGTCACCAAGCCATGGAAGACAATTCCTCAAATACTGAGGACTTTTTTTTTTTTTTTTCATAAGTGACAAAAGTGAGGTTTAGGAAGGAAAAGTGTCATATCCAATGTTACATTCAGTATTAAAGCTTAGTTCTCCCGATTTTCTTACCAGTACTTGTTGCATCATCCTTCCAAAAATATTTGTAGGTATCATTCAGACATTAGTTACCTGTAGAACTAATTTAAGGAGCTGAGCTCTTCATAGGTGGTGGAGAGGAAAGGCACGGGAATGCTATTCTAAGTTGAAGGGCTAGACAACAAAATCACAGAGGCGGAAAACTGCGGACTGTGTTTTGAGAATGATGAATCCGTTCCAAGATGCATTATTCTGATCTAGAATTTTCCTTGGGCCTCAAAGTACAGTTCAGGCTGCTGCTTGTTCATACTTTTTTGGGGTGGTATCTGTAGGTAGACAAGTCTTTCTCTTGGATGGAGGGTGAATGAGTTCTGTTTTGAGATGGCACATGAGAATTTTTCAATTTCTTTCTGAAAGTAAGAAGCATTTTTAGGGGTGGAAACAAAAAGGTTTTTTGTTTTTTGTTTTTTTTTTGCCATACCTGATAACTCTAAAGTGAAAATAAAATGTTGAAGTAGGCTGTCAAAATATTTTGTGACAATTCAACCTTAAAGTGACCTCAAATAAAAGGCAGAGTGCTGTTTGGAAGGCTGATCTATTAGCATGTAGCCTTTTATTTCTCTAAATTGCTAGGTATATCAGTCTCCTTCCTCTCGCATTTGTCTTAATTTGTATGGAATGTTGATCATTTAATAATATATGAATATAAAATTCAGGACAAAGCATTAATCAGAATGTTAGCACTGAAGGGATGACCTATGGGATCATCTAGTGATTAGATCAGAAGGAAGACCTTGGTTTTATTCAAGAAGAAAATAGCTGTCTTTTGAAATTTCCATCTAATAGTTGCAGAGACCTTAATCATTTTTTTTTAACGTTTATTTATTTTTGAGACAGGGAGAGACAGCCTGAACGGGGGAGGGTCAGAGAGAGAGGGAGACACAGAATCCGAAACGGGCTCCAGGCTCTGAGCTGTCAGCACAGAGCCTGATGCGGGGCTTGAACTCACGGACCGCGAGATCATGACCTGAGCCGGAGTCGGGTGCCTAACCGACTGAGCCACCCAGGTGCCCCGAGACCTTAATCGTTTACAGGTACTTTTCATAAGTATCAGTTCACTCATTTAAGATAAATGTAGGAGTGTCTTCCATGTGTGAAGGCTCTCGCCTAGTGCCAGAGATATAAATATGAATATGACATAGTCCCTACCATCAGAAACTCGTGATCGTATGCGCAAGACAGTCTTAAAAACTTAGAAATGACTAGGTGTGATAGCCAATACAGGGACAGTTCACAGGCAGGAGTACATAAATTTGTCTGTAAGAGAGGGAGTATCGAAGACTTTGCAAAGGAGGCAATAGTTGAGCTAGGTCTTGAGGATGAGTGAAAACTCATAAGATGAAAAGAGTTGGAGAATGATTCAGTCAGAGGAAAGTAGACGTTCCACACATTGATGAATGACCGACTCATTTGGTAGCAAGTAAAAGAAACCCATTTCATCTTGCTAAGACAAAAGTGGAAATGGCGGATGGGCATCCCGCTTTGCCAAGGCAGGTTACTGCCACGCCACATGAGGGAGTTGAATAAGAACAGAAAAGAAACCTGCTAAACCACAGGTCTCTAATTTATAGCTCTGAGTCTAGATTTTCAATTCTTGGTGGGGAATACAAACCCAGCCAAGCTTCAGAATCGACTCCAGCCCTACCAACATGATCAAGTGGCACACTAATGGCTTCCAAGGCTCTCCACTATGGGTGAAAGCATCAAAGAAACGGGCTTGAAGAGTACAAAGATAATGCAGAAGGGGTCCGCTATATGCAGATCTGAGACTTCTAATGAGATTTAAGAACTTTGGTATAGTGCCAAAGAGTGGTATAGGGTGGTGGTGAGTGTGTGTGTGTGTGTGTGTGTGTGTGTGTGTGTATTAATGGGGAGATAAAGGAGCTTGGAGAGTTGGCATGAGGAACATTGTGAAAGAGTTTTTACCCTTTTTTGGTTTTTTTTTTTTTTAGATGATAAAGGACTTTTAAGCATTTTGAGAGTATGGTCAGAATTGTGTTTGGGGTAGTTAAGCGTAGAGCAGGCGCAGAAGATGAACTGGAAAGGGATAAACCGAGAGAAGAAAAGACAAGTGAAAGGTAGTGGAAATCGTCTGGGCCTGAGACAATCAGACCCTTGACTAGGCAATGACGATGGATAAAATGGTATGAAATGGAAAGAAATTCAGGAGAAGGAAATCAGAGAGTATCGCAGCCCATTCAAGGTGGCTGGGGATTTAGGGGGAAACTAACAGGACTTCCACTTTTTTGATGGGAGCAAGAGTAGCAGAGGGTGCCATTCACCAAGACAAGCAATAGAGGAAGAGAGATTTAGGGGACGCATAATAGGTTGTGGTCGACATATAGAGTTAAGGCACTGGGGACCACTCAAGGGGGAATAATGAATAAGAAGATAGACATTCCACTCAGGAGTGAGCTCTGGGTTGGAGATAAGATCTGGGAATCATAACTCATGGATGATAATTGACTTAGAGCAAGGGGTGAAATTTCCAGGAAAAGTGTGCAGAGCCAGCAGAGAAGTAGGGCCAGCCTAGCCAGGCTTCTGAGGGGAGCCCATATGAGGTGGTGTGTAAAAGGAGATAGCCTCAGAGGGGAGGTTGAAAGGAATGACCGTGGAGGTGAAGGAAACCAGAAACGATGAGCGTCTGGGAAGCAAGAATAAAGAATTTCAAGAGAGGGAATTTATCACCATCCTGTGCTACAGACCAGGTAGGTTTGTTTGTTCGTTTGTTTAGTATAGTTGACACAATGCTGCATTAATTTCAGACGTGCAACTTAGTGATTTGACAAGTTCCTACATGATGCTACGTTCACCCCAAGTGTAGCTACGAGCCGTCCCGTTATGTTGCCATCACAATGTCATTGACTCTATTCCTTATGCTGTTGGGCCAGGTAGATTTCATTTCCATTTCACAAAGAGTAAACAGAAATTTGGAGACTGAAATGACTCATCAAAATTTATGCGGCTGATCAGCGTCAAAGATCAGACTAGAACCCGATAACTTCTTTTTCATTTTCATTCTGTCCTTTTTCAGCTGCAGAACCCCGCAGCTGTGCTCTGGCAGAGAAATTCCAGAGCAGCCACTAAGCTTCCAGGGGAGGAGAGATGGGAGCCCAGGGGATGACCCACACTGCAGAACAGGTGTGGGACTGCAGTCAGAGGTAGCCTGAGAGCCCTGGGTGGCTGGGTGGCCGCAGTGCTGGCCTCTCAGGGCAACCCCCCCCCCCCCCCCCCCTGCCTCCCAGAGACCAGCTCGGACTTCAAGTGTGCCTGTGGCATCAGCCAGGCTGAGCCTCAGTTTCCTCCCCTGTAAAATTGCAGAGAGGTTAAAATGTTTAGTCTTCCACCTCTAATTTCATAATTGTCGTTTATAATGTAGCGTAATGGGGTTCTCCCCATTGCAGGAAAGGCAACCTCGTAAACTTTCGATTCTGTTCCTAAGCACGAGGAGGAGAGGTGATGAGAGGCACTGAGGAAAAACCGGAGACCTTATCTTTATAGACACAGATAATGCAGCATTTTATTAGCTTCTATAAAACCATGGATATGACAGGGAGATAGATGAATTACGGGGGGGGGTGGTGCTGTGGAGCATGAATATGGAAAACAAATCAACTAGAGTGATAACAGAAGAAAAGAAAGAAAGAAAGAAAGAAAGAAAGAAAGAAAGAAAGAAAAAAGAAAGAAAGAGACAAAAGACAAAAGACAAGGAAGCCTCACTAATTAAAAATAGCTGAAGCCCCGGAGATGCGTTTAAAAGCAATCACGTTGGAATGTTCAAATTAAGAACAACAAAGAAATGGCAATGCAGCCTCACTCCATATTCTGAGTGCCTTTTATAAAAGCAAAACAAACTGATATTAGGAAAAAGCTTTTCTGTTTGCAGATTCTCCCCTTGTTGCAGAAAAAGAGAAACAGACGACTTTCATACCATTTTCCTCTAGTCTTTGGGTGAAATTAAATTCACTTTAAATGTTTTCCTTCCGGGCTGTAAAGCTGCTGACATCATTTATCCCAGCCCTGGCACTTACGTAATCTGGGTGCCACGGGAGCCCTTGGAAGTCATTAAATAAAAAGAAGGCATCAAATAATAGAAAAGGAAGGCAATGAAAATGCTAGACCCAATAAGGTAGTCAGAAGTCGTGATTTAAATGTAACCCCAGGACATTCAGGAATGAGAAGATTCAACCGGGAAGGATAAAGGGAGTTTTAAAAAAAAATGCCTTTAGGATTGGGGAAGGGACCACGGTTCCCCAGGGGCAAGGTCGTCCTTCTTTGTAGAGAGGAGGAATGCCACCCTCAACCACAGACTCTGGGAATTCTTGGGCTCCCTGAGCTCTGGAGGGAACATGGGTATTGGGTAGGGTGAATCCAGAGGGTACAGATCTCAAATGTAGACAGCCATGCAGAAATGGGAACTGCTATGCAAGAAGACCTCTTAGCCTGGGGGATGAGACTTCAGGGCATGCCTTCTTTTGCCTTTCCTTTGCTTCTGGTGTGTCTGATTCTGGGAGTGAGCTCAGGAGGTCTGGTGGCTCTGTGTCCATTGGAAATGGCACCAGCTCAGACAGGTGACTCTTGTATGTACCGCAGGTTCCAACATCCCAAACGCAGGCCTGTCTCAGTCCAGACAGGGTCTGAAGTTGCCCTGGGAAACACAGGACCCTCCAATCACGTTCCAGAAGGTCATCTTCGTGGTTCCAGCACTGAGACACTGTCCACCTGCGTCAGGATCTCATGGAGTCCCTCGAACTCCTCACCACCCCTTGCATCTGCCCTTGGTCGTCCTTGGGACACTGGCCCAAAACCAGGGACAGGAGCAGAGGGTCTAGCATGTTGTAGAACTACACATGCTATTTTCCACTCTTTCCAGGGTAGGTTCAGAAGCAGGAAAGCCCAGAAAGAGTCACTGGGTTTAGAAGGGGACTCTAATGGGCTTTCCTGAAAGGGCACAAACTCTCAAATATGGGAGTGAGAGGTCCCACTGCACAGACATTCAGGGTGCTGCCACTTGCTCATTGCCATGGTCCGAGGAACGTGTCTGTTTACCACTGGCTGTGCCCGATCTCCGTAAGAGTCTTACCGCCTACTGGAATAACCTTTGGGGATGCTCCAGGAAAGAGGGCCTGCCAGCTTTCTGACCTTCCATCACATTGGTGAGCCCTCAGATTTATTTTACTTTGGAAGGAGTCAGATTCACCACCCTCTCCTACTTCCTAGGATATCCCCCAAAGAAATCTAGGTCCTAATCCTTGGAATCTGTGAATGTTTCCTTGCATAGCAAAAAGGACTTTACAGATATAATTAAGCTAAGGGTACTGAAATGGGAAGAGCATCCTGAATTGTCTGGGTGGGCCCTAAATGTAATCATAAGTGTCTTTATAAGAGGGAGGCAGAGGGATGCCTAAGTGACTCAGTTGGCTAAGCATCTGACTTCAGCCCAGGTGATAGTCTCATGTTCTGTGAGTTTGAGCCCTGAGTTGGGCTCTATGCTGACAGTGCAGAACCTAGGTGGGATTCTCTCTCTCTCTCCCTTGCTTGTGCTGTCTCTCTCAAAATAAATAAATAAACTTTTTTTTTTTTTTTTTAAAGAAGAGGGAGGCAGAGAGAGATTTGACACAGAGGAAGGCAAGGTGATGCTGAAGCAAGATTCCATCGAAGCTGCTGGCTTTGCAAAGGAAGGAAGGAGCCACGAGCCAAGGAATGCAGGCTAAGACACAGATTATAGCTTCTGGAAGGAACTCTGTCTTTCTGAGTGATTGACCCAGTGAAACTGATTTTGGACTTCTCACTTCCAGAACTATGAGAGAACAAACGTGTATTTTCCTAAACCTCCAAGTTCACGGTAATTTGTTTAGCAGGCACAGGAAACTAATACAGAACACTCCGTCACGGCTGGTACTTTTTTAGGCTGAAAGAGGAAAAGAAAAAAAAATATTTTCAACCCCGGGTGATAGGCACTCAAGTTCAAATGCACAACTTCCCTTTGCTTAAATACAAGTAGGGCTGCCATTCTTTCTGGATGAATGGCAGAAAAGACTGGAAAAGAGGCAACTTGCCGGGGGATTGGGAACTCCGCTGAGCTCCTCTTTTGTGAGACATACATACCCAGGTTGGTGACAAGGTGTCTTAAATCCTTAGGCTTCACTGGCGAAGGACTTGACACACTGGAGAAGGACTTCGCTGGAGATGCCTGGCACAAATTTGCCCTTCTGCTTGTCCCTTGCTCCTGTTCTCCAGGCCTGCCCACATGGGGCTTAGTCTCCTTCGCTGACCATGCCTGATGCCGGAGAGGAGTTTGGTTCTGGAGGCCCGGTACCAAGAACTAAGGGTTAGTTTCTAGCTTAGACTTTAAGGGATGGATTTCAAAGGTTCTCGTGTCATCAGGCACATCTTGCCATCACGGAAAGAAGGTGGGTATTGAAGGGAAGAACAAGGTCTGGACAAGAAGCAAGTCTTCAGTCTGTGTGTTCCCTGTGCCTTGGATAGGAAATGGTTCCAGCAAAACTAGGCTAAAAATCTGGCAACCTCAGGCTATTTCTTCCAGTAGAGACCTTGGCCTCCCTCAGGTGTTTTGACTCAGGGGAGCACAAGGCTCCTTCTTCTAGCTTCTAGCAATTGTGGAGGCTGTAGGTTCAGCTTTGGCTCCTACCCTTTTGATTCAGGCAGGCAGACTGGCTCAAGGTTGGAGCCAGGGACCCTGCCTGGAGTGTCCTATTCCGACATAAGGAAGATATCCTAGAGCTTGGCATTTTCCAGAGTTAGTACCTCCCTCGTGAGGCCTCCCCAAAGTGCGTGGTGACTGAATCTTATGAGGTTGGTGAGCACGAGAGACAGAAGTCATGGCTGAAAGTCTTGACGTAAAGCAACTCTAAGATGACCAGGAAGATTGTTTTGCACGTGTCACTGCTATCCTCACCTCATGAAATAAACTTTAGCCTTCAATTCCATTTTGTACATAGTTTTTATCTCTAAGCCAACCTATCTCTCTCTTCCCTTTTCTCCCTCTCCCTCTCTCTCGTTCCTTCTTTTTCTCTCTCATAGTTCTTGCAGCATTGGAAGCCCGAAGAAGCTCAAATAGAAGAATCCATTGGACAGAGGCCCTTGTCTTCCATCCTTCAGATCTTGAAACTAAGGCCAAAGATTAGTTGGTGACAGAGTTAATTACTTGGATTTTAGTATAAGATAATCTTTCTTTTGCATTAGGTGATAACATACTGCAGAGACTATCATTAAAGTGACTTTCATTTTAATATCAAAATGACCCTTTTATGCTCCAAGAATTTGTTGGTATAAAAATCTCTGACTGGGAGCGCCTGGGTGGCGCAGTCGGTTAAGCGTCCGACTTCAGCCAGGTCACGATCTCGCGGTCCGTGAGTTCGAGCCCCACGTCAGGCTCTGGGCTGATGGCTCAGAGCCTGGAGCCTGTTTCCGATTCTGTGTCTCCCTCTCTCTCTGCCCCTCCCCCGTTCATGCTCTGTCTCTCTCTGTCCCAAAAATAAATAAACGTTAAAAAAAAAAAATTAAAAAAAAAAAATCTCTGACTGCCCTTTTTTGCTGCCATTAAACTCACAGGATAGCCGCTTATCCTTGGGTTCTATTTATTCTAGCACTGTATGGGCTGCAGATGGGATATCTTCTCATTGACTCTGCAGAGTCAATAGGGAACCAATAAGGGATTGAGGGAAAGGAACCAATAAGAAATTAACATTTTCCGAATCTAAGAGGTTCTTCAGTCTCAGCAGCTTGGGTAAGTTTCAGAATCATGAGAGTTTTTGTTGCTGTTGTTTGTTTTTCTTTTTCTATTTAAGAATCCACAGGATGTGGGGACCTGGGTGGCTCAGTCGGTTAAGCATCCGACTTTGGCTCAGGTCGTGATCTCGCAGTCCGTGGGTTCGAGCCCCGCGTCGGGTTCTGTGCTGACAGCTCAGAGCCTGGAGCCTGTTTCAGATTCTGTGTCTCCCTCTTTCTCTGACCCTCCCCTGTTCATGCTCTCTCTCTCTCTCTCTCTCTCTCTGTGTCTCAAAAATAAATAAACGTTAAAAAAATTAAAAAAAAAAAAAAAGAATACACAGGATGTAGTTTAAAAAGCACTGGACTTTAAACAATAGCATAGAGTCTCTCACTTAATCCTTTCAACCTTATGAAATAAGTATTATTATCATCCCGAGTTTACACTGAAGCTCAGGGTGGTGACGACAGAGCTGGGGCTAGAATCCAGCTGTGCTTGACCTCAGAGCAATACTTTGCCATCAGCTCTATATTCGATAAGAGTTATTACCCCCAGGCATCTCCTCCTGTGAAATTGACAGAGGTAAAGGAGTGACTTCCAGCACAGGCAAATTTCTAGGGGGTCTTGTTGGATAGGATGTGTAGGAAAGCAATCTGATTGGCCTAAGTATTAAGTAAATAGTGGGAGATACAGTTTGAGAGGTAGAGAACCAATTGGAAACCAGTTGGATAAGTTGGATTTGGTGTGAAATCGGTGTCAACCCTGAGAGGATTGTGCGAGTGAGTGCGCAAGCCTGGGACCAGGCAAAGGTCAGAGTCGATGGAGAGGCCACTTCCAAAGCCCATCCCAGCATTCACTGGTCGAATCCAGGATGACCTGGTGGAAGGGAGATCCAAAGTGATGGTTGGATTGGGTAAGAGGTGCAGGCCTGAGAATAAATCATGAGACATTTTGGAGGAAAAAAAAAAAAAAAGACAAAATTTGATGACAACTGAAACATAAGACCTTAAGGAGAGGAATTAGTCAAAGGTGACTCTGAGATTCCTTACGGAAGAAAGTGTGTGCACACAGATTTCTTTTATATCTCAAAACTGTACTAAGACAAGGGCTCCACAGGGACCAAGTAGGGCATAACCCAAGGATTTGGGGAGAACGTCAGAAAACATTGCTCTCTGGAATAGAATTCAGAAGAAATGTATGACATTCGCTGTACATGGAATATTTCCAGGACATAATCAAGTGGAATGACTTATGAGTGTTGCTAGCGAAACTAGAGCTTTTTTTCTATACTTCTCTAAGATATTTCAAAGATCCCAACTTGAAACAAAATTAATGTAAGATGTGCGGTAGCCCTGAAGCTTCTAATTGGCCCTGTCTATCAAGACGTGTTTAGGTGTGACCCTGACTGACGCAAGGTGAGAGGTGTTTTTGTGACTAATTAGGCCGAATAATAAAGGAAAAGTGGAGAAAGAAAATTGGCTGCTGATTATAGTACTTTCTAAGCAAGAAAGAATCAGTACTACAGACCTGAACAGTAAGAGTATTAAAACAAGACACAAAGGGGCACCTGGGTGGCTCAGTAGGTTAAGCGTCTGACTTCGGCTCAGGTCATGATCTTACAGTGCGTGAGTTCAAGCCCCACGTCGGGCTCTGTGGTGACAGCTCAGAGCCTGGAGCCTGCTTCGGAGTCCGTGTCTCCCTCTCTCTCTGCTCCTCCCCGACTCGCACTCTCTCTCTCTTTCTGAAAACTAAATAAACATTAAGAAAAATTAAAAAAAAAAAAAGAGGCCAGAGAGAATTTATTAGATTTTGCCATACTAGAAAAAATACTTGAAAAGATAATCTAATTTCCTCTGTTCTGATTCTTCCATCACTAGACAATCTTCTGATAAACGGTTCCATTTTCAATATCCTGATCCTAGAAATGGGGTGTTTTGGGTGAAATAATGTGAATACATCACAATTAATAAAATTAGTTTCTGGTTGTATTCTCAGACTCTTGTGAATTTGGATAGCTTGAGTCAGTTCCCCAGAACATGATCCACCCCTAGATGCACTCATCCAATTAAGGCATAAGTTGATTTCATCATTATTAGTGTGTTAGTTTCCTATTGCTGCTATAACAAATTACCACAATTTATCAGTTAAAAATAACACAAATTTATTATCTTACAGTTTTGGAGGTCAGAAGTCCAAAATGAGTCCACAGTGTCAATAGGACCACGTTCCTTCTAGAAGTTCTAGGAGAGAATCCATTTCTTTGACTTTTTCCAGCTTGTAGAGACTTCTCCTACTCATTGATTCATAACCCCACATCACTCTAATTTCCCCTTTCTTTGTCATATCTTCTTCTATGACCCTGACCTTCCTGTCTCCTTCTTATAAGAACTTTGTCCTTTGGATCTGTCTAAATAATCCAAGATAATTTCCTCATCTCAAGATTCTTAACACAATCATATCTGCAAAATCCCTTTTGCCATGTAAGATAACACATTCACAACTTCCAGGATTTAGGACATAAATATCTTTGAAGAGAGCAGTTATTCTGCCTACCAAAACCAATATTGCTACATCTTGCCAAACAGGCTAAGGACCACTCCTTGGTTTTTTAATGTTCATAACTAAGGCACAGGTGCATTCTCGAGGTCCTCCTCTCTGAGACTGGGCTTGACCCAAGCAGGTCAATGGCAGCCTTAAGATGGGTCATAGGAAAAACATTGTTCATAGCTAACTGGGAACCGTGAAGACAAATAGGACTGTTCCCAAATGAGGGGAAGCAGAATGGGGACATCTCGGATATTTGTCACATGATGAACACTTGAAAGAAGTTGGCTCCCAGCCTTTGGATCTGTTCAAGCAGAGGCGAGACTACAACTTGGTAGGAATGTTAAAAAGGACATTCAGATGATGGCAGGACTCAATGACCTTTGTGATCCTTCTATTCATGAACATCTATTAGTTTATTAAATGAATTGGAGGGAGAAGTTCCATTTTGTTTGGGAGCCGCTGTCCCTTAGTGGTCATTACCCAATGTATATTTATAATGATGAGTCCGATAAAGCTCCAAAACTTACCATCAAGAAGCAAAAGTCCCAGACAACTAAATGGACTTCACCCTTTATAGCTTCCATTAAACTTAATGAGAAGTTAATCATGTCAATAGAAGTGACATAGTCACATCTTGAGAAACTTGGGGGAACGCAAGGACTCTAAATGGTTTTGGTGGAATACTAATTCAAATAGCTCAACTTCACATGGAGGGGGCAGGATAAAAGACAGTGAGAGGTTGTGTTAATGCTTCGCAGAACACTCCAATTCTAGCTGCAGCCACATTACCTCTTAGCCTAAAGTGTTTGTCCAAAGAACCACTTCATTAAAAAAGAGTGGTTTGAGCTACTTAATAGCTTTACTATCAAGTCATGAAGGCCCTGAAAAGATGGCCTTGCCATAAAATTGTTCCCATCCTGTGTGCAGAAACGCCTGGTCTTCGACCTCAATTCCACCTCCGCTTTTCATATTTTTAACTCTTTGCTGATAGTTTCACTTTGGGATTCCTTGTTGGCATGTTATTATTTTAATCCTATCTGCCTGTGTATAAATGAAGGAATTGAAGGGTCAGGAAAGATAGGTGAAGGGGCAACAAGGCAGGGAAGGGAGGCAGGCACTCAGCTCTTAGAAAAATTGCAGAGTCCTAGAATACCAAAGCTGGAAAGGTTTTTGGAGATTATCCAACCCCATATATTTTATTATAGTTGTGGTGATTGGGGTCCAGAGGAGCATAGGGAATTGCCCAAGGTCTCACCAGGACTAGTAAGAGGAAGAGAAGGGAATAGATTTCATTTCCTTTAGCCATCAGGTAATGTGTGCTTTGTGCTGTCTTCTGGTGGCCCTCTATGGCTTTCCTACCCACTTTGGTCTTAGAGACCAAAAGTCTACATTAGTGTCTATTTGTCTCTATACCTACCTATATATCTATAACTAAAAAAGCTCTAGTGAGTGGTATTCACTCAGATGACCTCTCAACCTAATTAATTACAGCTTGCATTTTTATTATGAACCAAAGTAGTGAGATTGTAGGTTATCGAAGCATCAAAGCAGGTTGAGTGAGAACAGTCCAGGAGCAAAAGTAGAATCTCTCTCTCTAAATTGTCTCAACTAAGAAATATCCTGGATTTTCTAGGAAGTGAAAACGAGGAGCGTATTTTGTTCTTAATTATCTTTAAATGCTCTCGGTTATCCTATTTACCTGGGGAGAATCAAGACAAACACCCAAAGGTGTAGGTACATGGAAGCGATAACCAGGCTGTGTTTTCACAAGAGTAAATAGTAACGTTATTTGGTTTTCTTGTTGCCCCATCAAGATAGTTTCCAGAAGCTTTAATAATTAATCAAATTAAGACTTAAAAATCAGTCCCCTTTGAGGAAGTTTGTATCAGTTAGCTATCAATTAACACTGATGACTTCAGTTCCCTTCTCAGCGCGCTCGGAAAAATGCGGGATGGAAAAGTGCCACAGTGTGTTAATGGAGCCATAATACACATTGCCTAATGAAGCATGAAGGCCTTGTTTACTCTGAATGCTGTAATTATTTAAGAGCTTTTAAAACCCAATGTCAAACCTTGACTCTCACCTACCTCTTTCTCACGACTGGAATGATGCACTTAATGTTTTATCTCAACTCATGGAGGTGAACTGAAAATAAATAGCTAATTATACAATTCCATTTGCCAGATTCTTTCATTGCCATGAAAAGCTTTTGCCAGCCTGGGCTCTGTCACTGAGAGATGCTTCACAGCAACGTTCAGAGCTACCGTTTACTGAAGGAGAGCAGGGCCTCGCATGGGGTGTCCTACGTCATTTACCCCACAAATCCTCACCACCACCCCATGACCCGCAGGTGAGGTATGTGGGACCCAGGTGTGGTGGAGGAAACACAGGAAGCAGAAACCAGGATCCTCGTCTTTCGAGCAGAGTACGGTCTGTGCATTCATGGGTCTTTGAGTCTGACTCTCTGTGTTTAAACCCTGATTCCGCCACTTTGTGACTGTGTGACCTCAGACAAGTTATTGAACCTCTCTGTGACTCGTCTCCGAGGTATAAAACAGGGGTGATGATAAAAATGGACCTCACTTCAAAGAGTTGTTGCTTGGATTCAACGATAAGCTTGTGGAGTGTTCATAACAATACCTGTCACGCCGCAAGAGCCCAGCAATGGCAGTTCCTGCCATTACTTAACTCCTTGCGCCTGATTGTGTGGCCTCTGAAGAATGTCACCACGCACTCACTGCATGCCCGGAAGAGGCCAGGGGCCAAACACTGGTGGAGAAGAAAGGTCAGGAGACGAGATAGCCGCAGGGGCTGGGATCAGCAGGAGAGGCTTCTTGAAGGAGGTCACACTAGGGTTAGACCTCAAAGGGTGGAAGACATCTAGACATGTATAGAGTAAGGACAGGGCATGCCAGGGGAAGGCGAAAGCACCAATAAAGGCATAGAAGAGGTGACCAACTAGGCATGCCCATTCGAAGGTTCAAAGCCAGGGACTAACTCGAAGGGAAAGTAGTCACCTAATGCAAAAGATTTGGCTTTGGTTTGAATCTCAGCTCTACTTTAATAACTGCGAGATTCACAGACAAGTCATTGGCCTTTCTCAAACTCATTCTCCACGCCCATGAACTGGAAGTCATAGTCACACACAAATCACGTTTACAAGGCTTCGTGAAGTGATGTATGGAAAGCATTAAGAGAGAGGGGAGCCAAATGTCAAGAGAGAAGAGTGATGTGATGTGATCATTCGTTGTTCACGTGCTGTATTTCTCCCGAGTAGATTCCATATTGTGGGAGGCAGAGTGGCCCCTGGTGGTTGGTCAACGGATACTACCTGGTGTTGCTTATCACTACGACACAGGAAGTAAAAGTAAATTGGGGTCAATTTGAGAAGGACTCGGTCTTTTCAAATGAGAAGTGTGGGTTTCGTCCTGTAAGTGTCAGGGAGCCCCAGAAAATTCATAAGCAGTTCAATGAGATGATGTCCACTCCGAGGCAGGGAAGCTATCCTCAAAAGCGGCCTACAAGATGACTAGGTATAGGAGCTCAAAGGCTGAGGGAGCCTGGCTTTAATAGGTGAGGTTAGCTGCTTGTAGAATCTCAGGTGGCATCTCACATTGTGAGATGAAGAAGAGAGGCATCATTTCCACTGTACATATGAGGAAACAACGTCCTAGAGAATCCAATTTGCCTAAATTTGTATCGCCCATTCACGGCAGACGTGGAATTCGAATCCAAGTGTTTGGACTTCTGATCTAGTACTTTATCCTACAGATAAATCCATGAGCGTGGGACAATTCAGGGGAGGAGAGCTCACAGAGAAGGTCTCTGGGACCTGTCATTAATGCCAAAATGAGCTATGACTCCCAGGCATTGGATCCTTGTCCACATGCAAATACCAGTGTATGTAGCAGGGGGAGGGGATCAGGGGGCATAGTAAGGGACCACTCATTTTAGCCATTTATTTATTTATTTATTTATTTATTTTTTTATTTTTTTATTAAAAAAATTTTTTTAACGTTTTATTTATTTTTGAGACAGGGAGAGACAGAGCATGAATGGGGGAGGGTCAGAGAGAGAGGGAGACACAGAATCCGAAACAGGCTCCAGGCTCTGAGCTGTCAGCACAGAGCCTGACGCGGGGCTCGAACTCACGGACCGCGAGATGGTGACCTGAGCCAAAGTCGGCCGCTTAACCGACTGAGCCACCCAGGCACCCCTCATTTTAGCCCTTTAGACCCCAGTGTCGGCAGAATCCTTGGGTGAGGAAAGAGCTTGAGGTTTCTAGCACTCCACAGGGTATGAAGTAGCCAGTGGGCAGGGCACGCTTAGAGAGAAAGCCAACTGTGTCAGATTTGCTCAGTGTCACCTGCCCTTTGCAGGCCTTGGCCGGTGTCATGTCTCACCTTCCTGTTGTCATCGGGACAACATATTTCTGGGCAGGATCTCTGACTTAGTGTTCTTTCTGTCCTCCTCCACCGCAGGTCACCGGCAGACGACATCGTCGTGGGCTTTAAAAGTCTGGCGTGGCCGGTGCCCGCTGCCCAAGGCGAGGGCTGAGGTGTGAGGGAGAATCTGATACCAGACGTTCCCTACAGACAGATGCCTTTTGCTGCCTTACCATTTTCCACCCCCAAGGGTGCTCAGGGTGCGGAGGGTCATGGCAGTGCTCCGGGCGTGCTGACAGTCACAGGCTCACACAGTGTCTGTATAGTGAGTACTGGAAGTTATGTTGATGCAGGGCCCCTCGAGGCCTGTTGGGACAACAAAATGCCACCAGGCCATGTTCCTGTCTTGGAAACAGCTGCTCGAGAATCTATCACAGAGATGAGGAGGTTTACACGAGTCCTTCCTGACAAGGCCCCCAGGACTCTTCAGCGCTAGAGGTTCACAGGGCTCCCTTAGGAGAGAGCAACGTGATAGCTTTTTGGAGAATGTTTTATTTTGCCCTGCATTGTGTCATTCTCGTCGTTTCCTTCAGCTGAAACTAGAGGCTGATGGTGAGAATTTCTGGCTAGACGCCAGGGTCCAGAGTGAGTTCTGCGATCTATTTGTGACGATCTGGAGTTACTGCCTCCCTCTCTGCCCAGCCCAGGTTAAATTTCACCCTCTCAAGCATGACCTCTGATTTCTCTTGCCCCCAAGAAGGAGTCCCAACATCTACCCTCTTCCATCAAAGACCTCAGTCTTCCTGCTACTGAATTCCCTATTGATTTCCCCATATGCCTTAAGCTTCATACACTTCCTCAGTCTCATTTCCCCAAAGCCCCCAGCTTTGTCCACCTCCTTGTCTTTCTCACGCATTTCTCTACTGGAAAGCTGTTTGCCAACATTGACTATATGAAACCCCCCCCCCCTTACCAAAAGTTTTATTCTCTTTGAAACCTTCTCATGTCACTTTCTTAATTACAATGCTACCTTCAGTGCTCCCAGAGCCCACTGCTTGCACTAGGTTATTGCCTTCTTTTTATTCATTTATTTTATATCTTTTTAATGTTTGTTTATTATGTTTGAGAGAAAGAGAGATAGAGCGTGAGTGGGGGGAGGGACAGAGAGAGGGAGGGAGACACAGAATCCTAAGCAGGCTCCAGGCTCCGAGCTGTCAGCACAGAGCCCCGACGCAGGGCTCGAACTCACCAACCGTGAGATCGTGATCGAAGCCGAAGTCAGACGCTTAACCGACTGAGCCACCCAGGTGCCTCTTTATTCATTTATTTATTCAACCATTCAATATCTATTTTCTCAAAAGTTACTCTATTTATGGTCCATTGTTGCAACTTGTGCAGAGGTATGGAGGTGAGTAACAAGAGAGAAGGAAGACAAATGTCTAGAAAGAAGAGTGATGGGATGGGATGTGATAACTAATTGCGCACATGCCATATTTTCCCTGAGTAGGCCATATATTTGTGGGAGACGGGCAGGGTTGTATAAAGAAAAAGTGCTTGGTTGTTGTAGTTAAATCAGCCTGGGTACCATTCACATTAACTAGCTATGAAACTGGACTTCAAGTTCCTATTCTGTAAATGGAGATAGTAATATCTCCTTGAGGATATGCTGTGAGATTCAATTGAACAATAAATATAATGTGCCTAGCTCATGACACGAGCAAAACGAATACAACTTCGTGCCCAATTTTACTACACAGTAGATGTTTGAGTAATTGAAATTTAGTCTACAGAAAAAAAAAAATCAGATGTCTGTGTACCTGAAATGAAGATGCTAGAAACTCTACCCATAACAAGGAGTCCCAGGGTGGTTCAGTCAGTTAAGCTTCCAACTTCGGCTCAGGTCATGATCTCATGGTTTGGGAGTTCGAGCCTCGCGTCGGGCTCTGTGCTGACAGCTCAGAGCCTGGAGCCTGCCTCGGATTTTGTGTCTCCCTCTCTGCCTGCTCCTCCCCCACTCACACTCTGTCTTTCTCTCTCTTAAAAATAAATAGATATTAAAGAAAACCCCAACTATCCATAATAAGAATAAATGAAGGCAAGAAAAGTGTCGTGTTGAAGGTGAATTTTCAGGGCATATTATTGATTATTCCCATTTACTACAATCTAAAATACGTTAACCCACCATTATTTACTAACCTATCATGTACCTAAACTGGGCAAAAATAAAAAACAAATAAAATTGATATCATCTGGAAGGAAGAATCATTGACCCAAAAAGAAGATTCCGAGAATAGAAGAACACTGGATTTCTAAGGAGAAAGAAGCAAGTGTTTATGGATTGGGTAGGAAAACGATTAAAGAAAAGAGTAGATGAATTTTTATGATTAAAAATACAACAGGGGTGCCTGGGTGGCTCATTTGGTTGAGGGTCTGACTCTTGATTTCAGCTCAGGTCATCATTCCAGGGTTGTGGGATGGGGCCCTGTGTCAGACTCCATTCTGAGCGTGGAGCTTGCTTAAGATTCTCTTCCCCTCTTCCTCTGCCCTTCTCCCCTGCTCATGTGTGCTCTCTCTCTCTCTCTCAAATAAAAAAAACAAAACAAAACAAAACTTAAGCCCAACAGAGGAAGACAAATACCGTATCACTCGCATGTAGAATCTAAAATAAATAAATAAAAGGTCAAATTCAGAGAAACAGAGTGTGGGGTGCCTGGGTAGCTCGGTCAGTTAAGTGTCCAACTCTTGATCTCACGGTTCGTGAGTTCAAGCCCTGTGCTGGGGCTGTCAGCACAGAGCCTGCTTGGGATTCTCTCTCTTACCCTCTCTCTCTGCCCCTCCACTACTCGTGCACAAGTGCTCTCTCTCTCTCTCTCTCTCTCTCAAAATAAATAAATAAACATCTTTTTTTTTTAAGAGAGAAAGAGAGAGAATAGAAAAGTAGTTGCCAGAGATTGGGGCGGGGTAGGGGCGGGGGGTTAGGGAGAAGTTGGTAAAAGGTACTAACTTTCCGCTGTAAGATGACTAAGGTCTGAAGGTCTAATGGATAACAAGGTGACTATAGTTGATAACACTGGATCGTGTAATTGAAATTTGCTAAGAAAGTAGAACTTAAATGTTCTCACACACCCCAAAAGATAAATATAGGAAGCGATGGTTGGGCTAATTAACTAGATGGTGAAAATCCTTTCACAGTGTATGCGTATATCAAATTAGCACAAGGTACACTTCAAACACCTTACGATTTTATTTGTCAATCGTACCTCAGTAAAGCTGAAAAGAATATGACAAAACTCTTCACCTCAGTTCCTTTGATCTTGAACATTTCTGGGATGGTGTGCGAGGGCCAGAAACCCAACGCCAAGTGGTAACCACTTGGTAAGCTGGGGAAGTGACATCCTAGCTTATATCAGCTCTAGAGTTTATTACATCCAAACGTAAATTATGCTTTCCTCTCTCCTGTTGGACTGTGAGATGCTTGGGGCAGAGGACAGGATCTCATTTATGTCTGCTCTCCCAGGCCCTGCCTTGAGCCAGTAACTCTAAATCACAGTGGCGGGAGGATAAGGGGGAGAGGAGGCAAGGAGCAGTGAGAGGTGATTAAACGGAAAGTGGAGACAAAGGAGTATTTCCTCTCTATTCTTCTTTTTATGAAATCATAAAAAACAACCTAACCAGAAGTTAATTTAATTAAATTGTTACCTTTGAGCTGGGTTTACAGATACTTGCATAGTGTGGTCTCAGCAGTTCGCAAACAATAAGTCACTCCGAGTTCACATTAAACAAGCTCTACAGATAATCCTGGAGCGGGTAGTCTCTGAGCCACTCTTTCAGAGACACTGGGTTACCTCGTTGGCCCATTCTACCATCCACGCAGTTGTTGAGCGTTTCTCAAGGCCCATCGTGCGCCTGGTGCTGTGTTAGAATCTGCAGACCCAGGGATGAACAGGTTGGATACCACCTCACTTCTGAGGTGCTTGTAACTGAGTGGGGAACCCATGTGAGTGTGTTCTGAAATAAACATAACAGATGAAAGCCCATTTTCCTCGGGAGGAAATGGAGACCACGCGGAGAAGTGCTTTTCCAACTCAGAGCCGTTCGGAAAAAAACAAGTAAAATAACAAAGCCAAACAGCAGCTATAAATATGTAAACATAAAGCATATTGCACCAACTTGATTCTTTTGTGCTCATTCCTGCCATCTCCCTTTGAGAAAAAAAAAAGGGGGGCGTGGAGGGGCAGAGGGCTCTGTTGTGTGGCTTGTGTATGTGGTTTGCACCACGTTGCCTGCCCTTCGGTGGCTAGCTCCAAATAGGAGGTGGTTAGCGATCTTCCCCTTACGGATTGCTGATAGTGGTTAATAGCATGGAGTGGAGCCCCAGATTCTATCACGGACACCCTGGAACAGGTGTTCCACGTCTGGAACAGCTCACATAACCTTCATGCAATGTTCTTCGCTCCATCAACTGGTGATAAAATAGCACTTGCCCACTAAGGTTAAGTTGGTGAAATTATGTGGATGCTGATGTAACAAGTGTTCCATAAGGTTTAACATTTATTGTTGTTGTTACGATGTCAGCCCTTTCAAATACTAAGAGTTCCCTGTGGAACGCCTCTCCCAGGAGCCCATTCTTCAGAGGAACATTCTTTTCTTCCAGTCCACATTCCGCCCTAGAGTGAGCTTGGTATACGCAGCAAGGTGCCGGGGGCTGTGGGGAACACGGCCTTTAGGAAGCTCACAACCTGATGGCTGTAGGCACCTACACAGCACACTATTTTCTTCTTGTTTTTTAAATGTTTATCTCAAAATGATTTTTGAGAAAGAGAGAGAGTGTGTATGTATGAGTGGAAGAGGGGCAGAGAGAGAGGGAACAGAGGAGTGTGGGTCTCAAACTCACGAACTGTGAAATCATGACCTGAGCCAAAGTCAGACTCTCAACCGATGGAACCATCCAGGCACACCAACACACTGTTTTCTATAGCAAAATAGAGCCAGTGCTGAGAAAAGGCATCAACACATTGCTGTGGGGTGAAGGAAAATCTGGGTTGGCCAGGGACGTCTTCACGGGGACCTGGGGCTAGATAGTGGAATGGGAGAACAGAAAAGCAGAAAAACATACAGTCCATGCTAGAGATTTAGGACTTGGTTCTCCAGGCCAGAGATCAGGGAAAGTCTTTTTAAGCCATTTTAAGAATGGCTCCAAATGATTAACACGGTGTTTTCAGACAATGCCAATGACGTTGAGGGATGCACTGGAATTGGTTTCAGTTTTCTATACTATTCCATCCTTATTGATCATAAGTGTCATGAAGGCAGGGAGAGGTGAAGAACATAGCATCTTCGGGAAATGACTAATTTTTGTAATTACAATGACTAAATGTGAAAAGAGGTAATAGGAGGTAAGGCTGAAGGACTAGACAGAAGGAAAAGAACTTCCTTCTGAAGCCAGGGGGAGCTGTTGGCAGCTTGTGTGTGTGTGTGTGTGTGTGTGTGTGTGTGTGGTGGGTCCTATGACCCACTGAGGCTGCGTTCAACATACAGATGCATACTTGAACACATCTATCGGTAGGCTGAGATTTTTAGAAAATCTATTTACGAACCATGAGGTTGACATCAGAACACAAAAAGGTTTCTAATCCTGTGTTGAAAAGTTTGGACTTCATTCTGCAGGATGACAGAAAAGCTTGATAAAAAGGGAAGTAACAAGCACAGCAGTGGAGGCCTTGGTGCCCCATCCAGCTCTGCTACCCAAACACACATCGCCAGGTGGGGTGTGTTGGCCCCAACGCTCACAGCCATGTCGCTTCTCTGAAGAACAGGAGCCTTCGCAGACCAGAGCTCTGCCAGTGGCTAGTGGACGTGGGGTGCAAAGGGCTGCTTCCCTGGCCTCAGGCTGGGTGATTTGCACTACAGTGGGATTGGTTCCTGCTGAAATTACCCAGTGCCTTGCCCTGCTTTTCTTACTCTCTCTACCAGGAGAGCCGCAGGAAAAATCACTGGAATAAGAATCCCAGCCTTAGGCTCAGCCTCTAAGGAACTTGACCTCAGACATGCGCTACCCCGCTTTAGGAGATGTTAACTCCAGCACCAGTGTGTAGGGCAGATTGAAGAGAGACTGAAAGCCTCATTTTCTTCAAACCCAGGTAGGAGTTTACAGCAATGATTTAACCACCAGCATCTGCTACCCTGAACCGTTATTTATGTTTTTATGTTTAGTTTTGTCCCTTCTATCAAGCTTACCATTCATTTATTCATAGGCAATACCCTTTATGATGCCTGCAAAGGGCTAAGAAACAGAAATTCCCAGGGCGCCTGGGTGGCTCAGTCGGGTGAACATCTAACTCTTGGTCTCGGCTCAGGTCATGATCTCACAGTTTTGTGAGTTCAAGCCCTGCGTCTGGCTCTGCACTGGCAGCACAGAGTCTGCTTGGGATTCTCTCTCTCTCCTTCTCTCTGCCCCTTTCCTGCTCGCTCTGTCTCTGTCAGTCTCAAAATAAATAAATAAACTTAAAAACATTGTTTGAAGTTTTTTTAATGTTTATTTATTTTTGAGAGAGAGGGAGACAGAGTGCAAGCGGGCAGGGGGTGGGGTGGGGGTGGGCAGTGCAGAGAGAGGGGGAGACGCAGAATCTGAAGCAGGCTCCAGGCTCTGAGCTGTCAGCACAGAGCCCGGTGCGGGGCTCAAACCCACGAACCGGGAGATCACGACCAGAGCCGAAGTCGGATGCTTAACTGACTGAGCCGCCCAGGTGCCTCCCCCCAAATGTTTTTAATTAAAAAAAATACAAGAGAGAGAGAGAGAGAAATTCCCTGGCTATCTTTGGGTAATAGTGCTAAGTTCTGAACATTTTTTTTTTGAGAAATAAACAAGCAAAAAACCTTTGCCTGTAGGTGGGTATCTGAAGGCCACGGGGTCAGTAAGTTCCCTCGTACTCCTTGAAAACCTGAATCTTATGCGCAAACATACACACCCACAATCACCCAACCTTCGCCAGCCTAACGTTCTAGCACAGCGTTGGTAAATATTTGTGTTTAATGGCACTTAAGGGGAGCATTGTGATTTCTAAACATTGGCTGGTGAGTAATGATTTTGCCAAGAGCACAGCAAGAATTTTGCAATCGTGACTATTCCTAGGCTTTTGATGGCATACAATTACTCTGCACTGCAGAAAGGGGGGGGGGAGTTCTTTAAAGAGCTTGTCACCAGGGAATCATTTCATGGGGAATAAGGGTGGGAGCGGCAAATGACTCTAAAAGACGTTCAATTTTGCATTTTAAACACCATTCTCGCTTTTATCTAAACATTTGAGCCTTCTGCAGGTCTTGCTTTCTGCACTGGGGCAAAAGGAGCAATGGTGGGTCTTGTTCTTGTTCTGCCGGGTCTCAGAAGAGCACCTCCTTGGCGCTCACAGAGATCCAGAAATGAATCCCTACTTGCGGGGGGGCGGGAATTGAGCAAGTTGCCAGGCGCCTCCAAGAGGCAGGTGTGTGAACTGGGAAGAGCACAGGAGGCCGCCCAGGTGGGCGGGCCAGGCTCCACTGGCTGTGTTCCGTTGTTCCCATCCCGGGGTCTCAATTTTTATAGATCTAAAATGAGAATTATGGTATTTCTGCAGCAAGTTGCCGCGAGGATGACTGAGACGGCATACAGTGCCCTTCACGGACAGGGCGTGTGGTCAGTGTAAACTCTCCTCCAGGTGCCACGTTCAGAGTCAAAGTCTCCAACTCTGGGTCTCTGAGTCGCAGAGGCACTGAGGACACCCTGCAATGCAGCCGAAGGGCCCTGGCTGGGGACACTGAGGGGGTGCCGTCCCCTCCCCCTGCTGCTTGTGTGCTGTGGATAGTTGACAGGTATGGCCTTTCTGTGAACTTTTCTTCCTATCTTCTTTCCTCCCCCTGTGCGGGTTTCAATACCTCTACTTTCTGAACCCTTCTGTGCCCTTGAGCACTAGCTACATTGTTTCAGTTATATTTTCAGATGCACCTGTCTTAACTCCCCAATCGGGGCATAAACTTCTTACTGTTAGGGGCTACTTGTATGTATCTCTGTAGCCACGCCCTTCTCTCGAGTTTACAAAATGGGCCCGGCACCCATCAAAGGCCAGCTGGATATGGATTGATGGGTTTGGGCCGGTTTCCGTGAATTAGACTCAATTTATAATATGAGGTACTCCTATTATACTCATTGATCTTATTTAAATTCATTTGGCCCGTATTTCTTGGGTACCTATTGTGTGGCAGGCCCCCTTCTGGCCTCGAGGAAACACTGGTGAACACAATAGAGAAGCCTCGTTCGTTGTTCACTGAGCTCGTACCTTTGCGAGGAAGGGGCAGTTGATAAATAATTGACTCTGGAAGAAAACAGGTAGTGACATGTGTAATGATGGAAATAGCACAAGGTGATTGGCTGGAGGTGCAGGAGGGAGTTCGTGGGGTGGCCAGGGAAAGCTGAGGGGGAATCTAAGCTGAGCTGTGAATGACCAGTGAGAACCAGCCAGAAGGAGTATTTCGGGCTGACAGAGCAGCAAGGCCTAAGGTCTTTGGACAAGTGCTCATGTGAAGGTCCTAGCTCTTTAAGTTAGAAGTTCAGAAAGAATGTGAATGTGCGGAAAACCGAGTAAGGACAATGGTTGGGGACCTGTTTGTTTGTTTGTTTGTTTGTTTTTATTTATATTTTTATTTATTTATTTATTTATATTTTTATTTTTTTAATGTTTATTTGTTTTTGAGAGACAGAGCACGAGCAGGGGAGAGACAGAGAGAAAGAGAGAGAGAGAGAGAGAGAGAGAGAGAGAGAGATACAGAATCCGAAGCAGGCTCCAGGCTCCCAGCTGGGGGCCCGACCCGGGGCTTGAACTCACAAACTGTGAGATCGTGATCTGAGCCGAAGTCGGTCGCCCAACCACCTGAGCCACCCAGGCCCCCCTGGATCGTGCATTTTCTTCATGTTTATTTATTTTTGAAAGAGCGACAGAGAGAGACAGAAAGAGACAGGGTGTGAGCAGGGGAGGGGCAGAGAGAGGGAGACAGAGAATCCAAGCAGGCTCCAGGCTCTGAGCTGTCAACCCAGAGCCCGACGCGGGGCTCGAACCCACGAACCGTGAGATCGTGACCTGAACTGAAGTCGGACGCTTAACCGACTGAGCCACCCAGGTGCCCCAGGGACCTGGGTTTTAAATACTTACGTAGATGAAGTGACCTGTTCTCGAGGTACTGCCATCCTCGTTCAGCGGCTCAGTGCTTGTGCTTTTCCTATTCAGCAGGCAGCACTATTTTGAGACATCCTCTTGTCTACATGGAGGAGTAATAGCCCCAAGTTTCTCCTTATTCTTTCCTCCCTTTGAAACAGCAATCTCAGAGCCTTAATCACTGCTAGATTTGCCTCTCTCCCTCGCACGTACATTCTTCAGAATTCGTAAGAAGGAACGCAAATGTCAGTGGAAAGAGCTCTAAAACGTGTAGCTACCTACTTACTTAGGCACTTATTTATTCTTTATATTCCACCTGCCTCCCCAGAGGGGTTGTAGTTGCCTACGTTAGAAAGCATAGCTACCAGTTTAAAAAGCACAGATATCAGACAAGACAGGTCAGACCAGGGCCTGCGCTGGTGGGATGGGGAGGAGACAGTCACTATGTCAGAGAAGTAATTGAGGGGCACAGCTTTGCTGAAGCTTTGCTCCAGCCAAGGCATGAAGGGTGTCTTAAGAGGTTCCACGGACCTGGGCTTGAGCCTCACGTCAAGGACCGACTGTGAGGCCTTAGATAGTTCGCCCCCACTCTGGGCTCCATCTGAAAAGTGAGCGAGTTATTAGGTGAGAGGAATTCTCTGGCTTGTCCAATGGCACCATTGTGTGATCCCGGGTGGGGTTGGTGTCACAGAAGGCCAGGGTGGAGTTTGCAGGTGAGAGAGGGCACCTGGGAAGGGTCGAGCCCTGCTTTGGGAGGCAGCAGGGGTTCCTGAGGAGACCTTTGTGCTGTTTAGGCGGCGTAGCATGGTGGCTGGGAGTCCGCACCCTGCCAGGTGACCTCCCTGGGTTTGCATCCTTGGTTGTGTCACTGAGTCTCTCTTTACCCCAGCGTTCTCATCTCATCTGTAAAAGGGTATAATGGTAGGCCTTCGACAATAGGGGTGTTGACAGAATC
Organism: Herpailurus yagouaroundi; assembly: GCF_014898765.1. Taxonomy (NCBI): domain Eukaryota; kingdom Metazoa; phylum Chordata; class Mammalia; order Carnivora; family Felidae; genus Herpailurus; species Herpailurus yagouaroundi. The sequence continues at coordinate 79,278,469 of NW_024412400.1, read as the reverse complement.
AATGACATTCATCCATCAGGAACAATTCTGGGCACTGAGCAAATGTTCAGGAAATGAGAATGACCGCTGATGCGGTTGCGGCTACCGTTCAGCCACCAGAACTCATCGGAGGAGGGGACGTCATTGTTCCCTTGGGTCGTCTTGCTCAAAGAATGACCGGGTGAGGCCCCCGGATAATTATGCTAGGCAGATAACTCAGCCTGATACCAACTTCATGGGTATGACGTGGGCACAAACAGGGCACTCACAATAACTGCTCACATGAAGTGAACACTGCCTGTGTGCCATGCCCTGTGATTGAAACCATACTTGCTTTTCCATATAATTTTGGCAATGACCCTACGGGCAGGGAAGGACCTTGAGGTTCAGAGTAATCCATTCTTGCTGGAACCCGCGTCTGTGACTCCAAAGTCCATGCTTTTGAGGCGAGTCAAATTCTTGCCACAAGCGTGGAATGAAGCCTTACCTCTGAGCACACACACACACACACACACACACACACACACATACACTTACCACACCAGGAGCAGGAAGCATTTCATTTAGAGCCATAAAACATGTGTTTAGTGTTTGCCTCTTCACTTAGCGGGGTGTGGCCTTGGGCAAGTCATGAGTCTTTTAGTTCTGTCTTAAAATGGAGAGTCCGATCCTCCCCAGCTTCCTCAGCAGAGTGTGAACCTCAAATCCTATAGATGATATACGTGAATGTTCTTTAGGATCCCAGAACAATACAAATGGCATTTAAAAAAAATCATTTATAACCAAGATTACTACAATTTTGGATTGCCTCCCTCCCGCAAGACTTCCTTCCCTTCTCAGAAAAATAGAATTATCCTCCTGCCAATGCTTCTGTCTCTTGGGACGCTGGCGCGGAACGTGGAAGGACAAATTGCCTTAATTTAGCTCTAAAAATATTGGAGCGGGTCAATTTTCAGAGTGTTGTCAAGCGCGGAGTGTGTGGACAATGAATTTTAGCGAGGAGTAATGGCCCACGTCTGTCAATAAAGGCAACAAGGCAGGGAGGTGGGGGTGCGAAAGCCGTCAACCAAGGTATCTGCTCTGCAGCGAACTGGAGAATTTCCATTAGGCAGGGAGAAGAGCGAGGTGGCAATACCTCGTCCCTATGTGTTCCTTTCTTGGAAGAAGGGTAATTACTGTGTTGATCTTATTCTGGCCAGTCATTCAGGTTTGTTGACTTGGCTATTATTTCATTCTTCCCTGTGTGTGCTCTGCCTTAATGGGGTGATTAGGCCTGCAGGCGGTCATCAAATAAATACACTGGGTGCCTGGGAACTTGGCCACCCTTGGGGGCAGGTGAGGTGGGATGCCAAGAAAGGCCTAGTACAGGGGCGAAGCCTCAGGGCTGAGCATTAAGGCTCTCAGTGTTTCTTCCTGAATGGCAGTGTTCACTCATTACTGTGTCTGTTTTGGAAACGTTATCTCTGGAGAGGAGAGTGAGGCAGAGAGGGGAGAGCTGGGTCTGTCCCTCTCAGCCACTTGGCCCGGCCACTTGACCTCTCTGAACTTGAGCCACCTCATATCCAAATAGTGATAATGATGAGTTGGGCTCCTCAAGGCTGTTGACAGGCTCAAATACACGGATTTATCCCTTTTTCCCTCCAACATGTGTTAACTAAGCAACTACTGTATCTCTGACACTGTGCTAAGACTTGGGAATATGGCAGTGAAAATAACTAAGATCCTGGCACCCAGAGAGCTTAAAGTGTATAGTGAGGCAGCTGGTGATGACTGGAATGCCATGGACGGAAAACGTGACAAGGGAGGGAGTGCCAGGTGGAGTGAGTGCGATTTCTAGGAAAGGAGACATTTGATCAAGGGCCCAAAGGAGGAGAGGAAGCACGTCAAATAAATATCTGAGGGAAGAGTGTTCCATATAGAGGGAACAGCAAATGCAAAGCAAGATAATATGCGTGGAGATACTTTACAAACAGTGAAGGACTGCCTAAACATATGTTATCATTGATTATATTTCTTATTTTAAGGTTTATTTATTTTTGAGAGAGCGAGCACGAGTGGGGGAGGTGCAGAGAGAGGCGGGGACAGAAGACCCAAAGCGGCTCCGTGCCTACGGCAGAAAGCCCGACGTGGGGCTCCACCTCCTGAGCCATGAGATCGCGATCTGAGCCGAAGTCAGATGCTCAACCGATTGAACCACCCAGATGCCCCTCATTTTTATATTTCTTAAATCCAGCTAGCCTAATAGCAGAGACTGATTTCATCACAAGATGAATGCCTGCCTCTCAGTGCTGCAGAAACCTCTCTATAGGTTCATATCAAGTCTTGGCACCTCAGCAGCTCATAGAGAAAAGTAGAAGGGGTCTCTGTATGATTTTTATCTCCATGTCATTGCTGCTGTAATTAACCATTTTTTTTAAATTTTTTTTTTCAACGTTTTATTTATTTTGGGGACAGAGAGAGACAGAGCATGAACGGGGGAGGGGCAGAGAGAGAGGGAGACACAGAATCGGAAACAGGCTCCAGGCTCCGAGCCATCAGCCCAGAGCCCGACGCGGGGCTCGAACTCACGGACCGCGAGATCGTGACCTGGCTGAAGTCGGACGCTTAACCGACTGCGCCACCCAGGCGCCCCTGTAATTAACCATTTTTGAGGCCATGTCTAAAAGGACTACAAGCAAATGACAAGTCAATTAAGTTAAAAAAAAAAAAAAAAGAAAGAAAGAAAAGAAAGAAAAAGAAAAAAAAGCCGGACTGCTTTTGCATTCTGTGAATAACAAAGAAAAAAGGGAAAAGACAAAGCTAGTTGCTGAGTATTTTTTTCTTCGCCCCTTTTTGCTTGGTTGTGTTACGATGGCAAAGTCTGCTTTCCTAGTATAAAATGTACATTTCTACTGACATTTAGAAAACGACTCGGAGAGCTTCGGACAAAAGGTTCTCTAGATGTGCAAGAAGTTTCAATTATTCTGCTTGGGAGAATCAGTTTTTAGAGATGCTTCTTGGTATCGGGAGGCCTCAGCTGAGGCAGGTAGGAGAGTTAATGAGTGGAATTGCTAATGACAGGTAGGAAAATTGGTTGTCAGTCAAGAAATGGCAGGAGCACTGGCAAAGAGACCTGTAGGTGGGAGGTGGAGGGCGAGCTGTTGGAGATGGATGGGCTGTGGTCGGAGAACAACGCTGTAACTACTCACATAAGAGACTGCCTGCCGGAGACCGGCGGG
>NW_024412400.1:79188813-79275172 GCF_014898765.1 Herpailurus yagouaroundi | reverse complement strand
CCCCCCCCCCCCCCCCCCCCCCCCCCCCCCCCCCCCCCCCGAACTCAAAAATGCATCGTCATTTGGGACTTGAGAGACCAGGAGGCTTTGTGGTTTCATTATTTCTAGGCTGCTTCTTACTTCCCAATCTCAAATGGATTCAAGGATGATAAATAGTGTCAGCCAACATTGCTAAGCCTGGCATTCTCTGCTTAGCCCTCGGATGAGCTGGCTGTTCATGGCTTCTTCTCTCCCAGCCTTGCTATGGCAGGTAGCAGAGATAAACTTGACCTATGGCCTTATGATATTATGTTATGAGCTTGAAAGAACCTCTGACCCACCAGTCATTTTATACAAGGAAGATGCTCTGTGCCCAAGAGGGAAAGTGACTTTGCCCAGGTCTCACAGGGCTTTGGTGGAAAAATCAGAACTAGGGAGCCCAGGTATGATATTGTTGTCTGAGGAATGCCCAAAAAACGACCCCATGTTCAATACTCAGCCTTGTTGAATGGCATCTCATCAATGTTTACCCAGGAAACCTACAGAGAGATCTTCTCCCTCCAACGGATGTTCCAATGATAGCTATACTGGTCCCTAGGACAACTGGATTTTGAAACCTTTGGAAAAGCAGGTCAGAAGTTGATGGGATGGATGAAAGAGGCACGGGACCAAGTAGGAGTTGGAGGACTAGGATTCAGGTCCTGACTGATCACATTCTGGCTGTGAGATTGGGCTAAGGCATAGAATCATGGGACCAGGAAGGACCTTCATGGTCATCTAGGCCAATTCCTTTTTCTTTCATAGTCCCCTGTACCATATCTCTGAGAGGTCCTCTGGTCCTGTGATAGGAGAGGGGAGTCATTTCCACTGAGGGCAACTCGAATTGTTGGAAAGGTCATTCTTATGCCAACCCCAACTCCTAAATCCCTCTTGAGTCAATTCCTCCAATATTACTTCTCTGGAACTCAGTTATCTTATTAGAAAATTAGGGATTGCAATACCAGCCTGTTCTGCCTCTCTGATAGGGTAGTAGGAAGGTTACGTAACAATATACAGTCAAGAAAAGAAAAAGCAGTAGTGGTAATGTAGGGTCCTGGAAATCGTTGCAACTTACTGGAAATGGGAAGTCCCTCTGAGCAGAAAATTCCAGCTTTATGAAATAGAAATGGAAACACCTGCCCTTTCCTTCCATCAGAATTTCCGTTAGGATCCGCCAGAGAAGCTAAGAAAAAGAGGCAACATGATGTAGCTAAAGGAGCATTGCATTTGAAAATTTAACTGCAGGCCGCTGCCATTTAATCACCACACATCTTATACAGAAATCCGTCACACTCTTGGAACGTCAGTTTTCCCACTTTGTAAGGTACAGATGGACGTACTTGTCTGTTTGTTTGTTTCCTTCTGTAAATTTGCAAAAATCAGTTGAGATCATTGATCTGTGATTTGTGCACCATCACTCTGGGTGCATGTGTGAGGTGGCTGCCCTTCCAGGGTCAGTAACAGGGAGTCCATGATATCCTGCCGTATCCCCCAGCATGCCGTGCTCCTCCAAGGTCTCAGCTCTTCCTAAGCTGCATGTGATCAGGAGAGAGAGATCTTTGCTGGAGTCTGAATGCCAAGATGATCATCTCAGGCAAGCCCGGGGGATGCTTAGGGCTGAATACTCACTTGTCTCTCACAGAACGAAAGGCAGTGCTCTACTCAGGCCACGTTCAAAATAGATTAAAAAGTATAATAGAGTCGAGTCACTTTTCCCTCTAGGCCTCAGCCACCATCTTGCTTACTCATACTGAAGGCCTTTCATCCAGCACCAGGCTGAGATGCAGACTCCAGCTCTTCTGCATTCATTGGATTAAAAATGTCAGAGCTGGAGGCAATTTTTGACCAGTTGGTCTACCTCTTTGATGGTGTAGTTGGGGAATCTAAGGTCCAAGAATTCTATTGTCCTAGAAGGAATAGCAGTTAATGCCATGGCCAGGCCTGGAACTCAAGGCTTATAACTCTGAGTGCATTGCTCTTTGATTCACGCTCTTTGATTCAACAACTCGTGAGGTCTAACCATGTATTAGACGTGCGGTTCCATCAACAAGCCAGACCTGTTGTGGCCTGCTACAGCCGATCACTAATTGAGGTGATCGACATGAAAACAAATAATTCCAGTCCAAGAAAAGCTCTCTCCCGTATCCCCTTGTGTCACTATCTTCCCAGCAGCCTTTTGTGCAATTTGAGCCAGACTTCCAACTCTTGCAAACTTGTTTCAACATCTCTAACCTGGAGACATCCGCGTGTTCGTTCATTCTCTCAACGTTAAACATTTATTAGCACTTGTTTCTACCACATTAGTGTCAGCAGGTTTGTGCATAAGGAGTGGCCCTTTAACGCCCTAACCTGGGCTCCACGCCTGACGGGCACAGTGATTTCACAGGTCCAAGGTGAGGCTGGAGAATCCGCACTCTGAATAGACTTGCTCAGGTGACTGTGATGGGCACCCAGGTTGAGAGTTCGTGGCCTACTATGCCTGAGACGTGCGTATCAGACAGTGAGAAGGCAGAGACATGCAAAAGCCCCACTTCTTCGCCCTCAAGTAGCTCCCGGTCTAGTGGGAGGTGGGGAGTTGGGACAAGTGAACTGGCTCTGATACTGCTGTCTGAGGAATGTGATATCAGAAGCAAGCCCTAGCACCAGGGGAACACAGCATCGGGGCAGTGATGTCATCTAGAAAGTGTCGGGTATGGCTTCTCAGGTATGGCTTCTCGTGGGGGAGACACCTGAGGCGAGTCTTCAAGGATGTATATGAGTCAGCTCCAGGGATGGCCGGCCAGTGTGGTGTGGGCAGTTTAGGATCAGGGAAGTGTGGAGAGTCAAGAAGTAGCTGAATGTATTCAGGGAATTACAAGAAGGAACAGGAAAGGAGGAGGCAGGCGAGAGACTGAGGCTGAGGGCGTAAGCATCAGTTCTCAGAGGGCTTTATCCTCTGGCCCAGGCGAGTGGGTGGGAGGATGGGGGTGGGCAGGGCTTCCTGTGAAGCAGAGGAATGACAGACTGGACCTGATCTTCAGGAGGTCACTTTGGTAGGTTTGTGGAGAGCAGAGCGGGCTTCCGGAGGGTGATGGGAGGCTGAGACGGTGAAACACTCCGTGTGCCATCCTCGAGCCGGCTGTTGGGAGATCACTTGGCAATGAGCATCTATCTCTCTGCAGAAGAGACAGGTGCCATTACTCTCAAGGAGTTCCCTACTTTCTGAGCTGAAAGACAATGGCTGGTGGAAGAGTTAGAGAGAAGGGTGGGGGTGGGGGTGGGGGGAGGACAGGGATGTACTTGGTGTCAAACGGTGTTTAAAATACCCTCTTTGCATCACACCAGCTCTTAATTGGCACCAACCACTGCGGGGCTGATTGATCCCAGCGAGGGTCCAGCAAAACAGATAATTTCTTACAAGCTCTGAAATTCATGAGCCCTGTGGGGGTCCCACACGCAGGGGCTTTGTGGTGGCTGAGGTCTAAGCCTTCCTTGAAGGGGTAAGTATCCAGGGGTGGCAGGTTTTTTTGCTTTTTGTTTTCTTTTCAAAGTGCAGAATATATTCATGTAGTTAATGCCTGTGGCCTTGCTGAGCAGATTAAGGGAGAGTAGAACAAAGAGCTGGGTTACCAGGCTACTTGTGATAAATTAATTCTTAATATAATGGGCTTACAGAAAGAGAAGCTGGGTATGAAGGATGCCCAGGAAACCTAATTTGAGATTAAGGTCTTGATTCATAAAAGATCTGTCCGCTGCACGCTCACGGGTTGGGTCAGACGTAGCCTCTCTCTTAGGCCCAGGGCTGCATGGGATATCCCCAGATTTGCGGGGCATTCACACAAGAGGAAGGAAACCTATGTTTATGGAGAACCTACTCCTTACTAGGTACTTTGTCTCTGAATACTTTCCCCCCGCCAGAAACCCCATCAAGGTAACTAATATTACTCTTCTCAGATGTGAAAACTCAAACCAAAAAGATTACGCTGTATGAGCCAGGTCTCACAGCTGGTAAGGGCTTTGGAGAGTCAGCTGGGTGCTGGGCTACAGAGTTTCTGATTTAAAGCATGCATTTGGCTACTCATAGGGTCATGTTTACCGACATTGGCACCATACAGCCAAAGCCTTTAATTTATTTGAAGAGTGTTGATATTGTTCACAGCAGTATGTGCTGTAAGACAGGGCACAGGACACAATATTTCAATACTGGGATATGCTGTGCTGCTTCTGGAAGCCAGTGTGTGTATAGCTCCAGGACATGGATTTTGTATCTGTGGCTTATGTTACTCTGGCTTTCTTCTCTGCACCTTGAAAACTATGGGACGAAGACACAGTACCTTGGCAACCTGTGTCGGATCAGATGGGACATGAGGGGATGCTTCGTGGATGCTACGCCTTTTCTGGGTTTCCCCTTATTGTGTCACTCACGTTTTCCCCTTCTTTCTGCATTCCTGATCGATTTACTGTAACCATAGCAACAAAAACCTTATTCTTACTGTGTTGATCTGTTTGCCTCATTTTTCTCTTGGTCTGTTTCACCTTTGTTAACAAACAAAATTCAACTGAGTACATTTAAAGATTGAACTGGCTTTAGTCAATGATTCGGGAATCAGGTATCATTCCATCTGGCAAGCAGAAAGAAGCTCCACCCATGGAGCTGGACAATGGAAGGATTTCAAAGGCAGGAGGAGGGTGGAACAGGAAGTTAGAAGAGTGGATTATTTCAGGCAAGATTATTTTCCTGTAGGGGAAGGCAGAGGGGTCTTCTCACGCAGATTACCTCCCTAGTGGAGATAAGGAAATTCTAGACTGATTTAAAATTCCGCTTCTGGAAAAGGCTGAAATTGCAGTTGGGTTAGGTACTAAGCCTTGCTGGATCAAAGCCACAGGGACACCATTTGGAGCTTATCGTTTCTTTTTAACACCTTCAACACACGGACAGGCACACACGTGCCCATGAGCTCCTCTTGCTGTGCCGCTTTTTTACGCTACGCCCTGGGGCAAGCCGTGTGTCCGTGTGAGAAGCTCCCTCCTTACTTCCAGGTAGAGTGGCGGTGAAGGTTGGCAAATCCCTCTCGGGTTGGTTTAGTGACTCTATGACAAATATTTGCACGCTGTCAGAAGGTGAAATAATGCAGCAAAATATTTGGGTCTTTGCTCTCCGTGAGGTGAAACTGACTACTTGACTTTGTTTTTCTCTTTGTACATCGTTTGGTGCCATGCAGACCCAAACCTTTTAAAGATACTGACAGAAATGCCCTGTTAATTTGGCATGGAAACTGATAAGCCCTAACCTCACTTAGGGAGAGCCCTAACCTCTCCCTCCATTAGGGAGACAGATGGGGGTCAGATAAATTGGGAACTGAATGTTCCAAGAATATGCCACCCCCAAATACAACTCTTTGCCGTATGGGTTATTTTGCTGTTGTTGTTTTAAGGCCAGATTTTGCTGTTGTTGTTTTAAGGCCAGAGAAAAGTACTTATTACTAAAACTATACATTTATGCTATAAAAGAATGCGTGAATGTAGAGTGAGACCCACTATTGATCTATTTAGATCCTGCCAACCATCATGTGAGCTATCTGAGCCGTATTCTTTTTGGCATACCCATAAGTGCTGTAAGAATGGCAGTTTTATCTTAGACCCACATGGATTATTTTGAACTGAAGGCAATCGGCAGAGGAGAGCCCACAGATGCAGGAAACTCTCTTTGCTTCCCCGCATCTGTCTAAAAATAAGAGTATAAATTTCTCCTTTTGTAAAGGAAATTTCCATTTATAAAGGAAATTTCCATTTGTAAAAATGTCTTCCTAGCTACTCTGGGAGACAGCTCATCATCTGAGAGGCTTCTTAGCTACATAACAGATTACCTTTATTCACCATATAGCTCCTCCTCTCCCCTTCCCCTGATTTGCCTCCTGGCCCAGAAGCCCCAAGCCCCCTTTTCCTTTGATTTAGCCTAAGATGGTGTATAAACGTCCACGTCTAGCCACCTCCCTGAGCCACATTTTATCTTGTGAAATCCTATGCACATGTACATAATTGAAACTTTTTCTTTTGTTAATTTTTTTACCAGTCTGATTCAAGTGCGTCGGCCACTGAACCCATAAGGATAAAAAAGAAATTTTTCTTTCCTCCTCTACAAAACGAAATGATGCGATCAAGAGAAGATTTGCGTGACATAGGAGCACTCTCCAGTTTCTATCGCTTTTTCATAGTTGATATTGTATTTGATCCCCACAATAACACAGTCCTGCGGGGATGCCAGGAGTAAGAATCCCATTCCCCAGGTGGACAAACTGAGGCTCAGAGGCTGATTAGTTTACGTGTCCTACCCAGCCTGGGTCATGGCAGAGAATTGAACAGGTGCATTTTCTCTCTTACACGGTCCTGTTTGCTGGGTGGGAAAAAAGAGGTGGTTGTATGTTGGAATCTAGGAAAGCAAGCAAGAGGCTTAAAACTTGATATAGGAACAACCAACAGCACAATTTGGCTTAATAATAGATTGTTTTTCAAGTGTCAGGTGTTCTGCTGCTTTCACAGTGCAGATCAATTTCTGAGAGAATCTGAGCAAAACGACCATCCATCCCGACTTCTGCAAAATAGATTTGATCTTTTACATCTTGGTTCTCTCTAGACGTTGCTCCCAGACGAGGCATCTTTCACGGTTGTTCCTCTCATTACTTGTAAGGACAACTTGTTCAGTCTTAGTGACACTGTTATTATAAATAGCAGAAGGGCAACTAATACTCTCCTCTAACTCTTACAAGTTAGAACCCTCCCAGCAACATGCACTGCGGGAACTCTCATTTCAAAAGGCAATGCCATCAATAGGAAATAGTTATTTAATTTTCAAGCAGGTTAAGAGCTTTCCTATGCAAGTATGAGTGAGTTATTATATTAATCACTTTTAAATAAAGTAGTTGAAGCAGGAAACTGTTGAAGGATGAAAAATAAGAGAAAGAAAAGTAAAACCACTCCGTATTACAAAAAGCACATTTCAAGCAGACCTTCACAAATGGGTCCTTGAGGTTTTTTGCTGCTCCCTGTGCATGACAAGCATATTTGCTAAGAGCCCCTGTGACTGCCTCCAGCCACCCCCACATCTTGTTGTGCAACAGAAAAAAGAGAAATGAGCCTGTTGAGGGAGAAATTTGGGGAAGTTTGGGGCAAGACTCTGAGATGCATTCTGGTTGTCAGTACATAATCCTTCAGAAATGAAGATAATATTCTAATCTCATCAGAACGGAGAAAAGCATGCCTCTCCCTAGACAATCCATGTTGTGTCCATCAGATTTCCCTGTGACATTACCTGGTTTTGACATCAAGCTGCCGGGAGAACACAGGATGTAAAGCTTCCTAAAGCAGCTAGCTACTACCGTGGGGGGTTTTATTCACTCCAGCAAGCACGGCCAAATTCAATTTTGAAGTTGACAGCCTGGGTCCAGTAAGGATATACGGTTGAACTCCATTAGTGAATTTAGAATCGCAGTAACATGTCTACTGACTTTCAGAGAGTTTCAACTGAAGGCGGCTTCAATCTAGATCTTCAGACTCCCCACGAAGACTGTGCTGGCATGTCAGGTAAAGTGACTCTGGCTTGACTGGCAGTTATGTGTCTTTTTTTTTTTTTTTTTTTAATGCAGGAGATGCTGCGTATCGTTCATGGTCATATTGCAGGGAGGACATAACTCTGTGGTGACTCTCTGGTGAAGACCAGTCTCACATAATTGATGGGAGCAGGTGTTCACGCACCTCTCAGCCCAGTTCCTTTAGAAAGCAACCAAGCATGGAGGAAGGGCTAATTTGAAGTGTGGAATTGCCCACTATGGGCTATTCATAAACCCTTAGTGAGCCCAAACTTCCATTTTGCAATAATTTCACCAAATACTTGGAATGGTTCGTCTTTAGAGGACTTCAAGTTGATTTTGAATGGATATCTAGGGACGCTGGCCGGAGGGTCCAACTGTATGTTTCCCCTCTACCATTGATTGAGGTCTTTATGGGAACATTACCTTGTGATTTTTTGGTCTAGCTCTGCTCTTAACTGAGGTAGTCTGAATAAGTAAATTGGAAGGTCCTTGCCAACTTGACAACTGTGTGATTTATCTGTTCTTGTAGATCAGTGGAAAGGGTTGCTTGGCTGGTAAGTTCCTAGCAGACGAGTCACATCACCTTGGCACAGTTGACGATCTCTCTCTTCCTCAAGAGAAGTTTAACATCGTCATGACAAGACCCACTGATACAACATCTTTTCTAAGATCTGCAGGATTCAAGAATTTAAGACTCTTTCCATGTGCTTTCGGCATAAGGAAGGGCTTCTCAAGCCTCAGAGGATTTTAATGATCAGTGTAAGCCTAAGCCAGATAATGTGGAATATAGAGAAAATAAACAAAATTCAGCCCAACTTCATCATGGCAATTCAGCCATGAGGGCTTGTCCATCTCGTTCCTACAATACCCTTAGGACCCAGAACAGTGCCTAGCACAGTTAAAGCCTGAATGCTATTTGGTAAAGGAGTAAATGAAATACAATTTTTATTTTTATTTTTATTTTTTTAAATTTTTTTAACGTTTATTTATTTTTGGGACAGAGAGAGACAGAGCATGAACGGGGGAGGGGCAGAGAGAGAGGGGAGACACAGAATCGGAAGCAGGCTCCAGGCTCTGAGCCATCAGCCCGGAGCCCGACGCGGGGCTCGAACTTACGGACCGCGAGATCGTGACCTGAGCTGAAGTTGGACGCTTAACCGACTGAGCCACCCAGGCGCCCCTGAAATACAAATTTTATATATTTTCTTCCACCTCTTTCTCCCCATGCACATTTTTTTAATGGGTAGATTCATGATGCCTGTGTTGGCTTTTGCGCTTTGCTGTTTCTTTGTTTACTTGCCCTTGTATAAAATGTGTTCCTTTGGCCCACAGAATCCTCTTAATTATTATCTGTAATGACTGAGTAATATAGGAAGTATGTTCTAACACAGCTGCCTAAAAGTTAAATGTGTCGCTTAAGGAACTGGTGTTTTCTTATCCCTACTGGTGCTCACATAGAGGTTGGATATTCAACTAGCAGTATGAGTTGAGCTGGATGCACCTGCTCTAAAACCGTATTCCAGTTTGTAAGTTATGACCCTCAAGGACCAGCCACTTTGCAAGGCTGATGGGCTTTCATAAGATATGACTGTCAGGAACCAGAACTTTTCAAGGAACCACTCCTCCCAGTCATCCATTGCATTCCTTGATACTCATTACTATCTAAGTTTATAATGTAAGCTTGAAAAACAGTGGAGCTTTACTTCCTTGGAAATAGCTACTAGTTCATGATGTCCCTCCGATTAACATGGAGGAAGCAAGTTCCTGCGTGCTGGGTACATTTTGAGATGATTAAACCTTGATCTCTGATCTCACAGAATTCAGTTGAGAATTACTAACACCGTATGAGGCAATGGGCACACAAAGCAAGAAAAAGCCACCTTCTCTCTGTTCTAGTGGGACTCAGAAATGGGGATGGGGAGCTCTGGGGCCTGACTTCAGGGCCGACAACAATGAGAAAATGAGGTAAATGCTACAGAAGCGCCATATAGAAGGGTCTGCCGGGGCACCCAAGAGAGCAAATTAATCTTGCATAATGGAGTGGTATTGGAGGTCAGGAGGGTAAGACACATTGACTGAGAGGTTTTAACAAGGCAGAACGCTAAATGCTTCAAAAGAGGGCAGAGGAGATGTGGGGGAATTCATTCATATGGAAGAGAGAGCTTTTTCTTGCTGGGAGGTGGTGGGAGAGGAATCCTATAGGACAGAGAGACATCCACACCTTGACGGGCGGGTGTGAGAATGGAGAAAAAGTTGACTGTGTTAGAGTAATCCAGTAACTGTTGTCTGTGTTCAGAGCCCTAGGACCTGGTGCTTGCCTTTTGTTTAGTGGTTTAAATTTTTATTTGGTTTTGATCTTTTAGTAACCGGAGTAAGGAGTCACATCATAGCCAGGGCACCCAGCAGTTCCAGCTCTGAATGTATAAGCCATCCTGGCCCCCCTCCAGCAAAACTCTCTTCCCCTCGGAACCAGGTCAGCTCACGTGGCATCAGTACCGAGACTGTACCTAGGACCTCCTCACTGCTACTGTGTGTCCGTCTGCCTTCTATTCACTTTGTCTAAGTTCCCTTCTGATAGAGCGTATGCCCTGGCATTTCTTCCCATTTACAGCATTACCTGTCCCACGTCGAGGTGGAGAGAAGATGGCTATTTAGAATTTAGAAGGGCTATCGTTCTCAAGAGCAAAAGGCCTTTTCTCTTCTCTGGGAGGGGAGAGGTGAACCATGGAAGAGAAAGAGAAGCTGCGCAGGAAGGAAAACACATGTATCTTCACGGAGCTGCCGTAGACAGAAGGCAGTGCTCTTGGAGAAGGTCCACCTCAAAGGCCTGTGACACACTGACGAGAACATGGACGACTGCTGCGGGAAGTGGCTCGCAAAGACCTGGTTTGTGCCAGGCCAGAGGCCTGGAGGTGCCGAAAGGGACCCTAGATTTAGGAGCAGAAAATGTAGGTTCTTATCTTCTGATTCCACAATAAATAAGATACTAATGATCACAATTAATAATGGCAAATGTGTATCGCATTTTCTATGTGCCGGGATCTGGTACATTAATTCTTTTCTCCCCTGAGTCTTTGTAACAACTTTATGAGGTGGGGGCTATTGTAAAGAACCCCATTTTAGAGGTCATCCATGAAAATAATGGCTGTAGAGGATAAACACGTTTTTAAAATATGAAGCAGAGGGTTTAATAGTCCTAGTGAAACTCCCAGGGCTTTTGGGAAGTTCACATCAGGATCCGATATGTGAAGACATTTAGGAAACTTCTGTACATCCATGAGAGAGTTCCATTGCACCATAGTTTCTCCCACATTTTCTTTCTTCGTTTGTACTGAGCACCTGCAAGGTGAATGGCATGGAGCTATCACTACAATGGAAATAGATGGAAGAGACCCAGCGCCTCCCTCAAAGACGGACCAACCACTAGGGGCAGTAGGACATCCAGGTGAATGACTCCAAAGTAAAGAAGGTGGGATAAATGTTGGGAGGATGATTTAAACAAGATATTATAAGATCATGTTATCTGCAAATAAATAATTTTACTTCTTCCTTTCCAATTGGATGCATTTTGTTTCTTTTTCTTGGTTAACTGCTTGGGCTAGAACTTTTAGCGTTACGTTAAATAGAAGTGGCAAGAGTGGGCATCCTTGCCTTATTCCAGATCTTGGAGGAAAACTTTTCAGTTTTTCACCATTGAGTATGACATTAGCTGAGGGCTTTTCACATATTGTCTTTATTGCATCTTTTCCATACATAATTTATGGAGAAATTTTATCATGATAGAGTGCTGAATTCTGACAAATGCTTTTTGGTACCTATTGAGATGATCATGTGGTTTTTATCCTTCCTTCTGCTAATATGTCATATCAAATTGATTGATTTGTGTATAGAGAACCATCCTTGCAATTCAGGGAATAGATCTCTCTTTGTCATGGTGTCTGATCCTTTTAATGTATTATTGAATTGGATTTGCTAGCATTTTATTGAGGATTTTTGCATCTATATTCATCAAGGATATTGGTATGTTTTTTTTCTTGTGGTGTCCTCGTCTATGTTGTGGTATCTTTATGACCAAGTTGATGTTTACCCCACAGATTACATTTTGAAGTGTTCCGTTTCCTTCTTCTTCTTCTTCTTCTTCTTCTTCTTCTTCTTCTTCTTCTTCTTTTTGGAAAAGTTTAAGAAGGATTGGTATTAATTCTTTAAATGTTTCATAGAAGTCACCTGTGAAGCCATCTGGTCCTGGGTCTTTTTTTGTTTGGAGTATTTTGATTACTGAATCAGATTCCTTGTTATTAGTCTTTTCAAGCTTTCTATTTCTTCTTGATTCAGTCTTGGTAGGTTGAATCTTCCTAGAAATCTATTCATTTCCTGTAAGTTATCCAATTGGTTTACATATGATTTTTCATAATGGTCTCTTATGATCTTTTTTATTTCTATAGCGTTGGTTGTAATATCTCCTCTTCCATTTCTGATTTTATTTATTTGAATCTTCTCTTTTTCTCTTAGTTTACCTAAGATTTTGTCAAATTTTTTTACCTTTTTATAACACTAGCTCTTAGTTTCATCAGTTTTTTTCTACTGTTTTTGTTCTCTATTTCATTTATTTTTGCTCTCATCTTTATTCATTATTTCATTCCTTCAGCTAACTGTGGGCTTAGTTTGTTCTTCTCTTTCTGGTCCCTTGAGGCAGTCAATATGGAAGACAGTACGGACTTTCCTAAAAATGTTAAAAATGGAACTACCGTATGATTCAACAATTCCAGTTCAATTCAGAGGAATTGAAATCAGAATCTTAAAGAGATATCTGCATTCCCATGTTTGCTGCAGCATTATTTACAAAACCAAGACATGGAAGCAAACTAAATGTCCACTGACAGGTGAATAGATAAGGAAAATGTGGTATATACATACAATCGAATATTATTCAACTATAAAAAAGGAAATCCTGCTATTTGTGACAACATGGATGAACCTAAAGGATATTATGCTAAGTGAAGTAAGAGACACAGAGGACAAAAGCTACATGATACCACTTATATAAGGAATCTAAAATAATCAAGTTCACAGAAGCAGAGAGTAGAGTTGTGGTTTCCAGGAACTGAGAGAGGGGCAAGTGGGGAGGTATCAGTCAAAGGTTACAGAGTTCCAGTCATTTACAATAGATAGGACCTATGTATTTATCCAAATGATACAAAAATGCTGATTCGAAGGGGCACATGCACCCTAATGTTTATAGCAGCACTATCAGCAATAGCCAAATTATGGGAAGAGCCCAAATGTTCATTGACTGACAAATGGATAAAGAAGATGTGGTATATACATACAATGGAGTATTACTCAGTGATCAAAAAGAACGAAATCTTGCCATTTGCAACACATGGATGGAACTAGAGTGTACTATGCCAAGTGAAATAAGTCGGTCAGAGAAAGACAAATATCATATGATTTCACTCATATGTGGAATTTAAGAAACAAAACAGAGGAACATAGAGGAAGGAAAGGAAAAATAAGAAACAGAGAAGGAGGCAAATCATAAGAGACTCAAATACAGAGAACAAACTGAGAGTTACTGGAAGGGTGTTGGGGGGGCATGTGCTAAATCAGTGATGGGCATTAAGGTTGGCTCTGGTTGGGATGAGCACTGGGTGTTACATGTAAGTGATGAATCACTGGGTTCTGCTCCTGAAACCCTTATTACGCTATGTTAACCAACTTTGATTTAAAGAAATTTTTTTTAAAAAGGTAGGAACCTAGAGAGCTATAGTTAACAATGCTGTGTTGTACACTTAAAAATCTGCTAAGAGTTAAGTGTTCTTATCACAAATAAATAACATAGTGAGCAATTATTGGAGACAAAGGATACGTTTATGGCATAGGTTGTGGTGATGATTTTATGGTGTACATTTACCCAAACGCATCAAGTTGTATACCTTAAATATGTACAGCTTCTTATATATTACTCGTATCTCAATAAGGTGGTTAAAAAAAAGATGTAGGCATTTAGGACTTGCTTCCTGATATGGGTAAGGAAGAAGATTCAGCAAAGTCCCTGTAGGGGAAATTGTATCAAAATTGGACTCTAAGGGAAAGTAACTCTGTGCTGTTCCGTCTCCTTCCTAACATGGACTTCCTACTGGATGTACCATGAATTCTTCATTTTATTTATTTATTTGGTATTTTACATTAGCCTAGAGATGCATTTGGAACCCTAAATAGTAACAGTTCTGCCAGCCCTGTGTCGTCATCCCAAACAGACTTAAGCCATACAAGCTTCCAGGGAGTCCATTATCTGTTTATGAACAACAGGCAATCAGACCAATGAACCATGTTATTGTCATTCTATTTGTGTCTCTCAAGTCATTTTTCATCTCGGCTAATCAGAAGATAAAAGTTCATTCTGCACCACCTTCCGCCTCCACCCTCGTTTCAGTTCCCTGTGGTTTCACAGTGGGTTGGGCTATTTGAAATCGGTATAAAACACCCGAGAAGAGCTATAATTTTCAAATTTGCCCGTGGGTAATGTGCGTAGTAAATGTAAAGTACTAGCAATTTGGCTGTTTGAAATGTGACAATTTTCTTACATCAATGTGCAGGGTCTGAGGCAGCACAAGTTTCCGGAAGAAAGATCCATAGCTGGTGGCCAGACCCAAGGTTGCCCAGAGAAGTAAGAGAAGAGGTGAAGCAAGCAAGTCAAGCACTTGTGTGGAAGTGGAATCTCCTCAGTGTTTACCCCTGTGGAAGTTTGAGGACAAGGCTGAGGGAGAGAGGGCCTCCAGGGAAACACTGGCTGGTTACCTTCCAAGACTCCTAAAAGGAGGCATTCGTCTCAGAGAATTGGCCATCACCTAGTATCTGGCCTTCAATCCCGCAGGCTCAGACCTGACTTTACAAGCACCCAGAGGTATATTCTTCTTGTACAGCAGACCCAGACAAGCCAAGATCATGAGGTTGGTGTATAAAATCATAGACTCCCAATGAAGAACCATGGCCACAGAGACCAGAATGCATAAATCCGTATGACTGAATTCTCATCCCTGGGAAGCTAAACCTTAATCAGAAGCTTATTTGTTGCAAATAGATTCATACTAAGAGGGATCTCACACATCAAATGGTAATAACATCAGACTCTCCATCTCACAAAACACAAGTTCCAGGTCTAGAGTCCAATGGCTTTCCCTTCCCAAGATACTGCTGGGATGGGTACCAACCGTTCTGTCTGCAATGCGTTTTACTGATGCATTTCTTACTAACCATCCCTCTGCTCTCATTCTTAATGCAGCCTCGTTACTGTAATGGTTGCCTGTGCTGACTGAATACTAGATTCTCGAAACAACCCCAATGACTGATGACTTGACCTGCTCGCTGCTTATTGGGTGACCAGCTCTGCTTTACAGACTTTCAAGAAGCCTTTCCCTTGGCTTTCTGGTTACTCTGTCTTTAAGGGACTGCCCGTGGGCTCACTGGTGACAGAGTTTAGTGCTGGGAAGGAGTCCAAGGCTCCAGACTCTGGTCCTACATTTTCTGGTTGACTTGGCTACAATGTGCTGTGTGACTAAATAACTTTTAAGAAGGTAGTGGCCCTGAAACTGACCGAGTTTTTGTCTTAGCAACGAGGAAGGTCAGGACCATATTTCTGGCTTCTTCTGGCAACAGTGTAAGATTACATGGTATCCAGGGGCGCCTGGGTGGCGCAGTCGGTTAAGCGTCCGACTTCAGCCAGGTCACGATCTCGCGGTCCGTGAGTTCGAGCCCCGCGTCGGGCTCTGGGCTGATGGCTCGGAGCCTGGAGCCTGTTTCCGATGCTGTGTCTCCCTCTCTCTCTGCCCCTCCCCCGTTCATGCTCTGTCTCTCTCTGTCCCAAAAATAAATAAACGTTGAAAAAAAAAATTAAAAAAAAAAAAAAAAGATTACATGGTATCCATTAACTGTGCTGATGTGAGGATTCCGTGCTTTTGTTTTTGCTTTTTGTTCCATTCCTAAAATCTGTTCAACTGTTTTGTCCTTTTGTATTTTTGTATGTCCCATCTCATTCTATAAAGGGAATTCAGAGCTCAAAAATCTCAATATGCCCGCTGATAATACATTTCCATAAGCGAAAGGGGAATAGCTATAAATTTCTTGGAACACTTGAAAAAGAAAGTATAATTTTTTGCAGTTCTTTGAACTTCTCAAATAAGTGACTTTAGAGTCCTGTGTGAGTGGAATTGTCTTATCTGCTAGACTTAACCAGGTTCAGGTAAGTATGTGGTAGACAAATGGTGATGACAGAATGGGGGAGGGGAGGACTTCATGCACGCAGGGAAGACTTTACGCACACAGGGAGCACTTTTTGCATATGGGGAGGACTTCATGCATACAAGGAAGACTTCATACTCATGCGGAAGTGCCTTCTGGGTAGGCTGCACATTTTTTTGTGCACATTCGTGAGTGTCTTCTGAGTAATGTGGAGTGTGGGGCTAAAGGAAGGAGTTACAACAGTCTTAGGGGATCTCTAATCGAATTTAGAGTGCCTCAGAGCAGTGATTAATAGTAACCTCATTTTTAATCCCTGGGAGTGTGGGGCTCTGAGGCTTGGGAGGTTTATAGTCTACTTGACCCTTTGTGTTGGGACTATGTTCTAGCTTAATCTCTCATTGTAAAGATGAGGAAACTGAGATCCAGGATCTGACTTGCCCAAGAGAATCATCATTTAGTGGCAAAGCCAGGGTAGAGTCCTGCACTGGTCTCCCAGCAAGCTCTTCTTTTCTCATGCCAATACCTAACACTTCTCCCCACTATGTCCAGTTTACTTCTTGTTCAATCCTGCCTTATGAACATACCACTGTCCTCTCCTCTCTTTACTGCCAGCTACTCAAGGAGAGACCTTGATGGCTATACATTTTGGGACAAGTAAGATGCCCTTGAGGAATATCTTACCACTAACCAGTTTCATGTGTTTCACTTAAGGGATGAATTCCACTGGAAAACAAACAAACAAACAAAAGTGACATAAATAACATACAGACATCTACTTTTATATCAAGCAATAAAAAACCCAGAGGTGGGCAGTCCATTACTGGCACACCATTTATAAATGTCAATGATGACTCTAGGTCCTTCTATGCTGCTCAGCCATTTTGTGTGTGTGTGTGTGTGTGTGTGTGTGTGTGTGTGTGTGTGACTCTTCCTGGTCTCAGAATAGCCGCAGGAGCACCAGCCATCACACTCTTGTTCTAATCAGATAGCACGGAAAAGGGGAAGGGACACAATAGCATGTGACAGCTGATTCAGACTCCTTTAAAGAACTTCCTAAGACCAATTCCCTCCACGTGACCATGTCACATAACCACCTTAGTTGTAAGGGATACTGGGGAATGTAGTTTTTAGTTAAGGGTTTTGCTGCCCTGAGAAAAATTGGGTTGCTTGGAGACTAAGAGGGTAGAGTGGTTATTGGGTAAACAACTTTCATGCCCTGCCACTTTCATGATTATGGGAAAATTATATAATCTCAGAGTTTACTCAACTCTAAAATGGAAATAATAAGAGGTCATGTATGGAAAGTAATTAGCAAAGTAGCTGGTGCATAGTAAGTGTGAAAGAATATAGAACATTCATAATATACAGTAGTACGGAAACGATTGATAGAATATAAAAATTCCCCAGTATCGCTGGGACAGGGGTGAGAATTATTTTGTCTTCTTTTTTTAGTCAGCGTGTTGGATGTTGCACGATGAAATTTCTGAGGTTTCTGGAAGCTTTTGTTCTCCAGGCGACATAGAGGACTTGAGACTTTAGGGGACTTGAGAGAGCTAAGGTCGGTACTCGGCTTGCCATCATCCCTTCCTAGAACGACTTTTCTCTGAGCCATCAGGTTGTGCTAAGAGCCCCCTGGGAAATTCTCTCTTTGCATGTCTGTCTCTCCCTTGTTATAAGCTATTGAGGATAAGAGCAGTGTCTTAATCACTTTGATCCTTCCAAGGGCCCATCGCAGTACAAGGGACACGGTGGGAAGTCAACAAATGTGTACTGCATTGGGAGTCACTGCTAGGCTGACTCCTTTTAATATCTTCCTTGGCCAAGCCGAAACACGAAGTCCCCATCCCAGCAGACCTTGTCGGGGGGCATCCTCTGAAACATGAGACAATCAAGGTTTCTTTACGCTTCACTCTCTCAGGGAATGCTCAAAGCTCTGAACAGCTTTTACGTTAAAATGATGGAAGTTAAAAAGGTGACAAGATGGGTAGTAACACTAATGTTTTAGGAAACACGACCCTGCTCAGGGTCCCCTCATATAGCTCTGGAGAGTGAGCATTGTACAGTGAAATTCACTCTGGACCCAAAGCTGAAGTCTTTGGGCCCAATATTTGGTTCTGCCACTTGTTTACTAGGCTACTGGTGGAGACCAAGTCTAGACCAGTGGCCTCTAATGACTTATCTGTCATGTAGGTAAATAATACTTGCCATTGCTCAATCCCTCTGGGGGTTGTGGCCAACGCTAATGAACAAACGGGTGGGAGGGGCTTTGCACCACGGCTGTCACTGTTCTCATGACACCAGTACTCTCCTCTGATATCCGACTAACTGGGTGTATTGGCTTGCTAGGGATGCCATAACAAAGTACCCCAAACTGGGTGGCCTAGGCAACAGAAATGTGTTGCCTCATATAGTTCTGGAGGCTAGACGTCTGAATTCAAGGTGCCAGCAAGGTTGGCTCCTTCTGAGAGCTGTGAGGGGAGAATCCAGTTTATGCCTCTTGCCTAGCTTCTGATGGTTTGCTGAAAACATTTGGTGTTCCTTGATTTATAGAAGTCTTATCCTGATCGTTCATCTTTTACAACCTTCATATTGTGTGCTCCTTCTGCACCTGTCTGTTTCTGTCTCTGTATAAGAACAGCCATCATATTGGATTAGGGCCCAGCCCCATGACCTTATTTTAACTGGCTGCCTCTGTAAAGACCCTCTCTCCAAGTAAGGTTACATTTTGAGGGATGGGGGTTAAGACTTCAACATGTGGATTTGTGGGGCGGGGGGGCGGGGGACACAATTCAACAGATAATTCTGGAGTATAGTAAAGGGTCCATAAATGAATACATATATTACCTTTAGTCTGAAGAGTTTTACCTTCACTTGTTTCCTGGCGACCTTGGTGGCTACAGTCTCATTTTCTAATTCTGGTTTCAGCGCTCTGGAACTCTTGGTCTGCTTAAATGTTCTGAGTGTTGCTTTTCTCATGCGTAAAGTGGGAATATTAAAGGCTTTCCTATAAGGCTGTTGAGGACATGAAATGAGACGGCGTATGTTAATAAGCACCTTATGTAGTGCTTGGCATGTAGCAAGTGCCTCAATAGGAGGCATTCCTTTCATCATAGGAATTTTAGAGAAAGTTGGGAGACCAGGTGGGGGATGGTTAGTGCACACTAGCCTTCATAAAAAACAGTTATATCAATTTGTCCGGTTCCATCATTTTTGTGAAGAGCTATTTAAGTTTGGGGCTTTGGAAATGGAAAGAGAGCTGTCAGAAAGCTTTTTGAATTGACAGGAGACAAGCCAGTGTTGATAATCCATCATGTTAAATTGCCTACCCTTGATCGTGCTCTGCTATTTTTTTCTGACGATTTTTACCCATAATGACTTCTATTAATGTTCTATGTGCCTTTTTAAAAAGCAGTGATTTATAAATAAAAATATCTTCCCAGACCCTGTTTGTGACCTTGAAAACTATGTGAGATTTGATTTATTGTTCTCATACTTTGCATCTTGGCAACACATGTTGAAAACACATTGAAGAGTGAAGCTTAGGTCACCCTTGGTGTGGTGAGGTGGAAATGAATTTGAAATGCTATAATTCAATCTTCTCACTTTTCGGATGAGGAGGTGGAGGAACAGAGAGGTAGGAAGACTGCCCCGCGGTTACCCAATAAGGCAGAACCTGGACTAGAACTTGGGCATTCTGCGCCCCCTGCTCTCTACAACTTCCGTTACTCTATGCTCCAGTCTAATTAGTGTCTTAGGCAAGTCATGTCCACTCCCTGGGCTTTAATCCTCCTTTATAAGGGGGACTAGACCAGCAGTCTGCTGTGGCATTTCTTCACAGGGCCACAGTCAAACCATTGCCACATGTGTGCCTGAGTGGTGACCTTCAATGCCTGGCAGAAATCGGTGCCTCTGGGAGGGGGTGTTCACCGTGACAAACATCACGCAGAGCTAAGATGGGGGGAAAAAAATCCCCTTTTAAATACTCTTCAGACCGTGGTGAATTGGAATCCCGGTCTGTCTTACCGGCTGAGTGACCTCGGCTGCGTGACGTTGAGTTACGTCGCCTCGATTGTTTCATTAATAGAAAGACCTAGGTTGGAAAGTTGTCGTGAAGATTGAATTCAATAATGTAGGTAAAACCCCTACACAAACCCTGGTACATGGTAAGTATTCAGTATAGTGGTCATAATAGCACATTAGTAAACATACTTTGAACGAGAACATTGGGAGTAGCTCGCTGGTCCCAAACCCGTTCTAGATCTGCTAGAATTGACTGCCCTCCCCCAATGCACGTATAAAGACAAATGTGTAAACAATTTGAGGGGCTTATAACATCCCTGAAACTCACACATGGGTCTTAGGGGGTCCCTGGATGCCTGATTAAAAACCCCTGAAGAGTATCTCTAGGAAATTCCTTCCTGTTTTATCTGTGATTCAGGAAAATTTCCTACGCTTGCATGACAACTAAGAAACACAATCTAGATGTTCCATAAACCAACTGAATCATAATGTTGCAAGAAAAAGACTCTCTGGCAGGGGTCTGAAATAGAGTAGGACTAGGAACTTTGATGAGAGAAATAATAAGTCTCAGATTCTACATTAACTCAGAACACAGCAGCTATTCAAAAATAAGAAATACAGTGCCTCATTATGATTCTACAAAATGAGAAAATGCCAAACGTGACACGCTAATAGTCTTTACAGTCTGAAACGCAGAGAAGGAGTGTCTCTTGGCCTTCTGGCCAGGCTGACCTTGACCACCGGGACTCCATTTGCATGGGGATAAGGCTGCAGAGAGCTGTTCAATCCGCTTTGCAAATAAAGTTCTGGGTTATGTTATTCCCCAAGGTGTCCTTGATAGAGTTCGGAAGAGGACAGTTGTCAGGTTGTCTCATTTGTCTGTTTTCAAGGGCTCTCAACAAACTCTGCTCTGAGGCTTTATGGTTGCCATCTAAGGATGATACTCCTTGTTCAGGACCCAGACATTTTCTAAGCCACGCAGTGCTCTGTGGTAAGCTATGCTGTGAGGGACCTTTTTTGTCTGTTTTTAATGTGGACTGGTTTTTCTGGTTTATACTCTCTCTGGCTATACGTTTTGGAATGTTCTTTCTGGTTATGCTTTCACTCCAATTATTTTATTCACAAATCCCAGAAAGACTGTAAGGGATGTTTGCAGGAATTTTTACTCCTGTTTTACAAAAAAAGCCTGAGGTACAGAGAGGTTGGGGCTTGCTCTGGGTCGTAGTGGAAACAAAGGTTACGTCTTCTGACTTTGAAACCACTTTCCACTGTACAGACTTGCCCTTTACTTACCCAGTTTAATATGAGAAAGACTTTATATATATATAACTGACTGTAACACAAGACTATAAAAGAGAACTGTGGGGGTTCAGAGGTAAAGGGGTTCTCTTTCCACTGGCCAAGGGGAAGGACCAGGTGAGTCTTTGGGGAGGGAAGCTAGTTGCCTTTTTCTTCCTGATATCCCGAGTAGGACTGGGGGGAAAAAAATGAGCAATCTCTTCTTCCGACCTCAAGAGGTGTAGCTGATCCATGTCTATACAACACATGCACTACTAATTTTCTGATGAACAAAGATTTTCCGGACACCACTATCATGATGGAGTAGGGGGTTTATGATCATAGCGACGATTCTGACTTACATAGGTATGTGTGTGTATACCCATATGCCCATGCACACACATACTTTTCTTTTCTGGCCAAGCGCCAGTTGAGGTGCCCAGCATTGTGTCTGTATCCGCTTCCTGGGGCTGCCATAGCAAAGTACCACAAACTTACTCTCTCGTAGTTCTGCGGGCAAGAAGTCTGAAATCCACGTATTGGCAGGGTTGGTTCCTTCTGGAGGCCTGAGAAAGAATCAGTTCCCTGCAGCTCTTCTAGCTCTGGTGATTGTTCATAGTCCTTAGCCTTCCTTGGTTTGTGGTTGCCCCCCTTAGATCTCTGTCCTTCTTCACCCTGCCTTCCCCTCTGTCTGGTGTCTCAAATCTTCCTCTCCTTTCTCTTCTAAGGACACCTGCCGTTGGATTTATGGCTCACTCGAAATCCACGTTGATGTTATCCTGAGATCCTTTACTCAATCACATCTAAAAGGATCCTACTATCAAATCAGGTTGCATTCACAGGTACGGGGTTAGGACTGGTGACATTATTCAATCCGTTACAGTGTCCAAATGGGACATTGCTCCTCATCTTTGCTTTCCAGAGAATGTTTGCAATGCTTATAGCGGTGACACTCATTTCAAAGAGGGTAAGAGTCCATATAAATGAAGGAAAAATGTCTTAGTTGAATAAACAGGCAGGGGGGACGAGAAACACACCACAAGAGCTCCACCTGTGGCAGCTCTAGACAGGATTCTCCCGGGGGTCCATCCCTTGGGTATGAAGTGCTCTGAATGCCTAGGAGAGTGATGTGATTACAAGTGTGTAGATATTACCTATTATGCAAAAACTCAAGATCACTCTGTTACCAAGTACCTCGACTCATTTACTTAAGAAGTCTTCGGTAAGAGATTTTTTCATTACTCTGTGCAAATCAATATGTATTTCAGACAGTATGTTCCTTCAAGCCTCAATTTGCCAAATAGAAAAGGGGCACTTGAATTATAATGGGCAATAGAGATCCCATGTGAGTGGGTTGTGCATAATGAGGAAGACAGGTGACTGGGATATGAGCTTGTTTGGGTGTTGTGAAAAAGTAGAGATTCAGACAATCCAGGTTTGATTGGGAGTGTTTCGTGTTAATGTACAGTTGTTGTAGATGTTTCCCTTGACCCAGAATATAAGAGGAAAAGTTAAATTCAGCAAAGCTGTCTTTAGTGTCTCGCATTATATTTGTGTTTATGGATTGTTGTTCATTACTTGCTTAGGGTGAAGCAAAAAAAGGTATCCCAGCAATAATCTAGATTGGGATTATGGTTTCAGTGTTTTTAAAGGATAGAAATGATGCCAAAGTTTCTTGGTAAAATAATGAACACTTATAATAAAACAAAATTTTGCTCCTTTTTAAAAATCTGGTCCAGGAAGATCGATTTATTAAGTGTTAGCCTCTCAGCTTTTAACTCCCCAAATCACAAAGTACCCACGGCAAGCCTAATACTTTCTGAAGGTTTCCTTTAGCGCGAGCCACTTCTGGAAAACAGTTTATTTTCTTCACCTGAGGACAATAGATTAAAAAATAGGTAGCAGCCATGAGACTTCACCAAACATCTTCTGTCCTTTCTTTAAGAGATGTTGAAAGTGCCTAATAGAGTCTGACATGTTTTCGCGAAGTATGAAATATCAAAATGGCAAATCCTAATGTTTGCTTCATCCAAGGACACTTTCATACCTTATGCTTTACCTTGTCAGCTTGAATTGATATCAAGCCGGGAGAGGTCACGGCTGCTCCCCCCACCCCCGATTCCCTATCATAGTGCAAAATGCTCCGATCAGAATTCTTAAATGTGTGGTGTAATGTGGGATGCTATGTGGCATGATGCAAAGTACACTGAATTCCACAATCAGTAGAATGCCACAAATATTTATTGTGCACCTACCATGTGCCAGGCATTGTGTAATAGGAGAGCAGAGAGAGAACATAAACACAGATCCCACAAAATGGCCGGGTGTTGAGGCACATGCATAAAGAACCCCGGTATGAGGAACACAGAGACTCGTGCCAAGAGACAGGACTAGATACAAAGCTACAGCAAGCAGAGGAGGGAGAAGTTGCTTCGGTTTGGGGAGATCCAGGAAGGTTTAATGGAGGAGGTTGATTCGTGAGCTAAGATTGCAATGGGGGATAGGATATGCACATGGATTGGGAAGGGCGTATAGGCAGATTAAGCCATGTGATCAAGCCCACTGAGGCGGTAAAGGATTTGACCCTGGGGAGCCTGACGAAGTGTCAGGTCACCTGGCACATGCAGAAGTAGAGTGAGTAGAGAAAGTTGGGGCTAGGAAGGTATTGGGCTCAGTAGAAAGAAGGGTTAAAAAAAATCTAAGTTCTCTGTTAAGATTAATCTATGGAAGAAAAAGAAGAAGGAGAAGGAGGAGGAGAAGAAGGAGAAGGAGGAGGAGGAAGGGAAGGAGAAGGTGAAGACGGAGGAGAAGAGGAAGAAGAAGGAGGAGGAAAAGAGGACTGGAAGAAAAAGAGGAGCAGGGGAAAAAGAGGAGGAGGAGGAGGGGTAGGGAAAGCTGTTGGAGGAGAAAGAGAAGAAAGGAAGGAAGGAAGAAGAAAGAGCTAAATAGCTGGGACATGCATATGTCCCTGTTCAGCACCTTTGCATGGCCAATAAGCCAAAGGTAAAATGTCCTTGGAGAGGATTATAACCTGTCACAGAAACAATCTGATTCAAAGGCCTGGTGGGTCACAGAGGCCTGGAATTTCTACCCAAGTCACTTTGACAGGCTTCATGAGAGACAAAATATATCCGCTTCCCTGTAAATCCATCCAAAGTCTATAGAGGCTTTTCCCTATGTGATGGCAGGCGAGCAAAGCATAAACTTGGTGCTAATAACATTGATCTAAGACTCTGTGGTTTCCAGATCCTGGAGATCCACTGCTTAGTAAAGTAGGCATTGGTTTCATCCCATTTTATAACTAACTAACCAAGACAATGAAAGGGATAGAAAAGGAAGTCAAGCTCAGGTCTCCTTTTGAGAACAAGTATTTAATTATGCCAAAAGTTACCAAAATTTGACAACCACTGTGCTTCAAAATTGGGACAATGTCGGCCAGTGAACAATCATCCTTCAACTCAGTTCTTGCACGGAACATTAATCTGACTTTTACGGTCAGCTCTGTAAAGTACTCTTGAGGGAGTTACTTTCTTTCTCGGGGCTCACAATGCTTTGTTTTTTCAAATAAAGGGGATGCACCTGATTTTTGAATCTTTATTTTCTTTGTATGGATTTAAGTATGTGCCAGCATCAAGTCAAGCCATCCTCTAGATTTTCATCCACGTTATTAGATATTCAAATAGACTGAGTTTTCCTTTGTTTAAATATAGAATTGATGCACGCGCAGAGTTTTAAAATAGTCAAACAGAGCAGAAGAACAAAAATGTAAGGTAAGATCATTCTCTGCTTTATCACCAACCCCTCTCCCCAGAGATGTCACTGTCAGTATTTCCTCTTTTTAGTTTTACTAGTAATTATTATTGTAACTTTATATAACGTGCTTAGGAACCTACTTTTTGACGTCTTGACTCTAGACAGAGTATTATTTCCTAGATATGTCTGAAGAATGTACTCACTGACATTACTTACTTCCACTTTTTCTCCCCTGTTCACTTTCTCCGCTTTCTAATTTTTGTTAGCTGGACTATTAATTTTTTGGGTCTTTTAAATGTTGTTTTCATGAATAACTAAACCCTACTTTATCGCTTAACTTGAGGCAGCGATAAATTCCACTGTAAAGAAAAAGACAATAGCATTCCCCTCTATCTTTAAGTTTTTCTTTCCTTTGTAATTATTTTTATGCTACCTAAACTTACTACATTTATATTCTCTTCCATGGTTGTAAATACATCCTACAGGATTGTATAATAAATGGATTATTAAAAAATGAATGAACAGAATGATTATGTAAATATTATTCAGTACAGAGCCAGAGAGCCAGGGGTTCAAAATAGAACCAGGGATTGACTCACATGGAAGTAGATCTTCTATGCCATGAACATGTTTCAGGTTAAAGGCGAATCCTCCAAATGTTCCATCTCATGCGCCCTCTCTTGATTTCTAGTCTCTTTACCCTTTGTTGCTGCCACTGATTATTTCATCCTCTTTACCAAATTACTGTTCAACTGAAGATAAAGGCAGTGAACTTCATGAGGTTTTACACACCCTGAAGTGTCTTACGTGTCTTTGCTTTTACATTTGATTGATGGTTTGGTTATAGAGTTCTGTGCTGAAATCCTTTCCTATCTGAACTTTGAAGAATTTTCATTGCCTCCTAATGAAGTCTGCTCATTGCCTCCATAGGAAGTCTGCTATGACTCTAAGTCTTTTTGCTTGGTAAGTGACCACGGCCCCCCATGTTTCTGACATGCAGATTTTCTCTTTGTTATTGGAATTACCAACTTTCACCATGATGTCCTTTCCATGGTGATATCCTTTTTCCACCAGTCCTTCTTTGCATTCACACCTGTGTGGGAGTCAAGTTGCCGATAGTGAGAGGCAAGCGTTCTGCTGACCTGAACAAAGGATTGGAGTCAATTGACCTGAATTCAAGTCTTGATTTTGCTCCTTCTTTCCATCTTTTTTCTGTCTATAAAACCTTGCAAAATACTGTATCTTCACTCAGGTCCTTTTTTCTTTTTTTTCCTATCAAGACAAATTGATACTAGTTTCAGTCTGGTTCTTCCCTGTCATGCCCCATTACATTGCAGAAATACTGTTGCGAGTGGCAGTAAAATTGTTTTGCAAACTGTAGAGCTGTATATTATGGTCCATATTATTGCAGTAGGTGTAAACATGATGAAAAGTATATGGTGTTATAGAAATGTGGGTTCTTGTTTTGTTCCTCCACTTATCATGTGTCATTTTGCCTGGGCGTGTAGAAATTGCTGTGGGCCATCGTTCAAGCAAAGCTGCAAAGCAATCTTGCTAGTTAGAAGAGTGGGCCCTCTGATACCCTCCGTGCGGCTGTATAAGGGCATCCCTCTTTCTCAGCAACAGTCAACTGATAAATGACCTGTTCCTTTATCCTTCCTAGGATAACTCCTCCCTGGGAGGTTGAAATGACGCACATGCTGACATACAGTATAGCTCCAAAGTTCCTCTGGTCATAAAATGGAGGAAGAAGAAATCATTTAAATTACTGTTTGGGGCATTCTCTGGAACGCTTCCAAGATGTCTATTCTCTCTGATTCGACACGTTTCTTGAGTTGAAACAAAATTTAGCGTTCTGAAGTATACTTCCAGGAAGTATCAAACAGTGATGTAAACTAGAAAGGGAAAGAGTACATTAGAATAACAGAATATCAGATTTGAGATAAATCTTCCAATCATAACCAGGATCCTCATTTACAAATAAGGAAATTGAGAACCTGGCTGAGACAGGAACTTACCCACGGTCACGTGAGATCTATGGAAATAGTTTCCAACACTCCTAACTCCATCCCACAGTTATTTGACCTAAAGAGTCAGGTCTCCTAGTAGTCTTTAACTTTCTAACAGATCGCTTTAAAAACAGAAAGCAGAGGTGCCTGAGTGGCTCAGTTGGCTAAGCTGCCCAGTCTTGATTTCCACTCAGGTCATGATCTCACAGTTTGTGAGTTCGAGCCCCGCCTCGGGCTCTGTGCTGACAACACAGAGCCTGCTTGGGATTCCATCTGTCTTCCTCACTCTCTGCCCCTCTCCTGCTTATGCGTGCATTTTCTCTGTCTCTCTCAAAAATCAATAAATAAACTTTAAAAAAAGGAAGCAGAAAGAGCCCTTGTGACATGGATAATCTCGAGGCTACATCGAATACAAGTGGGCAAGGGGCCGTACCTCAGAACCCTTCCGGTTATGGACCCTGTGTGGGGTGTGTTACAGCACTGACACAGGACTCTCTCACTGTGGTCATGGGAGGTAGGAACTTTGGCCCCATCTCAAAGACGTGAGGAACTAAAATCAGAGAGGTAAACAAGTTCACACAACTTCCCACATTTGCTTTTGATGAAAGGCAGAGGCTGAATTTGAACTTGACTCTGCGCTGGAACTTGAATCGTAAAATTGCTTCTCGAGGTACAGTTCAAAAGAGAATCTAGAATCCAGCTTCCTCAAGACTCCAGTCTACCTCACGGTTAGACAATGATAAACAAAGGCACAGACTCCACTGTTAACACCGTCAGTTCTTCACACAATTCAGAGGAATTTTGTGCTCAAATTTACTGGATCCTGGATTTCCTGTTTAAAAAAAAATGATCTGGCATATGGATTCCTTTCATATGGCCTTTTTGGAACACTCACGGGGTTCAGGAGATTTAAAATTCCTTGAGAAAGAGGTGAGCTTTGCCTTGGTGAAAGCATTTCTGCAATTGTACATTGAGCCCTGGATACCACTCATGGTAACAGAGAAGAGTGTCCAGCATGGAGAGGGGCCTGAGACCAAGGCATGAGACAAACCCTGGAAGGAAATAAACGTGTTCTGCCTAGAGTCTTGGCCAAGAAGAAGCTCATAGGGTTACTTATAGCTGTGTTCAAATTCCCAAAGGACCATGAAATGGAAATCAGATTAGACTTGTCTCATGTGATTTCAAAAGGCTGCTCAGATGAAAATGAGAAGCCAACAGATGAAAATGATCGGGAACCATATTTTTGGCTTATGATCAAAATAGCTTATTGATAGCTGGGCTATCTGCAGACAGCATGGGCAACCTTCGGACATAGTGAGCTCTGTTCTGGAAGGCAGAATGACTACTTCTCAGCAGGGAGTTGTGGAGAAATTCAATGGGTGTTGGAGTAGAACCATCAGGAAGTCCATTCCTTGGTTAAGGAAACCTGCCGTTCGATAACACACACCCAACACAACTACACACACAGACACACACGTGCACACACACACGCACGTGCTTGCTTGATCTTCCCAATACCAATAATCATTTACATTTATTGAGTACTTACTACATGCTAAACTATAGGCTCAGATCTTTATATGCATATTTTCATTTAATCCTTCTCAGGTCCTATGGAAAAGGTACCATTATTAGGCATTCCACAGCTAATATATAAATATTATAGGTAAAGTATTATGCTCAAAACACCAAATTAGTTAATGGGGGAGCCAGAATTTCAATCTCCTTGTGCCTGACACTGAGATCCTAAACACTCTGCTATACTGTTTCCTCCTCATGAAGATTAATACACTTGAAGAGCCAAAAATAATTTGGTTTGCACTCAAAATAACTCCGTAAAAGTTAGAGGGGTGCTGAAGATCAACTAGAATAATATTATGATTTCTCTGTCACGGATAACTGACAGCTATGCTCCATTTTGCCCAAGGAAGTAAAAGTCTCTTATTAATGAGAGAGAAGCAGAGATTCACAGCCCCACCCGAGAAAAGCTTCCCAGCGTCAGTGGTTCCCTGTCAGTCTTAGGTGGAGGAAGCTTCCTGATGTCAACCCGGTTTATGCCCTTGACGTTCCTGTGCCGGCACTGAGGTTAGAGGAGAGAGTGGGTAGAAGAGGGCAAGGTCAGTTTTCCCCGGGAAGCACTTGTTTTAAGTTCGGAGCCTTTGGAAGTTTAAATAATTAGAAGTGTGGATGAGGGCACGAGTGTGTTCGCTCACGTGGAAGGCTTTCTGGTCATTCGAGTCTCTTTAGCACCTTGAGGAGGAGCCAGATGGCAGCACGTCAAGTCTGATTAGACTTTCAAAGCTAAACCCAGAAAACAGAGAAGCACTTGTACACCTCCTCCAGACAATAAGGAAAACAACACTGGAATAATTCCCTAGGTGAGGTGAGAAGTTCAAGAGGCCCTTCTATCAGCTTGATGTTTACAGTTCCCCTAAGATGATCCTTCACACTTGGAATGTTTCAAACAATCGGCACTCTGCATTCCAAGAGAAGCTACTAATTTTTTTCTACTTCTCTACTGCGGCACTTTTCTGCAGGCTTGAGGCTTCTAGTGGCTTGTGACTCCACAAGGACTCGGGAACATTGTGGAAATAGCCTCTACCAAGAAATGCAGCCATTTCTAAAGCAAAGGCACCTAGAGTTTCAAATGTCACCTTAAAAAATCACCTGGATGTCCCTTAAAAATAATAGATGGCCCACAGACAGGCCTTGTCTTGAGGACGAGAATCATGGAGAAGTTCACGGAAAATAGGAGATGTTAGCTTGTTTGGGGAGGTGTGACAGCAGGTCAGAGAGGTAAAGAGAGGTCCAGCCTAAGAGCCTGTGGGATGGGCTGCTCTAAGAAGTGAGCCAACCTGACTGACCTACAGACCCCTCCAGGAGTCTCAGCCCTGGACAAGAAAAGCAGGAACAGGGTTACTGGGGGTGAAAGCAAGATTGGTTGGAAGTCAGAAAGAGAATAGTTGGAGCTCCAGTTCCCTTCTCTACTCTAGACCACCAGAAAGTTATCTCTGCCCCACAACACTGGAGACCTGAGATTTGTGTCCTGGAAAAACAGAATCATTTGATTTCTGAGCTGGGGACCCCAGGCACAATGCTGGGCTGTTGTGAGAAGCGTGGCCCCAAAAAAGTATAAGGGGGAAATTCTGAAAACTGAACCCAAGGATTCCCATCCACGTTTCTAAGCCCTACTCCCAGAGCCTCATGCTGGGGCCCAGCCTCAAGGCAGAACGTCTTGAAACTTTTATGGGGAAACTGACGGGATTTAAAGGAAAGATCTACGGATATTGGCATCTGGGCTCTCCGGATGCGAGGCTGGCTTGGGAAGTCCCCAGGAGAGACAGAGGTGACATTTCACTCATCCGCACTCCCAGAGAATTATGAACAAGTAGCTGAGGACACCTGACATCGGAAAAAGCTTCCAACATGAGTAAGAGAAGGGCCACAACATACAAACAACAACAACAACAACAATAAACCGCTTCAGAGGGCATAGAGGCAATAAAGGAATAGAAAATCAAAATAGAATAGTTTATAATAGAAAGGGTTGAAACAAGAAAAGGAAGCATAAAAAAGAATACTCTTGTTTTTTCAAGTTTATTTGTTTTGAGAGAGAAAGAGAGAGTACACATGAGTGGGGGAGGAACAGAGAGAGAGAGAGAGAGAGAGAGAGAGAATCCCAAGCAGACTCCCTGCTGTCAGCACAGAGCTCGACTTGACTGGGGGATTTGGGGCTGGAACCCATGAACCATGAGAGTATGACCTGAGCTGAAATCAAGAGTCGGACACTTAACCAACTGAGCCACCCAGATGCCCCTAAAAAAGAATACTCTTAAGACCAGAAAGAGCCCTTGAAAATTAAAAAAAAAAAAAAATGTTGTATATGAAATAAAAACTCAATAGAAGAATCAGAAGATGATATCAAAGAATTTATCAAAAATAGAACAGCGACCAAAAACAAAACAAAACAAAAAAAAAAACAAACCCCAGAGGTATAAAAAATAGGAAATAATAGATAAGGAAATTAATACAGAAAAATATAGTCCCGTATGACTTATTGGGGGTTCCAGAAAGTGAACAGAAAAAAATAGGGGAGAAGAAATGATGAAGGATAAAAGTCATAACTGAAAGCTATGAATTTTCAGATTGAAAAGTTATCACTGGGTGCTCAACTAGAGAATTAATAAGATCCTTGCCAATACACATCATCTGGAATTTTAAAATACCAAGGAAAAATCAAAAATGCTAAATGAGGAACCTAGTCCATCCACAGGCCTGGGAGTCAGAATGACAGTGGCCTTCCCAAATTTTGCACTGGAAGTTTAAAGGAAATAAAGTTATGCCTTAAAAATTCTGAAGGAAGATGATTTTCAACTGTGACTTCTATTCTTAACTAGGAGGCAAGAAAGTGGTTTTTCTGCTGCCGAGCTGCCCCAACTCCCTTCCAATCCTTCCAAACACAGTGGCTCAGATAAGAGAAAAATCTGTTTCTGTGTCCAGGAGCAGGGCAGATGTAGGTGGGGAATCTAGGAAGACAGCTCATTTCTACAAGGACATTGGGTGTTGGGCTGGTGGGGGGGGGGGGGGGCCGGGGGGAGGGGCGGGAGAAGTTCCAAGAGGCTGACCTAATCCATGTGTTCAAAGCTATCATCACCACCTAGTCTAAGCTCTACCCCCAGGGGAAAAGAAAGGGAGTGTCTATTCAAAAGAAAGGATAGGACAAGGAAGTTGTGCCCACTGACTCTGTTTATAGCTCCTGGCCATGACCTAGTCTATGGTCCCACAGAAGGCTGGGAAATACAGACTCTTGCTAGGTAGATACATACCCACCTAAAACTCGAGAGGATCTATCTCTAATGAAGGGAGAATGGATATAGCAGTCTCTGTTCTACCATTTGAACCACCAGTCAAAGGTGAGGGTAAGTAAAGATATTTCCGGACATGCAAGGATTCAGAAAAGTTATTTCCCAGGTGTCTCTTTTTGAAGGAAGCTATTAGATGACATACTCCACCAAAATGAGGGCTAAACAAAAAATAAAATAAAATAAAATAAAATAAAATAAAATAAAATAATACAGGGATAGAGAAAACAGAAAACTCAAAACAAGAAAATGATCACAAGAATTCCCAGAATAAAGCTGTACAGGAGTGTCTATACAGGAAGCCAACCCCGTATCAGAATAGGGAATGGGAGGAAGATTTTCAAGGAGAATGGCTCTAATACGGTTAAGCTTTTGAAAAAAAAATAGATAGATAGATGTATAGAGATTGCTGGAGCATTTGGTGAAAATTAATGGGAGATGCATTAAAAAACAAGCAAAAGGAAAATAAGGCAATTATTAACTTCGGAAAAACTGAAAGGTTGTACAAGAAAAGATGCGTTATTGTAGAAGTGGCTGACTCATTATCAAGCATGCTCGGTATGAAACAATATTTGCATTGTGATAGTAATGTAAACATTGGCTACTCATTTAACCAAAATTTTGCCATGACTATTTTGGGGGATTGAAAAGACAGGAAATAGGTTTTGTGTGGGAAAGTGAAGTCCTCATCTTTTAAGGTGGAAAGTCCACAGGAAATGTCTAAACTTGATAAATCAAGAAATTTATTGTATGTATATTATTCAGAAATAGGGTTGTAAGTGCCAAGGAACCACATAGAAGAGGTAAGGGTGTGGGCATGGTAGGTTGGAAGAGGTAGATCAAAACATTTCTATCTTTATGGGTTTTTTTTTTTTTTTGGTAATATTTGACTTTAATTAGAGGCATTTATTAATTTTAAAATTTAAAAAATAATTCTAAAAGTAATCACACTTAAAGAGAATTTAAAGAATTAAAGGCTTTTTGAGTAAAATGAAACTTAGACGTCATACGGTCCAATATTTCACCAAACTGAGGACTTTTTTTCTCAACATCTCAAGTCGCTTGAGATCTCTTTAAATACGTTTCTCAGAGTTGTTTCTGATATTGAGCCAGATTTTCTCCCTGCAACATCCACCTTGGCCTCCTTCCGTCTCACGTCCTCGGAGAGGTTCTTCAGGTCTGCATGGGCACCCCAGGGCCAGGGAGCCCATTTCCTCCCAAAGGCAGCCATTCTTCCTCTGGAGTGGAATCAGTCTCTCTGTGGCTCCCATCCACCCGTCCTTGATCTGTGCATTCACCGAAGCCACTCACACCGAGCTCAGACCCTCTTCCTCAGGACATCCCTGAAGTTTCCTTGACAATAGCCATGAGTCATACCGGCTGAATCTTCTCACCACTCTACGAGGCTGGTCATGATGTCTCTCAAAGTGCTGTGACACATCTCGAAAATATCTCTGCGTTTCAGTGGAGAAAGATGCAAAATCGCACCCCAAGTGTTCTTGAGACGGTCCGGGCCGTCCACGGGACCACACCGGTCTTAGCTGAAGCCACCTCATGCTGCTATCATGGGGGATAGAGGAAATTAACTTGTGAGAATTACACGGTCTATGTGTCCGCTGCTGCACAGAATTTGCACATTAAGAGAGTCTCTCAAGAACAAAGGCTGCTCTATTATCTCCAGAGAGAGGTCATTCAGACGGAAATTGAGAATGAGCTTTGGCTAGCAGGGGGTAGCAGAAAAACAGCTCTCTCAGACTGGCAGGAGGGCCTCGATGATCCTGGCTGTGACTCTCCTCCTTCAGACAGAATTAACATCATTCATAAGGCCAAAGATCTATTTTTCTTTTTCAGAGAACACCAAGGGACAAGCTTTACTCACCCTTCATCTTAGCCCAAGACACTCCCCCGAAGACCTCTCAGGATGCTCTTGGAGATTTGTTTCTCTAGGCTAGTTAAAGACCAAGGCATTGGATCATTGATAATTAATCCATTCTGCTTAGTGTTGTATTAGAGCAGGAAACAATGCTCAACCTAACAGTTAGCCATCGTGACCCCACCTCCTTCTAGAAAAAAAAGGTATTTAGATCAAGTTAGGTGAGGTAAGTAGCTCAAAGGAAGTGATGGACAAAGCAAGCTAGCAGCTAGACTTCTGATTGCCAGGACAGCACCCTTTTGAGCGAGTAAGTAAAGGAGGAGGTGTGTGCATTGGCTGGAAGACAAGCGAGGAAACAAGAAGGAAAAACACAGATAAGTTTCCTCCTTTGTAACTTACTTATGAGCTCACACTGATCATGGAATGATTGCCACCTCCGTGGAGGAACTTCTTTCTATACGCTTTTTTTTTTTCTTCTTCTTCTGGGAATGGAAGTCTTTTTATTGCCTTTGTGTAGGGGTATGGCCAGTTAGAAACCATTCCTTACTATGCGACTCTGAACCTTCCCCTTCTCATCCGTAGCATGTACCCTCATGCTCTGCAATCCTTTCTTCTTTTCTAACCTCCTAAATTTTGTGTAAAAATCTTCAATTTAAGTCTCCCAAGAGCCACACAGAAGAATTTTAATGGGCCAAACCTGCCCTTGTGATGTTTTCAATTTACCCCAAACTTAGATAATACTACTTACTAGGCTAACTGCAAGAATATGTAGGCCCTAATATTTGCAATGGCTCAAACGCAATAGAAAATTATTTCTTACTCAGGAAAGCAGTACCAGTGGGTAACAGCTTTAGCAGAAGAGCTTTCTCCGTGCAGCCATTCTCAGACTCAAGATGATGGAAGCTTTGCCATCTTTAACACGTTGCTTACTGTCCTGAGCATCGTCTCCATCCCTGCCAGTCAGATGTGGACAAGAGCGTGGAGGGGGACGGCATGGAAGGGCTCTGTGGGCCAGGCCTGGAACAGGCACACATCACTTCCCTTAACACTTCACAGGCTGGAACTCATCAAAATAACCACACTGAACTGCAAGCTTGAGGGGGGTAGGTGGGAAGGGACCAGAAAACATAGTCTGTGTTTGGACTGTCAGTTTCCACATTAATCCTACAATAAGAGGGAGGGAGTGGACATAAAGTTGGGTGGACAGCTAACCATCATTGTCAGATGGATATTTTGTCAATATCTTCGGACATGAATCAAAGTAAAATACAAATTCTCAACTGCTGTGTCATTCTACTTCAACAATTCTCATTAATTCTGTCCTTGTAAGCAAATAGTTACCATCTGACATATTCAGCCAACATTTATTTGGCCTCTGTCTTTAAATGAATTGCATCCACCATTTTTTTCCATCATTAACTTATTTTAAAAGACCAGTTACTTATGACCCACTTACATGTTAAATGTTACACCAGATGTTGGGGATATATCAATGAACAAGACAGACAAGTTTCCGGCTTGCGTGAACCTAAGATTCGAATGGAAGACAGGTGGCAATAGGTAATTAATAGACTAAAAATACATTGAATAATCACAATACTAAAAGAAAAGTAAAGCAAGTAGTAAGAAAAAGAATGTCCATTAGCAAACTGGACAGGGGGGTTGGCATGTCCTTTTTGAGGAGGTCGAATTTAAGCCAAGACCTGAATGACAAAAAGGAGATAGTCATTTTGAGGTCTTAGTTAAGAACGTTCAGGCTCTGAGAATGGCCAGTGAAAATGCCCTGGCGTGGCAATGGGCGTGACCACGAGAGACAACGCAAGTGTGGTTGAAAAGTTGTGGGTAAGCAGAGGGCATGATAAGAGTTGAGGTCAGACTTCTTGGCATAGAACCAGATCATAAAGCATCTTGGAGGCTGTACTAAGGGGTTTTGATTTTAATTTTATTCCAAGTGCAATGGGAAACAATTGGAGGGGTTGAATCAGAGAATGACTCTTGCTTCCATCTTGCTTTTGTTTTTGTTTGTTTGTTTGTTTTTGTTTTTGTTTTTTGGTACATTCTGGCTGTTATGAGCAAAATGGATGGAAGGAAGCAGGACAGGCAGGGGTGGCACTTAGGAGGTCTTTGTCACGGTCCAAGATAGGATGATAGTAAGCTTAGAATATGGAGGAAATAGCAGAGACGAACGAAGGCTGGAACTGGTGAGTATTTTGGAGGTTCTATAGTCTAGACTTGCTAAAGGATTTGTCCTGGAGGGAATGAGAAAGTGAGGAATCACAATCGCCTCTTACATTTGATACATTCATTTACTTTCATCCTCTTATTCAATCATAGATATTCCCCAGAAGAAAGCTTCTTAGGGTCTAGGCAAGGGGCCAGGAGTCCGGCTTCTGTTTTCTTGTTTGCTCTTTCATTTATTTGCCTGGACAAACTCTTTCTTGCTCTTTAATTTTTGTGAGAAAGTGAAAATAGCCTCCATCTCTTACCTAAGAAACCTGGTGAAGGGTGATAAATTGATACTATTCTCTGTAACAAAATTCTAATAGGAACACAAGATGTTCTTCCAGCCCAGTGACACGTACGGAGAATTTGAATGTAATCACACTGTAGCATATTTCTTTGCCCTTTTAAAATGATGATGACTAACTGCCTCCCATGTGCGCGAGTTACATTTTAGACAAAGGGGAGAAATAAAATAATTCTTGGCTTGGGACAGTTGATATCATTTAATTGAGTCATAGCTGCATAGACCACAGTCGAATGTACACAGAACTCTAAGGAGAATTTTTTTGACCTCAAAAGGATGCTTCTCTGTCCCTTCGTTTTCTTGCTCCTTTGTTTAAAAAAAAAAAAAAAAAAGTGTCTTCTGTTGTCTTCTGATTTGAGTCATGCAGCAGACGAGAAGCTTACAAGTGCATGTGAGGATATCGGCTGTCTTTTTCCGCAAGCAAGCAGAAAGTTTTAGGCCCCAGAGATGATGGGGTTAAGGCTTCAGGTATTCCAGAAAGCCAAACAAGATTGCACACAGGTTACCCTTTTGTTTGTAAGAGTTTTGACTCCACACAATCATAGACTCAAGACTGCAGACAAACCTTAGTGATTTTTGTGCCAACTCTTTATTAACCAACTCAGTTGCAATTTTGTGTTTCAGAAAGTCAATTTCTCATTTGGGGGTGGGAGAAACAGAAAACAGAAGATTTGTATGTAGTCGGAAAACCTTCCTTCTATGATCCCTTTTCCCCAAATTTACCTTTGATCATTCAGTAGTGGTACTCTCCTACTTTTCAGTAAGGTTGCTCTGAATTTTGCCACCAAGTATTTCTAAAGCTGGTATTTGAGACCTTATGTGTCTGATAATGACCACTCATATTAGAGCAAGATGCATAGCTCTTTATACGATTAAGCAAGAAAATTCTTCTGATAATTTGTTAATAGAAGGTCATTTCTTTTGTTTTGGTCTTACACCTCTTTCTATAAAGGAACAAAATGTACTGTGCAACCATTATTTCCAATTATTTCCTCCATGTTTTTAATTCCTTCTTTGATACCTCTGATTTAAAATAATTTTTATACTCTAGAAAATAATCCTATTATCTTAAATTTGGTGGAGCCTTTAATCTGCTGTTTCCTATGTATTCTCTCTCTGTCTCCCTCTGTCTCTCTCTGTCTCTCTCTCTCTCGGTATTAATTTCCTTGGTTTTTGTAATTTTAGGTTTTGAGAACAATGTCTGTAGGGTTTTAGGGTTTACATTTCCTCTGGGAGGTATCACTAACCTGTACTTTTGTTTTAAATAAAATTTTAATTTCAGAATAGTTTTAGATACACAGAAAAGTTGCTGCGATACCACGGAGGGTTCCCATATACACTGTTCCCAGCCTCCCCTATTATTAACATCTTACATTAGTATGATGCATTTGTTATAATGAATGAGCCGATATTGATACATTATTATTAACTGAAATCTATACCTTACTCAGATTTCCTTAGTCCTCTTTCTGTTGTGGGATCCCATCCAGAATACCACACTGCATTCAGTCATCCTTTCTTCTATAACTCTTCTAGACTGTGACATTTTTTCAGACTTTTCTTATTTTTGATGATCTTGACCCTGTACCTCTCGTGAACCTAAAAGGGTGTTCTCAAAATGTATAAAGAAAAAGAGTCCAAATTACAAAAAGAATTGGCAAAGCCACAATTACGGTGGAAGGTTTTAACCTCACTCCCTCAGATTTAACAGATCAAGTAGGCAAAAAGTAAGACATAGAACATTTGAACATCGTATCTATCGATCTTAATCTAGCACAAATACACGGCCAGAGCCCTGCATGTCCAAATGAGAGAAAACCCACTCTTTCAAGCATACATAAAATATTTACAAAGATTGACCACACACTCCTCCACAAACCAGGTTTCAGCAAATATAAAAACCAGACCATGTTCCCTGATGACAGTTCCTAGATTAGAAATTAATTATCAAAGATAATTAAAAACTCACATGCATTTAAAAATGAAAGAACACACATAAATAATTTATGCATCAAATAAAGCACTAAGGTTGTACTTAGAAAATTTAGAATGGACTGAACAAAAATGTGTCAAAACTTTTGGGATGCAGCTAAAACGGAACTTAGAAGGGACGTTTTTGCCTTAAAAGACAAAATTTAATTTTTTATAAATTTTAAAATCATTAAAACTTTTTTACACTGCAAAAGAAGAGAGTCTAAATTCAGTGCACTAAGCTTATTTCTTGAGGAAGATAAGAAGATAAAACCAGACATCTGGTTAACATGGTAAATGGAAGGAAGGACAAAGACCACAGGCGCTTGGGGCTCCTTGAAGTATGCGCACGTGCATGCAGCACGCACAGCGTTAGATGCGCTGCAGAAGGCAAGGTTAAGACATTCCTTTCATGCAAAAAAAGGCAAAAGAATAATATAATGTCATTCATATATCTATCAATGAGATACAGCAATTTTAACTTCTGGTTATATATTCTTTTTCTTTTCTCTCTCTGTCTACATGGTGTTTGTTTGTTTGTTTGTTTGTTTGTTTGTTTTTTCTGTACCATTTCAGGGTAAGTTTTGCCATGAAGGAAGCCACTTTACCTTAAACACTTCAGTATTCATCTCCTAAAAATAAAAATCGTCTTTCACTGAACCACAACGCTATTATCACTTCCAAGAAGATTAATAATTGTTCCATGGTATCATCCAATATGAAGTTGATATTCAAATGTTCCTAATTGCCCCAAGAATGTCTTTTCACAGTTACTTTGATTTTTTTTTTTTTTTCCCCAAGCAGATCTGAGGCTAGGCTCGTATGTTGGATTTAGCTGTCATATTAGTTAGGGTTCTCCAGAGAAACAAAACCAAGAGGAGATATATATAAATTTATTATAGGGAATGGGCTCTGCAGTTGGCAAGCTAGAAACTTCCAAGGAGAGCCAAGTATAGTTTCAGTTCAAGACTGGCGGGTTAAAAAGCTGATGTTTTAGCTCAAGTCTGATGGCAAGGAAAAAACTGGTCTCAGCTTGAAAGCTTGAAGGTTGTCCAGTAGAAGGAAGTGCTTCTTACTCTGCCTTTTTTCTTTTTTAAAGCTTTTAATGTTTGTTTATTTCTTGAGAGAGAGAGAGAGAGAGAGAGACAGAGCATGAGCGGGGGAGGGGCAGAGAAAGAGCGAGACGCAGAATCTGAAGCAGGCTCCAGGCTCTGAGCTGTCAGCACAGAGCCGGGCTCAGGGCTCGATCCCACGAGCATGAGATCATGACCTGAGCCAAAGTCGGACGCTTAACTGACTGAGCCACCCAGGCACCCCTGCCTTTTTCCTATTCAGTCCTTCAACTGACTAGATGAGGCCCACCTACATTATGAAGAGGAATCTGCTTTACTCAGTCAACAAGTTCAAAGGTGAATCTCCTCCAGAAACACCCAGAATCGCGTTTGACAAAATATCTGGACATCTCATGCAGTCGAGTTGCACATACAATTCACCATCACAGTTGTTACATCTCTTCAGAGTTTAGACTCCGAAGTAGTTCTCCCATATTGTTTTCATTTTTTTTTAATTTTATTTATTTTTTTTAATTTTTTTTTCTCACATTGTTTTTAAATGTGATTGACTCTTTGAAGAGTGAGATGGCTGTCCTATGGAGCATCCTACGTTCAGGATTTTTCTGATTACTTCTTGATGGTATCATTTAGCTTGTTCTCCAGTCCCTCATATTTTCCAGACACTAGAAGTTAGGTCTGGAGGGGATTACCTGCGTTCAGATTGAAACTCTTTGGGTCAAAAATACATCACAGAGGATGTCGGAATTCTACACTGCAGTACATAGAGAGGGGCCTAATGCTAGCTTAAGCTATCCCACCATCAGTGAGGCTGAGTTTGCTCACCTGGTGAAATGTGACCACCAGATCTTTTTATTGCAATGATATATTTTCCCATTTGAATTAGTAACTTGCGCGGTGATATTTTGGCACGGTGTGAATATTCTGTTGCCTACAACTTTTTCCCTGCTTTAGCTCCCTTTGATGACCCTTGCCTAAATCAGTTATTATACTGGAGCTTAAAAAAAAAAGGAGGATTTTCTATTTCCATCATCTCACATACATGTATTAGTTTGGGGACCTCTGGATGCAATTCAAGGAATTTGAGTTCTTTTTCTGTATGCAAAGCAGAGATTTTACACAAAGAAATTTAGAGAACACGGAGAGGCTACAGGCCTTTTATGGAATTTGTACCAAGATTCCAGAGTTCCATTACTATTTGCTCAGCTCTGAAACTCCCTACACAGACAGCGACTTGAATCGGCACATTCATCCCAACCAGGTGAGACCTTTTGTGGAAGAAGTGTGGGCCCTAAAGCCCTGGCTGTAAGTCCTTCCCAAGAAAGGATGTATGAACCTGAGCAGCTTCTCAATTTTGATCCTTAACTTTGCAAGCAGCTCTAAGGCTTTGTTTCTAGGAAGAAAAAAAAGAAAAGGAAAAAAAAATCTATTTCCACTGCCTTAACATGTCTTAAACATCCCTAAAAAATGCTGGCTTTTTTTCTGACTCATGAATTCCACTCCTAGAACTTCTCCTGAGTAAATTGTACAAGAATGTATCTATAACATCTCAGTGTGGTTTATTTATTTATTTATTTTTATTATTATTAAAAAAAAATTTTTTTTAACGTTTTATTTATTTGTGAGACAGGGAGAGGCAGAGCATGAACAGGGGAGGGTCAGAGAGAGGGAGACACAGAATCCGAAACAGGCTCCAGGCTCTGAGCTGTCAGCACAGAGCCCGACGCGGGGGTCCAACTCATGGACCGTGAGATCCTGACCTGAGCCAAAGTTGGACGCTTAACCGACTGAGCCACCCAGGCGCCCCTCAGTGTGGTTTATTTAAATAAATCATATAAACGATCTTAAGGCTGAGCAAAAATATTGGCTAAATAAATTTTTGTGCAGCTAGACAGTGGATATTATGAAGCTATTACAAATTGTATGCAGAAGTATGTTTAATGACAATAAAACATTTTCACTATGCAAATTAGGCCCAAGGGCAAAGACCAGTTCCCTTCCAGAAACCTTGAGGCTCCGATGCAGATGTGCGGTTTCAAAGCTTGGGGGTTGCCAGACACCAATTACTATCAAGATGGAGCTTCGGTTCAGCTGGGATATAAACAACATTATTGTACAGGGGATTGTCTAGTCCTCTCCCCGACAGAACCTGTGTCCCAGCTCCTTTTAGCCCAAATGTCTGATATGCTGGCTGCTCGCTTCTGCCCCGCTGTTCTCTTTATTCAAGCTCCTCCTGAATTAACTTCACTCGTGTGGCATAGTGAACAATGTGGAATATTGTCAGAGTCACAAGAGGAGGCAGTGGAGAAGACTGTTATTTCCCAGTGCATAGGAGCTCACCTTTAAACTCCTCATGAGACCTGCCCCTTCTTCCACACCCATTTCCGTCCACCCCTTGGCTTTGCACTGCCCCCGCCGAGCAATCTCTC
Source organism: Herpailurus yagouaroundi (assembly GCF_014898765.1). Taxonomy (NCBI): domain Eukaryota; kingdom Metazoa; phylum Chordata; class Mammalia; order Carnivora; family Felidae; genus Herpailurus; species Herpailurus yagouaroundi. The sequence goes on along the minus strand of NW_024412400.1, from coordinate 79,233,556 downwards.
CGGAGGCCTCTTCAGCAGAGCAATTCCCTGCTTGCATATCCTTTTCCGGTCTTTAATACCATCTTTAAATGTGCCTGTGGGCAACATACTGAGGGTGAAGGTTTTTGTCTACCCTCAGCAGATAAAAGAACCTCCAGCTACCTGGGTCCACCCTTCTTAGGTAAAGAGAGGTTATAAATTACAAATATTTCTCTCCAGTGAGCCATCTATTAAATCGATGTTCTATTGTTAATATATCTTTTTCTTATGTAATAAATGCAAACCAAAAAGAGAATAAAGGTGGCCTTTTCGTGGCTCAGTCCAGAGCAGGCACTGGTGAAAGTCTAGTGTCCAGGGTAGGCAGGCCCGAGGTAGAACTGGCCAAAACAAGATAGGTCCCAGAAGCAGAAGGACCAGAACAGTCACTGGGTGATGAGGCCAGGGACATGGGACAGGGATCAAGACAGGAACTCTGTTACTGGGATTGGATCGGAAATTGGGAGGTTCAAGTTTCAGCCAGGGTTCTTTTGGTTGTGATAGGAACAAAATTCACGTGTAGGCAAAACAGAATGTGTTGGCTCATCTAATAGATGTGGCAAATGTGCCCTGGTCCAAGGCTCACCGATGTCATGAAATTTGGTTCCTTCTACTCCATTTCTGTTTTCCTTCTTTGTTTCCACTGTATCTCCAGCAGATTCTCCCCATAAAGTATCAATGAGGCCATCAGGTAATAATCAGGTGGAAAAGAAGTGATTTTTTTGCCCCCCTAGCATTACCAGCAGTATTTCCAAGATTCACTTAAACAGGGCGGCTTGGGGTGTGTGCCCCCCCCACGTGCAGGGGATGTGCACATGATCGGCAGATGCCTGGGACATGCATCTCACTCTAGCGGCAGGGACTAGAGGTTTGGAATGGCCGGATCCCTGAAGATGAGTAGCCTATGGCCGGGAGACTTGGAAATGTGAATTGGGGGGTTGTAATAAATATTCCCCAGTGGAGTCTGAGGAGCCACAACCGCTTGAGCCTTTCGTGTAACTGGTGACCAGTCGTGTAACGACTGTTAACTGGACGTCTAGTCTGCACAGAGCTCCTCCCTGGGGCAGGGCTGGCACTGTTTCAGGGTTTCTTTTTCTTCCCTGAGTTTTCTAGTGAATATCAAGTGGCCCTGATTCTCCAGGAAAGGAACGTATGTAGACTGGTCCTAAAAATTATGAAGAAGAAACTGGCCTCAAAGCCAGAAACAGGGTATTAATGAAGTGAATTTTGTTACTGAATTGGACTTCTTTTATATAAAGGTTTTGGTCCCTAAGAATTATGCTTGGAGATATAAATCTTGCAAACTCCAGTAATATTCAGAGTGCCCATAAAGACTGGCTTTCTTTTTTTTTTTAATTTTTTAAATATTTTTATTTATTTTTGAGACAGAGAGAGACAGAGCATGAGCAGGGGAGGGGCAGAGAGAGAGACACCGAATCCAAAGCAGGCTTCAGGCGCTGAGCTGTCAGCACAGAACCTGACGGGGGCTCGAACTCACGGACTCTGAGATCATGACCTGAGCTGAAGTCAGACGCTTAACCAACTGAGCCACCCAGGCGCCCCAAGACTGGCTTTCTTAAAGCTGTTGTTCTTCCTACCAACCCCTCTCTTAAATTTATTAATTAGATAACATTTTGATACAGGCAGGTGAGCAAGTGAGGACGATAGATATTTTAAAGATGCGTTTTAGTTCAAACTTTGTTTTCCAAGTATTTTCTTAGTTTAGATTTTTCCCAGAAACTTTTGTGCGATTTCTGTTCTGCTAGAAAACCTCCTTGTTCAAGGGATATGGTCATTTTATAAGGAAATGGGGCACGGTGGGGGAAACTGACCCTTAAAATCGGATAGCGTGAGTCCAAACTTCAACTCCGCCTCGTACTAACGTGACTTTGAGAAGGTTGACACCTCTAAGCTTCGTCCTCCTCTTCTGTGAAGTGGCGATAATAATAACCTGTAGGGCGCCTATGAGGATTAAATGAGAAAATGCAAGGAAAAATGCTTATAACAGTCTCTGGTACATAGAAGGTGCTCAGTAACTATTGTGTCTCAATCTCCTCTCTCCTAACTCTGACCAAAACGGGGATGATTTTCCCCTCACCGTAAAAGAACACCACAGTCCTATTGTCCAACACAGACAGGGCACCCAATGAAAATATCGAGAATATTTTTCTTAAATCTGATTTTGTGTCTGCTTTGAAAGAATACCTAGAGAATTCAAAGCTGGCGCTGGTGTCTGTGTATGGTGATTTGAGTCTATGTTCCAAGTAGGGAAACAGCTACTGGCTAATGGACAACCAGGTGAACTAGGGGAAGTTAAAGCATCACCTCCTCTGAGAAGCTGCCCTTGATTTCCCAAGCCTGGTGGGCATGGCTGTGCCCTCCCACATGCTCCCCACCATGGTACTTCTAGAACACGGGCTGGCAGACCACAGCCCGTGAGCCAAATCCAGCCCACCACCTGTTGCACACAGCCTGCAAACGAAGAAGGATTTTTTACATTTGTAAATGAGTAAAACAAATCAAATGAAGAATAAGATTTTGTGACATGTGAAAATCAAATGTAAGTGAAGTTTCCGGGTCCGCAAATCGTGTTTTATTTGAACACAGACAGGCTCATTCATTTGTGAAGTGTCTGTCGCTGCTTCTGCATCACGAAGGCAGAGCTGGGAAACTGTGACAAAGACCACATGGTTAGTAAAGTTGACAAAACTTGTTATCTGGCCCTGTCCAGAAAAGGTTCTGCTCTAGAACATTCATGATTGAGTCATAGTGCACTTACGTCCTCCCTTAGGCAATGTAATCCTTGAGGATTAGGACTCACTCTCTTCATATCTGTGTGTGTGTGTGTGTGTGTGTGTGTTTAATGTTTATTTATTATTTATTTTGAGAGACAGAGAGTCTGGGCATGTGCACAAGAGTGGGGGAGGAGCAGAGAGACAGGGAGACAGAGAATCCTAAAACAGAGAATCCGTGCAGTCAGTGCAGAGCCCTGGGGCTTGAATTCACAAACCATAAGATCATGTTCTGAGGCAAAATCAAGAGTCCGATGCTCAACCGACTGAGCCACCCAGGCGCCCCTATCTGGGTCTTTAATAATCACCCAGCACATTGCCTGGAAAATATTAGGTGTCCGTAAATTAGCGTTTTCCCCCTTTCGGGGTACTTCAAGTAAGGTATGTCCCCACTGTAATCCACAATAGGTCTATCCAGGGTTGCCTAGACTTCAGCCACTCCCTGCAGCCCCTGGACACTTCAAGGTCAGACGACTATAATTACAGTCAAAATCTGGTGAATGTTTCAGGTGTCTGAAAATTAAAGAGAAGGGACCACTGGAAAGTCACCTTTCTCAGCATCCTGTCGCTTGAGATCATGTGGTATAAGGGAGCACTGACTTAAGACCTTAAGACTTGACCTAGTGGAGTTAAGTCCCGGACAAATGACTCGCAAGTTGTGTGACCTTGGGAAAAAACACCTTTCTGAGTATCGCTTCTTTCATGCACAGTGTAGAGATCATTCTCACCCCAGAAACCTCACTGGGTCTTTATTACCTTGGAGAATACCTGCACCGGTGAGGACAGGGGCCATGCGTGTCCATCTTGCTCCCACTGGGGATCTTGGCTTTAGCACAAAGCTTGGCAGGCCAGAAACTGCAGGTTCTTGGCTATGGCAGGACACTGGAATCACGTGGGCAACTTTAACCACTCACCAGCGCCAAGCACCGTCCAGACCACTGAAAGGAGGGTCTCTGGAACTCAGGGCTTGGACATCAGGTTCTTATTTAGCGTTTTGTAGGCTCCCTAGATGATTCTGATTTTTTCAGGAGGGTTGAGAGCCACCGTTGCACAGCACTCAATAAATATTTGCCGACTGACTGAATGAAATGAAGCGGCTCCCACACACACTTCTCTCCTCTGTGCTCTTCAGATACTGACCGAAGACATCAGGATTGTCTGCGTCAAGGGCAAAATGTGCTGTTCGTCACCCAGATTGAATCGCCCTCTCCAGTTCATGGAGGTCTGATCGCTTGCCTTCTTCACCTTAGTTTTGCCTTGTATTTCACATTGGAAAATAAATCTCCAGATGCTCCTTCACTATCTAAATTGCTGTCTTGGGAAATAAGTATTCTCAGAAGCTTTGAGCGGGCTGACGAATGCAACCCCCCGCCCCGGGACTCTGGTTTACAGAAAGGGAAACTGAGGCCTGGCAAGAGGGGATAGCTACTCAGGGTCACAGAGCAAGTTCGCTGCAGGCTGGGGCCGGGTCACAGATCTCCTCATGCCCCTTACACATTTCCTTCAGGGCATCACATGTCTCTAGTGGCTAGGTCTGGAGCATTTTGGACAACTCATGGCCCCTCTTTGATGGGGGGTTGGCACCATTCCAAAGCTATGCCTTGCCAGACTCTATTAACTTTATCAGTCAAAGGAGAAGGAAGCATTGTTGGTGGCAGACACGTGTAGGTGTGGGGAGGGCCCGGCTTAGTGACACTTCAGGGGACCCAGCCCTGCACGTCTCAGCCTCCTGGCATTTATTCCAGGAGAACCAAGTGATGACAGATGTCCTGGAGGGGCAGCCGGGCAGTGGGGCAGTGGGAGAGCTCTGTCCCATAACCACCTCCGGCTACCTCCCAAACATGACATGGTCATAAAGAGTTATTCACTTTGTTTACAGACCTACACTGCCCAATACAGTAGCCACTAGTGACCATTGAACTTAAAATAAAATTAAATCAAAATGTTATTGCCTTAGTTGCACAAGCCACATCTCAGGTGTTCAGGGGCCACACGTGGTGTGGCCACTGTATTGGACAGCACTCTATATAGAACATCTCTGAAGATTCCATTGGACAGTGCAGCTCGAGATACTTGGATAAGATACCTTGGTCTATAGAAGGAACACTCCAGTCGAGGAAGATTAAAAAAAAAAAAAAAAAAGCCAGCCCATGCCAATGCCCCTTCGGTTCTGGTTCCGGACTAGAGTTCTGAGGCTGGCTGGTACAGACATTTAGGACTCCCTTCCTCCCAGCCATCCCCATGTGTGTTTTATCTTCCCTGCTAGACCGTGGGCTCCTTGGAAGCAGTGTCTGTATCTGACTAACATTATATTACCACAAAATCAACCTGACACAGGCCTCAGTAAACATATGACTAAGTAAAATTATGTTCTTAATCCATTCAGTATTATCAAAAAAAAAAAAATAGCTATATTCAGTACAGTGATAAAGATTTAGTTTGTTTTTTGGTCAAGAGGAATGACAGTTAAAATGGCTCCTGGTTAAGTGAGAGTTAAAATGGCTCCTGGCCCACGTTAAGTTTTCCTCCTCCTGGGAAAGGAGGCTCTGACTCTTGGGGCCCCACGATGGACGATGGGGTAGGGAGCTTAGGGGGCTGAGCCCAGTGCCCCAGCAGGTTCACAGATATGGGCACGGCCTTGACTTGGGGATTAGCTCCACCTCTGGCGCAAAGTTCTGGGATCGAGCCTGGACTCGTAATTCCAGGCCAGAGGCAATGTGGTGTGGTAGACGAGGAGGCCGAAAGCTCAGGTCCGGGCTCCAATACTCAGTAGCTGCTTTGTGACTTAGTGTGTTCAGGACAGTCCAGGCTGGTAATCACGACCCGTGTCCTCCCCAATGCACGGACAACACTGAAACAAGGTTCAAGGAGAAGAAGCCCTAGACAGAAGCTTCGTAGCTTAAATAATGGATGCCCGTGTGGGGATGGGGGTCCAGAGGGTTACCACTGGCATGTTTTGTCAGATCATCAGGACATACGTGCTGGAAACTTTTTCTGAAAATGCCATTTTTGGCTCTGGCCAACTATGTTTGTGTTTGCCAACCAGGCGCCCGGTTCAACCCCACCTCTACGGAAGTTGTGCACCAGCCACAAAACTCTCAGCAAGTCAGCAGTAACAAGAGAGTTTCAGGAAGAGGGTTTTGTTTGTTTTACTTAAAAAATATTGCTTCTCCTTTAGGATGTCGGTAGGAGGTAATTGTTTGCATTTTCCTCTAGTATCATCACAAAAGCTAGGCAGATAAGGAGGAGAGAGAAAGAGGAAACGTGAATGAACTCACACTAAGAGCACTTGCGTGGCAGGCGTTGTGCATGCATTATCTTGCTTAATCCTAACAACTTTTGAGGTAGGTGTTTTTATACCCATTTTACAAATGAAGAAACCAAGGCTCAGAGAGCTTAAATTCCTGCCCCAGGTGACAGAGCTAGCAAGTGATGCAAACCCAGGTCTTTCTGACCTAAAAGGCCCAACAGGTCCCACTGTCCATGTTGCCTCCCAGCTAATCAGAGAGTAATGGAGCCAGGCAGGTAGGGATTCGTGTTTTCCACCTGCAACCACAGGCTTCTCTACTATGCTATGGGTGGTCAAGGACTGCTTTATGCTCTATAACTCATCTTAAAGGCCTACTTTAAGTTATGATTCAAGCCGGTTCTCTACCGGGCATGCCATAATTTGTGTTTATGATGAGGCTGAAGATTCCCTGTTCCCTTTAGAAAAGTCTAGGTAATTTTGGAAGGCTTTCTGGTCTGAGATAATCTCATTCAAATATTGTAATCCTATTTTGGATTACAAAAACTTTGCTGGTAATTCTATGTAGTTATGGCAACAAAGGAATGTTCATGTGCCCAAAGAGCCCAGCTAACCTTTCCATTATCTAGTTAACCTTGGACGACCTGTCTTTGGTGCTGTTCCCTCAGTATTTGGAGACAGACAATACACAGACCCAGCAATATTTTCCTTTCCTTTTCAGGTTAAAATCTCTTCTAGTGATGCTTCACAGTCTGAGAATTTCATTAATTCAATCATTTTCTCTCATCCAGGAGTTTCTCAGGGAGCACATGGTCTATTGCTCTGTCCTCACTGAACCCACACCTTAGACAACAATGGGGCTCCATGTGCCCCAGTGCAGCTTGAAGACCCAGCTTTTAATGCTCAGTGGTGGGGCAGAGTGAGGTCAGGCACACGTCTGGTAACTCAGTCATCGTGGGCAGCTCACCTTACCTCGATAATTCTAATACTCATCCATGAAATGAGAATAAAGGTCTCAGTTTTGCCCACTTCTCAGGGCGGTAAGATGATGATTTGAAGGGACACCAATTGTTATGGATTGAATTGTGTCCCCCACCAAGTTCATATGCTGAAGCCCTAGCCTCTAGTACCTCAGAGACCTTACTTACGAACAGGGTTGTTGCAGATGTAATTAGTTAAGATGGGGTCATACTGGAATAGGGTGAGCTCCTAATCTAACACGACAGATGTTTTTATGAAAGGGGGAAATTTGAACACAGACGTGCACACAGGGGGAACATTATGCATCACGAAGGCAAGAGTGATAAGCCAAAGAACACCAAAGATCACCAGCCACCACTAGCCGCTTGAGAAGCCTGGAACAGACTCTTTTGTCACAGCCGTCAGAAGGAAGTACCCCTGTCAACGCTTGACCCTTAAGCTTCTAATCTCTAAAACCAGGAGGCACATTTCTGTTGTTGAAGTCGTGCAGTTTGCTGTGTGGTGTTACCGCACTGCTGGGAAGCGAAAAAACTGATGATGTTTGGGTTTGGTGACTGAGTAGTAAGAACCAGATGAAATACAGGAGACCTAATGCCCTCAACAAATACTGGCCAACTTATCTAACTTGTCTGGACCTCAGTTTCTCTTGTGAAGTGGGAATTTCTTAGTGTTTATATTGTATTTTCTGCAGGGGTTGAGTGGGGTAAAATACTTGAAAACAGTTTGCAAGCTGTAAAATTTTATACAACTATTAATTTGGGGAGAGGGAAGTGCTCCTCTTTGGTTTGGTGATGGTAAGAGGGAAGGGATATCTAGATATGGGATTAGGATATGTGTTCTGCATTTTTGGAAAACCAGATAAGTACTTGAGTGATTTTGTGAAGTAAACAAAGTGTCTTCATCAGCCGGAGAGGTGATCCCTGATTTGTTCTCCCTGATGTGATTTGGCACCTGGAGCCCAGGAGTAGAAGCAGGGGAAGCCCTGCTGGGCCAGCCCGTGTGGGGTCCACCGGCCTCCCACCCCCCACAGCTTCTCTCACGCCAGAAGAAAACTCAAGACGCTCTTCTCTGGCTCTTTACTCAGCCCCCCTGCAGCACAGATGTGGGTCTCAGATGCTTCTGGAGTAAACTGACACCGAGTTTATTGAGCTTGTCTCTGTCTCTGAAAAAAATTGCCGCATTTTCTGAATTGCCTTCTCAGTCTCATGCTTCTTCGTTATGGATGATAATCCTGTCCTTCCAGAACCCATCAGTCATCTCGGGGAGGCCTTTTAAACCTCATGAGCACCTATGCTGGCACATTCGCGAGCACGTGTGTGTGCATGTGTTTGTCCTTCGTGTCATTGTGTCCATCTGCCCCAGCAAAGGGTCAGCCTCGTGATGTCGGGGCCCTGTGTCTCTCCCGTTCAAGCCAGCACCTGGCACATGGTGGGGACTGACTGAATGAACGAATAAATGAATGAGGGCTATGTGAGAGAGTCAGTATGGTCTCCTATTAAACACTGAAGGCTGATTACCTTAAAGCTGCATTTTAATTTTAACATCTGGCAATGACATTTCCCGTCTGTGTGAAAGGGAGGAAGGAGCCATTTAGAGAAGTAGCAGTCTTTGGATCTGTAGAATAGAAATCATGCTAACCTCCCTGCTTAGCTGACAGAAATACTGGGAATTCCAAATTGGTAGAGACGGTGTGGTGGTTAGTTTTATGTGCCAGCTCGGGCAGGCTATCATACTCAGTTACGAATCAAACACTAACCTAGATGTTGCAGTCCATGGGGTAATTTCTCCACCTACAAACAGTTGGTACTTAGTAGAGGAGATTACTTTTTGAAATGTGGGTGGGCCTCACCAAATCCGTTGAAAGGCGGTAGAAGCAAAAACCAAAGTTGCCTGGAGAAGAAGAAATTCTGTCTCAAGAGTGCAGCTTGAGTTTCCAGCCTGCTGGCCTGCCCAACAGATTTTGGACTCGTCGGCCCTCATGATCGCGGTAGCCAACTCCTTGAAATAAATCGTATGTGTGATCATAAATATATATATATCAGTCAGTGTTTTCTAGAGCATATATATATGTGTGTGTAAATATATACATATATATCTTTTTGTCTTTGAAAACCACGGAGTGATATAGATGAGATAGTCCATCAGTGTGGACGGTTAGAAGATGAACGAGAGAGCAGGAAGGGAGGAAGGCTGAGCATCCCAGGAGCCCATCTCTCCATCTGTGTCAGTAATGAGCATGGCTGCAGCACTTGCGACAAGAAGAGAGGTGTCCCAGCTGGTTTAATGTTGCCACCTCCCCAGGTCCTGGCCGGGGCGGGGCTGGCACACACACCCTCAGGGGGGCTGGCTGTATAGGCAGCGGGTTTGAACAAACAGGGCCCCAGGTGTGGAGGAGAGGGCATGGGGGCAGCCCCAACTGGCAGCTCCTGGCACCCCCCCCTCGGAGAGAAGCCTGGGAGCTGTCTGTGTGGGCGTTCTCCTGACTGACACTATCCTAATTAGTACGGTCCCCTCTGGCACTGGGGCTTCTTTCATTAATGCCTTCATTTAAAAGGTCTCCCCTAATCAGTCAGCTGTGGAATGTGCTTTCAGAAAGAAGGTTCTTTGGACTCTCAGACAGGCTCACACGGGAGAAAGGGGGAAGCCTCGGGTGACACATGCAGGGTCAGTGGGTCGTCTTGAAATCTTCTTGTAGATAGATACTGCTTGTCCTGAACCAGTCCCTCCCACTCCCTCTGCACCCCTCCTCCAACCCCAGAGGCATTTTAACTGACAAAACCTAAAGGCTCTGTGGCATTTTGGACTCCCATTGTGCTCTCAAACAGAAACAAAATTTGCAAAAGTTTCTAGCCAACTCAGTAATGATCTCATCTGGGACAGGAATGGTTTCTGGTGCTCCTACACCATAATAATAAGAGCCATGTTAATTACCCACCATGTTTGTGTATCAGCTTGTCATTTAAAGTGTGCATTCACATCCACTGTTGGCCTAGCACCTTCTCTGCGCCAGTCACTGGGTTTGGCACCAGGGAGTCTAACATGGCTAAAATATGATTCAAATTTGAAATAAATGTCCCCAATAAAATTTGAAAGCAGGATTGTCAACAATGGACATTTAAAACACTGGGACGCCAGGGTGGCTCAGTCGGTTGAGCGTCCGGCTTCGGCTCAGGTCACGATCTCACAGTTTGCGAGTTCGAGCCCTGTGTCGGGCTCTGTGCTGACCGCTCGGAGCCTGGAGCCTGTTTCAGATTCTGTGTCTCCCTCTCTCTCTGCTCCTCCCCTGCTCGTGCCGTCTCTCTGTTTCTCTCTCTCAAAAATAAATAAACATTAAAAAAAAATGTTTTTTTTAACATTATGTGGGAAGGGACCCTGTGGGAAGATCTAGGGGGGAGTAGTCAACTGCCTGGCTATTTACAAAGGTTCTTTAGAGAACGTGCGATTAGGCTAGGTCCTGTGGGAGAGAAAATCTTGTGCCTTTTTGTGATGGAGGCTGGCCACATGGAAAGCTGTAGTAGAGAGAGCCCTGGACTAGAGGCTGGAGGCCTGGCTTTTGATCTCGCTAGCCTGAAATCTCAGCACTTGACCTTGGCAAGTCATTTCCCCTTCTGAACCTCAGGTTCCTCGCTTGTCAAGTTAGCTCAGGTCTCTTTTTTTGATACTGAAAGCTTCTTTCCCGATATAGGCAGACACCTACCAAAGATGTGAAATTGGCAGAAGCAGAGCTATTCTTATCAAAGCGGGGGGAAGGAACAGGGTTATAGCAGCTCTGCCCCCCACTTTTCCCCACAAAGGCACCCCAGAAACATCTTTCTTTTACTCTTGTGCTCCAAGTAGCACAGTATGAAAACCGTAGGACCGAGTGGCCTCAGAAGTTCTCCTCTGTGACAGCCAATGTTTCTATGAAATTCACTAAGCAATCTGATTTTTTGTAATGGTAACAGCTACCTAACATTTATTGAATGCTGTTTACCAGGCTTTATGCCAAACGCTTCTTACAACAGCCCCATGAGATAGGTACTGTTGTCCTCACTCTTTTAGAGAGGAAAAAATAATGAAACAAAAGAAGGTAGTAACTCACCCAGGGCCGTGCAATGATTAAGTGGCATAGGCAAAGATTTAAACCCAGACAGCTCGGCTCCAAAGCTCACGATAATAACCATTATGCCATCCTGCTTTCTAACGGCCTCACAAATGCGTTCCTTGACATTTGCTTAAATAGCTCAGGCTGCAGCTTAAGCTCATTTAGTCTTAAGCCCATAACAGAAATATCCAATTGAGGAATTAAATGTCATCTTGTAACCTAATTGTTGTCCTATAGAACGAAGTTATCATAGTTTTCCTGAATCTACCTGGGCGATATTTTTCTGCTTTACTGAATTTTCTTTCTTCCTGGTCCCTGCGTATGGGAAAGGCCATAGGAACAACAGCCGACCCCATCTTTATGATACTCTCCATTGGGCCAGCATTAACAAATTTCTCAGTTTCCCCAGGTCTAAGCAACAGCCACAGTAAAGTTTGCAGTGTCCTGGGATCCCACAGGGCTGGGCAGGGATGCTGCTTTCTGGAGAATTAGAGAAGTTCTAGGAAAGGGACATGGGTAAGCCCACTGCAAAGTCCCATTGTCGGGCCTCAGCTCAGACCCCACCTCTCGTCACCAGTCTTGTACTCCTGTTCCTTCAGGGTCTGTCCTGTTTCCCTCAGTCTCCCCAGGACACTGCTTGTCTCTCAACCTGAGGAGTGGACCCTCTCTGCTCTGAGGCTCCTCCCCTTCCTGCGCCTCCTCAGGCATCTCTCAGAGCTCTTCCCCATTCTTTCCTCCTCTTTCTTTTCCTTGACTTCGAACTTGTGATGGAGAAGTGCCCATCTCCCTTCCCATGTATTCCTGCCCACCCTCTCCAGCTCTCTCCAAGCACTTGGCTTCACCCCCTCAGATGCCAAGTCTCTTCCCACTCTGCCCCGTCAACCAACAAAAATGACAGGTCTCACTCATTTCAGACAGACCTTCCCCTTGACCCAGTCACCGGGTCGAGGCAGGGTGATGCTGTTGTTTTCACAGGTGTTTTCAGAATCCTAATGTGTGCAGCAAATACAAGGCAGAATGGTCAAGTAGGTGAATGTGTATGAGCATATATGTACGTGTGTGTATGTGTGTGTGCAAGGGCCAGTGCGTACCTCGACCTGATTAAAACGAGCAGTTCAGCACCTTTTCCCTGAAAACATCTCCCTCTCCTCAGGATTGGGTTTTCAGCAGGTGTAGTTTGTAATGCGACTGTGACCCTATGGACAGTTGATTGGTACAGAGACAGACACTTAATCCCAGAAGAGCCTATTAGAATCTTCCCCTGAGTCTTAGATTCCAGTTTCAGCTTGACTTGATCCTTGGGATAGGCAGCCTCCAAGATGGGCTATCCCATAGCAAGATGATCCCATCTCTTGGTATTCATGTCTTTCTGTGACCCCCAACCTTCACTGTGAACTGAATTAGGGAGGGGCTTCTAATAGGTAGAATGTGGCTGAAGTTATAAGAGGGAACTTCCTAGATTAGGTTGCAAAAAGAATGTGGTTTCCACTATGGGAGCTCTCTCTGGGTCTCATTCTCTCTCTCTCTCTCTCTCTCTCTCTCTCTCTCCTTTGTTCTCTCTGATCATTCATGCTGAAGGAAGAAGTTACTATGTTGTGAGCAGCCTCATAAAGAGGTGTATGCCTTAGCAAGGAACTGAAGTTCTCAGTCCAACAGCCCATCAGGAACTGAAGCCTGCTGACAATTATATGAACGAGTCTGGAATTGGATCTTCCAAAGCCTACCAACAGCCATGTGAGTGAACATGGAAACCGATTCTGAGCTCCCTGCCCGACCAGTTGTATCTTCAAATGATACCTTGTACTTAGCCAACATCTTAGAGGCAGTCTCATTAGAGACTTTGAAACAGTGACACCCAGCTAAGCTATGCCAGGATTCCTGGCACATAGGAGCTATGAACTAAGAAGAAGAAGAAGAAGAAGAAGAAGAAGAAGAAGAAGAAGAAGAAGTTACAAAGTTATTGAGTCACAAAGTGTTGAGATAATTTGTTCTGTCACAGTAAATAATACAACCCTTGACTAGAAACGTGTAAACTATAGAGCTCTAGGTAACCATGTTACTACGTGGTCTGGGAAGCAGACACAACCAGTCCTCAGTGAGAAAGAAGGTGAAGTGGATGTGAAAGGATTCCTTGGGGCGTTCAATGCCTTGGTTCTGGCTTATTTGTGTGACCTAGTTTATCCTTGCCTTTGAAAATTCTGCTGCTCATTATAAAAATCACCCTTATGGGGCGCCTGGGTGGCGCAGTCGGTTAAGCGTCCGACTTCAGCCAGGTCACGATCTCGCGGTCCGTGAGTTCGAGCCCCGCGTCGGGCTCTGGGCGGATGGCTCGGAGCCTGGAGCCTGTTTCCGATTCTGTGTCTCCCTCTCTCTCTGCCCCTCCCCCGTTCATGCTCTGTCTTTCTCTGTCCCAAAAATAAATAAACGTTGAAAAAAAAATTTAAAAAAAAATCACCCTTTGTCTGCTTTTTGAATTTGTGACCACATGAGAGGGCTCTGATGGACACAGCCTATTTCCTCTGCCTCCAATGCTCAGTTCCCCTCTCCACGCCATTCTGCAGGGTGAATCCAGGCACTCTCTCTGGAGCCTTCCCTGACCAGACCTTCCTCTCCTCTCCAGATAGTCAGGCATGCTTCTCTGTATGCTTTCTTAGTCCTCTGAGCATGTTTGAAGCATTTATCACAATTCCGAGACTATGTGTATATCTGCCTGGCTTCCCAATCTTATAATGGGGATAAGACAGAGTGAGACTGTTTCATTCACCTCTTGTAAAGTGTTCATCTCTCATATAAGGTGTTCTCTAACACCTTATAAATGAGTTTTTAAGCCAATAAAACAGAGCAGTATTCATGCCAAGACAGCTTTACTCCTATAAAGTGGATTTGCTACTGATGAGTTCCCAAGGCTAGTCAGAGATTTAGGGAGGAATTCAAGCAGATACACAAAAAGCTTGTCCATGTTATAACTTGATATATTTTGAAAATCCGGTACTGAAGAAATGCACGTGTGCATGTAAATTCCAAGAGAGAAAAGAACTAAATTTTTGGAAGGTTTTATGAAAATATCATTCAAGCTAGGCCTTGACTCATAAAGATTTTGACAAGTAAAATCTTGTTTTAGGGGACAGATAAGGTCCTCCAGCAGACAGCACAGCTTAAGCAAAGGCATTGACACATAAAAGTGCCCGGAGTATTAGAGGAATAGCAGATCGTGCATGGCCTGAAGAGTTTGTGGAACACGTAATAGGAAAGAAGGTTAGAAAGCTAGACTGAGGCCAGGCAGCGGAGGGTCTCAAACACCTATCTCTGTGTTTACTCTGTGTTCTCATGTGAAGTGGAGCTTTATGGAACACAGGGACTAAGGGGTGGCGTCCAGAGAGCTGGGATTTAGAAAAAGAACTCTGTAGGATAGATTAGATAGAGCACTGGAAGCAGATAGAGGTAGAGAGGCCCATTCAATGGTAGGTAGGTCTGGCAGTGTCAGCAGGAATGGAGGTAAGAGGAAGACTGAAGTGATTTGAGAAGCAAATATCCTGTGTCAGTGGAAATTGATCGGAAGCTACATCCTGGTCTTGCCCTAAATTTGGAGGGCTTAGACTCTAGGGTGAGGATTCTACCCAAGAGGGTCGCCTGTTGGAGGGCAATTCCTAGCTGGTATGGAGGACAGGCCAAAGAGGATACTGTCCTTGGTCCCAGAAGTCCATTCATAGGGAGTGGTCAAATGAATCATGAAGCATGAACCCAGTAAAATGTTATATAGGCACTACACAGTGTGAAGGCCACAGGCTATGGAAGAATGGAGTGGGGGATTCATGAGACAGAGAGATCAGAAGTGGTTAACTTTGAAAGATTGAAGCAGGCAAGAAGTTGGAGAAACAAAGGGAGAAGGTGTGGGTAAGTGTGTCACAAATCTTCTGGAGACGGCACTTATAACCATTGGGCGGCACATGAGGGGAGGTGCTTTGGCCATCTTATAGTGCAAGGCTCACACACTAAAAGCTGAAGGAGGAATCAGTGGGAAAAATGTCCAAGGTGTGTGTCTGCTTTGATAAAAGAAGGATTGTGGAGATGTGGGATTCAGAGATGAGCAGTTCCCATTCAGTCCTGTCCAGAGATCTGCCTACCTTGACCTTTACACTCCAGTCATAATGAACTGCTTATATTTTTCCAAGTACACCAGACATTATGCCTCTATGCCTTGGCATATGTGGAAGTCATTCAGACTGTTTTTCCCCATGTGAATGTGAAAAAAAACCCTCCAATTTACGCTTCAAAACCAACTGTAAGAAGGAAGAGAGAAGGAAGGAAGGAGGGAAGGAGGGGAGAAGGGAAGGAAGGAAGAAGGGAAGGAAGGAAGAAGGGAAGGAAGGGAGGAAGGAAGGAGGCAAGGAAGGAAGAAAAGAGGGAGGGGGAAGGAAAGGAGGGAGGGAGAAAGGAACAAAGGAAGGAAGGAAGGAAGGAAGGAAGGAAGGAAGGAAGGACATAAAAGCATCCCCTGCTATTCTAGTATAAAATCTAGTCTCACTTCTACATCCTTATAAGGGAGATTTTTCCTAAAAAAAACAATGGGAAGACATAATGTAGCATCAGCATTGTATTGTGATAATACAACCTTGTAAGTATCATTTAATGTATTTATAAACTGGACGGAGCCTCTCACATCTCTCACTCACACACGCACACACACACACACACACCTGTAAATATTTTTTTCTGTATGAATTTAGAGACAGAAACATAAGAAGCAATGGAGCTGGGAGTGATTTTTAAGCGCATGGCATAGGCAAGTGAGATAGGGGAGCAAGATAGCAGAGCCAGATTTGCAGATTGGTAATCGCTGTTGTAATCTTTAGAAGTGTGTATCTTACAGAGAAAGAGTGGTAAGTAGAAAGGAAAAATCAAGCTAGTTAAAACAGTGAACACAGGGAATTGTTCGGTTGGGTGCTTTGGCTTTTACTCACAGCACGGATTCAGATACGAGCTCACAAGGTCAGTAAGAAAATCAATCAGTAAAAGGCAAACGCCATGAGTCAATAATCTATAAGAGAAGAAGTTTGAGGCGCTGAAAACCATTTGAAAAATATTTAATATTACACATAATTTAGAAACGCCGAATGAAACCATAGCGTGTCAATTTTAGTGTTTATGTCGACAAAGATTTTCAAAACTGGTAATACTCAGTCTCATACAGTCCCGGTGATAATTTAATAAAATCCTTTCTGGAGGGCAATTTGAGAGTCCACATCAAGTGCTTACAGGCTAACTGTAGCCTTTGATCCAATAACTCTATTGCTTAAGAATTCATCATGGGAATATAAATAGAGGTGTGGATAATAATTTATGTGCAGTGATGTTTATCACAGCACCGCTGATGAGCCAAACTTGGAAACAACACAAGCGCAACACCAATAAGAAGATGATTAAATACATAAAGGATTGAAAATAAAAGTTTGTCTTTACAGATTATGGTAATTAGGTAGCCTTGAATGATTGGAGAATTGTTTGAGCCACAGTAATGAAAAGAGTGGGTTCACAGCATTTGTCTCTTGGGATTTTTAAAATGTCATTTCACTGCACTGTGCCCTCCATCGTTTCCAATGAGAGAATTGTTGTCATTCAAATCATTAGTTCTCTATTTATAGCATGTTGCTTTTTCCTCTGGGTGCTTGCAGAAACTTTACTGTGATGTATCTGGGCATGCGATTTCTTTGAGTTTATCCCTTTGGGCTTCAAAATGCTTCTTGAATCTCTGTGAGTCTATATATTTTTTGTTGATATTGTAAAAGTTTTAATCACTATTTCTTCAAAACTTTGGTCTGCGTCACTCTTTCTTTTCTCCTTTTGGGACTCCGACAAGACGATTAGTAAATCTTTTGGCATTGTCCCAGAGGTCCCAGAGGTGGTTTGTTATTTTTCAGTCTTTTTCCCTCTGTTGTTCAAATTGGACAATTTCTATTGATCGATCTTAAAGTTCAATGACCTTTTTTCTCTGTCATCTCTATTCTGCTATCGAATACATTCAGCGTATTTTTTATTTTGGTGGTTGTATTTTTTAGCCCTAAAATTTCCATTGGGTTCTTCTTTATAATCTTTTATTTCTCTGCTTCAGTTTTTTTTTTTTTCTTTCCTTTTATTTCAAGAGTGATGGCCCTCACTTCTTGGGGCATGGTTAAAATTTCGTCTTTTATTATTATTTTTATTTGACAGGGAGAGAGAATGTACAAGGTGGGGAGAAGGGCAGAGGGAGAGAGAGAATCTTAAGCGGGCTCCATGCTCAGCGTGGAGTTGGACACGGGCTTTGTCCCATGACCCTTGGATCATGACCTCAGGCAAAATCAAGAGTCAGCCACTCAGCTGACTGAGCCACCCAGGGAGCCCTTAAAATAACTTCTTTAATGTCTGATAATTCCAACACTGGTGTCTCTCAAGTTAGCATCTGTTGAATGCCTTTTTCCTTACAAGTCATTGAAATTTTCCGGGTCCTTCATATGTTAAGTAATTTTGGATTGGGTCCTGGACATATTGAGTATCATGTTGTGTTGAGACATGTGGTCTTAAGTCCTGTGGAAACTATTGAATGCTGATTATGTTTTGTAAGCAGCCAATTGATGGAGTCTGGTTTTGTGTCGGCTGACATTCTGGGGTCTGTGGTTCAAATATCAGTTAATTCAGTTGTCAAAGCCATTGCAGTGCTGCTTGTCTTTGTCCTGTGTGCCGCCCAGTGACCAGGATGGGGTCTGAGCAGTGCTCTATTTTGGAGATCAGTTCTCAACGTCTGTTTAAGTTCAGATGTATGCACGGGCAAGGTAAGGGTCAGCCTCGGAGTTGATACACGTCTTCCTAAGATTATTTTCCCCCGGCTTCCCCTTGCTGTACAATCTTCCGGGAGCTTTCCAGCTCTGAGAATCCCCGCCTCTTGTCTTCTGGCTGGCAAGCTTTGAATTACCTACCCTGCTGTGGGGTTTTTGCTGTGTACTCCCAGGTCAAGGGGTGAGAGGATCGAGAGGGGAAAGAGAAGCAAGGAGGATCCCTCCCGTGCTCTTGGCTAGGAGTTTTAGGCATCTGCTCTATTGGCATTGTCATCACTTCTGCTATTGGCACCTCTGTTGCTGCCCCTGTGGCCACCATGGGTTTGCTTCAGGGCTTGGGAAAGAGAGGAAGAAAAACAAAACAAGCACCGCCACCACCACCACCGCCAAAGAGAATTTACACACTCCCTCTGTCCTTTAGGGTTCCAGTTTCCTGCTCCGTGGACCAGAAAGAGCGGGTTTCACTAACAGCCGTTTCTCTTTGCACCTGGCATGCACGTCTGGGTTTAGAGCTATCAAGGCCATGGTCATCTCAGTGCTGCTTCCCGTTGCCCACACTGCCTGCTGGTATTAACCTTTCAGAGTCCTCAGGTAGACGCTGCACGCGTATTCTCTACTATTGTTAGTTATGTTCGGTGGGAAACACGGGGACATGTACCCCGACTTCATCGTACACAAAACTGGAACTCGTTTCTTCAAGATTACACTCACGTATCTACTGACTGCTATTTATTTACACATACTGTGTGCTAAATTCTGAATTTACGTGGCTGCGTATTTACCTGTTTCTCCCTAGCAGCCTAGCACCAAGTTTGGCACATAACATGTGCTTTTAAAAGTTCATACTCTAAGAGACTCTTTTTTTTTTTTCTTAATTTTTTACGCCTTTTTTATGTGTATTCATTTTTGAGAGACAGAGACAGACACAAGTGGGGGAGGGAGGGGCAGAGAGAGAGGGAGACAGAGAGTCTGAAGCAGGCTCCGGGTTCTGAGCTGGCTGTCAGCACAGAGACGTACATGGGGCTCGAACCCAAGAGTCATGAGATCATGACCCGAGTCGAAGTCCGACGCTCAACCGCCTGAGCCATCCAGGTGCCCCCGTAAGAGAGTCTTAAATACAGAGAACAAACTGAGGGTTGCTGGAGGGGAGGGGGGTAGGGGAATGGGTTAAATGGGTAATGGGCATTAAGGAGGGCACTTTTTGGGATGAGCTTTGGATGTCATATATAAGAGAGAAATCACTGAATTCTACTCTGGAAACCATGACAATACTGTATGTTAACTAACTTGAATTTAAATTAAAAAAAGGAAAGACCTATGAATGGTCAATACACGCCTGAAAAAAAAGATGTTCACTTGAATTTCTCTCCAACTTTCCTTCTCTTGTTCTTAATGGCTACAGGTTTTCAGTTACTCTTTTTTCTTTTTTCAAAGTTTATTTATCTTGGGAGAGACAGAGTGAGGGAGGGAGGGGCAGAGGGAGAGGGGGAGAGAGAGAATCACAAGCTGGCTCCGCACTGTCAGCACAGAGCCTGGTGTGGGGCTCGATCCCACACACCATGAGATCATGAGCTGAGCTGAAGTCAAGAGTCAGACGCTTCCTCGACTGAGTCACCCAGGAACCCCAGGTTTTCAGTTATTCCTAATACCCTGTTTGTAGGAAGTTGTTTGTTCTATCATACTGCTCTGGCTAAAGCAAATTGTGACCAGATGCCCAAATGCACCCCCTCAGGCACCGTACTTTGTGCCTGGAAATAATTTAAACAGAAGATACAACTCCTCCACTCAGTGTCCTCTAGACTTGTAGGATGGCAAAAGTAATATCCATTTACCAATATTACTGGTCTCCTCCGTGTAGCAGCTTTCTCTGATGGGTAATCAAATATGGCCTTTGATGCAAAGTAGCCCAAACACTTACATAGATGGAATTTTTAAAAAGCGTTCCTGCATCCCCAAACATCAAAATAAATAACTATAAATGTGAGTCATGTGTTAAGTCATCCATTAGTGGAAGTTAGAATGAAGCCAAACTAATAAAATCAAAATAATACAGTCATTAAAAGAAGCAGTGAAAAGTAGCATGTGAACGAAGAACTTTGCAAGGAGGGAACTGGTGGAAAGACGCCCACTCCTGGAGATTTTTCCTCTTCTTGTAGAAGACATTAAGGAGAACTTAGTAGAAGAATAATGATAAAGTTATTCTCTTTGTTTTTCTTTTCCCTAGAACCCCCTCCTCCAAGCAAAGAAAATAAACAGATAAATGATACCCAACTAATGACCACCCTGTAGGCTGTTTGCAATGAGTTCGGGGAAATGTTGTAAAATAAATATTAAGACCTTTGTAGCTGTTTGCAAGTCTGGTGGCCAATCCTCAGGAAACTAATTATTTAAACACTTAGGTAGCGGGATGTGGGCTTTTAGGGATTTTCCCCCTCTTTTGTGCTTCCGGCTATGATTTGTGATGTGGAAACAAGAAGGCTTTTTATTTAAGTTATTATTATTTTTTTTTTACCACTCTGCCTTCCCAGCAAGACACTGAATGAACCTGATGCAAGACCTAAGGATGCCTCATTACGAGGAGTATTAAAGAGCCTTGCAGAATTGTTAGAACAGCTAATGGAGATCATACTGGAAGGAGAGTAATTATTTCTCCCTGAAAACAAAACAAAACAAAGCCCTAGGATTTTTTTTCTTGGCATTTTTTGAGCCAGAAAGGTCCGTAGAGATACAGTTAGGCTGTTTCTACCTGTTTTTGGACCCTCACAAGACTGTGAAGGCAATCATGGGATTCTCAGGCTTTTGTCCTCTTTGGTATCTGCTTTAACAATTCTTTCAATTACAAAAACAATATAAGATAACTATCCTAATGAGACAATGCAAAATATATGAAGAAAAGGCTTAAAATATTTTTCAACCCATTCTCACCATCATCTCAAACTATTTTCTATATTTTAAATAACCTCAGAGAAGTTATGCATTTACTTATAATGAGGAGGCAAAAGCTGTCTGAAATACCAAATTTCTTTGCTTTTGACTGGAGTTACATCAAATTCACACAGTTCTATCGTCTAGGCAGATGGGGATCCCACGTTCTGGTCGGCAGTTCTGCATGCTGTTGATGGATAGCCTAATTTTTACTTAATTGATAGTTTGGTAACAAAGTATGAGCCCCTGTGAGACCAGTAAAAGGTATCTTTGCAGGCAAAAAGATCCAGAATGTACCATCACTTGCTGTCTGGTCCAGTTACTATGGCAATGTCTAAACCATTTACTTTCAGCCTCCTGACATGGGTTCTGACTCACACACATCGGCTTCTCCTTCAGAAGGTGGCCCAGTCTGGGAACACAGCTGACAGAGGTAACGGGTTATTGATTTTCATATTGCCATTGAGTAATGATCATATTTGCCTGTATCCTCATTCTTGGGGCAACTGTGACAAAGTAAATTTCTGGATTTAATGGGCTCCCATAGTTATTATCAAGGTGACATTTATGCTTCTGGAGACTGTCAATTCCCAAGTAATGAAATTAAGAACCATCGACCATTAACCTGGGAGTAGTCTCAACAGTCGTCATTTGGATTCTTCCACCTCTGGGCTCCCAGCTCAAGGCCAGCAGAGTTGAGAAATGGGAAGATCCTGCCTCATTGTCTTACTTGCTGCACCTGCTGCTCCATAGTTAAAAAGAAGAATACTAACATCTTTCTTGTAGGATTGGCTCGTTATCAAGTGAAAAAAAGGCACATGAGTTTGGTAAATATCCTTTTTACCCCTGGGGGTCGGAATCCCTCACCTGCCTGTAGCTTCCTGTATATCTTAGACCTTCTGTGATTTGAAATTAGCAGAGGAGAAAATTCTGCATTCGTTTCTCTTCAGAGGGAGGCATCTGGATCCAGGTGAAAACTAGAATTCGCCCACGAAATAGTCACAGGTATATGACACAATAAAAAGTTTTGTGAGCAAAACTTTGGGGAAACGTTGAGATAAGCCAAGTGCCATGACTCCCTTTATTTTAGGAACTCGAAGAGTCTTTTTTGCAAATGGCTTTGTATCACCAAAAGGGGTAATATTGAATGAAGTTGTTTCCACCAAACTTATTTGACTCCAGAAATATTTTTACATCCAGAATATCTTGTTGGACTGGAAATGCTAGAAAAAGCCTTTGGAAAGGATGGTTATATGAAATCCACTTAGCTTGATCTGTGCTTGTTCCCCTTGGATGTGATTGCCCTGTACAAGCTGGGCCTTGCCTTCATCTGCACTGATGAATATTACACACAACACTATATGCTGTATGAATCTGAGTAGCAACTTTCCCACAGGTGACCATCTGGCCTCTGCTTGAATACCTCCAATAAGGAGGCTCCCTGCCTTCCAAGGAAGCCTCTTCCATTTTGCACATCTCTGGTGATTAGAAGGGCCTTCCTTATCTTAAATGCTCACCTCTCTGCTAGTGACTTTTGTCTATTCATCATAGTTCTGCTTTCTGAGGCCATTTAGGACATATCTAAGATACTCGATGCATTGTCAAACTTCTAAAACTTCATATTTCCCCTTCCTTTTCTTTTTTTCTGCCTCAGTATACCTGCAAACAGGCTATGAGCACCCTACCCAGGTGACCAGGTGTGCCAGTGTAATAAGGTTGGCCCTTTACACAAAGTCCCCTACACAGCCCTCTCCAGCTGTGATCTAATAACATTCAAACTCACCACGGAAGCCCCTTTGCACCTTTTCTGAGTACACCACCTAGACCCCAATAAAGGCACTAGCCCACTGGACCTCGCTGTCTCTTGGCTCCCTATCTGCTTGGTTGAGCTGGCTCCCTTACCCCTCCTCTTGTGTGGCCCCTCATGGTTCATGGTGACCCTAACTCTCCAGGACCTGTGAGTTTAACAAACTTTGTTTTCTTGTGTCTGTCTCATGTCTCTTGTGGCTGCACCTGATTGACCCTCACAGAATGCAGAACATTCAGCCAGTTTAAGTTTAAAGTTTGTTATTATAGAATACCGCTAAGCTTACTGTCCTATACAAGGGGTGGCTCCTTTCTCTCTACTCCCACTCCATTTATGCTGGGTTCTAAGCTGTTAATGCTCAGGATGTTTAAGCCACGTCTCCAAGGAGTAGACTCAATTGCCTGCTTTTCTTACTTAGAGAACTTCTTGTATGAGGCATGTTTCCTAGTGCTAAAAATAAAGAAAACCATTAGACATGGTCTTGCCCTCACAAAAGCTGACAGTCCAGCAGGTAGACAGGCCTGCAAAGAGATAATAATAATAATAATAAGATGTGACATGGGGTGCCTGGGTGGCGCAGTCGGTTAAGCGTCCGACTTCAGCCAGGTCACGATCTCGCGGTCCGTGAGTTCGAGCCCCGCGTCGGGCTCTGGGCTGATGGCTCGGAGCCTGGAGCCTGTTTCCGATTCTGTGTCTCCCTCTCTCTCTGCCCCTCCCCCGTTCATGCTCTGTCTCTCTCTGTCCCAAAAATAAATAAAAACGTTGAAAAAAAAATTAAAAAAAAAAAAAAAAAAAGATGTGACATAATGATACTTGAGGTGCTATGGGAATACAGAGGAGGGAGCCACTATGTGCGCTTGGAATATCAAAGAAGGGGAATATTCGTAGATGGGAAGATATTTGATCTGTTTCTGGAAAGATAAGAAAGAGTTTCCCAGGTTGGTAAGGTGTGGAATGGGTATTTTAGAAAAAGATAACATCATGTAAAAGTATATGAGCTGTATTTGGAGAGCCAAGCATTTGGTATGTCCAGAATGTAGGCTCCTTTGGGGCACGATGATAAAAGAGGTAGGGCGAAAGATAAATAAGATAGCTTTTGACCTCCATGACCTCCTGAGAGAAATGACAGAACAATAATTGTTGGAAGGAGTCGTCAAGTACACGGGGGAGGGATTAATTTTGGAAATAAGGGGCGAGGTTTTGAGGAGAGTAGAAAAAGTGTGAAGAAAAAGCTATGAAGGGTGAAAGAAGCCAATCTGAAAAGGCTACAAACTGTATTATTCCAATTATATGATACGGAAAAGACAAAACTATGGAGACGGTAAAGACATGAGTGGTTGCCATGGGTTGGGGATGAATAGGCAGAGCACAGAGGATTTTTAGGGCAGTGAAAACACATTATATGATGCTATAATGAAGGATACATGACATACATACATTTGTGCAAACCCATATTAGGTACAGCACCAAGAGTAAACCCTGATGTAAACACTATGGGCCTCTAGTGATTATGATGTGTCAATGTAGGTTCACCAGTTATACCAAATGTACCACTCTGGTGGGGGATGTTGACAATGGGGGAGGCTGGGCATGTGTGGGGGAAGGGGGCATAAAAAGATCTCTACGCTTTCCTCTCAATTTTGTCACGAACCTAAAACTGCTCTAAAGGAAACAAGCCTTGGAGGCCTAGGTGGCTCAGTTGGTTAAGCGTTCAACTCTTGACTTCGGCTCGGGTCATAATCTCGCAGTTCATGAGATCGAGCCCCATGTTGAGCTCTGTGCTGACAATGCAGAGCCTGCTTGGGATTCTCTCTTCCTCTCTCTCTGCCCCTCTCCCACTCAAAATAAATAAATAAACTTAAAAAAATAAAATAAGCAAGTCTTAATAAACATTAAAAAAAAAAACCCAAAAAACTATGGGGCACCTGAGTGGCTCAGTTGGTTGAGCGTCCGACTTCAGCTCAGGTCATGCTCTCATGGTTCATGAGTTCAAGCCCCGCGTCGGGCTCTGTGCTGACAGCTCAGAGCCTAGAGCCTGCTTTCAATTCTGTGTCTCCCTCTCTCCCTGTCCCTCTCCCCGTCACGCTCTGTCTCTTTCTCTCAAAAATAAACGTTAAAAAAAATTTTTTTTAAATAAATAAAAAAATTAAAAAAACTATGAAGATTTATTTTTTTTTAAATGTTTTAACGTTTATTTATTTTTGAGACAGAGAGAGACAGAGTATGAACGGGGAAGAGTCAGAGAGAGAGGGAGACACAGAATCGGAAACAGGCTCCAGGCTCCGAGCCATCAGCCCAGAGCCTGACGCGGGGCTCGAACTCCCGGACTGCGAGATCGTGACCTGGCTGAAGTCGGACGCCCAACCGACTGCGCCACCCAGGCTCCCCAAAACTATGAAGATTTAAACAAAACGTATGAGATGATGAAAAGGTTTGCTCAGTAGTAATGAGGAAACAGCATCAATTTGTACTGGAACCAAAGACTAGATTTCTGTGACTCTCTCTAGTAGTGGTATCTGTTTAGATTCAAAAGTAGAGAGGGCATGCAGGAAGTGCTTTGAGGTTAAAACAGAAACCATGAGAGGCCAAAGTCAAAGTAAGACAATGGGTGCAAAAATATATCATCTGCAAAGTATTTCACGCGTCCAAGGAGCATCGAGAATCACTACTGCTATGACGCTACGACTTGTACTCGTAAAGTAAAACATCAGAAAAATTCTAGGGCATGACAATAACATCATTAAGTGGTTGGCCAAGGGATCTAGGCTCAGTGGGAGGACGGTGAGGCCAGAACTGGACTGGGTAGACTGGAAGGGGTGGACGAGTAGAAATTACAATGAGAAAGAAGGCATCGTAAGGAAGAACGTGCTCTGGTATCAGTCAGGGTAAGGCAGGCTATCACAACACCCTGATCACAGCGTCTTAACACAATCAAAGGTTTATTTCTCACTCGGAGAAATCTGGTGCTGATGTGCAGTGTGGCAGATTTCCTCTAGGTGGCGACTCAGAGACCTAGGATCCTTCTCTTCAGTAGGTTTTGGAGACCTCAGCTTCTAGCTGAGTGATGGGCAAGAGAAAACAATGCAGATCATGGAGTACATTTGAGGCATTGGTTAGAAGTGGTGTGCATCACTTTTGCCTGCATTGGATTGGCCATAGGTTGCTTCAAGACCATTCTAGACATATTGCAATTGGGAAATATGGTCCTTCTATATGCCCAGGGAGAAATAAAATGGTTTCTTGAAAATGTAACATTGCCTCTGTAACAAAGAGTCACTGCCTTCACAATCTAACCAAAGGAAGAGACAACCATCGTTCTTTCAATGATATAGTCATGTAGTGTGAACTGGGTTCTATGCAGTCACATAAGGAGAGATTAATTACTGCTGGGTGGATACAACAAAGCATTCCTGAAAGGCTGACTTTTAACCTGAGCCCTGAAGAATGTTTGGAGGCCATCTTACAGAGAAGACAGGAAAAAAAATTCCAGGTGGAAAGAGGGCTCAGTACTCAAAACTCAGAACTTTGGAAGATCATGGCATGTCTAGATACATGGAGGTGGCTGCAAGAAGACCTGCAGGATGGAACTTCTGGAAGAAGAAAGCTCAGCGTAAAGAATGTGGGGCTAAGGTGAGGGTAAATCAGGTGATTGACATGACCAAACTAAATTTGCGAATGCTAGCTCAAGAAGGAATGTGGAAGTTTGTTTGGAGGGAGCCATGGTCAGGAGGTGATCAACAGGCTGAATCAACAGAATGGGCTTCTCACCTCCGTCCCCCAATCACAGGCCTGAGGCTGTTGACCCTGCACTGAGAGAACTCCCTCTTTCTCCACCTTCTAAGACTCATAACCCATTCTCGTACCTGCTCTGCTACTCCTAAGGAACATGGGCCTAATTTCATTTTTTTATTTAAAAAAAAATTTTTTTTAATGTTTTTATTTATTTTTGAGACAGAGAGAGACAGAGCATGAGTGGGATAGGGGTAGAGAGAAAGGGAGACACAGAATCGGAAGCAGGCTCCAGGCTCTGAGCTGTCAGTACAGAGCCTGATGCGGGGCTCGAACTCCTGGACTGTGAGATCATGACCTGAGCTGAAGTCGGACGCTCAACCGACTGAGCCACCCAGGCGCCCCTAATTTCATTTTTTTAAACTTGCAAAGTTGTTGGTTAGTCAAATATTATTTTTTTCTGGTTAGAAGGACTATAAAGATGGAAAATAATGGTGGGATTTCAGGCACCAGACAAGCTGAAAGGTACATTAACTTTGAATACAACACTCTTTTATGTTTTCCCGAATAAGGCCACCTATATGAGATGTCTCCTTGATTTCTAGTGCTATCAACAAACTGGATGGACCAACGAATTCAATTAAGCAGATGGGTTTGCTGGCAAAATTAAAGAAATAGCTATCCCCTCTTCTGAACACCACCATTTCTGTGACCAGCCCTGACTCATGAGCAGTGATGGCTTATTTTATTGGACTGCACCATTCCTGGTTATCAATTAGGAACTGTTGTCTTTTTTGAACAGTGTCAGTTTGGACTACGATGTCATATCTTTCCCTCCCAAATGTCTCTCGTAGAAGTTTGAGCAGTCTACATTGTCAATAACGAAGCTGGAAAATTACCAGCAACACTGGAGAAAAGGGGAGCAAAGAGCAAGATCAATGAGAATTAACTGAGCCACAATATGGTGCTTTTCATTGGTTGTCAATTAAACTGCCAGACTTAATTGCTGCTGTGTTTAAAAATACATATTTCTGATAAGTAATGACACAGATACATAAACTAATAAATGTGAAGCTCAGAATTTTCTTTTGTGGCTTTGTATTTGTTCTCCACTTCTCAGCTCTTTAACCTCTTCCGTCCCTTGCAGATAAGCATTGCCGTCTCTTGTCTAAGGGGCATGTCACGCAGCCTCCAAACAGAATTGTTAGTCAGACTTTCCTGCAGGAAGGGCTTTCAGACCCCCAATCATGGACTTGGAGTCCTTGTGTGGACAGCTCGAACTGACTCCAAGTTATGAGCTATCTTCTACACATCGAGCATGATCATAACACTTGAGAACCTGGAGGGTTTTAGCCTTCTCTCTTCTGCCTATTGCAACACATATGGGGAGAGAATAAAGTTCTGTAGAACCTATTCAACAAACATTTGTTGAATGTCTGTTATGTGCATTCAAGATAAGGTGGGAAGATAAACAGAACCTGTCTCTACAGGAGGAGTTTACAGTCTAGCGGGGAGATAAACACAAAGACTCCTGACAGAGATTTGGAGTAGTGTGGAAGAATAGGGCAGAGGCTACCGAGTTAGGAGACATTTGAGAAGATAGACTGAACAGGATTACGATCTATGGTTTCAGGCTAAAAAGGTATTAAATAGTGACTGCGGGTAGGCGCTAAGCCCTTTGCATGCAAAATCTCCACAACAAGTTTATGATATGGGTATTAATATCCTCACTTACAAATGGTAAAATTAAAGCTTAGAAAAGATAGGCAGCTTTGCCAAGCTGAAAAGGAGATAGAATTGAAAATAGAATTGAAGGAGATAGAATTGAAATCCAGTTATGTCTAATTCTACAGCCTGTTCTTTTAACCACGATGCTGTGCTGCCTCCTGTGATACTGGGGTGACAGAAAAGGGATAAAGATGAGATGTTTGAAGTAGAAGGGATGAAAACAAAATGTTGGTATATTTCCTGAGCTGTGAAGCTCAGGCAGAGAAACCTCTCTACTCAGTTTTTATTACTGAGTTAATTTGAGGCCAAGACAACGTACAGAAATGGTGACCTATTTCACCTGGATTCAGACACCTGCCCTTAGGTAGGTTTTCACACATTTCAGGATAGGAAACATTTACACAAATAACTATGACACAGAACAAAAAGTGAGAAAGTGAGAAAGTGATGGGATTTTGGAAAATGGAGATGGTTCGGAGCGAAAGGCATCAGGTAGCCCTTGATGAGCCTTCATGGAATTTGGACAGAGGCCATAACCCCACCAGGTGAAGAAGGCCAAGTTAAGATAAAAGAATGGAGCAGACAAGAGCGTGCGTGGGAAGCAGTGGATAGATTACACTGGGAAGACTCACATGTTATGCCACTTTATTGATGGAAAATGACAATTTCACTCCTCAGATAAGTGTAGTGGAAAAGAGAATTCAGAAGACAGAGTCTTACCCTTAAGGATTGTTTTCAGTTTAAATTAAAACTGAATTAGGAATCAGGAATTTCTCTGTGTAGTTGGTTGTAGTCCTACCTTTTTCGGCCTGCTTTTGTTCACTGTCCAGTTTCTATTCTAGGATGCCTGATAAATTTCTTGGGCTCCATTGTCTAATATGAGACAACAGAATCCTATTCTTGGCCAATCCGGGAGGTTTTGTGTATGAGATGGGCACCCATCTATTTGCTGGGAGTCAAGATTATCCTGAAGTGACGGTCTTTCAGGGGCCTAAAGGATCAAATACATTTCTCATCTTGAGAAATTTGATTCATTCCCGCAAGTGAAGAAGAAGCCCACAGAAAGAGTTCATTCCACACATGTTTATGCAACCGTAGGTTCTGTCCTAGGGATACAGAGATGAGTCATGCATGTGAAGGCCTCACCATTGGGATGAGAAGTCAGGTGTTCAAAACCAACCCACGCAATCCAGGTAAACATACTGCTGTGAAGACACAGTGAAAGGACTTGTTAGTTTCAGCTGGACGCCATGGTATCGCAGAAGGCTTAACAGAAGAAACGATGCTTGGATCTTGAAGAAGAGGCTGGAGTGCGTGACCCAGAGCGCACGATGTCCAGGGGGCTCAGGAGAGGGCGCTGCACACTCCCTGGTGTAACCTGGGGGTCCTTCTTGGAAAGGCCCTGAGCAGAGATGTCACTGAGCTGTGACATCTCAGCATTAACTTCTTCTGGTGTTGTAAAACATTGATTGCTTTAACAAAACTATGCCGTCGGCTTATCTTTTAAGACCTTTCCTTGCGGAGAATTTTAGACCCACACAAAAAAAGACAGAAGAGTACCCGCCATCCAACTTTGACAACTATCAACCCGTGGCCAATTTTGTTTGTTTTCACTCTTCCACTCAGTCCTCCCTTCCACGTGATTTTAAATAAATTCCAGACATCAGAATATTTTGCCCATTAACATTTCAGTATACATTTCTAAAAGATAAAGGTTCTTCTCTTAAATCAGTATTTTCTATAGCTTAATTTGTATCAAAGCAATTTAAATTTCCTTTTTGTTTCTATTTTGATTATGTAAGAAACACATGCGCACTCTAGACAAATCAGAATAATCAGAGGAACAAAAAGAATAAGAATCTAATAATCACCCGAATCCCCATCACTAAGAGACAACTGTTGTTTTCATTTTGTTGGATAAATTTTCAGACATTTTGCTTACATATAAATTAAAATGAGTTGATACTTTTCATTGTATGTTATAACCTGTTTTTTTTTCCTCTTAACAATATAATTATACAGACACACACCTAAATACATATACAATATCATTATACAGACACACATATAAATACATTCTATCATTGGGAATTTGTTTGTTTCCTAAATTTCTCAGCCTTGACTTTTTGTCTCCCATGTTCCTTCCAGGCTCTGAACTTAACGTATTTCACTGCTCTCCTCATTCTGTGCTTATTTATTTGGAAAAATCTCCTGATCCGTACTATAGACAGTTGCTTCTATAATTTTTAATTCTGAACACTTTACAAGAAGTATTTGCTATTTAAGTAAAGCAGTTTATGTTATATTTTAACTTTTTTCCCCCAAAGTTCCTGCTAAAAACTAGATTGTATTCATACAGAGAAAAGAGTCGCCAACTAATTTTTCATAAATTACATTTGTGGCCAACTGACCCCAGTGGTACACACAGAAGGGCTTCGTTATTTAGCATTTTCATTGCGCTTTTAGTCTTGAGAGAACTGGACTAAAATGGAAAAATTTGTAAATACGTATGATATAAATTAATATGGCATCCACAAAATTTGTTCTTTCTTCATAATTACATTTAGAAGGGAACTGTTTTACTACTCTGAATTTATGTGCACTTTGGAAAACAGCTTTACTGAAGTATAATTAACGTGCAACAAACTAAACCCATTTAAAGTGTAAATTGTACGAGTTTTGACAGATGGGCACTCTAGTGAAATCATCACTCCTCTGAAGATACAGGACACTCCCATTACCCCAACTTTCCTCAGCCCCTGCTGTTCTATGTTTTGTTTTGTTTTGTTTTGTTTTGTTTTGTTTTGTTTTGTGTTTCTGAGAAAAAGACTCTTTTAAAGCAGTTTTAGCGTTTACAGAAAAACTGAAAGAACAGAGAGATCTTCCAAATACCCCCTACCCCAACACAAGCATTGCCTCCCACATCAACAGCCCCCACCATAGGGGTCCATTTGTTACAACTGATGAATCTACATTGACACATCATTTTTACCCCAAGTCCATAGTTGACATAAGGGTTCAGTCTTGCTGTTCGCCCTTCTGTGGGTTTCTACAAATATGCAATGGCCTGTATCCATTATTATGGTATCACACAGAGTATTTTCACTACACTAAAAGTCTTTGGTGTTTGGCCTATTCATTCCCCCGTCTTTGCCCCAAACCCTAGAAACCCTGATCTTTTTTACTGTCTCCACAGTTTTGCCTTTTCCAGAATGTCATATCGATGGAATCATACAGTAGAGATAGCATTTTCAGATGAGTTTCTTTCACTTAATACGCACTTAAGTTTTCTCTATGTCTTTTCGTAACTTGATAGCTCATTTCTTTTTAGTGCTAAATAATATTCCATTTTCTGGATTTACCACACTTTATTTGTCCATTCATCTTCTATAGGACCTCTTGGTTGCTTCCAACATTTGGTAATTATGAATAAAGCTGCTGTAAATATCCACGTGCAGTTCTTTTTGTGGACTAAGCTTTCCGCTTCCTTGGGTAAATATAAGAAAGCATTCCCACCAACAATGAATGAGAGATCCTACAGATCCTATAGATCCTATAGAGCAATGCTCTATATGCTCACCAGCATTTGGTATTATAAATGCTCCAGATTTTGGCCATTCTAATAGGTGCAGAGTAGAATTTCCCCGTAATTTGCATTTGATAACTTATGGTGTGGAGTATTTTTTCATATGCTTATTTTCCATCTGTATACTTCTTTTTTTTTTATTTTTTAATGTTTATTTATTATTGAGAGACAGAGAGACACAGAGCGTGAGCAGAGGAAGGGTAGAGAGAGGGGAAGACACAGAATCGAAAGCAGGTCCAGGCTCTGAGCTGTCAGCACAGAGCCTGACGCAGGGCTCAAATGCACGAACTGTGAGATCGTGATCTGAGCTGAAGTCAGTCGCCTAACCAACTGAGCCCCCCGGGCACCCCTGTGTATCTTCTTTAGAGAGGTATCTGTAAATGTCTTTGTATATTCTGGATAAGAGTCCTTTTAACATGTGTCTTTTGCAAATATTTTCCCCAGTCTGTGACTTGTCTTCTCATTCTCTTGACATTGTCTTTCTCAAAACAGAAGTTTTTAATTTTAATGAAACCCAGCTTATTTCTTTTATGGGTTGTGACTTTGGTATTATATCTAAAAAGTCATTATGCCTGAGATCATTTTAGGGTTTTTTTTTAAGATGAAATTTATTGTCCAATTGGTTTCCATACAACAACACCCAGTGCTCATCCCAACAGGTGTCCTCGTCAATGCCTATCACCCACTTTCCCCTCCCTTCCACGCCCATCAACCCTCAGTTTATTCTCAGTTTTTAGGAGTCTCTTATGGTTTGGTTCCCTCCCTCTCTTAACTTTTTTTTTCCTTCCCCTCCCCCATGGTCTTCTGTTAAGTTTCTCAGGATCGACATAAGAGTGAAAACACATGGTGTCTGTCTTTCTCTGTATGACTTATTTCACTTAGCATAACACTCGCCAGTTCCATCCACGTTGCTGCAAAAGGTCCTATTTCATCCTTTCTCATTGCCACGCAGTATTCCATTGTGTATATAAACCACAATTTCTTTATCCATTCATTAGGCTTTCTGTTATATTATTTTCTGGGAGTTTCTCAGTTTTGTATTTTATTCCGAAGTCTACGATCCAGTTTGAGTTAACTTGTGAAGGGTGTAAGCTCTGTGTCTAAACTCAATTTTTTTGCATGTGGACGTCCATTTGTTCCAGCACCATCTCTTGAAGAGACTTTTGTTGCTCCCGTATTGCTTTTCCTCCTTTGTCAAAGATAGTTGACCCTCTTTAAGTGGATCTATTTCTGGGCTCTCTATTCTGTCCCATTGGTCCATTTGTGTATTCTTCTACCATACCGTACTATCTTGATCACTGTAGCTCCACAGTAAGTCTTGAAGTTGGGTAGTGTCATTCCTCCAACTTTGTTCTCTTCCAAAGTCATGTTGTCTGTCTTGGGTCTTCTTCCCCTCTACATATAAACTTCAGAATCAGCTTGTTCATAGCCACAGAATAATTTGCTGGGATTTTGACCGGGATTGTATTGAACCTATAGATTAAGTTGGAAAATGCTATTTTTAGTTTAAAAGTATCCTAATTCAAAAAAATTTTAGGCCTAGGGGAAAAGTTGTGAGATTTTTTAATAGACTCTCATATAAACTGCAGCGAGATTTAACCATCACCTATTGTTAACATTTTGTCGCATCTGCTTGCCCTCTCTTCCTCATCTGTCTATGCCCAGATACATCAGCATGTGTTTTCAAAGGAAATATTTTAATTATCAACATTATATTTAATATGCCGTTGATATTAAGTTTTATTGACGTTCTCAACATTGGACTTTATAGCAACCTTTCTTCCCCCTAAGCCAGGATTCAATCCAGAATCCCATTTTACATATTGCATTCAGCCTTGTCTCTTTAGTTGCCTTTATTTGGAAGTTCCTTTCTTGTCCTTTATTGTTCATGGCATTAACATTTTAAAAAGTACAGGCACACTGTATTGTAGAATGTCCTTCAATTTATGCTTGTCTGATTGTTACCCGTGATTTGAGTTTATTAGATGTTTTTAGAAAGAATAACATATGAATGATGTTTTACCTTTCTGAGGGCATCATCTTAGGAGACAACTGATGTCAGCTTATCCCAGTGTTGGTGATGTTGGCTTTGTTCCCTTGGCGAAGGCAGTATCTTCCAGATTTCCCTACTAGTAGAGGCTCACTTGTTTCCTTTGTAATTACTGAGTAGCTTATAAGTCGATACTTTGAAATGGCAGACACATTCTTATCCTGAATAAAATTTTACCTATTGATCAAATGGGTAAAAGGATGATTCTTGCGTGAGCCAATTATTAGTACCATGATTACAAAACAGTGATTTTACACTTCTTCCATTCCTTCTATATTTATTGGCATTCTACTTAGAAAAAGTTTTCCTTCTCCCTCCTTTTATTTATGTGTTACTTTCTTGGTTTACTGATTTGTGCCTTTCTATGAACTTGTAGATTCCCTTTCACTGAAAGTGTTATAATCCATTCTTGTCATTACTCATTCTGACGATCATTCTTGGGCACTTTCATTATTCTCTGGAATAATGTTCCTGGATCATCTTGGACTTTTCTTGCTCCAACCCTAGTTTCAAATAATTCTCCAAGGATCCCTGGTTCTTTGCAGTGTTGGTAAATAGTAATTCGAAATTAAGACTTGAGTACTAGGTGAATTTTGTGTCTTAACATCATCACAGTATCATTATAATACCTAACATATAATAATCCCTAATGTTATCACACATCCAGAGTTCAATGATCCAATTGTCTCATAAATTTCATGAATATTTTATCAGCCTACACAGTATGCAGATTTATAGGCCTTTTACGTCTCTTTACTTTGTAGATTTATTCTCTATTTCTCTTGGTGTTTTTGCCATTTATTTGTTGGAAAAATCAAGTTGCTTCTTGAGTACTCTGGATTTTTCTGGTCATATTCCTCCGGTATAGTTAATCCTGTCCCTCTGTTCTCTATATTTCCTGCAAATTGGTGGTTGACTCTTAGACCTTTGACCAGATTTGAATTCTCCCTCTATTTCTCTTTCTCCTTTTCTCCCTCTCTTCTCCTCCCCAGTCCCCTTCCCTTTGGGCAAGACCACTACATAGGTGGAATTATGTTCTATCTGGAGACACGTAATGCTGATTATCCCTCTGTGACATTAGCAGTACTGATAATCAGTTAACTTGTTAGCAGTGACAAGATGATGATAGTCTATCATGCGTTCTTTATTTATTATCTATAATTCTGCTGTAAAAAAAAAAAAAAAAAAACCCTACTCTTTGATTATCTAGTGGAAAGGTTATTTAGGAAAGCAAGATAAATGCTTGCATTTTTCCCATCACCAGTTTTCAACATAATGAATTTCTTCCCTAGCATCCTCCAATGTTAAAACAACAACAACAACAGCGAGTTTTCCTTTCTGGCAGTGTTATGAATGTATAGATTTAAGCATATTTGATATGTTTCAACTGATGTTCGCACTGATGTTCAAGTTGTTCCATTTTTGATCAGTGGAAGCATGATCGTGCGTATTGATACTTCAGTCCTTTGTTTTTTTTTCAACGTTTATTTGGGGACAGAGAGAGACAGAGCATGAACAGGGGAGGGGCAGAGAGAGAGGGAGACACAGAATCGGAAACAGGCTCCAGGCTCCGAGCCATCAGCCCAGAGCCCGACGCGGGGCTCGAACTCACGGACCGCGAGATCGTGACCTGGCTGAAGTCGGACGCTTAACCGACTGCACCACCCAGGCGCCCCAATACTTCAGTCCTTTGAAACAGCCTTTATAGGCTATGATATCTTTTTTGCTATCTGGTATGGCATGCTGTTCCAGACTCGTCTTTTTCTTTTTGTTTATGTTTATTTTATTTATTTTGAGAGACACAGAGAGAGAGTGCGTCTAAGTGGAGGATGGGCAGAGAGAGAGGGAGAGCAAGAATCCCAGGCAGGCTCCAGTCTGGCAGCACAGAGCCTGACATGGGTCTCAGTCCCATGAACCGTGAGACCATGACCTGAGCCAGAATCAGAAGTAAGACGCTTAAGCAACTGAGCTGCCCGGGCACCCCTAGACTCGTCTTTGTATTTCCTGGCTCAGTCCTAGAGACTGAGAACAGTCTGGGACTGAGACTGAATTGCAGTCTGGGAACCAAAGATGTTTGTTGTTACTGGCTTGGTCATTGTTCGTAGGTCTTTCAAGTGGACAGAGATGTGTCAACTTCAAAAAAGATAAAATACCTCACAAATTCAGGATAATAGTTCCAATTCAGATTCTGCAATATAGGATATTTTACTTAATTTCTTTAAGCTTACATCTATATTTAATTTACTCCACGAAGGGAATTTTACTGCTCAAAGATACCAAAGATGATAGTATTAAAATATCAAATAATGATTCATTTGCCTTATCCCACGTTATACACAAAGCACTATTAGAATCACAATACCAGCCGTACTACCAATGATATGATTATTGAAAGGAGTTCAAAACATTTTACATGGTTACATGTATCCTTAGATTATATTCTCATAGGGAATGTAGAAATTTATGTTGTATGGTATCTCACAGTAACTTCTGTCTGTATAATTATGTCATCAGTAGATACAGAGTAGGTTCATTTATTGTATGATTTTCAAAGTATTGTTCTTGACTTCAAATTTAAGCTTTAAAATTTTATTTGAAATCTTCAAAATACTATATTAAACTCTTTACTGTAAGAAAAAAGTAAAAGAAGAAAAGAAAAAGAAAGAAATAAAGAAAGTTCACTTAGATACTATTTTTTAGGGTCCTTTTCAGAGAGAGAGGGAGTGACACCAGGTGAAGGAGTCACATAACATCCTCTTAACGCAATGTTTTATCATCAGATTTTTATTGGGTAAGAACATAAATGGTAGGGTTTCACCTAAGAAGATAAAGAAATGCCTTCCCAATAAATATTTTTCCACCCTAGAGGTTAATCACTTCTCCTGGAGATGAAATAGAGCTTTGCTTTATCTTTTATGATGGAAGTGAAAGTACCGAAATCCTTAAAATTCAACACACTATTTTCATTTTTATGCTGCTGAGCTAGAGAAATAAAAGCAGGTATGTGGAACAGTCACAGCTGGGTTTTATCTTAGGGTGAACAATATCCAGGACATCAGTCTAGAATTAAGACACCTGTTATTCATGAATAATTTTTTTCAGAGCCTTCATGTTTCTTGTTTTTAGTACAGGACTAAGAGTCCGAATGCAGTGTTGTAAAGATCAAATGATATATAAGATGTAAAGGCAATGTGTAAAATAAATTGCTATACAAGAATGAGTATTTTTATTATTTAGATCAATGTTATTAAGGTCCAGATATGTAGCTTCTGGGAAGAAAAGAGTCCTTATGGTTTGGTGGAAAAGTGGCCATTTGATTAAAATCTGATCTTTCCTGCCTTTTCTATCCTATTAGGGGTATTTGATTTCATTGAAAGCAGTGATACTCACCTGAAATCCTTCAAAAATTCTCTATTTCCTATGAATCAAGTATAAACGTCTCATTTTGCCAAATCAAGACTTTTACAATACTGCCCCAAATTCTTTTTCAGGACCTACATTTCCCTATTTTCATTATTATTTCTGTGAACACGTAAGAAAAATTCATTTAGAGTTTGAGAAAGAGTTTCCATAAAGTATAAAGGCTCACAAAGAGCTGGGGTTTTTTTGCATTCCCACCAACCACTGGAGATATTTTGAAATATATTGATTGTTAATAAGACCTTCAAAAAGGCCATGCCTTAGTAGCAGGGCTAAATTAGCCCAAGAGTAAAGGCCATTCTGGACTCACTATAACAAAACTGAAAAGTAAGCCTCAAAATAATCAAATCAAACTGCAAGTGCCTTAACTGTATGCCATAACACTCTTTAAAGGAACCCAACTAAA
The DNA here is from genome assembly GCF_014898765.1 of Herpailurus yagouaroundi. NCBI lineage: Eukaryota > Metazoa > Chordata > Mammalia > Carnivora > Felidae > Herpailurus > Herpailurus yagouaroundi. The sequence continues at coordinate 79,195,977 of NW_024412400.1, read as the reverse complement.
TACAACAATGAATCAATACAACAATGAATCAATGGATCTAGTACTAATGAAAATTTTCCAGGCATGCAAAGAAATATGAAATAAGACCCAAAATAAGGAAAAATAAATACATTACTAGAAACACACTCAGAAATGACAGCTACTATGGAGATAGCTGATAAGGAACTTGAAATGGCTATTATAAATATTCACAAAGATGTAAAGTAAAACACAAATGTGATAAGAAAAAAACTTGGAGGTATTAATATTAAAAAATATCTACATGGAACTTGTGGAGATGAAAAATACTTCTAAAATGAAAAATACACTGAATGAGATTTACAACAGATTAGACAGTGCAGAAAGAAAAATGGTGAACTTGGAAACATAGCAATAAATTTTATCCGAAATGAATAGCACATAGGAAAAAAAAAAAGACTGAAACAAGTAAACAGAGACTCAGTGAGTGTGGGACAATATCAAGTTGTCTAACATACAGAAATTGAAGTTACAGAGAAGAGAAAGATGAAGCCAGATAAAAAAATTTGAAGAAAGAATAGCTAAAGAATTTTTCCAAGTTTGATAAAAACTGTAAACCCACAGATCAAAGACCTTTGATAAACTCCACACAGAGTAAATATTGAACATGCCCTCACACACACACACACACACACACACACACACACACACACAAATGACAAACCATAATCAAATTGGTGGACACCAGAGAAAAAGAAAAAAAAAAATCTTAGCAATCAGAGAATAAAGACACGTTATACTGAGAGTAGCGAGCATAAGAACGACAGACTTATCTTTGGAAACGATGCAAGCCAGGATGCAATGGAATGGGGAAAGTGGTCAACCTAGACTTCTATACCCAGAAATGAAAACAAAAACAGTTTCAGCTAATGGAAGTTGAGAGGATGTGTCACCAGCAGATCCACACCACAAGAAATGTTAAGAGAAATCCTTAAGGTAAAAGAAAAATGACTACTTAGCCTAGATCACTCTTCCCTTTGTACGATTCTGTAATTTCCTCTATTGGATCCACTAATCTATGTCTTATATTAATGGTTCTATATAATTTCTGCCATGAGATATAGGATATATTGCAGACCTAGCCACTTAACTTGAGGTCAGGTTGGTTAATAAAGAAAGGTTATAAATATAACTAAATATAGTAAGTGTTAATAACCTGCATCTGGGTGTTTTTCCCTTCAAAGTCCTACAGATATATGTAACCCTCCAGAGGCCATCCTCAGTGTCAACTTGTTTAACCCTTTCTCATAGACAGGTCACTCTTTTGTCCACATATGCTTCCTTTTTAGATCTCTACTCTGTAGAAACAGTTTTTGGCTATTGATGCCTGCTTCCAGATTCAGAACCCAGCACGTCTGAGTCTCACATCCTCTTTTCTATCTCTCCCCTGTAACAGCTTCTTTTCTTGGCTTCCCTTCTAACTGAAAGGCACCAATGTTTATCCAGCCACTGCAAAGTCAGCTTGACTCTCTCAATTCCACTCGGTCACTAAGCACTTCCAAACTTGTCTTGAGTCTGTCAACTTCTCTCCTGCCCTGTTGCTATCTACCGTAGTCTAAATCCCCACCATTCCTCACCTGGACCGCAGCAGTGCCTCCTGCTTTTCCATGTTCACACTGAAGCCAGACTGACTATCTAAAGCTCAGTCTGATGATGCCACTCCCCTGATTAATATATGTCTATTATTTTAATATATGTCTATTATTGTAAAGTCTAAGCCCCTTAAACCTCTATGATGTTTAATAATCCAGTTTTGCCTGTTGCTGTAGCATCATCTTTCGTCATTTGCTGCTTCCAACTTGCATTGCACCCACTAAACAACCAACGGTTCTTGAGTGTTCCATGTTTTCTTTTGCTTTCAGGACTTTGTAGACATTATTCTGTCTTCCTCAAATGTTTTCTCCCTTCTTCCATATCATCTGTCATCACCTCCCTAATGAAGGCCTTCCTGACATCTCAAGCCTGGAGTAGATACTCTTCCCCTATGCCTAAGCCTTTGGCAGTGCTAATCACATTAAGTTATAATTGCTCATTTATTTCTGCCTCCTCAAATGAGACGGTGAGCAACTTGAGGATGGGGACTGTCCATTGCCTAGTACCAGATACACGTTGGGGGCTCCAAGGGATTTGTTGACTAAATAGTAGCTATTAATTATTGATTTGATGTCATTATTAATTCTTCTAACCCCACCACACCTATCATAGTGCCTGACACATATAACAATTCAGCACATTTCACTACATTAAATAGACATTTATATTTATTATGCATCTGATATATTTCAAGGCCCTTTTGTAAGTGTGATTTAATTTAATCCTATCAACATTTTCACCATGAAGTATGTTTCATTACCCTCAACTAAAAGATTGAAAAACTAAGACTCAGAAACTTTAAATAGCTTCCTCAGGGTCAAATTAATGTCAATAATGGTTTCCCAGTTTAGTTTCTATTTCTAGTTGAATAAAATATATAAGTCCAAGAATAAGAGAGGAATAATACACAACTTCCTTACTCTCTTTGCAATCTTACCTTTATCAGATTTATGTAAAGAAAAATAACCTGTCTTTGCTACACATTTCCCCAGGAAAAAGGAAGAGAAAAGGCAAGGAGCAAAGGAGCCTAACACTATGGAAACAAAGAACATCTATTTCCAGCGAATATCTGTGAAGTTTATCAAAATGAAATGAATTTTGAGAGAAGGCAAATTACAGTACTTGTATGATCAAATCCTTATCTGCAGGCATTTTATGGGCCTGAGAGTTGACAAGGAAAATTGATATAATATCACAGAATCTATAGTCGGTGCACCAGACTGGAAAAAAGGATGAAATGGATGATGATCATGACTCTGTCTCCTGATTGAAATATAGAATGCTTATGTTTTCACAGTCAAGTTAGATAGATGAGTTTGTATAGACGGATTAAATGGACTGTTGATCTGGTATTGTTGGAAAGGGGCAGTGAAAGCATCTCCGAATAAGTACTTTTCATAAATACCTAAAACATTGTTTGAAATCCGTTATGAGGGAATCCAGTCAAACATCCCTTTGGGCAGAGGTTTCATGGGAAATCCTGATATAAGATCTCCAGAAGGCCACGCGATGGACAGAAAAGCGTTCTGACTTTTGAGGTCTGCCCTCTCCCTCTGCTGATAACTTTTTCTATGACTCTTGCAACATAACCAGCAGGGCTGCTTTTTCCTCTGTAAAAGGAAGAGTGGGAGCCCATGACCTCTATGTTGCATCAGCGTTTCCATCACTGTGGATCTAGGGGTGATCGGTCGCAGTAGGTGGACCTATTTCTGGTTCCTCTCCTCCTAGAGAGGTCACTGGGTGACGAGGAGATGGTAGCAGACTTGTGGAAATTATATAAATCAGGAAAATCCTAATTATCCTTACTTATTTCTTCCCCCCCCCCCCCTTTTGGCATGTCATGGGTGTTTGTTGAGAGTATGTTGCTTGCTAGTGAGCAATCCTTCTCTTCCATGAGCCATGGTTTCGCCATCTTTAAAATGGAATTCATGATATGTACTTCTTAGTCTTCATTGTGGGCTTCTTTTGCGTCTCCTTAAATTATAGGCGAAATTTCAATGGGTGATACGCTTACAACAGTGTTGAACAGAATGCTTGGCACAATATAGGGGAGGTAGGAAGTTACTTTCCCAACCTTACTTTTGCTTTTCCAGAGTGAGCTGCAGACCTAGTAAAACCAACATACCCATCCTGATACCAACCTTGTCCCATACAAATATGTAGCACCTGACTTTTGATGGTTCCTCATGCCTGGAGACGTACATCAATTATATTTTCCTGAGGCAACCACCTCTCACTAAACATGGCTCCTTCTGCAGGACCTGATTTCTCTTACATGTGTGGAAGTGAAGCAGCGTCTAATTAGAGATAGGTTGCCTTAGTGAAAAGTTGTGTCTCATCACGACTCTCATCTTTGGATTGCCTGCCCTGATTTGAAGAAACCCACTTTGCCAAGGCTCCCTTTGGTGCTTCCTGCCACCACAAAATCGGAAATGGCTAGGGTTAGAGGGCCTGACAATGGTGTCAGTGGCTGTGTCTGATTTCATGCGACAGTTAATTATAACATTCATTCAGGAAAAAAAAAAAAAAAAAAGCTTGTTGTCATAGTGATCGCTGACTTTCCAAGCAGGATGCGTAGCCCCAGCTGGAACATCTGCTTACACAGAGCCAAATTTCAATTTGTTGTGTTCACTGTAGGAATAATTGAGAGTGTACTTCAGGGAGAAAAAAATTTGATATGGACAGAGTTTCCTGTGCTTACACCATATCGCATCCTCTCTGTACAACTACAATTTTCCCTCTGATTTCCATTTCTTTTTCCAAGAATGCTATTTTTTAGGCACTTGTCTCTACTCCAGGGACTAGTCGTGATGCTGGCTCCTGGTATCCAGAAGGTCTTGAAGGCACTGAGGCCACTAAGGGGAATGCTGTCTAGGTAACCAATCCTGGGAGCCACTAGGGCTGTATCACTTGTACAGTTAAGAAAGACCCAGCCACAGCCCCTGACTCAAATGTGTGAATTGAAAAAGTGGGGAAGAGAGGATATTGGGTTTCCTCACCCTTCTGCTTGTCATGACGTCTTCAGTTTGCCAATCTCAAAAGTCCAGCAGATAGGCCATGACGTAAGCTCAAGCTCATTGTCTAATCTTTATCATGGAGTACAACAGCTTTTCAGATACCCTGTCTTGTGTTCACACTGGAGGAGCTGGGGAAGTCAAGAGGAGGAGGAGATAACGGTTATCAGGCAATATCTACAAGCCAAGTACTACCCTAGGCACTTTTATACCCATTTCCCTCACCACGTACAAAAAGGAATCACTCATTTTTCCAACAGTTATGTGGCCAGTAAGGGGAAAAGACCAGAATAGCCCCATAAGCTCTGAAAATCATCTCCTTACCATGATCCCCAAGTGCAGAAGTGGCCCTATTTAGTTGTCTCTCCGCCTGCCTCTCCCTTATCTCCACTATCACCTTGAGACTCTTAGAAGCAAATAAATTTCCCATGTAAGACACAGTACCCAACCAGGGAGAAAATGGGGAGGGAGCAGTTATCAGACCAGAGGACTAATTGTGGGCTGTCAGATGACTCTGCCCACAAAGACTTCTGTTGGTAGGGTATAAGAGAAAAATGCTGGGCTGAAAGGCTGTGAAGAGGAGTTTTGGCTTTGGTTTTTATATTTGCTGGCTCTGTGACCTGAAGCAAGCTGTTTCCTCTCTGAGCTACAATTTCTCTCTCTTATAAGTTACAGGGGTGGGACTAGGTCGGTGACTCTCAGCTGCAGAAGTGGATAAAATATATCACATATAGGGATCATAAAAGAGAATCTGGAGAAGACGGTACAGTGCTACATTCTCGCTAGACCCCTTCATAAAGGAGACAAAGCAAATGACTAATATAACAAAACTGAAATCTCCCAGAAGTCATGTACAGCCTGTCCCCACAAACTCCAGATATAGGCAGAATATATTAAAAACTGTAAGAGAACATGAAGGGAAAACAAAGAAACTTATAAATGCCTGGAGAGCCAGAGGATCCCCACCTAGCCAATAACCACTCACTGAGAGCTTGACTGCTCATTGGTTGAAACGGTTGAAACTAGAAGCATGTTTTGTGGGCTCAGATTTACAAGTGAACACAAGGAGCTCACAGGAAACTCAAATATACCAGAGTCCTCTGGGACCTATAAGCTACTGAAACTAACCAACCAAATACTCCTTCCAGGATAAAGTCCAGAATGGAAGAAGAAGGGTAGAATCCACATTGAGCAGGACAAGGACAGTGGAACAAAGAAGTGAGGAGGCTCAGATAGAACCCAAAGAGGGGGTAAAGTCAGTAGGTCTTAGAAAATATGACTTTTCTACCCAAACTTCCCATTTCCCAAAACAAAAGTAGAAGACACTCTGAAGCTAGGAAGCGAGAAAGACCCTCCCGACCTCTTTCTCTTTCTAAGCCTATGGTACTGTGATTTCCATTTCAATAGCCATTAGCCATATCTAGCTATTTGAACCAACTAAAATTTAAAAAATGTAATAAAATTTAACTCTCTGTCATGCTGACCATATTCTAATTTCTTACTAGTCATTTGTGGTTACTATGTTATACAGAGCAGGACATTTCCATCACTGCAAAAGTTATACTGGATAGTGCTGGCCATCTAACATGTAATGTAAGTCAAGAGAATGAATATAGTCAAATCCTACCCAAAGTTATTATAAGATAAAAGAGAATAAGGAGGAAAATAATGTCCCTATAGAAAAAGGGATTGGCAAACTTACTGCTTAAAGATAGTAGCCTAAAATAGATAATAAATATTTTGCACAGATCATAAAAATTTTGGTTTTATGTGCCATGTAACCTCTGATACAAGTATTCAAGTCTGCCAGTGTAGAGCAAAATCAGCCACAGACAGTAAATCAACAGAGAGATGTGGCTCTGATTTAAATAAAACTGTTTACCAAAACAGGTGGTGAGCTGAATTTGGCCTACTGGCCATACTTTGCCCACCCCGGCTATAGACAATGAAATTATGCCAAAAACATGTCCACGAAGCAAAGGAAAATGGTAATTTTATATACCATTTACTTATATATAATATAAATAAAACCAATGAAATAAATAATTAATAAGAGTTTCAAAAAAGAAGAAAGTAAGCCAACAGAAATAAGTACAAGTCAATGACAGAAAATGAAAAACCAATATAAGTAATAAATAAAGGTAAAATCTGGCTCTGTGGAAAAGAAAAATCAACTAAATGTTTAAACCACTAGCTAAGCCAATATTTCCTAAAAGAGTAAATTATAAATATACAAAATTAGAAATGATTTAAACATCATTTTTAAAAAACAGAAGAAATTTTAAAACTATGAGGCTAATTTGTAATCTATGCAGAAATATTTGAAAACTCTGACGAAATTGGGGCGCCTGGGTGGCGCAGTCGGTTAAGCGTCCGACTTCAGCCAGGTCACGATCTCGCGGTCCGTGAGTTCGAGCCCCGCGACAGGCTCTGGGCGGATGGCTCGGAGCCTGGAGCCTGTTTCCGATTCTGTGTCTCCCTCTCTCTATGCCCCTCCCCTGTTCATGCTCTGTCTCTCTCTGTCCCAAAAATAAATAAA
>NW_024412400.1:79173804-79188413 GCF_014898765.1 Herpailurus yagouaroundi | reverse complement strand
TTTCTGTAAATAAACCCTATTCTCCTTAAGGGTATCTTCCCCTCCTTTGTACACCCCTCAAAATTCTACATGGGCACCTAGGTGGCTCAGTAGGTTAAGCATCCGACTTCGGCTTAGGTCATGATCTCACAGGTCGTGAGTTCGAGCCCCGCCTAGGGATCTGTGCCGACAGCTCAGAGCTTGGCGCCTGCTTCGGATTCTGTGTCTCCCTCTCTCTCTGCCCCTCCCCTGCTCCTACTCTATCTCCCTCTCTCTCTCAAATATAAACATTCAAAAAGAAATTGTTTTTTCGAATTCTGGAAAGCGTTCTTAAATATAATGACCTCCATGCATCAACATTCTGAAATGTATATACTTGTACACTTATTAGGTACGTTCGGTGAAATTGATACTGGGGGGGGCACACAGAAATGGTGGTGGGGTGGGGGCTGTCACGTGGTAGCAGAAGGCTGTATCAGCAAGGCGGTAGAAGCCTTCAACCAGAAAAGCAGCATAAGACGGCAACGATCTACTGGACAGATCTGTGTTTGAATCGTGATTCCTTCAGTTTATGGCTTTATGACTTTGGGCAAGTTATTTAATTTCTCCAAGCATTATTTTCCTCATAGCTAAAATGCAAATAGTAAAACTCACCTTCCGTATGCAGTGGGTATGAGGACGAAATGAGATAAAGTTTGGAAAATGCTTGGCTCGCAGTATCATGGAGGAACCACTCAGTGAATGGTAGCTATTGTCATCTCGACAGGGGTGAGAGTATCCTTGATATTTTTGCAAAGTCTACAAACTGGGAAAGCAAATTGAAATGTGCATTTGTTTTTTGTTTGTTTAAAATTTTTTAAAATGTTTTATTTATTTTTGACAAAAATAGAGAGAGAGAGACAGAGCGTGAGTGGGGGAGAGGCAGAGAGAGAGGGAGACACAGAATCTGAAACAGGCTCCAGGCTCTGAGCTGTCAGCACAGAGTCCAACATGGGGCTCGAACACACAGATGGTGAGATCATGACCTGAGCCGAAGTCAGACGCTTAACTAAGACACACCCAGGCACCCCAAGAGATAGATTTTAAAAGGCCAACATCTGGGGTGCCTGGGTGGCTCAGCTGGTTAAGTTTCTGACTTTGGCTCAGGCCATGATCTCACAGTCTGGGAGTTCAAGCCCCTCTTCAGGCTCTATGCTGACAGCTCAGAGCCTGGAGCCTGCTTCAGATTCTGTGTGTCTCTCTCTCTTTGCCCCTCCCCCCCCAAAAAAAAACAAATAAACATTAAAAAAAAAAAAAAGGCAAACATTCACAAAGTTGTGAAAAGAGACAAAGTTGCCAGGAACAAAATTCTAGAAAGTGAAATGCAAATGAATGTGTGCCAACTAATTTAGTAGCCCAGGAGAAGCTAAACTTTAAACCAATGCCGGTAAAAGTTGAAAAAAAACCTGTTTATACGCAGAACCTCTCAAGAACTCATGAATTCACATAAAGTACCTCAGGACTTGGGAGTGAACAGGCTTGCGTAAAAGTCTGTTTATGACTCACTTAGACATCTAGATCCCCTCCCCCACACTTTATAGCCAGGCAGATACCCACCCCCACTTTGGTAGAAGTCTGGAAATGTATTCTCTGCCCAGGATACAACAGATATACCCTGGACTAGGGGACACCAGGCACCATTGAGAGTAGGGTACCTTTCTGAAAACGGATAAGAATACATATGTACCCTAAATGGTGACATATCCAGCCAGCTCTGCCCACAGAGCACCAAGAAAACACGGTATTCTTCAGTGTAAGACTGGATTCTTCCCTTGAAATGTGATTAGCCTAAGAGGAAAAATTTACAGATACTGACATAAAATGGCTCAAACTTACCATTAGAGCCCATGGGCAAAAAGTCACACCCATGAGCCCAGAGCTTCCAATAAACTTTTCTTGTGACCTAGACTAGTTCTATCGTATGGTGCCCAGAGGATGACCATCTATCTCTAACTTAAAAGACAGAGAATAAAACACATACAACAGGAACCTTAGCGAAGACAGGGAGAAGATACCCTGAAGGGGAAAAAAATGTAATTACACACACACACACACACACACACACAGACTTCAGAGCATCAAGAGGTGGTATTGCATCCATGAGAAAAGAGAGGACACTGTTAAAAAAAAAAAAAAAAGCATCCTAAGAGACAAATAAAGGAGCACTTGGAAATTGAAAATATGACAGCAGATATATAAAAATTCAATAGAAGAGAAAGAAGCCAGGATGAAAATGTATACTATAAAACAGAACAAAATGACGAGTAGGAAAATAGAAAGAAAAGGAGAGAAAATAAAAGGATCAGTCCTTGAGGTCCAATGTCTAAACAATAGGGTTTCCAACGGAAGAGAAGAGAGGGAACGGAAGGAAAAAACACCAACCAAGAAAGCCAGGACAAATTTCCAGAACTGAATGACATCAGCTCCCAGATTGCAAGGACTTGCAAAATACCCAGCACAATGGATAAAAATAATATAATAGAGGAAGAGGGAGGGACACAGAGAGAGAGAGGAAGAGAGAGGGAGAGAGAGGAAGGAAGAAAAGGAGGAGAAGGGGAGGGGAGCATAGGGGAGGGAAGAATAATTGCAATAATATAGAAAGTGTCATGAATTTGAATAGTTTCTGTCAACAGCCATGCCAGAAGCTAGAAGATCATGGAAGGGAGGCTTCAAGAGTCTGAATTCCTAAGTTGGAATATCTCACCCATCCAAACCATCTGTCAGGTATGAGAGTAAAATAAAGACATCTTCAGAAATGCAAGTTCTCAAAATTCTACCTTTCCAAACTCTTTTTTTTTTTAATTTTTTTAATGTTTATTTATTTTTGAGAGAGAGAGAGAGAGAGAGAGACAGGACAGAGCATGGGTGGGGGAGGGGCAGAGAGAGAGGGAGACACAGAATCCGAAGCAGGCTCCAGGCTCTGAGCTGTCAGCACAGAGCCTGATGAGTGGCTCGAACTCACGAACCGTGAGATCATGACCTGAGCCGAAGTCGGCTGCTTAACCGACCGAACCACCCAGGCGCCCCTACCTTTCCATACTCTTTTTCAGAGAGCTGTGCTTTACCAAACGATGCACTTCCCTTAAACAAGGAAGAAAACAAACAAAACAGAGGATATGGCTATAGAAACAGAAGAGCCAACATGCAAAAGGCAGGAAAGGAGTCTTAATGATGACTGAAAAGTCAGATCCTAAGTTGCTACTGTGCCTTCGGCCCAAAGGTCAAAAAATCAGCAGGTTGGAGCACAAGGCCTAAGAAGGAATTCTTCAAAAAGATAGAACGGATGGGGTAACTGCTGTTTCTGAGAATTTTGAGATGAGATGGGATGACCGGGCAGAGGTTGGGATGAATTGGTGTTACCTACGAAGAAGAATAAACAAATTTTAAAAAAATACAAGTTATCATTAGTTCTAAAGAAAACAAAAAGCGATTCGGAAAGGGAAAGCGATCGGTGAATGCTGCAGGATTCAGCTGCGAACAGTGCCCGCGTAGTTGTGATAATGCACCCAGAACACTAGCCTGGCCCAAATCAGATGGGACTGTCATGAGAAGATTAGGGTAGGCTGGAAGGATGTGAATACGTAATCACGGAAGGGGGTGGGTGTAGAAAAATCAAGAAGCAGCAATATCTGGAACAAAACAAACCAAAACAAACCTAGCTGAGATAGTTGACAGTGGTCTCCTCTGGGGAGGGGTCTCTAGGGGGCAAGCAACAAGGGAACTACTCCTTTCTGAAACAAATCTTGTGGAATCATAGGCTCTAAAAGTAAACGTGCAACTTTGATGAAAACGAGTACACAAACATACTAAAAAGCAGAAGGTAACCTTCTCGAATAGTCCATGAGCCCTCCGCCTGTGCACTTCTCAGATTCTGCAAGGTTTCTGGGCGCACTGAGATACAGTGTATGTATCTTCCTCACCCACCATGGGGACAGCGTGAGACAGGATGTGTTTGGGACTGAGGTTGCCCCCCCCTCACCCTGTAATAGCGACCAATATTCAAGAATAATCACAGGTTGTACAAATGCAAACCCCACACGACTTTTCTGAGTAACTTTTCCTTACTGTTTAGGCTGGGATTCCTAGGTAGCTGCATCTGGGGGGAATGGGTGGGAACAGAAGATTAGCAGCAGACAGGGAGTAGTCCGGAGAAGCACCCAGACATCTGACCAGATGGCAGTTAGCAAGGCTGGGACAGCCAGTGGTCAGCAAAACGTACCTAACAGCAATAATAACTATTCTCATGAGTGTAGAACTTCCAGTTTATGAAAAACACACATCCTTTAAAAAAAAAAAATGCCTGCCATAATTGAGGACAACGGCATTGTTTCTACTTAACAGGACAGCTAAAGTGTAGGCAGGCATTCGAGGTCCACAGCCCCCTCTGGGTTCCTAGCCAACAGCCAAGATCAACTGCAAGCCTTGTGAATGAATCACCTCGGATGTCCAGCCCATTCAGGCCAGGTACTTCCAGACCCAGCTGCTATCTGCCACCCCATGGAAGTCCCCCAAGTGAGAATCACTTAGCGGAGCCTGGTCAAAGGACCATGAAATGTAATCGTACGTTTTTGTTGTAAACCGCTAAGATTTGGGCTGGCTCGTGCAGCAATGAATAAGCTGGAAAATCGACTCCAGCCCCTTCATCTTCCTGATGGAAAAATAAAATCCTAGAACAGGGCGTGGCTTGGCCAAGGTCTCAGAGCAGAGAAGACTCAGGCCTTCAGACCTTCAGTCCATGGTTCCACACCAAGGCCACTGAATCTATACTAGATGCTGCCAACGTCTTCCTCTCTTTCCTCCTCGTAACTTTTTATGTCGATATTTTCAACTTACGGAAAAGTTTCAAGAATCGTACAAGAAACTCCCATATACTGTTCACCCCCCCATTGCACCGACTATTTGCGTCTTACCTCATTGGTCGAGGTTCTTTTATTTTTTTTCAAGTTTTATTTATTTTTGAGAGAGAGAGAGGACACGAGAAGGGGAGGGGCAGAGAGAGAGGGAGACACAGAATCCGAAGCAGGCTCCAGGTTCTGAGTTATCAGCACAGAGCCCGATGCGGGGCCCGAACTCACAGACAGTGAGAGCATGACCTGAGCTGAAGTCGGACACCCAACCGACTGAGCCACCCAGACGCCCCTGCCAGTGTTCTTTTAAAAAGAACAATTCCCCCCAGAGAGGCTGCCCACACACCTGATTCCGGCTGAGTGGTTAGTCACTGCTCAGATGAGAGGGGTGGAGGGAGAAATGCTTGGGAGAAAAGAGGAATGTGAATCAAGGAGAAGAGGTGGCAAAGGGAGAGCAGAATCCCACAGGACCAGTTTGTCCTCCATCAAGACATTCCCCAGAAGCAGTTCCCTAAACGGGACTGACACCCGTTCCTATTGAATTTGAAGTCTGAAGGCCCAAGTCAGAATCTTGCCACTAGCTATGTGACCTGGGGCAAGTTTCCTTCGCCTCTGAGCTCTGTATTACCTTCCTGTTTTACCTTCCTGTATAAACCAGATTCAATAAGCCGACGCGTGTGAAAGGGCTTTGCAAATGAGGCGGAGGAATGGAATTTAAACCACTTGTGTGTCTGATAGAATCCCTTGGTGAGCTTTCTAAAAATCCTAATGCTACGGCCCCATCTGCAGAAATCCCTATTTTTAAATTTTTTTTTTAATTTATTTTTGAGAGAGAGAGAGAGAGTGCGAGTGGGGGGAGGAGCAGAGAGAGAGGGAGACACAGAAACCAAAGCAGGCTCCAGGCTCTGAGCTGTCAGCACAGGGCCTGATGCGGGGCTCAAACCCGCAAACTGTGAAATCATGATCTGAGCTGAAGTCAGATGCTTAACCGACTGAGCCATCCAGACGCACCCCCCCTTTTTTTTTTTAATTTTTTTAATGTTTATTTATTTTTGAGAGAGACACAGAGCATGAGCAAGGGAGGGGCAGAGAGAGAGGGAGGCACAGAATCGGAAGCAGGCTCCAGGCTGTGAACTGTCAGCAAGGAGCCTGATGTGGGGCTCGAACTCACGGACTTTGAGATCAAGACCTGAGCTGAAGTCAGCCGCTTCACTGACTGGGCCACCCAGGCGCCCCCAGAAATTCCTATTTTTAAATGGTCTGGGGTCCAGGCACTATAGTTTTTAAACTATCTTGTCTAATTTTTAATAAGCTGCCAAGGGTGAGAATCACTGTGATAGACAACAATGCCACCATGGCTCAGGGGCTGCTTGAACTCCTGGAACCCTCTAGACCAGATGTCCTCTGTCTTGGCTCCTTTCCCACATCTGCTACATCTCTCGGCACCAAAATAAAACCTCAGCGTTAGGAGTATCCTCCATTTTAAGCCTGGGGTGCTTCGCCTTTATTTAAATCATCTCATTTCTGCATTGTCCCTTTCTGCATTCCATATGATCCGTACTGGTAGGACTGTTTGCTGAATGAGCTTCGTAGATACCCAATCCCTGGGTTACTAGCCAGAGGTTTTGTTTCCACCGCAGTGTTCTGCAGCTGCCTTCTTCCCTTCTAGTTTTTTAAACCCCTAATTGCTGGCAGGCAGTTCTATGTAATTTGGGATTAGCAGGAATCAGGACTCATATGCAAATACCTTTGAAAAGAAGTGTGGGAGGGATTTTATATTCCTTGGTGGTCTTAGCAAGGCAAAAGAAGAGTTTCCCAGATACAGTATAACTTAGTTAATTACAAAAATATCCTTTATGGTGCATTTAGTACCCCCCCCGCCCCCCCCCTTTTTTTTTTGGCTACAGATATTCCAGAAATGAGCTACTTCCTTTATTTTGAAGCTTAAATTCTTCCATCCCTCCTTCCCTCTCTTTTACTTCCCCCTCTTCCTCTCCTCTTTCTTCCTTCTTCCCTTCCTCCTTCCCTCCTCTCTCTGTTAAAGAAAAAAAAAAAAATTACTCCTGACACTTGTTAAAGACAATAAGGCAGACTTTATTCAAGGGGTGTGTGTGTGTGTGTGTGTGTGTGTGTGTGGACTATCACAAGAGTTGTGGGCACCACTGCAATGGGGCTCCACTCTGAATACAAGGAAAAGTGGGAATTTACAGCCAAGAAGCAAGCTGGGGGTGAGCGATCGAAAATTACTGAGAAAACATCAAGGGTAGGAGGAACTCTGCTGTCGGGCCAGGGGATCACCCAGGGAGGGTAAAGGAGGAAGAGGCTGATTAGATATGAAGGACAGTCAGCTACGGAGGGTGGGAGATTCTGGCTAAATCAACTTAGCAGTATTCTTGCTAAAACTGAGCCATGTAAAGATGATCACAGAAACCTCAAGTCGGGGTCTAGCTGAGAGGAGAATGCAGGGGAGCCTGAGCAGAGTTTGGTCAAGGAGAGAACGCTAGTCACCTCCTCTCCCCCTCCCCTAATTCCCTAGTAAAGAGAGACAACAAAACACGATTTCAAATATGGTGTAATAGAGTTATACAAACTTCTGTGGAAGCATTCCCCTTTATTTGGGATAGGTATAGGAGAGGATATTTCAGCTGAATTTGGAAGGATGGGCTTGACATTTCTTCACACAGAGACTGGGGGGAAGATATCCTGGGCAAAGGAACAGCAGAAAGCCCAGGGCAGGAACCAACAGGGTATGTTAGGAGAATTGCCTCGGAAGTTCAGAGAACAGGAGTGTTTTCTTGGGAAAGAGAGATGATGAATGAGGGATTGTTGTCTAGAACTGACTGGTCCAAGAAATTCTAAAGGGAAACACCTTTGGTCCGAGGTCTGGTTGGTGTCCCATTTCTCAGATGCCCAAACTCTATTTTCTTAGCATCTATAGAGGTAATCAGATTTGAACTTATCTGAGCCCACCTCTTACTGTGCACTCCTATGTCCACTGTATTCTGGGCACACAGCCCTCCTTTCTGTTCCTGACTATAAATTCATTCCTGCCTCAGGGCCTTTGCTCTTGCCTGAAATCCCCAGATCTGCATCTGGTTGCCTTCTTTTTATATTCAGGCCTCAATTCAAATAGCACCCCTTGTCTTCATACTCTCAGGAGGGGGGCGAAGGAAGAGTGAGCACTTTTGTGCCATGTGGGTAGGAGAGTGACATAGGGTTAGAGGAGTCAGAGGCTCAGGAGGGGAGGGGAGACTACAAGACTGAGTGCTTCATTAGTTGGTTTTTCTGACAACCCTGAAGGGCGTTAGGAGTGTCTTTTTTTTTTTTTTTGGTATATTTCAAAGGTAAGTAAATTCTACTAATGAAAGCAACTTCCAAACCCCATTTTCTTTGGTTAAAAAGAAAATTAATTCAAAAAAAAAAAAAAAAAAGAAATCTGTTAAAAAAGAAAAAAAAAAAAAGCAAATAATCTGAGGAATGTTTTTATTTTATCTTGCTTCCAAGGAAGGAAAGAAGACTTTGCATCAGCTAAAGACAGAATCATCCGTTTCTGGGCCTTGAGTGTTCATGAGTGAGTCCTGTAGCTAAAGGCAGATTTCCATTCCGGCCTCCGAGACTACCCTAATTACCTGGCGGAAATCACGGAAGGTGATGCCAAGTGGCATTTGAGCCTGTCATTTTCTTTTACTGTTTGGGGGATTCAGATATTTTTCAGTCTAATGTGGCAAAATATCCAATCAGCTTAAATTATGCATGCACTCCAGATCAAGCCAGCTAGATGTCGGGAGCAATTCAATATTTTTTTTTTTTTTTTTTTTGAACTTAGGAGATGAAAAGTCAGCAGGATAAAAGTTTAGAGAAGCTATATACAAATTAACTTTGTAACATGTGGAAAACAAGCCTAGAAGTGACAAAACTTTCTCTAGGATCACCAGACAATTTGCATTAGTAACCTTCTGGCAATACTGAGCAGTTTTAATTTCCAATGCCCATCTTGAGTTTCTGAGTCTTCTTCATTTTTCAAAATAGAGGTCAGACAACATGTTACATTTGCCCCTTTCTTTGCGATTGTGACCACATTGCACCTTCTCTGTATCACCGCACTCATTTTTCAGGGGAGAAAACTTTGTCAGGGTCAAGTTGACCATGTAGAGGTGGGTTCTGCATTTCTGGTTACCTTAAGTGGTATAAGCGATGACTTTTGGGAATTCAGGAGACATTAATGAAACACCAACTCTGTGGCAGGAACTGAGCCAGGGTCATCATGAATGGCACACTGGTGCCGCAGGCAAGCCATTCCTAAACTCCTGACATGTAGCTCAGGAACTGATGACAGGTGGAATAGGGTAAGGGTCATGGAGGCAAAGCAAAGTCAGAGCTCATGGTGGGCTCATGGGGAAAGATTCCCTCTGAGTCAAGGATCCAAGGAGAAGTAGAGATTGTTAAGGATGTGTTAGATTTCCATATATGTGTGTGTGCAGAGCTTGTTCTAGACGGAGGAAACAGCTCGAACAAAGACACGGGGTTGTCGCAAATCAAGTGTGCTATGGCAACAGTGAGACACCAGCACGGTTGGAGACCAGAAAGCTTATGGGGCAGGGAGAAGAGGCATTGAATGAGTGGAACACCATAAACCTCAAAAAGACGATGAAGAACTTTGGATGACACACTGAGGGATTTGGTCAATATTTAGTGGGCAAGAGAGAGCCACGTAAGGCTCCTGAGCGAAGGCATGACAGACAGAACCGCTCCGGAAGATGATTTGAACGGCAGTGTCACAAGGGCAGAGGCAGCCGGAATGGCACAGAGGAGTGACGTGCTTTATTGCCGACCCATTTTCATTTGGCCGGCCCCATAAGTGGGGGACACTGGGAACACAGAGATGCGTGATCAAGTTGTCTCATTTCAAGAAGTTCACAGGGGGCTAATGCCGTATCCAACCGGACTTGCTTCCAAAGACTCTTGCTCATATAACCGAGGACTTTCTGGCTGTGTCTCTATAGCGAATAACTAATCCTCAGACAAGAAGGGATTGGCAGTCAGCCAGAAATGAAATTTGCCAAAGCCAGATAGTTTGGTATTTCGAAAAGTGCAAATAGGAGACGATTGTTTTCAATTTACATATTTGCTGAAAGCAAACACATGCCAAAACCGAGTCTTTAAAATGTGACATCGCCTTTATCTCTACTAATTTGGATTCAGGAAATGTGGGTACCAACCTCGAGATTTACCTGTATCTGGACTTTATGTTCCTCATTTGTAAATTAGTGATAACACTCAGTCTTTCTGCTTCAAATGAGATAATGAATATTAAAGTATTGTGTCAACCATGGATATTAAAGAATTATTATAAATGGTCATATTTGGGGTAAAATCAAAATTCCACTGTAAGATGCCTACAGCAGGCGATGAATTGAGTTCCCCCACATCCTTCTCACACTGTTCAAAAGCTCAGAACTTGATTCTTGTAATCACCCTATATTCCAATATAAGAATTCCACCACAGTTCCAACAGATTGTATCTCCCCAGACTGTAAAATCCACACTGGTTAAGGAACAATGTGGGCCATCAACACATCAAGTGACACCTGCAACATATGCGGGTACAGAGTAGGCACTCAGTAGAGACTGGCTGAATGAACCAAAATAATTAATGGTTATGAGTGCTTTTCCCTTCATATTGGATGCAGTCCTTTTATTTCTGGCCTTTAATCATTGACCATTCTACACTTACATGATCGTTTTTGTTTTTCATTAAAATATTGGAAATATCGGGGCACCTGGGTGGCTCAGTTGGTTGAGCTTTTCACTTCAGCCTAGGTCATGATCTCACCATTCCCAAGTTCGAGCCCCGCGTCGGCCTCTGTACTGACAGCTCAGAGCTTGGATCCTGTTTCAGATTCTGTGTCTCCCACTCTCTCTCTGCCCCTCCCCTGCTCATGCTCTCTCTCTCTCTCTCTCTCTCTCTCTCTCTCTCAAAAATAAATAAATATTAAAAAATTGTAAATACTATGCACTGGATATGATGTTAAGTACAGAAGACAAAATGATGAGAAAAAAATGACTTGGTTCTTGCTTTTCTGGAGTTTATAATTTAATACATTTTTATCATCATCAACTTCACAGATCCTATCTTTACCAAATGAATTCTATGCACTGTTATTTATAATAACATTAGTTAAAATTAAATGAAATGTATCGGGACCATTTGAAACCTCTTGGGGTATTTCAAGCCCAAATGAAAAAGAACTCTGTCATAAATATTGACAACAGTATTTTTTTAATTTATAGTACAACAATAACCAACATTTATGCCACTGATCTTTAAAACATAATTCATCGAAGAAGTTTTTTTTTAAACAAATGTAAATTACTGATAGAGTATTGAATGGCTGGACTAACATGGAAAGCTGAATTTTTGAAATTCAGCTTGTTTTTAAAATTAAATTAGGTTATCGGGGCGCCTGGGTGGCTCAGTCGGTTGAGCGGCCGACTTCTGCTCAGGTCATGATCTCGCGGTCCGTGGGTTCGAGCCCCGCGTCGGGCTCTGTGCTGACAGCTCAGAGCCTGGAGCCTGTTTCAGATACTGTGTCTCCCTCTCTCTGACCCTCCCCTGTTCATGCTCTGTCTCTCCCTGTCTCAAAAATAAATAAAACGTTAAGAAAAAAAAAATTAAAGAAAAATTAAATTAGGTTAATCAACCAATGAGTGAGCATGCACATATTTACATGCACACGTATGTGCTATGTGACCAGAGAACCAATTTACAAACTGGTCACACGTCAACAAAATATTTTATATATTAAAGAAAAAATAAGATAGAGAGTTCCAGAAAATGACAAGGTACAAATTTATTAAAATCATCCATCCGCAAAGTCTAAAAGAAAATTTTGAGATAAAATTATCATTGAAAGTATTCCTGTTTCCAGTGGTCTATTTTCATCTTTTTTCAAAAATTTCTTTCTAACTTATTGGTACTGTGATCGGAGAATATAGTCTCAAACTCCTTACATTTTACTGAGACGTCTCTGATCTAAAATGAAGCTGTATTTCGGCAAAGATTCCATGTGGGCTCAAAAATGATGTGCATTTGCTCATTGCTGGATGCTGTATATGTTTTCAGGTGATTACAAGTTTAGAATTATCTTCATAGAGAATTGAAGTTTTTATTAATATTTAATAAACCTTTTCATTGCTAGTAATATTTTTAACATAAAGTCTACCATGTTTGACTTTTCCTTAGAATTTCTTTTTCCATCTGTTTATTTAAACATCTTAATGCCTTTATGGTTGCATTGTTTCTTTTGTATATACCATATAGCTAAGTTTGTTTTAAATCCCATCTAAAAACCCCCGTCTTCCAACTGGAGTTCGGCTCACCCACATTGATTGAGATAAATGACCTGTTTGAATTCATTTCTTTCATCTTATTTCATGCTTTCCGCTTTTCTGCTTTTTTGTAAAAGGGATTTATTTGCTTATTTTGAGAGAGGAAAAGAGAGGGAGGGAGAGAGAGAATCCCCAACAGGCTCTGTACCGTCAGTGCAGAGCCCAGTGCAGGCTCAGTCTCACAAACGGTGAGATCACGACCTGAGCCTCCATCAAGAGTCCGGCTCTTAACCGACTTAGCCACCCAGGCACCCCCATACACTTTTCCGTTTTTTAAATGTTTCTTTTTTATTCTATCTTTTTTTCCCCCCATCCTTTAGATTGACTCTGCCCCCTAATCCTACCCTCCACCAGTTGAGAAGTTTTACATCCCACTTTTCTGGCTACCCTTAAAATGTTAACATACCCATTTTCTTTTTAATTTTTTTTTCAACGTTTATTTATTTTTGGGGGGACAGAGAGAGACAGAGCATGAACGGGGGAGGGGCAGAGAGAGAGGGAGACACAGAATCGGAAACAGGCTCCAGGCTCTGAGCCATCAGCCCAGAGCCTGACGCCGGGCTCGAACTCACCCACCTCGAGATCGTGACCTGGCTGAAGTCAGACGCTTAACCGACTGCGACACCCAGGCGCCCCAACATACCCATTTTTAACTCAAAGTACAAAGTATTTTTCTTCCTCCTGAACAAGAGAAGGAAATTCAAATGACTTGAGGCAATCGGTCTCCTCATCCCACATGCCATTGTTGTCCAGGATATGAACTATATTGTTAATTTCTTTTGCAGTCATTATCTGTTTGCTTTTACCCACAAGTCCACACTGTTCTATATTTGGTATTCCTTTCACTTCTCAGATCTTTCTTCTGGAATCCTTTCCTTTTTCTGAAGAATATCAACCTGACATTGGTTTTTTGTTTGTTTGTTTTGTTTTGTTTGTTTGTTTTTTAGTGAGAGTTTTTGTTGGTCTGAAAATGTTTCTATTTCTTTGTTGTTCTTGATAGATGATATCACAGCCTCTACAATGCGACTGTGACAATTTTTTCGTTTAGCACTTTACGAAGCACTAGCTTCGAGTGTTGCAGTTGAGAAGCAAATTACTGGTTTTGCAGAAAATCTTTTTTCTCGACTACTTCTAGGCTTTCTTTTCGTGTTCAGACTTCTACAGTGTCTCCACAATGTGTCTCAATGTAAATTCCTTTTCATTTGTTCTGCTTGGGGTTCACCACTCATTCCAAATCTGAGCATTGGTATCTTCCATTAATCCTAGAAAATCTCAGCCATTACCTCCTCAAATGTTTTCTCTCTTTCATTCTAACCTTCTGAAATTCTGATTAGTAACTCGGAGATTTATACTCTATTACCTGTGTATCTAAACTTTTTAATGTGTCCATTTTTGTCTCTTTATTCTTTTTTCTATAGAATTTCTTTAGATTTATCTTAGAGATCAACAACTCTTTTGCTGTGTCTAATATACTATTTAATCCATCCATTAACCTTCTAATGCTGATTTATATATTTTTGATATATAAAAATTCTAAAGGTGGGTCCTCCTTGAACTCTGCCCGATCAAATTTTACAATCTTCATTTGTCTTATTCCAATGCCTCCTTTTACTACTGCAGGCACAATAATCATATTTATTTTATATTCCACTTCTGGAATTCCAATATCAGCCATAATCATGGGTTGGAAATCCTTGGAGGCCTGAGTTTTAAGTGTATTTCTCCAGAGAAGACTTGTATTTGCTCCTTCCAGTCATCAAGAGGCATTGCACTCCAGGGCTACTTTGAAGTTAATTTTTAGTTTGGGTTTTGGTACCATTCAAGTAGGGTAAATTCTGGCTTCAAATTCTCAAACTCTATCCAGGTTTAGGAATTCTCCAATGAAACTTTTCTTTCTTTCTTTCTTTCTTTCTTTCTTTCTTTCTTTCTTTCTTTCTTTTTCTTTCTTTCCCTTTCTTTCTTTCTTTCTTTCTTTCTTTCTTTCTTTCTTTCTCTTTCTTCTTTCCTTCCTCTCTCTTTCTTTCTCTCTCTCTCTGCTCTCTTTCCCTCCCTCCCTCTCTTCCTTCCTTTTCTTCTCCCCTCTCCCCTCCCCTCCCTTTGTCTCATCTCTTTTCTTTTCTTTTTTTTTTTTTATTATGCCACCCAAGTTAAAACTTGGTTTATTTATTCTTTGTTTTTTTATTTATATATGAAATTTATTGTCAAATTGGTTTCCATACAACACCCAGTGCTCATCCCAAAAGGTGCCCTCCTCAATACCCATCACCCACCCTCTCCTCCCTCCCACCCCCCATCAACCCTCAGTTTGCTCTCAGTTCTCAACAGTCTCTTATGCTTTGGCTCTCTCCCACTCTA
>NW_024412400.1:79092005-79173404 GCF_014898765.1 Herpailurus yagouaroundi | reverse complement strand
TTCTTTCCTGCTTTGTCAAAGATGAGTTGGCCATACGTTTGTGGGTCTAGTTCTGGGGTTTCTATTCTATTCCATTGGTCTATGTGTCTGTTTTTGTGCCATTTTCTTTTCTTTTCTTTTCTTTTCTTTTCCTTTCCTTTCCTTTCCTTTTATTTTCTTCCTACTCCACCCACAATCGGAGTAAAATCTAATATTGGTCATTTTCTTCCTCCGTGAGTTGTGGCATTTTCTCCTTAGGGAAACCCAGCTCTACGTGGTAGTCTGTAACCCATCCCCACTCTGCCCAAGTGCAGACTTTGTCTCCAGTTAGAAGCTGGACACTAGGCCACCCCTAATCAGAGCTCATGCAAGGGCAAACTATCCCTAGGGATCCATACTTTTCTTTTTGTCTGGCTTCCCCACTTTCCCCTCAGCTCATCCGTGCATTGACAAAACATGTGATTCTCTTATTTTAGGTGTGTTATATAATGAAAGGTTTACCTAAGCATCTCTTTTACCATCTTTCTGCTCCACTTTTTCCTTAAAACCTTCTCCTTTTGTTCCTCTCTCTGCAAACAAAGCCACCATAAAGGAAGAACAAAATGTGAAATAAATCGTGTTTATTATAACACTATTAATTTGTCATTTTGGGGGGCAGCAATTATGTACTTTATGGATGTTTTTCAGTTAATGTTCCATCCTAAGCTAACACTATTTTTTGAATGTCCACCGACATGTGTTTACCTTGCAAACTGTTTTCTTTGCTTAACCTCAGGGAGTTCATAGTGTGATGCCGTGTACCTAAAAGGCATTTGCTGTTGTCAGGAAGGGGAAAGTTTCTCCTTATCCCTCTTGGTTCTTTTGGCTGGTCCGGGAGTTAAATTGACATAAGACAATTAATAAGGGAGAAAAAAAAAAAAAAAAACCACAAATTTAATTACATATGTATGGAGGTGTCACAGATATAGGACCTAAGAATTGACCAAAGCAGGATGTTTATGTACCTTTTAGACAAAGAAACAATAAATTTATGGAGAACTGACCGGACAAAGAAACTTAGGCTTGGGTGCTAATTAGTGAAGAGGCTAATCAGAGTTTGTTTACATAGCTTTCTTGGCCATAAATTCTCTATCTCTGGCAATAAGGATGTCTCTCTACATCCTAGTACAGGGACAATAACTTTCACAGGGGACATTTATTTCCTGCTTCCAGGGAGACAGGGAGGAGAGTCAGAGCATCCTTCTTGAACCTGCTGTTTCTTAAGCAACTTTAATTCAAAATAATTAATATGCCACTTTGGCATATTTTGGAGGGGTCTCCCCTGAGCCCCATCACTGTTAAAGACAAACGACAGCATTCGATGGTCAATATGAAGCCTGGAGATATACACAGCCGTTCTTCACTTGATCTTAGCCAAAAGGCCGAGAAGCGATTCACACAGCCGTTCTTAAACCCAGTTCTAAATTCTATGTCCCTACGACTTCAAGATGTGTTTGCTACCATCATTTGTCTATTTGCTAGACAATCCTAAACATCGATTAGGTGCTGGAGAAGAAGATGGGGGCCTAGAGAGGGAACCAACAAGCATGAAGGGAAAAGCTACTCTTCATGGGAATCTTGCTTTGTGTTGGGAGGACCAGAAATGAATAGTAAGTAGTCTCGGCTCTTAAGTAATTTACACACATAAGAGCTAGAAAACATGGTTTTTCTTGGAATGCAGGGACTCGGGTTGCCCTAGAGGCAACTAGTTAACTGTCCCAACTAGTTTCCTTAGGGTGCCTATGCACTAGTTGAGAGAAAACTACCTGTGAAAACATAAAGAATTCTATTGCTGGGGGTCCAAGTGGGACGCAGAAAGGAGAAAGTGTACCCCTCTTTGTAGAAGAGAGCTTTGGGTATGGAAAGTAAGTGGGGAAGGTAGAGAGGTAAGCAGGTGATGGTGGTGAAGGGAGCAGTTTCCTAAGCATCTTTTGTCACTTGACCCGTGGCAACATCATGGGAAACCTGAGCAACCTGAGGACGTGATGGACACAGAACCACAACGGGTGACCAGTAGGGGTGCAGCTCCCCAGCATCCTGGTCTACAGAGGACCAGTTGCAGAGGTGGGGGCAGCAAGGAGGATGGGGCCCTCCAGACCAATGATGGTGGAGAGCATGTAGAAGGCAGCATCCAGAGCTGAAATATCCAGAAAAGTAGCAGACACGCCACTAGAAGCTAATGTGTGAGAGTTGACCCCCTTCAGTTGCTCAAAAGTCATGAGATCAGAGAAGGTCTGAGACCTGCCATAGGACAAGTAGGAATCCAAAGCCAACCCTGAAGGGAAGGACCATTATCCAGATTTCCTGTCACCAGAGAAGTCACCATTCATACCTTCCGTCTATTGTCTTCAATGTAATTCTTCTGCTTAAAAAGCTATGGGCTGTTGTAAGGGCAAATACACGTTAAAAGCAAGAGTCTATGTTTTCCATGTTGAAAAAAAAAATGAAAAGACTTCCCTCCCTTCCTTTTGCTTAGAGCATTTACCTTAGAAACTTTGTAGTTCTAAGTCCTTGTTCATCGTTTTGACATGCACTCCTTTAAAAACTAGATAGACCTTGGGGCGCCTGGGTGACTCAGTCGGTCAAGTGTCCGACTTTGGCTCAGGTCATGACCTCGTGGTTCATGAGTTCGAACCCCACGTCAGGCTCTGTGCTGATGCCTCGGAGCCTGGAGCCTGCTTCGGATTCTGTGTCTCCCTCTCTCTCTCTGCTCCTCCCCTGCCATGCTCTGTCTCTGTCTCTAAAAAATAAATAAATGTTAAAAAAAAAAAAGTTTAAAAATAAATAAAATGTTGAAGACTAGATAGACCTGTTGTCAGTTTTATGACACTCTGGAGTGTCTGGGTCAAGGGCCTGGGAACCATCTTTGTGAAATGCAATCATCAGCGGAGGTAACTCCCTGTTTCCCAGTTCCCACAGGAGGGTAAGAAGCTGATTTCAGTGGGTACCTTGCTCCAATTTGAAAAGCTACCGCTTGTCGTAAAGATACGAAAAGTTTGTTTCTCTTCCAGGTAAAGCGAATTCGCTGACATGAGTGGTTTCCCCAATTCCCAGGGTAAAGTTAGACAAAAGGTGCTGTCGGGTCCTCTAACTTAAGCACCAGTCATCGGTGACCTTGAGAACATGTGTCTAATGACTTGTATCCTGTACCTTGCTGTATAAGGGAGTGAGACTCTTACGTCTTTGCAATCACTTGGCAGATTCCCTGTGATGTGCATCACATGGTTTAATGCTTAGTCAGTAGTTAAAGTGGATGCTTTCTCTAATGTCCCTTGTGGAGAGATTTTCTGGGTTGGGAAGATGTTTTGTTTTTCATTATATTTTCCCAACACTTTTAAGCAGAATAACACCCAACTACACTTCTTAAATGTGTCTTGACTTGTTGGTTTCCCCTACTGAGCTCCTTAACAGTAATGCCCTGGGTTAGCAAAGCCCCCCAAGAGCATGGAGATGCCTGAGATAGATGCCTGACACAGGCTGAGGCACAGATGGAGTTTAAGCCGATACCCAGATTGCATCCCATTACTCGTGCACATAGGTCCATTCAATGAAAACTTATTTTTTCATGTACCTGACGGTGTGCTAAAAGTCAAATATGGTCCAGGCTACAGCTGTGTTAATTCTTTTTTTATTATTATTTTAAAAAGGCTTTTAACGTTTATTTATTATTGAGAGAGAGAGAGAGAGAGAGAGAGAGAGACAGAGCACGAGCGGGGGGAGGGGCAGAGAGAGGGGGAGGCACGGAATCCAAAGCAGGCTCTGAAGCTGTCAGCACAGAGCCCAACGCGGGGCTCGAACTCACGGACCGCGAGATCATGACCTGAGCCAAAGTGAGTCACTCAACCACTCAGCCACCCAGGCACCCCATACAGCTGTGTTAATTCTTAACCCTAGCATGTATTTTTTTTCTTTTGCTATTTAACAAAGACCATATCTCTATTTATGTCCATGTGATGTATACAGGCAAATACAAGTTAAACAGATTAACCATCAACGGCATCATTTCTTTATATTTGTACAGTGATTTTTTTTTTCCTTTTATCACATGTATGTGTCAACAACAATTTCTGGGATGCAAAGATTTGGTCAGAGGCAAGGAAAAGCTTTCTTGCCACGGAGTTTGCAAACCACAGAGACATAGCTTTCGGCAACAAACCAAAAGTATGCTCTGAAGGGGAAGGATTGAGCTCGGAGGTAAATAGGCAAAACCACACAAGCTCCGTGTCCCTCAAGGAGACTTCTCAGACACAAGTTCCAAACTGCAAGTTTCAGGAACAGAGTGGCAAGTGGGATACAGCTCACTGTTTCCGGTAGCAGTTTCAGGATGTTTCAACTGCTGGAGAGCAAAACAGGATGTGTTGCAGGGGTCTTTTTGCAAATTTGGCTGAATTTTGTGCAAGCGTGTCAGCTCAGGCTTTGCTGACTGGTTTCATTCCTCATGGTCATTTGGCCCGATTAAAAATTTTAGTGTCTCGGGGCACCTGGGTGGCTCCGTCGGTTAAGTGGCTTCACCTAAGGTCATGATCTCGCACTCTGTGAGTTTGAACCCCGCGTGGGGCTCTGTGCCGACAGCTCGGAGCCTGGAGCCTGCTTCGGATTCTGTCTCCCTCTCTCTCTGCCCCTCTCCCACTTGTGTGCACTCACTCTCTCTCTCTCTCTCTCTCTCTCTCTTTCTCAAAAATAAAAATTAAAAACAAAATTTAGTTTCTCTCCCTTGACATAGAGAATCCATCTTGTCTATCAGTGGTTGCTCTCTAATTATTCGGGTCTTTTGCCCTCATACTCATATACGTGGTCTCATTTGAGTTTTACAGATGTCCTGTAGGCAAGGTGGGTGCTGCTTTCTCGTACCTCGGGTGCACACACAGTTGCAAAGAGCGTAGCTTTCTTAAGGATGAACGGGGAGTTAAAACTCCACCGGGCTCCCAGTTCCAGCCCAGAGTTCATTCCCCGCAGCCAATAGCTTCCAAGTTTTGAGGTTTGCCTCAGGAGCAGCTCTTTAAAAGTTAGGCGCAGCTCACTGACGAATGTCTGTGTGTCTCGATAATGACAGATGTGAAGAATGGAAAATCCCAGGGCAGTGAGCTGTTGACAAGATGAAGCCCGGTCTCCGCTGGTAAGCACGATAGGTTTCTCAGGTGGTTCAGCAGTGGCGAGATAGGATCCAAGGTGACACTGACATGATTCTTTTCTCTTGGCGGAGACATTGGGAAGAAGTTAAAAAGCTGGAGGAAGATTTGTTATTCGAAGAGGAGACTTTTCTTGAGAATCTGGCATCCGACGTTGTTTTGCTAGGCTTCCAGGAAATTAATCGTCGGGTTGCATTCCAGCCTTGGGACCCGGGCTGGTAGCAGCTGTTGGCTATTTGGTCTGTCGATTAAAAATACTGCCATTAGAAACCTTTTGCAAATTAAGACAAACACCAGGTTTGTTCCTGTTCTGCTGGGGGAAATACTTTTGCCTTTTCAGCTAAAGCTAATTATCCCCACTTGAGAAAATTACCATCCACGCGCATGATCTGCCTGAGGTCTCTGCGCACCGTCTTCAGAATTGTCTGTTCTTACCTGGAAAGACTCAACAACTACACCGCATGGATAGACCAACAAGCGATAGAACAACTTGCCCCTTTTTGTGTGTGTCTGCACTCAGACATCAGGATTACTGCACTGTGTTATGCTAATGGTCTGTCCCAGAGCTTTTGTAAAATTGCTTCTCTGGGTGGTGGTTTGGAACCACACTGCACTGGGTAGACACGGTTGGCAGAGTTGATCATCTAAATCAAGGAGATCGGTTTTGCTCTGTTCAAAAGTACTCTAGAACCGAACCTTAAAATGAGAATTGGCAGAGTAGGATCATCCAAGAAGGTCATAAAATTTTGAACCAAAAAAAAAGAAAAGTTTCATAAGATTACAGGCTGTTTTGGCTCGCTGAGTGTTTCTTGACTGCAGGCGCTGGGTCCTATTCATCTCTGTATGCTCAACCCTGTTATTGGCACACAATAGGCCTCAAACATATGTTCCTGGTTGAATGTTTACTGAGCTGGAAACGTGTTCATGGAAGCTGGTTTGGGATACACGTAGCAGAGAGAGAGAGACCCTCAGGAAGACTAAGACCACTGTCAAGCTCTTAGAAACACGCTTGGAATTTCATCTCTGTTTTGACTGTGACTTTCCAGAGTGAGTGGTGAATGCCCAGAGGTCAGGCCTGATGGTGATTGGAGAATAGAATGAGAGAACACAGAATGCAGCAGGTCTTAGAGATGGGATGCAAATTGCTATGACGGGTGCTCCCTCCAACCTGCAACAGCTCCTGAAACCTTTTTCTCAGACCCAGGGGGAAAGGTGATCTGTTTTAGCAATGATGGTCATTCATACCCTCATGTGAATCTTGGAGACCTTCGGCTCTTTTACTGTTTCAGCCAGTTTGACCAGAGGACTGTGCTAGTGATGCAAGGCTCACATGCTTGCACAGCAGGCCCTGCCCAGGAAAAACAATTTCCTGGCAAAGCTGCCTAGAGCCCTCTCTAGCAGCCCTTCTAGGCTGTTACCTTGGGTCTCAAAGAGGCACGCTATGGAAATGTGCAAGGGAACCCATCACCACTTTTGAAAACGATGCGCGCATTCAGTGCAGCCCCCTTAGGTTGTGGGTGCACTGGGAGAGGGATCAAAAGATGGGCAAGGAGCTGATAGCCCTATGGGGGAGGGTACAAGACATGTGCCTAATAAACACAAGACAGGATGGAAACCAATGAACCTATGAGAAATATACAAAAAAAAAAAAATAAATAACTGTGAAATCATAGCAGAGAGAGAGGGTACCTCTGAGGATTCTTAGAGGATATCATATTTTGGATAGGCTTTAAATGATAGCTGGAATTTGGACAGGCAGCTTTGGGAGCGAGAGACGAGGAGTTTCCAGACAGAGGAAAGATAATGAGTGAAGTTACTGAAGTGAGAAAGCTCTGACTGTGCTTGGGGATGAGCGAGTGGCTCCATTTGGCTGGAACAGACGTAGGAGGAGAAGGGTACCGAAAGACAAGATTGGAGAATTGTAAGCACCAGACGCGGGCAGCCAGGCCTTATTTGGAGCCAGAATGAAAGGCACATATGGGCGTAGTGGCAGGTCATCATTTTTATCCATAGACGCAAGATTATCGGAACTTGTAAGGAGCTCTCAGCACTCTACCAACAAGATTCTCACCAGCCTCTCCGATTCTTTGCAAAGAAGAGCAGAGACTGTGATCACACTGTTCTCGTTTCAGATGGAAAAGAAGCAAGGTAACGTTGGGACGTGGAACATTAGATGCCAGCTAAATTATCAGAGCAGGGCTTTGCAGTCAGACTGCAAAGTAGCTCCATTCCAAATCGTATCTTGTTTTCAGGGAAGTGTAGCCTTCTTGTTCCGATCTCCAGACCAGACAAGCAACCACTCTGTTCCCAGCATACCACCAACTTTGGAATTCAAGTCCAACGGCTGACCATTTCAGGATACGTTCCTGGGCGGTGAAATCAGGGCAGCCTGACGGAAGGCAGTGGTAGTGACGTTGGAGAACTTGGAGACTTTGTTGATGTGAAGGAGTGACAGGGTGCATATTAGTTCAGGTCCGCCAGGAAGCAGATGTCAAGACAGAGAAGTGCGAGAGATGCATTGAGAGTAATGCCTGTGAAAGATAAAGAGGAGAGGGAGAGAAAGCGGATAGAGAGAGCTGACCATGCTGTAGGCCTGATATCTATGAAGGGAGAGGGAGAAGGAAAGATGATCAGATAGGAAGAAACAGATTTGGGTGAAACTCTGAGAGCATTTTGATCAACCCATTGGACAGCTCTGATCCCAGGATTATCTTGTGGGGAATCCCACATTGGGCAGACATGGTAAGGGTCATTCATTGACCACAGACTGCCAGAAAATGACCTCAGCTCAAACGCTATGGTGGACCTAAGGACAGTGCAGGTGGAGGCTCTCTTCCATGGCTGCCACAGGAGGTGAAGGGAGAGGGGAGTCAATGAATCCAAGTCCCTTGGAGGGTGGTTAGATATTCTTTAATACTACAAACACCATTTGGAGAAATGGATGTGGTACAGCTTTCTTCTCCAATAGTCTCTAACATAAACTCTGCTTGGAGGAGGAGTGTGTGATAAAGTGACACTTTTAAGCCTAGGATTTCATATTCTTTCTTATGCTCTGCTCAGGTATCATGTGTCGCATTGCAGCCTACACTCTAAAACCACTGCTAAAGCTCCTTCTCAGACGATCTCTTCCATAAACCAATATGAACCAACCTAGGACTTAAAACACGGCTGATCGAATGCTGTTGATTCAAAGCCCTGTCCCTAGTACATCATGACTTTGTCTTGGATTTTCTTCCCACCAATTTCTCAATGTCTTTTCCTCTTCTGTGCTTTTCTCATTGAGGATTCTGTCAACCTCACTGTTATAAAATTTTTAGTC
The DNA here is from genome assembly GCF_014898765.1 of Herpailurus yagouaroundi. Taxonomy (NCBI): domain Eukaryota; kingdom Metazoa; phylum Chordata; class Mammalia; order Carnivora; family Felidae; genus Herpailurus; species Herpailurus yagouaroundi. The sequence goes on along the minus strand of NW_024412400.1, from coordinate 79,164,938 downwards.
TTCCTTCTTTTCCTCCCTTTTTAAAAAAAATTATTTGCCACTTTATTGAGGTATAATAGATGTACAATAAACTGCACCCATTTAAAGCATAAGAGGGGACACGTTTGGACATATAGATATATCCTATAACCACATCACAATTAATATTACAAAGATTCTCATCTTTCCAAAAATTTTCCTCATGACATTTTGTAATATGTCTTTCTCTCTACTCTTATTTGCAGGAAGCCGCTGATTAGCCTTCTGTAGATTAGTTCTCATATTTTAAGAATTTTATACAAATGGAATCATGCACTGTGTACTCTTTTTTTGTCTGGCTTTTCATATTCAATATATTTTGAAATTTATCCGTGCTGCGGCATATATCAATAATCTGTTTCTTTTTATTGCTGAATATTGTTCCATTGTATGGATTTGCCACAAATTGTTTGTACCGCCTTGATATTAAACAGGTGGAGCCCAATTTTTGGCTGATGCAAATAGCACTGCTATGAATATTCATATACAACTCCGATTGTGAATATATACGTTCATTTCTTTTGAGGAAATGCTTAGGAGTGGAATGACTGGGTTTCACGGTAGGTGTGCGTTTAACTTTTTGAGTAGTTATAACATTTTATATTCCCACCAGCAGTGTATGAGAGATCGGGTTGCTCGACATCTATATCAATATTTGGAATTATCTTTTGTATTATTTTTTAATTTTTTGAGAGAGAGAGACAGGAAGGGAGAGAGAGAGAGAGAGTGCAAGCTGGGGAGAGGGGCAGAGCGAGACAGAGAGAATCTCAGGTACAGGCTCCACACTCATTACGGAACCTGACAAAAGAGTCGATCCCACGCCCCAGGATCATGACCTGAGCTAAAATCAAGAGTTCAGTGACCAACAGACTGAGCTACCAGGTGCCCCTATTTTTTAAACATTTTTAGCCATTCTAGTCAATGTATAATTGTATCTCATTGTGATTATTTTAGAGTTTTTTTTTTATTGATTGATTTTGAGAGAGAATGTGTGTGTGTGAGCAGGGGACGGGCAAAGAGACAGCAACGCTCATCCCCCCAACCAGCCTCCCCGCTGCCCTTCCCGACCCTGAGGGGGGGGGGGGGCTCAACCTCACAAACCTCGAGATCATGTCCTGAACTGAAATCTAGAATTTCAGACGCTTAACAACTGACCCACCCAAGTGTCCCTGTCATTATTTTGCATTTAATAAGTCACTAGTGAAATTAGACATTTTTTTCATAAGTTTATAAACCATCTATATATCTTGTTCAGTGAGGTGCCAGTGGAAATTCTTTGCACATGTAAATAAATTAGGTTGTCTTCTCCCGTTTGAATTGTAACCCTTTTTTGTATTTTCTGGATAAAAGCCTTTTGTCAGCTATATATCATGCAAGTGTTATCTCCTAATCTGTGACTTCACTTTTATTCTCTTAACAATATCCTTTGAAGAATGGGACACCTGGGTGGCTCAGTGGGTTAAGCATCTGGCTCTTGGTTTCAGCTCAGGTCGTGATTTTGCAGTTTGTGAGATCGAGCCCCGAGCTGGGCTCTGTGCTGACAGCGCAAGCCTGCTTGGGGTTCTCTCTCACCCATTCTCTCTGTTCCTCCACAACTCACACATACACAGGACCCTGCGCTCTCTCAAAATAAGTAAATAAGCTTAATAAAACCCCACAATATCCTTCAAAGAGCAATCTTGATGACATTCGACATGCCTATGTTTTTATTTCATAATAAAGCATATTTTGTGCTTTCAGTGTACTATGTAAGAAGTCCCTAACTAACTTAAGGTCACTAAGACTTTTCCCTTCCAAATGTTTTATAGTTTTAACTCACAATTAAGTCTATATTTCATGTGAGCTAATTCTTTTCTATTGTGGTAAGAGTTGAAGTTAACTGGTCTTGCAAAGGGCTATCAAACTGTACCCGCACATGTGTCGACAATGTATCCTTTCCCCTATGTAATTTCATCTGCGTTTTTGTCAAAAACGCAGAAAATGCCTACATGTAGCTACATGTGGGTGGAATTCTATACTCTAGTCTGTTGCATTAATAGGTTTCTCTAACTTTATGCCAATTCTGTACTGTCTTGATCATTATAGATTCATAAGTTCTGGAATTGGGTGGTATTAAGGACTTTATGCTTGCTTTTCAAATTTGTTTTGGCCCTCGTAGGTCCTTTGAATTGCCATACAGATTTTGGAATTGTCTTGAAATGTTATATTTGTATTAAAAAACGCTTCCTGGGGTTCTAATTGGGATTGCATTGAATCTATAGAGCAGTTTAGGAAGAATTAACTTCTTAAAAATATTGAGCCTTCCAATCTATGTGTGTGGTATATCCCATTCCGTTAGGAGCTCTTTTACATGCCTCGTTGTTTTGTGGTTTTCAGTGTTTTCAGGTTTTCAGTGGTTTTCAGCTTTGCACATCTTTTGTCAAACTTATCCGTAACGACTTCATATTTTGAGGATATGATAAGCTGCTGTTTTTAATTCTATTTTATGGTTGTCCATTGCTAACTTACAATTAATTTTTATTGCTTCTAAACCACTTTTATGAAGACAACATGCATTCTACAAATTTGATAAACTCAAGTTTGTCAAGAACTTACCAGTTCTTGTAGCTGTTTTGGAGATTCCTTAAGATCTTCTACAAATACATTATACCGTCTTCCAATAATGATAATTTTGCTTCTTCTTTTCTAATTTGTATGGAAATTTTTCCTCCTTTATTGCACTGGCTGGGACTTCCAGTACAACACTGAAGAAAAGCATTGAGAATAGGCGTTCTTGCTTTTTCTCTGATTCGATCTTCACTGTCAAATACGATCTTAGTCAAAAGCTTTTTATAAAGGCTCTTCATAAGTTTGAACAAGTTTCTTCTATTTCTAGGTTGCTAGGAGTTCTTAATCATGGGTAGACATTAAATTCTGTCAAAGGCTTTTTCTGTGTCTGTTGAGATAATCATGCAGGTTTTCTTTTTTAGTCCACTAATACAGTAAATTCCACCGATTGGTTTTCAGATGTTAAAGGAGACTTGTATTTCTGTGATAAACCTTACCTAATCATCATGTGTTGACCTCTTTCTATTCTGCTAAGTTTTGCTAAAATTTTGTTACGAATTTTTGTATCAGGAGGGGTGTTTGTTTACCCTTTGTTTGTTTGTTTAATGTAATATCTCTGTCTAGTCTGGGTATCAAGGACAATGTTGGCTTCATGGAATGAGTTCCGAAGCGTTCTCCCTGCTTTTATTTTCTGGAAGGTATGATGGAGAATTGTCATCATTTCTTCTTTTAATGCTTGGTAGAATCCACCATGAAACCATCTGGGCATGGTGATTTTTTTGGATGGTTTTTATTGATTCAGTTTCTTTAATAAACCTGGGTATATCTGGGTTTTCTTTTCTTTTTAGTGAACTTTGGTGGTTTGTGTTTTTCAAGGCATTTGTCCGTTTCAAATACTGTGTCAAAGTCACTGGCATAAAGTTGCTCTTAGTATTTACTTTTTATCCTTTTAATATCAATTAAAATCTACAGTGATGCTCTTTTTTTTCCCTTTCTTCCTACCTTTTCCTGATCAGTATGGCTAGAGGTTTACCAATTTTAACACTTTCTCAAATCATTGATTCTATTATAATTCTGGTTTTCATTTCATACGCTTTCACTTTTACTATTTCTTGTCTCTGGTTCATTTGGTCTCTTTAAGAAAATGTTGTTTCAGATGAGAGGACAAGCAGGTCTTGTGACTCTATCACAGCCCCAAACAAAGATCCTCTGTTCGTTCACATTGTGCTGAAATCATCATCTCTGCTTCCACTCTTTGCAAACACTAGAGATTTAATCAGTAATAATACTCTAAGTTGAAAGTGTGAGATACGTTGAGTGTGGGCAGATGCATTCTGCTGGGGTAAGAAAGGAGTTGAAAGTAGGTCCAAACAAAGAACCAGAGGAGTGATTAGAAATCTTAATTCACAAAAGAGAAGATGCTCAGAATAAGGGTCACAAACACAATTCTCCCTTATTTAAAGAACTGTTTTATGGAATAAGTGTTAGACTTCTTGGTGGTTTTGAGTATCATTGGATCAATGGGTCCAAGTGAGAGAAGCTATTTTTTGTCCCAGAGTGCCCCAGAGTGATTTTTGCCGAGATGGGTGTGAGGTCTCAGTTCCTGGAGGAAGTGAGCAGAATTAACATTTAAATACTTGTTGAACTTGTAATTTCCATCCCTGAGGTCAGACAGGCAGCTGTTCAATCCCACTGTCAACACACACCAATTGACTCCACTGTGACCAGTTAGGTAACCTGACTCCCAGCTTTCTCACATGTAAAGGGCAGTAATAAACATGCCTGTTTTATAGGGTTATAAAAAATTACATGAGGTATTGGGTGAAAAAAAATGTTTAGCACGGGATCTGGTATACAGGACGTACTCTCTATATTTTGATGTGTTTGTTTATTATTAGCATGTGCTGAAGTCATAGTTATACAACTTTGGAACCGGGGGAAGCCTTATAGGTCATTCAGGCCAAACGGATTACTTGATGGATGGGGAAGGTGAAGCAAGGAGAAGCGGCTTGCCCAATATCACACAGTTTACCATTCGATCAAATCTGGAGCCCAGGTATGTAGACTGTCTGGTCCGTTGACCTTGCCTTTGCTCCACATCACACATGCACAATAGGAGCTGGGGACAGGAAAGTCAGTTCGAGATTCTCATTTCCATTGGTGTGCTGTGTGATTCCTGGCTCGTCCTTTCTTCTCTCCAGATCTTAGTTTCTTCGTCCATAAAATGGGCACATCACCATACTTCTTTAAAAAAAATTTTTTTTTAAAGGTTTGTTTATTTTTGAGAGAGACACGGAGTGCGAGTGGGGGAGGGGCAGCGAGAGAGAGGGAGGCCCAGAATCCGAAACAGGTTCCAGGCTCTGAGCTGTCAGCACAGAGCCTGATGTGGGACTTGAACCCACAAACCGCAAGATCCTGACCTGAGCCAAAGTCAGAGGCTTAACCGATTGAGCCAACCCAGGGCCCCCCCCCTCCCTTTTTTTGATGTTTAATTATTTTTGAGACAGAGAGACAGAGGAACAGCACCATATTTCTAAAGGCCTTTCTAGGGTTCAGTGTTTTGTGTTTTTTTCAACGTTTTTAATTTTATTTTTGGGACAGAGAGAGACAGAGCATGAACGGGGGAGGGGCAGAGAGAGAGGGAGACACAGACTCGGAAACAGGCTCCAGGCTCCGAGCCATCAGCCCAGAGCCCGACGCGGGGCTCGAACTCACGGACCGCGAGATCGTGACCTGGCTGAAGTCGGACGCTTAACCGACTGCGCCACCCAGGCGCCCCTGTGTTTTAAACAAGTAATTTGAGCTAACGTGGAAGGAATTGGTAGGCTGGAATTGTTTTCCTCAAGCAAGCATTTCCGTTCTTTTGCTCCCGATGATGAAAAAAAAAAAGGGGGTGCTTTTGTTTCATGTTACATTTTAAAAGGAAATCTATCGTTCATTTCTAATCTTGTTTGTTTGCAGCTGTGTTGAGTTAAATAGCACACTAGGCTTAAGGCAAGCCGGCCGGCTTCCTGGGAAAGCAGTATGAGGGTTGCTACTTTGTTTTCCTTATCTCCCTTGGGGTACTGATTACACAGCCTGCCTCCCGCCCTGTCCCTGTCATCAGCTTAGGGATTTGCAGAGACCACGCTGTTTCTCCAGCTCCAGGGACCCCCCCCCCCACCAATTTAGAGATAATTACTCATCCCGACTGTTCCCCAGTGGGTGGGAGGGCTGATTCCGCTTGCCTGCCTCATTCCTCCACAAAAGAGAAGCAATATTCTGAAAAGATGTGTCATTTAACGCTCCTGCCTCCCAACTTCTTTGGCTGCAGTGAAACGGGGAAGTTTTTCCTTTTCTCGTGTTCATTTTGCAAGGTTTTCTTTGTTGTCACTGTAAATGGATACGTAGCCTGTCGAGACATGTGTCTTCCTTCCAGAAGGTACTTGCTGAGCACCTACTCTCTGCCCAGTGCCCTGTTGAGACTCTGTGCCCTGCCTCAAGGAGTACAGAAACCGGAAATGGTGGGAAAATGAGCAACTCTCGGGCTTAAGGTAGTATTTTAATTAATATAAATTGAGTGCTAAGAGAATATGGTGTAGGGAGACATGAACTCTGCCTGGAACTCGGGAAAGGCTTCCTGGAAGTGGGAGAATTCATGATGGAAAGAAAGGTAGAAGACAAATGAGCAGAAAGGACGGTTTGGGCAACAAATTTCTTGACCAGATTTCATAACCTCTATTAGCTGAATGTCAACTCTGTAGCATGCCCTATGCTAATTAGATTTTGCAGGATTTACTTGAGAGAGGGAAAAGACTAATCTAGTGGTCAACGACAGCATCCTTCCTGGATGAGGGCTGTTGCTCATTTTCAGTAGAGACATGGAAGCAGTCCTCCCTAAGGTTTCCAGGGGCTCAGAGGAAGAGTAAAGAATGTGGGAGGTGTATCCTGCCTTTCCAAGTGCAGTCAGGGGATCTCGACCTCAACACCACAGACATTTTTGCCCACCTAACTAATTCTTTGTTATGGCAGACTGTCCTTCGAGTTATAGAATGTTTCCCAGCATCTCTGGCTTACACCCACTAGATGCCAGTGGCAATCTCTCCACGGTTAAGACAACTGGAAATCTCTGCAGATGTTGCCCAACGTCTCCTGGTAGGCAAAGTCACCCTGGCGGAGAACCACGGCGAGACGCAGTTTGATATGTTGGAGAGATCGTAAAACTCAGGAGCAAGAGAATTGAGTCTCTTCTTTGTGGTTCGGACGTCAGTTTCCCCATTTGAAAAAGAAAGGAATTGTACTGTATTCATTCATCCACCTGTGCATGTGTTCCTTCAACTCAATCGGCAAGTCGTAAGCGCTGCTGTGTGCCAGGCATCCTTGTGGGTGTTACAGATGGAACGGTGAGTGGGAACAACAAGATCCGTGCCCTCATGTTGCTTACACTTAAGTCATAGGAGGCAAGCAATAAACACACAAGCACAAAAAATATAATAGAATCAGCAGCATGGCCAGTACTAGGAAGAAAATAAAATAGAGCGATCTTCTACAAAGTGTCTGAAAGTAGGGAGGTGTTCTCTGCGGAATTATTCTCAGGTGGCATTTGAGCCGAGACCTGAGTGGCATTTGAGCGGAGCCATCCATGTGAAGCCCAGGGGAAAGAACGCTCTAGGCAGAGAGGACAGGAAGCACAAAAGCTGTGAGGTGGCTATGAGCTAGGCCGCTCCAGAGGGTGGTGAAGAGTAGGGAGAATGCCAGGAGGGGTCTGAAGGGTAGACGAGGGTCAGTTCCTACAGGGCTGTGTGGACCAGCTAAAGGAGTCTGCACTATGCTCTACTTGCTACAGAATGCTATTGGGGTCGGGGTGGGGGGAGGGTTGTAGCAGGAGAATGATACAACCTGATTTATTTTCATGAAGCTCATTCTGCTTACTTTGGGGGATAATGGATCTTAAGGGGATACGAATGGAAGCAGGAGACCAAGGGGTGAGGTGGTTTCAGTAGGTCAGGAGAGAGGGGGGGATGGCTTAGCCTAGAGATATGGTAATGGAGATACAAAGAAGAGGGCAGAGTTTGGGGATATCTCTTGGAGGCAGAGCCAACCGGATTTGCTGGTGGATTGAATGTGAGGGCTAAGAGGGAATGGGTTGCAAGGAGAATGCCTGGGCTTTTGGCCAGAAGAACTGGGGCAGGGGTGGGGGGGGGGGATCATTTTGCCATTTACTTATGGGAGGAAAATCGATTTGAAAGCGAAAAGCAATAGTTCGGGATGAGTCTAAAATAATTTCCAACCAGAAAATTCAATTCTGTGATGGAATTTAGTATTGCCCTTCTTTTATTTTCTCCAGAGACCTCAGTCTACCTCTGAGTAGACGCACATATATCACAGATGCACACATACAAAGCTATAGCAAAGGCAAAATGAGAGAGACAATGGCATAGCAGGAAACCGGGGTGGTTTCCAAACTATCTCATGCATGCAGAGATAGTCTCATGCCTGACAGGCAACAAGGGTCTTTGGAAAATCATGTCGGAGGAGATCTTGTCAATGGGAGGTTTTGCCATCAAGAAGCCTAATGAGGCTTAAAGATGATAATTCATTAGCCGTCTTCAACATGCCCCACTCTGCTGCCTGGTAATTATTGAGTAGCTACGGACCAGCTCAGAAATATAGTGACAGGACCGTTTGCTGCATCCTTCAAATCCCAAAGCTGTAATCATCTAATGAAGGCTACAAGAAGCAAACAGTGGAAAATAATAGTAATACATTTGCTTCCCCCTGAGCCTTTTAGCCAGGTTTCCAGAGTCTATGGTGAATAGATTCACTGGAAAATTTGGTTCTGTCTAGGGTGCAAGGCTACGGTCGTCTAACAGCTACAGGACAAATGGTACTACTTGGACATGAGGTGGAAAAGCAGGTAGCTATTTTCTTTTAGCCTAGGAGAAAGTAATCCTTCGGCTTGGACCCTAGTAGGAAAGTAAGAAATTGAGAGCAGGCATGGACCTTCCATGAGGCTTGGGGTTTTCAGGACTCCAAAATAAGAATGGGCTTCTCTCTACAGCTGGCATAAGGAAGACATCGCCAGCAGCCTTAGATCCATTCCATCCAGCACTGAAATGGAGAGACCCCAGGGAATGGTGACAAGTGAAAACCGCAAAACTCTCAGCACGTACGGCTTTATCCACCCCCCCCACACCAAGAGTCTTGAACAAGCTTGAGCATGGCTTCTGTTAGCTGGAGGCCATATCCCTGGGATAACAACTCCAGTCCCCTTTAAATGGCCACCTGACAAAGCTCAAAGCTGCGCAAAGAATTTACTATTTGTTCCAGCCAATACCTGACTCTAAGCCCCTGACCTCACTTTTCTTAGAGGATTTACGTTAGAAAACTTGCAATTGTGAATCCTTTCTTCGTCCCTTGAGACGTATCTTCTGCAATCCAGAAATATCTGTCCCGAGGACCTGGGAGCCATCCCTTGGAATGCAATCAGCAAGAAGATAGAGCCAGGGCCTCCCCATCTCTGTGGGCGGACGGGAGCCAGCCTAACTTTGACAAAAGCCACAGAGGCCTCAGCACATGGGCCACCCGCCCTTAGTGTCCTTTGGTACTTCTCCTTCGGCACACCCCAGCATTTAAAAAGCCTCCTGTTTCTTGTTCGGTGGGGTTGAGCTCAGTTTACACACTGGAGTCTCTCCCCTTGGTAGGGGAGCTCCGATAAAGTCCGTCTTGCCATTTTTAACAAGGGTCCTGTGTGAAGTTTTTCTTTTACTCAAGCTCAGGTTCCGGGACTTGAAAGACACAGGAGCAAGTCTGGGCTCACACTCTTCTACTGACATCGCTATAGACAAAGGACTCCTTTGCCTGAAGCTTTAACTTTGTAAGTGCAAAATGAGGGTACTAAAATATATTTCACGTTTCTAAGTGGTTGCGATCATAGAACTGCATAATGCTTTAGAAATGCTCCAGTGCTAGAAAATATGAGAGGTTTTTATAGTGGATACATTTTAGATCAGGGCAATCTTTGAAAAGAAGGTACTGCTGACTCACAACTAGCCAATGACAGGGAACATCCTGTGCCGGGCCCCTAATTTATTTTCTTCTCTCTTCTTCCTCGTAAGTCAAGCACCGAAACCCAAGATTTATACCACCCTTGAAAACATACCGGTCTTGGGTTTAGGAACTACATTTTTGCGACTGTATTTTTTTGCGATTGTGTGTCTTTACTAAGTGCCAATATGGTACCCGGTAGGGACAACCCACTGACTTGATGGCAGCCATTTCTGCACTGGCAGAGGTGAGTTGGTGAGTGCCTGACAGGTCACCCAACAAAAGGTGATAAGAAAGAGGCCCAGACTGAGGTCAAGTCAGGAGAATGGTGTCTGCCTTCCCTCCCTGCCAGAGATTAGCCGTCTTCCCTTCTATGATGCTACAGCTGTTGTGTAGGTGAGCAGTGACCTTCTAAGCGTGAGCTCCAGTCCCTGCCTTCTTGCCCTTGTGCACTGGCGGGCATTGAAACCCCTACCTCTCTTCCCTGAGTCAAGTGGAGAGACCAGGAGAGGCCAAGAGAAGTTTCTGCTCCTGGGGCTTGGGAGGTACCATGCCGGGGTGGGCGCTAGCCTAGCGTGCTCCCTCACTTAAGTTACAGTCCTGACCTGCTTCCTGCGATGCTTGCTCAGTTAACACAAATAGACTTTTCTGCTCCAATTTCCATCCGAGGCTGCAGGTGTATAAATCCTAGCCATTTTGACTAAGCCTAGACACTCTGCCTGTGTCTTGCCATTCCCCTCTTCTTGGGGCACCAGATCCTGTCCGTCTCTCCTCCCCACCCCCAGTTAGTCTGGGGGTTCTGCTCAAACAAGCAGCTCATGGGGACTATGCCACCCTGCTGTCTTACTTACCAGAGATCACCTCACTTTTGCCTGCGGGCTCCTACTTCACGCCCTACCTGTCAGGCTGGATCCCTGTTCTGGATCCACCAGCTCAGCTGAGCTGGGTGTTGACATTCCTGCAGATGACACAGTTTGAGCTCTCAGCCACACGGTCCCAGTCAGCTTGCACGTCAGAGAAGTTCCCATAGTGCTGCCCCTGCTCTGTGTTCTCCGCCGTTAGCTTCTCACAGGGGCCTCGAGGGGAGATCTCAAAAGATCTTACATAAAGTCTGGCTTTGGGCAACTTTTTCTGGAACTTCTGACTGACTCTGACACACAAATCTCCCCCCCCCCCCATTGCTTTTCAAACAGCCGCCTCTTCTCTGACGAAGACAAAGTGTCTTGATTTTGCCAACCCACATCTCCGCTCCTACTTCCCTCCTAAGCATGGGAGAATTTTAATTTGAAGGGCAATTCAATACATTATCAGTTCTGAGACCTCCTGTCGTCAGGGTTCCAGTAGCTTGTATTGTATTTAAAGTACTTGATGGAGGGGCGCCTGGGTGGTGCAGTCGGTTAAGCGTCCGACTTCAGCCAGGTCACGATCTCGCGGTCCGGGAGTTCGAGCCCCGCATCAGGCTCTGGGCTGATGGCTCAGAGCCTGGAGCCTGTTTCCGATTCTGTGTCTCCCTCTCTCTCTGCCCCTCCCCCGTTCATGCTCTGTCTCTCTCTGTCCCAAAAAATTAAATAAACGTTGAAAAAAAAAAATTTAAAGTACTTGATGGAATGCTAATTTGATCTTGGCCAATCCTTTTATTGGACAGAGCTGAGCAACTTCACTGAGTTTAACACTTAAATATATCCTTCGAAGCCCTGACGAAAACAAAGGCCTACGCTGAGATTGCAAAGAAACACAGTGCCAGCTGAATGAATGCCTTTGAGATGAAGGGCCTTCCTTCGGAGCCTCAACTGGAAGAGGTACCCTGTGGGTGTTTAATCTTCATGGGGAGCAGGTGGTGCTGCAATTCAGATTTCAGTCCTTCCTCTTTTTTTGTGTGAAATGCAGTACTTAAGGTAAATGCATCAATAATTAAGCTTAGCGCCTTTAAGTTTTTCTAACTATCACAAGGAATGGTGATAACAGCTGAGGGGTACTGTCCCATGATTGAGTCACCGGGCAACTCTTTACCCTCTCCCGGACTCAATTCACTCATATGTACAATAGAGGTATTGGGTAATATCTTTCAAGCCGTTCCCACTCTACGATTTTGGTGGGGGGAGGGGGGAGTCCATTGGCCTCATTACTCAGCATTGTTGAAACTTGAGTTTAAATCCAAGCCAGAGTTTGTGTCTGTCTTCAGATCACTCTTGGCTACACACTTTCTAAATTCCAAACTCGCTATTCACTCATAAAAATTATTAGACTCCACATATGCATAAGACTAAATTTGTTGCAGTTGGTGGAAAGTTGTTGTGGAGTCGAATGTGATTACCTTCTGGGATCTGTTGCTTTGGGTCCCCCCAAGACTGAGCCAGCTCCCCCCTTCACAGAACAAACCTTCAGACCCGATTACAATATTGTTCCTCCTTCAGAGAGATCCGCAAGAAGCAGAGGGCAAGGGAGACGATTTCCACCTTGAACTCTGACCTGCACGGATGGGTTTCCATTCTTCTCGATATGAAAGAGACTTTGGAAGTCCTCTGATCCATTCTACCCCCTTATTTTACAGTAAGGAAACCAAGACTCAGAAAGGAGAAGTAAAGTAGTTAGAACATTGCTGGTTAGAACCGAAGCACACAGAGAACTGACTCTGCCACTTGTTAGTTGTGTGACCCCATCAAATTACTTAATATTGGATGCCGCCATTTCCTCATTTACAAAGAGGTTATAATAAGCACCAATTTCATAGAGTTTTGCAAAGGATCGATGATAAAATGTAAACAAACATGTAGCGGAGTGCCTAGCATAACTTAAACACTCAATAAATGTCAAATGTATTTATCCCAGTGCTTTGGGACCCACCTCCCCATCTCCTGCTCTCTTTGATTATACAATCAGAGCTTTTATTTTATGGCTCTAGAGAAAAGCTAAGTGAAAAATGACAGTGTCTTCCGTGTCAAGAATGGTTGATTTTCTTGAGATGAAACAGCTAAAAACAAAAATTAAGGTGAGACCGATGGCTAGACTTTGATGTAAATAAACAGTCTGAGCATGAAGATTGCTGGTAACTGGCTCCTAATTACAGAGGTTGCTGGAGGAGACATCGGGATAATCTTACAGAAACAGTTACAGAGGGCAGAAGAGGGCTGTGCTAAATGAGGCATAGGATGTGCAGGGTGTGGAGACAGGTGGTGGTCCTGGCATGTGATTAGGAAGGGGAGTGGTAAGGGAGGTGTCTGCCATAGTCAGGCAATGGTGGTGACATTGGGCAGCAGTCTCGGGATGTCAGATGCAGACGTGAAGAGGGCACTGGAGCGAGAAGGCAGAGTTTCAGTCCGAAAGGCATTCAAGAACTCAAGGGCTGGTTCAGAAGTTCCAGTGGGGAAGTGCCTGATGGCTGTCGACTGAGGAAGGTCACCCTCCATGTCCAAGCATCGGAGAAATATCCCTGAAGCGGTAAGTGGGGAAAGGGACCGCCTACTTGAGTAGCTGAAGAAGTGCATGGAATCTTGTCCTTCGATCAGGGCTCATACATTATTGCCAGATCCTCTTCTTGTTCATCTGAAACAGAGAGGTATTGGTATGCTTTCCAGAGAGGCCAAGGGGGGCCCAGCCAGGGACCGAATTTATGGACCAATGATATGGCATGGGGCTTGGTCAGAAGATTAAGACAGAAATACACCAGTTAGGGGTCGTGGACATAAGCAGGCTGTCTTGATGCTGGGTACCCTGCGCTCTTGGCATGGGAAAGCTTAAATCGCCGCCCCCCACCCCCCCTACACTGATAGGATTGGTCTTTGGGGTCAGATATGAGACCATGTCAGTAGGGGGCTAGTGAAAATGGGGTGCGAGGAGGTACGGATAGCAGCTGCTAGGACCGGAGAAGTGGGGAGCAGTAGTCTGTTGAAACTCTTTCTGCACGTACCTTGCACACATCTCTGTTACAACGACCATAATAATCTACCCCATGACCGTGACCATCTTCTGTCCAGTTCTCTAGACAACAAAATATTTAAGGCAGAGATTTCGAAAGACCGCAGTTAAGAGCATTCACTCTCAAGCAACACAGCATGGATTCACATTCCAGCTCTACCAGTCTCTAGCTGTGGGACCTCAGGCAAGTTTCTTGAACTTTCTAGGTCTCAGTGTTCTCATCTGTGAAACGGGGATAATAACCTTCCTCACACTGGTGCAGAGACAATTACATTAGTTAATAAAGCAATGAGATGGTTCCTAGCATATGGTGAATGTTATGTAAGTATGAGTTAAATAAATAATCGCGTACCTTTGTCCCCGGCCCTTGGAATGGTGTTCATTTTCAGTGTTTGATGAATGATTGTTAAAGTGAAAAATTAAACGACAAGGCTGAACATTTTGCCAAGCGGTGGTTGGAACGCTAAAGTCCTGGAATACAATCTGTGACCTCACCTTAACCCAAGACACCAGCACTGTGGGGTGCTGAATTGGGTAAGGTAGTCCCAGCATCCAGCTATGGAGGCAGCAGAGTGGTCACCATGAATTAAGAGTGGTCACACAAGCATGATTAATCCCATGAATTAATAATAATAATAATCCTATGAATTATTCCATCCCATCAGGCCTCCACAGGAAACAATGGCTGTTGGTCTCCCAGCTCCTACCCCACCCACCTTCTTTCTTTATGAGGCTCCAGGCGCAGATACAGATAGAATGACAAGGGCCTCGCGAGGAGAATATCTGCGTGCATAGCCTCTTGAGCACAGGAAGCATGGCTTCTTGTCAAAATGTCACTTAGTTCCAGGAGACAAGGCCTCAGCTTCCCCTCTGTTTCAAACAAGATCATACCCCCCACTTCATGGGGCTCTGGTGAGGATAAGAAGAAACCGTATGGGAGAAAGTATATTGAAAGAGTATTTAATGTACAAATGCAGCGCACATAATTTAAAATTGCACTATTTACATAGCCAATAGGTAGTTTTGTTTTGTTTTGTTTTGCTTTGCTTTGCTTTGCTTTGTTTTGTTTTATGTTTGTATTCAGCACTCCTGCCCAACACACATCATGAATTATATTGTAGAGGGTTTGTATGAAACTAATAGAGTTCAGTTGCTTTTTGAATCTGAGTACATACATCTAGGTATTAACTGAGTCAACATAAAGCACTTCTAAAGGTTTCTTACCCTGGTAAGTACTATGTAAGTAAAGGCTGATGTATATGCAGAAATGACAGTGTAGGGGAGAGTTCTGGACCACACAGAATGTTCTGTGGAAAGTTTTGTGGTTCCTACCCAGGACTCAAGATCTGGCTCTATATTTCTGTTTCCTTGTTATTAAAATGCTGATGTTCATACTTATTCTGCCTACTTGATACATGGGGTAGTGTTGAGAGTCACAGTTGGTGATTGAGTTGGTGAATGAGTTTTATAAACTATAGTGTACTGGATAAATTTTAGACATTATTCATCTTGTGTGTGTTCGCCTGTTCATTTCTTTTCAAACATTTCTATTGCTTATTCTCTTCCTCTCTCCCTCTCTCCCCCTCCCCTCTTGCAGTTGGAACACAAAATATCAGTCAGGGTGATTAATCAGTTTCTAGCTACCTTTTATAGTATTTGCTTTAAAATGTACCTTATAACTACCAGGGCTTGGAAATATGTAATTGCACACACACACACACACACACACACACGCACATTGAAGCTCTGATACTTGCTGTCCAAAAGGAATCAAATATCCAGCCTGAGCGTGAGCAAAACAATGAACTATTCGACCTGGAGTGATCGTTCTGACCTGCAATGTATTGGACTTGATCAGCTGAGCTGGGAATAGGAGTTAGCCATTAATAGGATTAGAAAGATTATCTAAGACTTTGCTTCATAACCTGCATGTTGAAATCTGTATTGGTTTTTCAGACACTGAACCCACTGTGAACTTTTGCTGCCCGTCAGAGCGGCTTCCTCAAGTTTCTCTATTCAGAGTGGAGTCGAATGGTATTTAAAACAGCAGTTTGCCCCCATTCTGGTTCCTTTTTCCAGGAGAAATGAATGGGATTCAAGGTTGAGTGGGAAAAACAAGATGGCGGCCATAAGCTGTTGACACTAGTCAAGCTCTAACGCGCAGCATGACATTGAACGTACACTGGAACACCAGTCCTGATCCCAGGGCTGCCACTACCTAGCTGTGTGAACTTGGAAAAGCCACATGGACTCTCTGAACCTCAGTTTCTTCATCTGCGAACTGGAAAGAATAGCACCAGCCCCACCTATTTCAAGTTTGCTCTGCATCTTGTATGTGATCCTGTCCTTTGTTAACCAGGCCATGCAGACAAACCCAAAGGACTATGAAAACACCTAGATCTTCTAATAAAGAAAGTGATGGCTTTATCCTGCTTGGGAAGGGGGGGGGATATTTATAATGTAAAGTTCAGTTTTCAGAGAAATTGAAGGCAATTATTGATCAGTTTGGGTCTCGATGTCAGCTAGAATCATTGCTGGAAAAGAGAAGCCCGCTTTCAACTTTTCCCAAACTTTGCTGGGGGATCAAAACCATGGATCCCTTTGAGATCTTTCATGCATTTCATGCGTTGAGGATAGCTACAAGATAACAGATTTCTGGGGACACAATCATGAGCAACAAGGAAAGTTTCCTGAAACTTGAAAGTCCTTGTCCCCGGACTTTGACAGAGCTGTGGCAGTCCTGCGGGAGCATTTTCCTGACTCTGCCTGGTGTAGCAAAGCGAATGGGCTGTGCAGGTTTATCCTGAGGTGGATTGGGGTTGACAAAACTGCCAAGAGTCCTTCCCTCTGGAAAACTAAGAAAACGGCTTTCCTTCAGGATCCACAAAGTTTCCTTCCTTGGGCTTCCAGCTGTGTAGCATTGCCCTTAAGAGACTTCCTCTCTAGCACTGCATTTGCTTCTTGCTCCTCTGGTCCGGGTGCCACACTGAGTACACTTGCTAGGCACGCACCTGCCAGGAGCCCACATCATCTAGGAGGGGCACACTTACGGCCATGTATGGCCTTCTGGCTGCAGTGACAATTGTCTCTACAGGCACGACTGGGATCACAGAAGGGTCTGATAGTCAGTGAGTACGTTGAATAATAAGCCATAGTTACTCTTCTTCTTTCCCTTCCGCTTATTTTGGATTCCTTTCTCAGTCACCTCTCTCTGCCTCTCCTGCCTAAGCCCCAAGACAACCTCTAACAAGAAAATCTAACAAAATGGATGGTCCTTACTTTTGGAATCAGTTCTGTTTCATTGATCTATGTGTCTGTTTTGGTATCAGTATCATACCGTTTTGATGACTACAGCTTTATCATATAGCTTGAAATCTAGAGTTGTGGATGCCTCCAGTTTTGTTTTTTGTTTTCAGGATTGCTTTGGCCAATCAGAGTCTTTTCTGGTTCCATACACGTTTTAGGACTGTTTGATCTATCTCTGTGAAGAATGCTGGTGGTATTTTGATAGGGATTGCATCAGATGTGTAGATTGCTTTGGGAAGCATAGATTTTTTTAAGTCTATTTATTTATTTTGAAAGAAAAAGAGAGAATGTAAGAGGGGCAGAAAAGAGAGAGGGAGAGAGAGAATCCCAACCAGGCTCTGCACTGTCAATGCACAGCCCGATGCAGGGCTCAAACTCGCAAACAGTGAGATCATGACCTCAGCCAAAACCAAGAGTTGGATGTTTAACCAACCGAGTCACCGGGCACCCCTGGAAGTATCGACATTTTAACAGCATTTGTTCTTCCAACCCATGAGCATGGAATGCTTTTCCATTTCTTCGTGTACTCTTCAATTTTTTTCATAAGTCTATCGTTTTCAGAGTACAGATCTTTTTACCTAGGTATCTTATTGTTTTTGGTGCAGTTGTAAATGAAATTGATTCCTTGATTTCTTTTTCTGCCGTTCCGCTCTTGGTGTATAGAAATGCCCCCGATTTCTGCACTTTGGTTTTCTATCCTACGACTTTGCTAAATTCACGTATCAGTTCTAACAATTTTTTCGGTGGGATCTTTCGGGTTTTCTACATAGAGTCTCGTGTCATCTGCAAATATTGAAAAATCTGACTTCTTCCTTGCTGATTTGGATGCTCTTTATTTCTTTTTGTGGTCTGATTGCTGAGGCTAAGGCTTCGAGTACCATGTTAAATAGTAATGGTGAGAATGGACATCCTCGTCGTGTTCCTCAGCGTAGGGAAAGGTTCTCAGTTTTTCCCCATTGAGGACGACAAACTGCATTTGAATCCTGACTCTACACATCACTAATGCTGTAACCACAGACAATTCCCCCCAAGTTCTCCAGGTCCCAGATTCGGCTCCCACAAAATGTCCATTGTAAAGATTAAATATGAAAACAGTAAAAACTCCTGATCCATGATAGGAACTCAATAAAGCTTAAAACAGCAATAATAAAGCGATCCTCCAGAATCCCATCTTTAGAGTCTAACAACCCCTTTCACATGCAGAAATAGTAGGAGCAGCTCACCCACTGTCCATAAGAGATGAATTGATGCTTGCATCAGCCCTTTGCAAACAGACTGATCGATGGAGCCAGTGATCAGGAAAATTGAATTCCACTGAATACACATCGCTGTCTGTGTGGCATCATCATATTTCAATGAAGCAAAACTGTAAATAGTGGGAGGCATTTCTGATGAGCTATGTGTTTGGGAAGAGGGGATTTTGAAATGTCATTTTGAGCTCCAATTAATCAAATTTTGAGCAACTGCATTTGGAGAAACAAGTTCAATAGCATCTAAGTGGTGAATAAAAGAGAATTCAGTCTGAACCACAAAATAGCCACAGGCAGGATGAATTCCTTGGTGGTCCCATATTAATGTGCTTTCTGTGTTGTGGATTCTCCAGACACTTTTTAGAGCATCCCATGTGCCAAGAATTGTGCTGGGCACTAGCAAAGTTCACAGGCGGTGGGGACAGACCCTACGATCAGAAAACTTCCAGTTCAGTGGGCAGAGAAGATGCCTAAATGGAATCCAGATGCCCCTTGGATACCTGCTCAAACCTACCCTTAACCCATATTCCATGACCTGTGATATTCTCAAACCCTTCCTCAAGCTTCCATTAGAATCTTCTGCTTATTTCTGGTCTCTCTGTCCGTGCCACGTGGCCTGTCTTTCCCTCAATACCCTGGACTTGGGCCCATAGCAGTGCCCTGAGGAATCACCTCTTATGAAATATTTTGGAATGATCTATAGATTTTACTCAGGATTTGAAAGAAATCATGGTGCAGGTCACATCACGGAGTGGAGGGCCTCCTTTCTTCTCTCTGGGGTATTAAACAATTGCCCTTACATTTGAGCAAAGTTGTTCTGACCTGTTTTATATCCCTCTCAGTATAAACTTCTACTCCAAGCACTCGTAATTTTTTCCAAATAAGTGCAGTTTCCTTCCCAGAAGAAGCTCTAATGACTACTGTCACAGTAACATCCTCCCCTCTCATTATATAGATAGACTGTCATAACGCACCGTCTCAATGCTATTCTCTCATAAGGGTCTTTCTACTGTGGCCGGTGAGAATCAAAGATGGCCTCCTAGAATAGGAAGCCTTTGCATGAGCTCTGGCAGGATAAACAGGTGGGGGGTGGGAAAACTCTCCAGTGGAAGAAAATGACAAAGAAGTTTGAAACACAGCGGCATGATTCCATCTGTTGCCCCCAGTCTCAAGGCAGAGTAGTGCCATCAGAAGTCTACAGTGTTGTTTCTTGCAAGTTTCAACAGAGAGGCGGGTGGGTAGGACATCAATGCCAAATAGAGCCAGGCGAGAGGCGTCAGTGGATCAGGAAGAATGACGAGAAAACCAGGAAATCGGCTGAGTGAACCCAGCCAAAAATTTTGAAAGAAGGGAAACATCCAGATAGCAGGCATGGGATGGAAACCAGGTGGAGGGGATCTGAAAGGAAGGCAGGGCAGAGGATCAAGGGCAGTGGTTCTCAACGTAGCTATTCAGTGAAATCTCTGGGCGGACTTCCAAAAACCTCATGCTGAGAGCCACCCAGACATCTGACTTAGATGGTCCCGGTGCAGCCTGGGCATCAGGATGGCTGAAGGCCCTCCAAGTGATTGTAATAGTTAAGGGCCAAAGTTAAGAGCCACTGCTCTAGGGAATCTCACCCAAAGGTGTTGCCAATGACAGCAGCGGCTTATTGTGCTTGGGGTTGGAGGTGAGGCTAAGGAAGAAGGGTGGTTGGAAATCTTTAGAATGGAAGCCTGACCGGGACTGTTGTGAGAGCCATGAACCAGGAGAAGTCAGATTTTAAACTTAAAATGTAACCCAGTGCTGGGGCGCCTGGGTGGCTCAGTCGGTTAAGCGTCCGACTTCGGCTCGGGTCATGATCTCACGGTTCGTGGGTTCGAGTCCCGCATCGGGCTCTGTGCTGACAGCTCAGAGCCCGGAGCCTGTTTCAGATTCTGTGTCTCCCTCTCTCTATGCCCCTCCCCAACTCATGTTCTGTCTCCCTCTGTCTCAAAAATAAATAAACATTAAAAAAAAATTTTTTTTTTAATGTAACCCAATGCAGTACTTCTCGATGTGTGATCATTGAACCACTTTATCAGAATCACTGGCGGTGGGGGACTTGCTAAAACATATATCTCTTGAAGGAGGATGGGACTGAGAATCTGCATTTTTTAGTAAATTCTATAGGTGATTCTTACGTGCATTAGACTTCAGAAATCACTGTTCTGTTGCAGGCAACTAGTGTATTTTGTATTGTAGCCTGTAATGAATGGCAGAGAGAATACTGGCACTTTTCACTGAGCACATACTATGTCCACATGCTATAGCCACAGATGATTCCATCCTATCCTTAGACAAACACCTTACAGTAGGTATTGTTATCCTTGCTCTTCAGATGAGGAAACTGAGGGTCAGAGAAGTTAAATAACTTGCTCGGAGCCATGGAGCTAGCGAGGGGGCAAACCCAGCCTTGAAGCCGTCATTTCACCCCAAAGGCCTTGTTGTGCTTTTCCCATTTTCCGCTGTCCTGCCCTCCCCCAAGGACAGGAATCCCATCTTTCATGGTCAGCCCGTTCCCAGGTACTCTGCCACCTGCTGGAGCCCTCCTGCTATCAGTTGCCTGCAGCCGTGGTAAAATGAGAGGCAACCCAGACCCGGAGTCAGAAGACGATTTGTTCCTTGGTTCTACAGCGTTGTCTCGGGTAAGCCACTTTGCTCACTGGAGCATTTACTCAGAAACCAAAATGTAACTCACCATGTTCTCCAGATACAATTCTTTGCCCTACTTCTCTAAACCTGCTCATATAACCTGATGGGAGGTTGAGCCCATTCTTCCCCACCCCCTGCATTGTCCACCTCATGAGCACTGTCTCTTCTCCAAGGTCCAGTTGGGAGGAGGGAACAGTTTTTTTCCCTCTTCTGACCTCATTCAGGCCACATCGGATCCAGAGCTCCTGCACTGATGGAGTGCCACCTGCTCTTGGGAGTGGAGAAAACTCTATACCCAGCTACCCGCCCCCTCCCCAAAGACAGGAGACTTTATTGGTTGTCCAGGGCCAGGACGTTTAATAAGCCCAGTTTATTTGTGGTACTCACTGTACCTTAAACAAGCAGCACCCTGTGCTGCGCTCTCTTGCTTTTTAACCTGAAACTCAGGTAAAGCCTGGCCCCAGGCCAGATTGGCCAGTTTTGTTGGTCTTTGGCCCCTACACATGGCTGATTGAGTAAGCAAGTTTAAGGTCCCTCTTGGGTCCAGTTCTCTTTCTTTCTCTTAACAAAGATATTCTTTTTTTTTTTTAATTTTTTTTTCAACATTTATTTATTTTTGGGACAGAGAGAGACAGAGCATGAACGGGCGAGGGGCAGAGAGAGAGGGAGACACAGAATCGGAAACAGGCTCCAGGCTCTGAGCCATCAGCCCAGAGCCCGACGCGGGGCTCGAACTCACAGACCGCGAGATCGTGACCTGGCTGAAGTCGGACGCTTAACCGACTGCGCCACCCAGGCGCCCCTTAACAAAGATATTCTGGAAAATACGAGACCCAGGATAGAGATTTGCACTTTTAGAAAGGCAGGTAACAAGCCTAACTCATGTTCTCCAGATCTGTATTTAAAAAATTTTTTTTTAATGTTTATTTATTTTTGAGAGAGAGAGAGAGAGAGAGAGAGAGGCAGAGTGTGAGCAGAGGAGTGGCAGAGAGAGAGGGAGACCCAGAATCCAAAGCAGGCTCCAGGCTCTGAGCTGTCAGCACAGAGCCTGATGCAGGGCTCCAACTCACGGACTGTGAGATCATGACCTGAGCCGAAGTGGGACGCTTAACTGACTGAGCCCCAGGCGCCCCTCCAGATCAGTATTTAACAGACAGCTCCTTATCAG
Organism: Herpailurus yagouaroundi; assembly: GCF_014898765.1. NCBI lineage: Eukaryota > Metazoa > Chordata > Mammalia > Carnivora > Felidae > Herpailurus > Herpailurus yagouaroundi. The sequence goes on along the minus strand of NW_024412400.1, from coordinate 79,143,035 downwards.
GGATTGTCAGGCCCCAGCCTCAGTGGTAAGAAGGTGGTAGTTTTGTGTCCATTATACTACAGTTTGCTGTGTGTTCGACAACACCCAGGAACCTTGTGCTGAAGACAAGAGTCAGGCATTCCTGGATCTTGGGCCAAGATACCAGTATAAAGGAGCCAAAGCTTCCCTCTTTATTTCTGACCGTGCCTCCGTGCTCTCATCCACCGAGTCCCCAAGTCCCATTCTGACTGCAGACTAAATGTTATTCCTTTTTTTTATCTCCCCCCCCTTCTCCACATACCCAGCCAGTGTTGCACACAATAAGTGATCGATGTTCTACTTAAACAATGCCCAAACCTGGTGACAACTTTGGTGAACACAACACACACACACACACACACACACGCATGCACACACACACGCACACAGCATCAAAGGACAAAACCCAACCAAAAAAAAAAAAAAAAATGATGCTAAGGGAATTTGGACCTCATGCTGTCATTTCTTAAATGGCTGATTTTGGATGATTAAAATCATGAGGAGTCCAAAAGTGGAAGAATTCGTCATGTTTGACGTTGGCACATTTTAACCAATTTTAAAAATTGCTTCCGCATCAGCAATGTGGCCAATTTACATGTACTTCGGTAATGAGGAAGAAAATATGCAGACCCTGAACGTGAGAAGGAGAATAACCATGAGGGAGGGCAGGGCAGGAGCCATCTCAAAAGAAGGAGGAGGAAGAGACGGGAGCAGGGGGTGGGGGAAGAGAGGAAGGCAAATAATTTATTAAGCCGAGGAAAGAGAGAATGAATAATGAAAGAAAAGACAGGGCAGTAGATAAACATCCTCCTTATTCAAATTTAGAATGTCAGAGCAGCAGAGAAGTTTAGATCCCTGATGTATGCAAGAAGAAACTCAAGCTGAAAGGGAAACAAAAAAACCAGAGGCCACAGTCAGTGTCAGGGCTGGAGCACAGGTCTCCGTTCCCTATATCAGGCTGGTTCCACAGTATGCCATCACTTCCGGGTCACTGTGATCAACCCCACACATATAGTAGGTACATAATCGCTTACGGGATGAAAACATGTAGTACAACATGCTGACCTGGTCAGAAACCATTTCTGTTGTTGTCGGGTTACTGGTTTTTCATTTTGAAGGTGAAGGATTTTTAAATGTGTATGTTTTAATGTCCCTCCACCGTGTCTTCTATGTTTTGTCTTACCAGGTTACCCCACCCCACTCCATATCACAGCCTTCTTAGTCTCCCAAGGACCTTATTTGTTTCTCTTTTTATATCTTGTGGTAGTCACATGTACCTTCTAGTGCTCTGTCCTCTTTGATTGTCTGTCTTATCTCTAAGCACTTTGAGGTCAGGGATCTCAACTTAGCTGTGATATAGGGTCAATGGCAGTGAATTAGCAGACAAGGTTGAGAGCCAACTTTGACTTTACAAAACCTGAGGGTCAGTTTCCCCATCTGTAAAATGCTCACAAGCAGTTCCTAGACTCTCCACCTCAGAGAAGGCCTCTGAAATTCCCTTGCAATGTTGTGAACTGTTACAGCAGCATGGTTGGTTGTGCTAGAAGCGGGATGACTGCGGTGGCTGTCGATGTCTGTCTTCTGCACAGCACTTGACATCTAGCCTTACATAGGATACCACCCTGCAAATGCATGTTTGTTGAATGAACAACATAGCAATCACATTAGCATCTTCTATCTTAAATCAGCTCTTCTCCTTCCAAAATTAGCAGAATCTTCTGTTTTCTAGGGCTTTGGTGATGACAAAACTTCATTTTGTTGCTCTTTGAGCCCTTAAAACTTCTCATGAATCTTTTTGAGCCATTTAATTCTCTCCACATAGTTCTTGGACAAGAATCCTGGGCCAAGATCCTCCAGGGACCCTGAGTCTATCTGCAAGGCTAAGGCATATACACGCCCAGCCATTTGACATGCCCTATCCAAGGGGAGCCTCGCCATGATAATATAAGAGAAGCACTTTTATTAGTTTCATTTAAAGATGAGAAAATTGAGGTGTAGGATGTAAATATTTTGCCGAAGATGCTTTTTCTCTTCATATGGCAAATTATAAGACAAATGGAATACAAAACACCAACTTCTATCCCACCGTCCCTGACAACTATGTTATGTCATTTGAAGACATTGATTTGGTCAGTGAAAAAAAGGCTCAGAATCAAGAAACCATGTCTTTGTATCCTCCCTCTGAAGGCTGATTTGCAGTCACAGGAGTTGTTGAATCTCGTCATTCCATGTCTTCCCAGCCTGGCTGGACTGAATCGACAACATCCTCCTTGTCTGCCTTCGTGGAAAATCCGGTCAAGTTTTCTTGGGACGACCTTTGAAGGACTGCTCTCAGTCCAAGAGGAACAGAAAAACTCTGCTAACCAGCTCTGTTTCTCATTAGTGCTGCAACAAATTACTGCAACTTAGTGGCTTTAAAATAACACAGTTATTTTCTTGCGCTTCTGGAAGTCAGTCTAAATTCAAGATGCCAGCAAGACTGTGCTCGCTTCGGAGACTCTAGGGGACGATCTGCCTTCTTGCCTTTTCCAAGCCTTTTCTGCATCTCTTGCTTTCTTTTGTCTGCGGCCCCTTCCTTTACTTTCAAAGCATCACCCCAATGTCTGCTTCCATTGCCACGCTGGAGTCTCCTTTCTGCGGTCAGATCTCCCTCTGTCTTCCTCTTATAATGATATTTGTGATCATATTCAGGGTCCAGTTTGATAATCCAGGATAATCTTCCCATCTCAAGATCCTCGATTTCAATACATCTATAGAATCTTTTTTGCCATAAGGTAACATTCACAAGATGCAGGGATTAGGACCTGGATATTTTTAGCAGTCATCATTCAGTCTTACCACACCCACCCGGGGAGATTATCAGGAAACCTGTCTTGGCTGAGATTCTGTGTAGAAATAAAACCAAACCAACCAAACCAAAAAACAGCCTCCATGTGTCCTATTCTGCAGTGACCTAGAGTAAGAGAGTATATAACCTAATGTGATAGGAATCCCTAAGCCTCAAGATTTACATTAAAATGTTTCTGGGATCATGATACCTCTGAGGCACTCACCAAAAGCAAATGCAAAGCTTTCTCTAGAGCAATATTTTCACAACCTATATTGCATTGAAGTCACTCCCATATCGTCACGGAACATGTGTTCGTACTCAAAAATTTATCACAAAATTCACGAGAAAAGAAAGGCAAAGTAAACATGTACAATACACAGGGGGATCTGCACATCAAGAAGTCAGGATAAAGCCATCTAAATGGAGACCACGAGAAGCTTAAAATGACTAAAGACGTGCAATGAATGATCGAACTGTAAGAAAAAAAATAAGGCTCCGTGAAAAAAAAAAAAAAAAAGACTAGGCAGATTTGAGAAAGAAACAAATGTTGCTTCTAGAAACAAATATCATTGAAGTTGAAAGCTTGAGGGTTCAGAAAGCAGAGTAGACACAGCAGTAGATGGAACTTGTGCCTGGAAGACAAGATTTTAGGATATTAACAGAATGTAGTCTGCCTTTTTTTTTTTTTTTTTTTTTTTTTTTTTTTGGTCTGCCAACTTCTAATAGGGGCTCAAAGAGAAGGGAGAGAGTCAACATTCAGTGAGAAAATGTCCGAGAATTTTCCACAGTTGAAGAAAGACACAAACGCTCAGATTGGAGATTTCCAACGCATCCAGAGCAACAAGAAGAAAAAAATGAATCCGCACCTATGTACTTCGAAGTAAAACAGCAGACTGAAGAATTAATGCATTAGGAGAGGTATTCTCGTAGTCACAACTTCACATTTCTATCACACTCCAGTCACCCCTCCATTTTGATTTGCTCCCTGAACCACAGAGCTGAAAGGAAACAGGGATCATCTCACTTAAACCTTTTAGTGTATTGAGGGGAAACGGAGGCCAGAGAGGAGGCGCGGCTTTCCCAAGACCATCCCAGGAGCTCAAGTCAACAGAAATCTGGTATCGCAAACCCTAACTTAGACTCTTTCTGGGAGCTCTGAGGCTTTATCTGAGTCTCCACGGTGGTCTGAGGACAAAAGAGAGAATGCCCACAGTGGGGAAGTGACCAAAATAAACAAGGACAATCTATTAGCATTAAACACTGACTAAATGGGACCCAATATTATCCTTTATTAAGTCAAGCTGAGAAGTTGAACGCAGGAGCCGTTTTGTATGTCAGCACCATAGCAATTATGAATGGACTGATTAATAAGTAAACAAACAAATACTAGGAAATCAGGCTTCTTTTAATGCTTCAAACTCGCAATAACACCCTGCTAACATGAACTCCGAGTATTAACACTAATAACCACACTAATCATAGGGATGAAAACTCCAAATTAATTCAAATGCTGCTCAATAGACCATCACTGTGTCCTCCCTGCCTGTTCCTTTTCTATCTGTTCAGATCTCCATGCAGTAATTAAATCCATTAAAATGTAAAACTAGCTTTTGTGCTCCAGGGGAAAAATGAAAAAGGACTCTGACCAGCATCCCTGGGGATGGACCTGTGACTTCTCAGAACTTCGGTTATATCCAAATTCTTGGCTCTTTTTTTTTTTTTTTTTTTTTTTTTTTTTTCTGAAACAGCAGCTCTCCCTCACGGGGATCCAGTTGCCAGGCTGAGTCCACAGCATTTCTTATCAAAATAGAAGACGTGGCTTTATGAAGAGGATGAGCAGAGGACTAGGAGAAGCCAGGCTGACGTCCTGGCTCTGCCTCGTAAAGCTGTAAGATCTTGGTTTAATAAAACGTGTTTTTTCTCTGGACTTCATTTTCTCTATTTGTGAATTAGGAATGGTATCTGCTCTCCCAGGTGGACTGGAGGAATCAAAAGCGATGATAAAAGGTGGAGGTGCTTTGTAAAGCACATAATTCCCCAGAACGCTCCGAAGCTCACAGAAACTTGCATTTATTCTTTTGGTGAGGTGTGGGAACACAGAGCAGTGTGGCCGGACGAGGTGTATGTAGGGTTTACACTGACTTATTAAGTGATGCGTTTTAAAAGAGGATATAATCATGACGCTCTTACAGATAGAAAATGAATATATGCCGAAGATTTTATTTGCCTCAGGAATTGATGAGGAAGCCAGTGGACGTTGCAGTGAATTCAAATACAAATTCACGGGGTCACATACTTTTAGTCAAATACAGAAAGCTGAAATGAATTGACAAAGAGACGCAAAAGCGCTCACAATAATCGATCGCATCCCATTAGGCTCAATTTGCATTTCTGTGGACCGGAATTATTTGCGTTCCTGTCCATTTTCTGCAGCTTAATTTCTATCGGTACAGAGCTGTAAAACAGCTGAGTCAAAGACAAGAGGAATCAGAGCTAACCTAGGTGGATGAGCTAATCAGGACAACTACTAAATATTAAAGGCTTTCACAATTTTTCCTTACAGGCCCTTGATTGAAAGGATCTCAAACCCACTTGAAGCAATTGCTCAAATTTTGGCTTCATGACATGCCAACTGTACCAACGTTAGGTAAGGAGTGGGAAAACTCTGGGCTGGCTTCCAGGGTACCTACTCAGCTGTCCTGTATCACCAACAAATGTACTGTGTAAGACAACCTTGGTCAAGCTTCCTCTTTCAACCAAGCCTCAGTTTCCCTCTCTGAAAAATGAGCCATATTTGACCCGTTGACGCCTGGCCCACACCAGTGAGAGTGTGACTGAAAAGTGCTTTCAACAGTTGAGAGAGTTTTACCCCCCCCTAGGAGGGTATATGTATTACTCTTATTTGACCACTCTGGATAGAGGAAGTAACATCACGTGGCCCTCCAACTGCTCTCCCTCCTAAAATATACTTGTTTAGAAAGACAAACAAAATAGGAATTGTCCAAGAAAGACAATGGAAAGAGTATTTATGCCCATTATCTGTAGTGGTTAATATTATATCAACTTGGCGGATGTTTTTGGATGAGTTTTACATTTAATCAGTGAACGTTGAGTAAGCAGTTGAGAGCGTGACTAGCACAAAAAGACCAGTCTCCTGGAGCAAGAGAGAATTCTGTCAAACTACCTTCAGAGTTCGTCTGTACCATCAGCTCTTCTGGATCCTGAAACTGCTTGTCGACAGGCAGAATTTGGACTCACCAGGCTCCATAACCGTGTAAGCCAATTCCTTTTAATAAATCTGTTTCTCTGTATATACATATCGCCTTGTAGGTTCTGTTTTTCTGGAGAATTCTGACTAGTCCAGTAGCTGTTACTGAAATGGAAGTCTCTACAAAGGTAGTAGTTCGTTTTGACTCTACTCATGGGTACACCAGAAAGGCTTTGGAAGGAACCTTCCAATGAGAGCCTGGAAATCCTGGTTTCTGGGAGGGGGCCAGGCCTGGTCAGTGTCCCCTGTGGCCATGGAGGGCATCCTTGGAACCTGGCATTCCCAGTGAGAGGCTTCAGCTCTGGTTCAGAACTACCACTCCCTCTCCAGGACAGGAGTCATATCAACAGACATTGCTGGCTTTCCTATCAAAGGAGCCATGAGAAAATGTTGGGGAACTTGAGGACTGGGGGGGAAGTGAGAGAGGGAGGGTTATACCCATGTCAGAAAGCTCTGGGGAGAAGAAACAGACTCCTAAGAAAAGGCTTGTTCCTAACTTTGTTGAGACTCCAAAGGAAGACACTGCTGTGCTATCACTTACTGAGTCTGGTCAATAGATCAGGCACCGTGCAAAGTGTACTTTACATAAATTTTCATGCCTGATCATCACAACTATGCTGAATATAAAGGTATTATCCTCATTCAACAGATGTGTTCAGTGAGGGCAAGTAATGCACCCTACGTCACCCAACCCCTGGGAAAGCATAAGATAGATCCCTAAGGAAAGAGTATGGCCCAAAACCAAGGACCAGTGAGGGAGAAACTAAAGACAGCCCGTGAGCCCAGGAGCTCAGGAGAAGAGGGAGGACAGCAGGAGATTTGGGAGGGGGGTTGGGCAGGCAGTCAGCTGCCTCAGAATGGTTGGATGGGGGACAGGATCTCCATCTGCTCATTTGTACACTTTGCTGCCCATTGGTGGTCACCAGCAACATGTCACCTCCTCCTAATTAAGCCTTACTAGAGTCAGCTGAGGAAGGCGTTACGATTGGCCGGACACAGTTCACCCAGCTCCCGCACCACCCAAGACCAGAGGCCATTTACTAGTTATTGATGAGTTTCATTTGCTAACAACTGCACCCCATTTCAGAGCCGTCTGGGGAGCCACTGATGCAAGCTCACGTTTCCACACACCCAGATTTCCTGAGGGAGCACCTTGGAGATGCTAAGTGAGGCATGTGAGAGAGAATGGATTACAGGCCAAAGAGTTACCTCCATGATGCCTGGCATGAAGAATAGTACAGGGGTAGGTGTGGTTGGGACAACGGGTTGGGGACAACGGGTTGCCGGCTCGGGCGAACGGCTTCAACTTTTCTGAGCTTCTGAGAATGGAGATGTTACCACAGGCCTAATATGAGGACCGAATGAATGAGCAAATGTGAAGGGTTTTGTACACGTTAAGGCAAGGGTCAGCAGCCTTTCTCTGTGAAGGGCGGAGAGCAAATAGTTCATACTCTGCCACTGTAGTCTGAAGGCAATTGCAGACAATACATAAAAACATGGGTACAGCTGTGTTCTGATAAAACTTTGTTTGCAGATGCTGAAATTTAAACTTCCTATAATTTTCATATGCCATGAGACATTATTCCTCTTTTCATTTTCCAGCCATTTAAAGAAAATAAACAGTCTTAGCTCTAGGCCAGACAAAAAGAGAAAGCAGGGCAGATTCAGCCATGGAGCCACTGATTGCCAGCCTCTGGCTTAAAGTGCTGCGTAGATATAGACAGCACAGCAAGGGAAGGAGTTTTGCAAAACGGTCAAGAAGACCGCATTTTTTCTACATTCATGTGAGGCTTTTGGGAAGCAATTACTCGCTAGGCTTGGTGATGCTACTGTGAAGGGATTAGCAATCTGGAAAAGAGGTCCCTGTGGGCTGGGTCTACCAGGGAAGAGATTCATGCAAGGTGGGACATCGCTTTAAACTGAAGGAGTGCGACTGCCATAGCGCAAGGCCAAGATAAGAGGGCAGGGTATTTTTTTTTTTTTATAAATTTTTTTTTTCAACGTTTATTTATTTTTGGGACAGAGAGAGACAGAGCATGAACGGGGGGAGGGGCAGAGAGAGAGGGAGACACAGAATCAGAAACAGGCTCCAGGCTCTGAGCCATCAGCCCAGAGCCCGACGCGGGGCTCGAACCCATGGACCGCGAGATCGTGACCTGGCTGAAGTCGGACGCTTAACCGACTGCGCCACCCAGGCGCCCCAAGAGGGCAGGGTATTTAAGGAGGAAAGGAAGAGTAAGGACCCAGAAGAGACAAAAGGACGATTGAAAGACAACCAGAGAGAGGAACGGGGTACAGTGGGCAGCACCAACACTCCAGTCGGAGACTCCTGGCTCTTTCTGCATTCGAGATGCCTGGTAGATTGTGTGGACAAATGGAAAATCTAGAAGCGCCCAGCTCTAGGATAACTTTTCATCAGATTGAGGGACAGCAGGACATTCCAGTGGAGGTTAGTAAAAATAACTGATCGGCTGACATGACGGGAAAAAAAGAATTGAGCACACAATTGAACGTTAGGTATTCTGCAAACACGATCTCATTTGGGACCCATAATAGTGCTTTGGTGTTCTCGTTATCCCCGTTATCCCCACTTAAAGATGAGGACACTGAGAAAAGGGGAGAGAATGTTCCACTGGGCTTGAAAATCATCCTTAATAACAACAAAGATGTGTGTATTGTTTCCCAAAGACTCTCGGCAGGGACCGAGGGAAACATAGTGAGTAACAACCTTAGGACTGTGGTCAATGACCTTGAAGGTCCATGGAAGTGTGTCAATGGTGGGGTAGCCAGTGCTTCCAGGGAGGAACACAGGGTTGGTGTGCATGCAGATGATTCAAAGCCAGCCTGACTAGAGTAGCTGCAGACTTCTTACATCATCTATTGGTAAGCCCGGGAGTGGTTCACAAGAATGTTTACAGGTACCTTGCTGGGGAAGGCGTGCTCTGGCAGGACTCATAATGGCAGCATCATGGGGGTTGGAATAATTTAATAACATTTTCAGCTCTCCCGAAAGCCGTTAGATGAAAACAAAGAAGCAGGTGAGAGGAGGAAGTTGAGAGTTATTCGTGCTCTGTTAATGGGCCTTTAATCAACAGAACCCCCCACCCACCACCCACCACCAGCAGCAGCCGGTTCCTGCAATCTGGGGAGACTGTGTGCTCACAAAGCGCCCATTCAAATGCCAGGGAGGCTGGCACAAAGAAGCAATCAGACAAGCCCCGGCTTCTCCATAGTGCTACACCTGCACCTGTTCTCACAGCAGGAACTTCTTTATCAGCCTTAGAAACTTACAAAATGGAAGAGGTTGCCTCTAATCAGTTCTTTTGCATCCAGCCTTTGGGGGTAGAGATACATAAGCCAATATCAAAAGCTAATTGCCCTCTTTCCCTGGAGAACCAGTGAGCCCATGTGGGTCGGGGCAGCTACAGGTCTACCATGGGGCGTCGACATGACCGAGCCCCTTGGCCTGTGAACCAACTCCAGCTGCGAGGGTGGGAGTAGGGGCGGCAGTGATGGCTATAGCTGGAACCAGGGGGATGGGAGCTGCATTAGCATCCTCCCCACCACTGTCGGGGAGAATGCATGAGTTGGCTCGTCAGGTGCGGAAGGAGGATGAATGCTGTTTTGATTGCTATAATTGCGGCAAATTGGACGCTTGAGAGTGCCTCTTTAACAAGAAGAATCTCATGGATGAGACTTAGGGAAGAGGCCCCTCTTCGGATCCCTCTCCTTTGTCCCATGTGTATGAGATAATTCCCCAGCCGTTATGGATTATGAATGAGCTGCTAATTTTAGTTGTGCAAGCCAAACAAAGACCCTGGTTGGTAGATCCGGAAGGTGATTCATCTGATATGAGGTTTGTATAGTGGAAGTTAAAGGTCCTGATAGGCACCCCTGATTATTTCAAACTTTCCATCCAAAGAGCTGGAGAATTCCTTGAGTGACCGTGTCAGCACTGGCAACCAAACATGAACTCCAGTACCTTCTTTTCTGCTCAGGGTCTTTCCGTCTTGGCAGTGCTGGGTGTTTTGAGTGGGAGTGTCCTCTTTTCGTTCTTCTTGATTGGAAAGGATCACAAAGGCGACAGTGAAGCCAAAGTCAGTGAAAGACCCAAAGTAAAAGCCACAGAGACTCCACAAAAACCAAGTCCAGTGGTCTTTGAAAGCCTCTGGGAGAACAAAAAGGAGGTGAGAGGATTTGGGAACCCGAGTGGAATAGTTCAGGAACTTTTGAAGAAAGTTGAGGGTGACTGGAGGGTCCTGCTTCCTTTGACTTCTTTATTGTTTGTGAGTGGTTCTGGGCTTGTGGGACTGAGTGCTGCAGGTTTGGTCCTTTTTTTTTTTTTTTTAAGTCCCCCATAATAGCCAAGAGAGTATTATACTCTACTTAGCTGGCTTTACTTACTTGCTCTTTCCCTTCAGAAACTAACTCTATTTTGTTCGGCCTTAAGGTGACCAACTTACCCCCATTTGCCAGAGACTTTCCAGTTTCAGCACTGGAAGTCCTGCATCCTGGGAAACCCTCAGTTCCAGAAAACCCATAAACCCTACCTTCCCAGGGTGGAGTACCGAGGGATTAGAGCGCAGAAGTAAGAGTTGGACATGATGAATTTTGGCTATTAGGAAAAAGGCCCGGACATTATCCTGATAACCCACTTTCCATCAAGCTCTATCCAAACGCGGCCACTGTCCCTCTTTTGCAGCATGTGTCTCTCTAGCCTTTATCGTACTTACTGATGCAGTTGTCTTCCCTGTGAGCAGGTTGAGAGTAAGGACTCCTACCTGCCCAGGGGCCGAGTATCTGACACCTAGAAGGTCCTCGGTTAATGTATTATTGAAGTAGATCCATCACCCCTTGGGGCTTCTGTCTGTGGGTCCAGAGACCATTCAGATGGATACCCTCTTAAGATCATTGTGATAACCAGGAGGCTTGAATAGCATGAACAGAAAACAATAGGTCCAGCCCCTTGTCAATCTTCTCCTACAAATTTGTTGCGTGACTTCGAATAAATTACTTTCCCTCTCTGTTGCAGTGTTCTGATGGCGGTCTTGCACTATATCCACTTAGCTAAGCTGGAACTATAAATCCTACAATTCCCTTCTCTGTATGGTTTCACGTTAGAGTTGGCCGCAAGTTAGTGTTCCAAATCAGGGTCACGTGAGCTTTGGAAGGGGGACATGAAGGGGAGACAGTTCATCCTTTTTGTACTCTGAAAGTCGGTGAGGGCAGGCATGGCTTCAGTTCATGCACATCGTCACCAGTCTAACAGCTTACCTGATGGCCATGAGGTACAGATGGGCCCTCGGCTCCTCCGGCACCGAAGATGCTCTCTCCTTCAACGCCTCTGAATCACGGGTCAGGTGTAGGTGCTACTCTGTGATGCGGGGAGTCAGCTCATCTTGTGGGTCAGCAGCATCATTGAGATTGAAGGAGGGGAGAGACAGATCCCCTCCCAGCTAAATATTACAGATTCTCGTCTGTTCTTGGTATCCGTACTTTATGTCTATTTCCTTCTCTATGTCTAGCCCTGCAGACTTCAGGCCCAACACCAAAGGCAGACATTATAGACGTAAATAGTCATCATAAGCAGCTCCCACAATTGCATATGGCCTAATCCTTGCAATCTATTTCTTATTCTATCCCACGCAAAGCAGTTCTGCTTCTCTGAATCCTGAATGATACAAATACTATCTACTGAATGCTGACTATGATGATTTCCCTTCTCAACGATTTCCCTATATTAATTGACCTAAACCTCACGAAACTTCTTGTAATGTAGGTATAATCCTATTTTATATTCTCTCCCTTTCATAGATGGAAAAAGCATAGAGAATTTAGGTATCTTGATTATACCTATGATTGTACCCAAATCAGACAGCTTGTAAGAGGCCGAGCCAGGATTTGAATTCTGACAGTTTGCTAGAGTCTATGCCTTTATCCACTATATGGTACTGTGTCCTTTGTGGAATGAAAGGTTGTTCTAGATAACCTTGAAGTCTTTTGTGGTCTTAACACACTATACGATCGGTTCTGTATCGAATGTTGAACCCCCAGAATAGGATGTCACTTTTGAGATGCAAGAATCATCTACGTAGAGGGGCGCCTGGGTCAGTTAAGCGTCCCACTGTTGGTTTCGGCTCAGGGCATGATCTCATGGCTCATAAGTTCGAGCCCCACGTCAGGTTCTGTGCTGACAGCACGGAGCCTGGTTGGGATTCTCTTTCTCTACCTCTCTCTCTGTCCCTCCCCTGCTCTCTCTCTCTCTTTCTCTCAAAATAAATAAACTTTAAAATTTTTCTAAAAAGACCCGTCTATGTAGGAATCACCTGGAAAACTGCTTAAAACACAGATCCCCTGATTCCCATAGGTCTGTGGGGTGTAGCGGTGGTGATGGTGGAGGGGTGGTTCCTGCACACTTAGAAGTTCTTCAGGTGGTTTTAATGTACACTGAAATTTGAGAATCATTTAGTGCCCTAGAAGAAAAACAGAAAGACAAGTGCGTGCGCGCGCACGTGTTAAGCGTGGGGAAGCTGAAATGAGTCCATTTAGAGATGGCTTCTCCTGCAGGTTTACACTTAAATGGAGGCCGAGCTCCAGCCTCAAGGCTCTAGTCAAGAAGGCACCCTCGATGGAGTCGGTGGTATCAGCAAACTCTGGCAGGATCTGCCTCTGCTCCTCCAAGAAGGGCCCCTGGAATCACCTCCGGAGAGCTCTTCGGTGAGACAGATCGTCACCACCCTGCCCCATGCTGCGACCAGGAAACATTCAGAGGGGCAGCAGCTACAGGGGCAGCAGTGCCATTTGCTTCCTGCCTTTCTGCCCAGCCCTCTGTTGTCCGCCCCGGGTTGGTAATGACAAGTGTCTCTCTCCCTCTCCATGGGCTTATCCGTCATTTATCTTCTCTTGGGAAGTCAGAGTCACGCTGGCTGGAGATGAGTGGAAGCTCCCCAAGAGTGGTCTTGTTTATTACCGGCCTCTGGGCCCCAGGCACCCAGAGGCACAGCAGCCAGAGGTGGCCCAAAGTGGGGTTAGGAAAAGGCACGACAATGGAAAACCTCCTCACCGCTGCTTTGCCTGTGGTCATCATTAGCAGGCCCGTGGGGCTAATAACGAAGGCTTCCTCCACGCAGTGATGCTGGCCTCATGACACCAGCAACCTTGCTGCAAAGCCAGTGAGTAGGGCCCCTCAGGTCCGAGAGGGTCCCCGCTGTGAGGAGGGTACTGAAGAGTTTGCAAAGGGCTTTCCCAGGCGCTGCCTCATTTGAGCTCCCTCCCACCAGTGTTGGAATGAATACCTTAAGGAGCTGAGGACCTGACGGGAGAAAATGTTAATAATGAATACTTTCCTATCTTGCTTACCAAACCTCTCTCACAAAATGTGTACTTTGTTAAAGCTGTATTTCAATTCCAGATGTGATGGAATGAGGCAAGTACTGGGTTTTAGCCAGGTGCCAGCTACTATGTTTGGCCAACTGCTCGAGTGGAGTCATTTAGTTCATATGGTGCCCCGCAAACAATATCATCAGTATCATGAAACGAACGGGAAAACTGAGGCCCAGACAGTTTACATAAAATAATCTCGCGAGACTTCGAGAAGGGACCAGTGCACCTGCATGCTGCCATTACAGGCATAAGCCAAGAAATCAGCTGATGACCTCAAATTCATCTTTGCACCGGCCTCCTGATGGTGAACTTCTTAAGATCAAAAATGAATCTACATTTTCTCCTGGGCTGAGTCTCCTGGTTTCAAAAGGAAACCAATCTCAGCTTTCTTGACTTTGGAATCAGGCTAAACCTGGAGGGTGATTCTCCCTTGGTTGTGGAAGAACTCTGACCCTTCTTTGTGTTGTTCAGCTCGCCTGAGAGGACTTGGCCTACGGTTGCTCCATCCCACATTGGTTTTCCTCCAGGGGAAGGAAGAAAAATATCTCCCCACTCCGTTTTTTACTCCTTTTCAGTCCCATCCTGCACGGCCCCATCCCAGGCGCAGATGCATGTACTTAGAAACATGAATTCTAGGTTTTTCTATTCCCATGTTGGGAAGATATTTTAGTAGAAATTTAAGTCCAGTTCCTACTTAGTGCAGGAATCACCTCCAGAGTCAGGGAGATCACTACGTGGTCAAGTATCTTTTCCCTTTGCTGGACATTTTGAATTCAGTAATATCTCATCACCCTCTAACACTGTAATGCTGCACAATAACGTTATAGGATGATTAGCTCAGAACAGAGACTATAAATTATTTGAGGACAGGAATTATATCTGGTTTGTCCACCCCCTGATTTTTTGAGCTTTGACCCACTACGTAGCACATGTAGTTTCTCTTCACATATTTGTTGAGTGAATAAATTCATTGGCTTCCTCTTGTTGGACTTGGGTTGAAGGAAAGATTAAGAATGAACTGATCCTAAGAACTGATCCTAAGAACTGATCCTAAATCTTGAATTCTGTTGTTGAACATTTTTAGGGACTTCCAAGGAAAATATATGACAGGTATCACATGACAAACTCTTATTTTTTTTCCACATTCTAGTGACAAAGAAACAGATCAAGAGACTTACCTTGTGTCCTATTCTCAAACCTAAATCTGAATCACACAGCTTCCCATTCCAAAGGGGAGGAAAGGCCTGCCCATAACTTGCCAAACGTCACCAAGAAGGAATTTTCCCTGAACAGGCTTACATCTCTATAAACAAGACCAGTCAGTGCTCTTGGCCTTGACCAATCCATAGTAACAAGCCTTCTTAATTTGTTATTTAAAGCTCTCCATGGTCAAACTATTTCAAAGACTCTCATCAAACTAACACAGAATTCAAAACCAACCTCCGATACACCCTCAAATGAGTCCTCCCACACCCAGCTGGACTGGTCTACTCAGTACGTGCCAAGCACCCCAACACATTCTTCTCTCCTCATCTTGGCTATTAAGTACGCCCCGCCCCCGTCGTTGTTTCTTCGACCAGCCCAGTGTTCCTCCGCTCCCTGAATTCAGCCTTGACTTTTCCTCCTCAGATGTAGAGGAAGACACCAAGGAAAAATCACCCAAACCTCCCCTGCCAATCAGTGCCCAGGATAGGGGTGCCCTGAGTTCAGTGAGAAGAAGGATCTGGATTCTACACTTTCTAATTATAAAACTTGGGCCCACTCACTTTACCTTCCCAAATTCCATTGTCCTCCTCTAGAAAATGGGGATAGTTTCTACTTCACAAAATTGTATGTATTAAGCAATACTTAGTGTTCACCCAATAGGCCTTTACCAAGGGCTTTCTAGAAGTCTGATGCACAGTGACTGATATATAGCAGGTGATTACTAAATACTACTGGCTATTATATTAAATATTTATCAAGTAGTTTTGTAGGACTTGTCTAGTTAGGGAAAATAATTATTAGGTTGAACATAGAATCTGCTTCCAGAGCCTTCTTTTCTCCTTGTCTTTGTTTGACTCAGTACTGGACACAAAAGAAAAGAAATAGAAGCAGGTTGATGACTTAACAGTTTATGTTCAATATCCCATATGTTATCCACATCGTGTGTCCAACCATTTGGATTCCTATTGGATGCACGACTGAAACATCTGGAATCAAAATAGTAGGTGTGAGTACGAATGTTTTCTTTTTTTTTTTTTTTTTTTTTTGCATTGGTGAAGTGACATTTTTCAGATGACATTTCATTAAACCAGCCTGAAAGTCTATCTAAGAGAACAGACTTGTGACAGACATGGTAATTAGCTTGAAATATGTGAAAGCCTCTCATAAAACATGAATTAGACCTTGTCTGTGTGTCCTTAGGGGAGAATCACCACTGGCAGGTGGACGTCCCTTCAGAATGATGTGTATGTGTCTTTGGTTGGGAGTGGGAACCACTGACTTGACAGGCTGGGACACAAACTGTCATGATTCCAGCAGGGATCAAGACTGAGAGAAAGAGAAGTAAAACACTTTCCATTTAATAATGGAGCTTCCATTGACTCCACTTCTAAGTGAGCAATTGATTCCATTTTTAATTGAGTAAAACCCATTTTACCTGAATCACTCCCAGGACCTTCACAGACATACTTAACACGTGCCTGCACACACACACGCACACTCGCACACAAAACTGATGTTTGTCCTTGGGAGCGAATCCTATTTTAATAGGTCCTGTTAAGAGGAACCGTCAGCTACAGCATTCACAAGAGAATAGAGAAAAGGAACCCTCAAAAGGCAGCTCCACGTTCTGCTTCTCCTAGGGACCCAGCACCCATCCTGTGCCCGCCTGTCTCTGAAATTTGATTGATGACCACCATTATGAGCGTTTGGATTGCTAAGACCACATCGTTAAAGCTTAAGTCATTTTATATCAGGAAAGGGGGGAAAATCTTCCTCCACGAAGAGGAAAGTTTTCCTAGAAGGAGGTGGGGTTCGAGTCGAGATTTGGATGGAGACCCTTGAACAATGAGACCCCTGATATGACAGAGGAGGAAATAGTCGAATCTGAAGATGCAGGTCCCAGGCTGAAAACTTAAAAGTGGCCACAGAGGCTCTTCACATGTCTTTAAGTGTCTTCATCTTTGAGATTTAAGGCAACGTTCAGCTATGCTACAATTATACTTTCCTCCTCTCTATATATAATTCTCTTCCAAAATCAACAAAAATCTTTAGAAAAGAGGGTTGTCTCTATAGACCCAGAAATACTGGTCTCGAGCAAATGAAGAAACAGTGGTGAGAGAGGAGGGGGCGCCCTCGTGCCCATCTGTACCTTCTGCTGTCTCTATGTCCCTTCTCTACAATCAGTCCGACAGGGTGTTGCTAGACAAAAGAACCATCAAGAGAGGCAAATAATTCCCCAACCTGAATTGGGCTGGCTTTGTGATTTGCTTTGACCACTAGAAATGTGGCAGAAACAATGTGCTCTTTTCAATAGCCTTAAGAGACCCTACTCCCTTTTCACCCCCTTAGAAAACTGCCTCAGAGACCACCAGGGGAGGAATGTCAGTTTAGCACAATGAAGAAAGGGCGGGCATGTGAAGGAAGGCCAAAGAATCCCAGGCAACTGTCAGCACTCACTGCAGAACATGAGAGTGAGGTCATCTTGCCCTTTCCTCCCCAGCCCAGCTTTCCATCTGAATGCACCACGTCGAGGCCCAGGAGAAACCAGCAGAGGAACGTACCTACCAACATTCAGAATCATAACAAATGACGATTTGTTCTTGTTTTAAGCCACTAAGTTTCAGGGAGACTTACTAAGCAGCAGCTCTATTGGAACATGAGCCCCAGATGATGCCCAGGGGAATGGAAGGCCAACCATAGAAAAGCCAGAGGCACTAAGAGAACCCCCAGTACCAAGCAGCACTCCAGAGGGGGCATAGCCATGAGCAAAGAGAGGAAGGAACCTGCATGAATTAGAGAATGCTGCTCTCTGGAAGGAGAAAGGAATTGAGCAGACACCTAAGGCACTAATGAAAGAAGGAACGTTCTAGCAGAATTGTTTAAGAATGGAATGGACTGCTTTATTAGGTGCTGAGTTCTCTAACATCAGGTGTATTCAAGAATAGGCAAGAGGGGTGATTGAAGGGCAGGTTTAAGCACTATGTCATTGGCTCTCTGAGGTCACTTCCAACACCGGTCATCCGTCAGGTTCTCTAAATCCTATTTGAGAAGATGGCAGCATAAGCAGAATGATGTCAATAAATCTGTCATGTTATCTTGAAAAGAGACTCTGGTTTAACAAAAGCAGCAGTAAAGTGTATGTGAGCGAGACAGCTCCTCTGCGTGTGTGGTTTATGGACATTAATCTGGCCAGGCTGGTCGGAACACACACACACACACACACACACGTACCCACAGCAGCCACCAAAGGACTGTGAGAATGGTTACTGGAAAAACATTCAGCTCAAAAACGAGGCCCTTGGGCAGACATTACATCTTTTTTGAGTCTCTTTTTTGGTGGTCAGGCCCTGTTGTTGCCATTAAGTGAATTTGAAACACGATCATAATAATGACAACAGCAGTAATAATAACTGGAACAGGCACCCAGCTCCCCACTGGCCTCTTACTGCCTGCAACAGATCTGCCGTTGAGATGAGCTGTCTCTCTCCCCCCTTCAGAAAGCCTTCATGAAATGCCGAGCCATGTGTTTGGTGCCATAGCAAAGCGTCGCTTCCACCCAGAAGCAGGTGGACCCTCTTAAAATCTCCTTATAAGACAGGCTCCAGGCTTGATGTGTGCTCATCACACTGCCTTTCACGGACACTCTAAGGTGGAGAATTAAACCTTGTAACATGCTCGTCAAAGGCTGTGCTGATTTTCTTTTTTTTTAAGGAAATGCAGCGAGGCTCCCAAGACTGAGTTTTCTCGTTTCTAACTCCATCTCCCCACCCTCACTGGGTAAGGAGAGCTCAGAAGTAGAAAACACTTGGAAGAGAACAATTAGAAATTCCATCAACAAACTCTTTAGGGTTTAACTGCGTGCAGGAGAACCGTATTTCAAAGCAAATAAAAAGGAGCCCGGCCAAAAATATGTCCAGGGGAAGAAACAAAGGGTGACTAGTGAGAAACACGCACTTAACTGTTCTCAAAACAATTAAACCTCAGGAATAAATAAAGGTAGGGTCTTCCCTTGAGAAATAGAGCCTGTTCAACCAGAAGGCTGGTAGTCCTCTCCTCTTTTAATCTGAATCTTGCCTGAGGGACAGTCAACCTCCCAACAGGATCATTGCCTCTTGACTCTGAAAACTTACACGGGGGGAGAGGAGGGACACGATGGAAGCCACAGAAAGAATCTTTGCCCTAGTCCGGCCACTAGCTTGCTGGGTGATCTTCAGAAAGCCACTTGCTCTCTCAGAACCTTGGATCATTGGTCTGTAAAGTGGAAAGGTTCCTTGCAGAATTATGAACTGGTGAAATCGGTGCATCACAGCCTCTCAACTTTGCTCTGTGTTTGCAAAACATTCAAAGGGACACATACTGAATGAACCCAATTTTGAGATCAGAGAGGGCCATGTAGGGGGTGGAGCTGGACAAGGGAGGCTGCCCCTTACCCACAAAAAACACATGTAGGGCCAAACTGTGATCTGCTGTTTGTACCTTGACTGTCACTCTTAAAGGAACCCTCCTGTTCTGTGCTGGGAAGCAGAGACCTAGAGAAGCCACAGAGAGGATGGCCAAGCTTCAAGGGCCAGGGGGAGGAGAGTTGGGTTATGATGGCCCAGTGAGAAGGCACCAAGCTGAAATGCAACATATAACTTAAGGTGGCCCAGAATCAGATGAAGCACCCAAAAAAGCAGCTAAGCTGTGATTAAGACATCATGATTTCAGTTGTGCTCCTGAAACCAATAGAACACCGTATGTTAATTACGCTGGAATTAGAAAATAAATCAGTAAAACTTAAAAAAGAAAAAGAAATTGCGATTTCACATTTGTGCTCCTTACCTGGAAAAGCTTTATGGGATCGTTCCAGGCTCCTCCAGAGTCCAGTGCTGTGTCCTAGAACTAGAAGAAGCACAGGAAGCTGGCCATTGGGTTTTGACGAGGGAAGGGAGTTAGCATCGTGTTAGGGCTGTTCTAATCGGGAGGCAAGCCCCAGGTGTCAGCCCACAGTGAGAGGCAGGCTAGACATCAACCCAGTGAAGGTGTGCCAGCCAGTGTCATGGCAACGATAATGAACTGGGGGCCTCGAAGACCCACTACTTAGTTCTAGCTCTGTTGGGCAAACCTCTGAGCTTAGTTTCTACACCTGTAAAATGAGACGATAATCCTAACCTTGTTTTTCCCACAGGGTACGGTTGTAACGCTTGCGTGAAAACATGAGTGGGAAAGTTCCTTGTCAACTACAAAACCATGAAATAATAGTCTCGACAAGACTGTAAAGATGTGTGAAGAAAAGGAAGAGGAATTTGATGAATTCCTTCCTGGGTTCCCTCCTTTCATGAGATTTCAAACATGGATAAGACCATTTGCAAAATAAATCTCCAACATTCCGAGGGCCTCCCTCCTTAATATATGCACACCGAATAGAGTAACCTCCATTCTACAAAAGCAGAATCTCCGATGTGAAGATAAAAGACTCTTGATGACATCACTTTACCAACCATAATATAAGACCTGATACCCTTCATGGTGCATTTGGGCTGGTGGGGTAGAAACGCACACTGGCAAATGTGTCCTGCCCTCGACAGAGCACAAAGCAAGGTCCAAGCCCGACAGAGACACATTTGCTTTGGTTTTCAAACCTCCAATCTTTTCTCAGGGGGTCGAGAAAGGAACTGGTTTACTGAGAAACTCCCAACCGAAGAGCAGATTTGGGCCATAGCTTTCTAGATCCTCAGCAGACCCAATCCTGGGACCCAAAAGAAAAACTCTGTCTCTTTAATAAAAATTCCTCAGATTGTTGAATTCACCACCAGCCTCTGAGTGTGTGCCCTGTTAACTCTCCTGGTGTGAGAAGCTTTCAAAGGGAGAAAGAGCAGGATTTTTTTTTTTCAGCTTTATTGAAGTGCAATTGACAAATACAATCGTAAGATATTTAAAGTGCACGATGTGATGAGTTGATATACATATACACTGGGAAAGGGCTCCTCTACCATTGAATTAATCAATCTCTGTCTGGCTTATTCCACTTATTTCACTTACGCATTAGCCCAACGCCCTCCACTTTCATCCATGCCATCACAAATGGCAGGATTTCCTCCTTTTTTAAGGTTGAATAACATTCCATTGTGTGGATTTCTTTTTTTTTTTTTTAATTTTTTTAATGTTTATTTGTTTTTGAGAGAGACAGAGGGGTGAGAGCAGGGGAGGGGCAGAGAGAGAGGGAGACACAGAAGCCGAAGCAGGCTCCAGGCTCTGAGCTGTCAGCACAGAGCCCCATGGGGGCCCGAACTCACTAACCGCGAGATCCTGACCTGAGCTGAAGTCGGACACTCAGCCGACGGAGCCACCCAGGCGCCCCTCCATTGTGTGGATTTCACATTTTCCTCACCGTTCACCTGTTAACAGACACCTAGGTTGTTTCCATACCTTCGCTATTATAAATAATGCTGCAATAAACAGGGGGTGCAGATATCTCTTCAAGATAAAGATGATGTTTACTTTGGAAACATACCCAGAAGCGGGATTGCTCCATTATATGGTAGTTCTATTTTTAATTTCTTGAGGAAGCGCCATACTGTTTCTCATAGTGGCTGTACCAGTTTATGTTCCTGGCAACAATGCACAAGGGCTCCCTTTTCTCCACATCTTCACCAGTATTCGGTATCCCCTTACCTTTTTGAAAGGCGAATTTGAGGAAGACCTGTAGAGAAGGCAGATAGGGGCCCTGGTCTTGCCAGCCAGCTGAGAATCCGCTTGAAAAATACAATTGTCTTCAAGGAGGGTTGACTGAGCGCTGAAATCTGAAGGGCAGCCTGAGAAGAAAGACTTCTTTGGTAACAAAGTGTAATTTACACAATCAGATCTTAGGTGTACAGATACATTTTACTTAGTATCATTATCCTCTGGCCTGGAAAACTTTCCTTAACAGTTCTCCCAGTGCAGGGAGTGCAAGTGACGAATTCTTTCAGCTTTCGTTTATTTTTATTTTGCCTTCCTTTTAAAAATATTTTCTTTGGCTATGGATTTCTAGGTTAATGGGTTCTCCATCTGCCCGCCCCCAGCACATTAAGAGGTTATTCCAATTTTCTCTGATTTGAAATGAGAAACCCGTGGTCATTTTTATAGGTATTCTTTTGTTTTTCTATAATGTCTTCCTCCCCTCACCCAACCCCCACCTCCGCTGCTTTTAAGATTCCTTTTAATCTTCTATTTAGCACATCTTGGTCTACAGCAGTGTGATTAGAACATGGTGTGATGTGTATGTAGGGGGGTGTATGTGTTTATCCTGCTTGAAGTACACTGAGCTTCTTGTATCTCGGAGCTTACGTTTCCCATGTCATTAAAATTTCTTCAACCATCATTTCTGTAAGTATTTTCTCTCTTTTGTCTCCTCTGGTACTCAAGTTGTGCATACACTAGACTCCTTGATGTTGTACCATAAGGCAATCGTCTCTGAGATTCTGTTCATTTTTTTTTCCTGCATTTTATCTCCCTGTGCTTCCAGTCATATAATGTTGTTCTCTGACTTCAAGTTCATCAACCTTTCTTATGTATTATTTAATCAGATGTTAAATCCCATGATTGATTTTCATTTCAAATATTGTATTTGTTACTTCTAGAATTTTCATTGTTTTCTATCTTAAGTTTTTCTTTCTTTCTTAAGATTCCCTACTCATTAGGTTGAGGTTTTCCTTTACTTTATTTGTTATAATCATAAGCTGTTTTAAAGTTCTTGTTTGCAAATTTTATCATCTTTCTCATTTCTTGCTATGTTTCTCTGTTCCTGATTTTTTCTTTTGGTTATGGGTCATGTATTTATGCTCATTTACATACCTAGCAAATTTGATTGCGTGCTTGGCATTGGTACTACATTTTTAAAGGATTTTATCTTCTTTTAGAAGAGAGTTTAGAATTTTTTCCAGCAGGCGTTTCAGTTGCTCATGGATCAACATAGTCTTTTCAAGATTTGTTTAGAAACATTTAAAGAGCCAGGCTAGGGGGCGCCTGGGTGACTCAGTCGGGTGAGTGTCCCACTCTTGATTTCAGCTCAAGTCATGATCTCCCAATTTGTGAATCTGAGCCCTGCATTGGTCTCTGCACTGATGGTGTGGAACCTGCTTGGGACTCTGTCCCCCTCTTTCCCTCTACCCCTCCCCCCACTTGCTTACTCTTTCTCTCAAAATAAATAAAGACAAACTTTAAAAAGTAAAGAAAGAAAGAGCTGTTCTAGAATGACTAGTGCCCTAGGGTTAGACTAATTCTGGCTTCCTGCTGTTTTCTCTCCACATACACAGGTTAGTATCCAGCTAAAGGTTTAAGGGGTTCCTTGAGCAGAGTTTTAGAGCTCCTTTTGTACTTAGCTCACTTCTCCCACTTACCCTGTCCCAGAAAATCTAGCTGCCTCGGTGGCCCTGAATTCTGACCTCTGTCTTTTCAGCTCTGTGAAGCAGCTATAGTCTGTTGGGGCTCCCCTCTCCAAAAGGGAGCCATGCTAATCATGGGTCTGACCTTGGTTGTTTACCATCTCTCAGAGATCACAGTCTGGCACTGCCTTTGGTTCAACATCAGAAAATGGTTATTTATATAATTTGTCTTGGTTTCTATTTATTTCCTGCAAAAGGGCTAGTGTGGCATCTGTTACTCCATCAGGGCAGGAAACAGACGCTCCGCCAATCAGAGTATGTGACTAGTTGGCACCGAGTGCTGTGTTAGTCTTTAACGTTTTACAAATAAACAGCACATCCCCAGCCTTATTACCTGGTGGAACAGACAGTTATGCAAATAATTTTAGTGTCCAAGGAGATTTAGTAGAGGCACGTACTGGGTGTCATAGAAATTAAGAGGCGAGAATATTTAACTATCTGAGGAAGTCAGGGAAGACTTCCTAGAGGAGATGGCATTTAAGCACGGGATTTATATTTTGCTAGTTGGGGAGTAGAAAAACACACTAAGCAAATGAACAAAGAATAAAGTGTGTATAGTAAGAAGCACCAGATGACTGTTAAACAGGTTGTATGAGGGTGAAGGAAAACTGTTACAATGTACAACTAGCCAAACTTCACTTAGCCCCTGAATGTCACATGAAATAGACTGGCTTATCCTGTGCAGGAATCCATAGCATCATAATGATTGAAAGCAAAGTCTCCATGAGACCCTATCCATAACTTACTGGCTGAGATTTGGGGTGAGTTTATTATAAGCCTTAGGGTGTTGTTTTCCTTTAATTTTTGGAATAGTGTCATCTCACAAACTACCATATTATCCCAATGCTGGTTAATGTACTTAATGCTGGGAAAGCACTCAGCTCAGTGTTTGGCATTTAAGTGCTCAAAGATGGTAGGTGCTTATGTGTGTTATTTCTACAGGCAGATGGAGCTAAGGTTGGTTTGTGAGGTGGTTCGTTTTGTGAATAGGTATGTATTTTTAGAAAAAAAAAAAAGAAAAAAAGAAAGAGCTGAACGAGGGATAAATTACATGCAGGAGAAGGATTCGAGACCAGAATGAACGGAATATGGAGTGAACTGGAAGGTACGCTCAACAGAAGTCAAGGTCCATCTTCTGTGGGTGGAAACATGGCATGGTCAGGGCCCCAAACTGTGACACATTGCTGTGGCCCTGTTGGGATGTGTTTCACCTGCGTTTGTTCTTTTTTTTTTTTTTTTAATTTTTTTTTCAACGTTTATTTATTTTGGGGACAGAGAGAGACAGAGCATGAACGGGGGAGGGGCAGAGAGAGAGAGGGAGACACAGAATCGGAAACAGGCTCCAGGCTCCGAGCCGTCAGCCCAGAGCCCGACGCGGGGCTCGAACCCACGGACCGTGAGATCGTGACCTGGCTGAAGTCGGACGCTTAACCGACTGCGCCACCCAGGCGCCCCCACCTGCATTTGTTCTTGAGCAAGGTGCTCAGTGACATTTAGTAATCCCTAGACAAGGAGGTATCATTACCAGGGGCGATAGGCTCATTCATACATTCATTTAAAAGCATTACCTAATGCGAGCCTTTTTGCTATTTGTGGAGGATCGTATTTTTCAAAATGGCCACAACAGTAACTCTGATCCCACTTTCTTCTTACTATGCGACATTGACACTGTACACATTAAGTCTGGGTGGGCTCATCACTGGAGCAGATACGGAGCTGTATGACTTCTGAGCCATGGTCGTAAGAGGCAATACAGGCAATACCTGGTCCTCTTGGGACTTTCTCTTGGAACTCAGTTTGCCATGTCATGAAAAAAAAATAGCCCATGTGGAGGGGCCATGTATAGGTTTTGTGGGTGACGGCCCCAGCTGAAGCCCGACGGTGGGTACCAACCTCGAGACACGTCCGTGCCTGAAGACACTAACAGTTCTGCCTCCACTCCTCAAACTACCTCTGATCCACTGTGTGAGGCAAGGATGTGCTGTCCTTGCAGCCAGCCCCTGCCCAAATGCTGAGATATGAGCCAAACAAAGCAAGGGTGTTGTTTTAAACCACCAGATTTAAGATTTAAACCACCAGATGGCTTGGCAAGCAGCAACAGATAACTGGAATACTGTTTCATATTTTCTCCCTCTCACAGGTACTAAATGCACAACTACTAGCATTTTACAATCCTCAGTTTGAAGACATGTTTTGAAAGGGGTCGCAGGGGCGCCTGGGTGGCTCAGTCGGTTGAGCGTCTGACTTCGGCTCAGGTCACAAGCTCACAGTTTGTGGGCTCAAGCCCGGCGTTGGGGTCTGTGCTGATGGCTCAGAGTCTGGAGCCTGCTTCTGATTCTGTCTGCGTCTCTCTCTGCCCCTCCCCCGCTCACACTCTGTCTCTTGTCTCTCTCTCTCTCAAATATAAACATTAAAAAAAATTAAAAGGAGTCCCATATTCACAAAAAGAAAATATGAAGGCCACTAAACTAAGAATTTTAGATAATCCAGTGTGTCAGAGGCCTCTGTACCAACGTTATTGGTTAGTTTGTTCTGAAAAAAGACTGTTTTCTACTTGCAAGAAACGCAAAAGAGTTTCCTGAGAGTGGATTCTATCTCCCATAGCAATTATCTTGACAACATATTTCCCTTTTACTCATGATAATGCACGTATTTTCCTACCAAGGCATAATTTGTTTTTTAAAAACAAGAAAATTATGCCTCTCTTGATGTCGACAGAACCAGGTGAGCTTAAGTAATTGGGAAAACAGGCGTCTTTTGAAATCATTTCTGCCAATTTGCCACCTTTCCTTCCCGCCTCCCTGTACTTCCTCCCCATAACTCCTTGCCCGCACTCTCAAATGTGGTCCCAGCCGTTGGCAGGAAGAGCCAAAGACCAGGCTTCGTGGAGAGAGAAAGACTGAGAAAACCAGAGCTGGAACCATCCCCAGTGGTTTGTCCCATTCGCTTTGAAGGTGCCTCATGCGAAGGCAGCTGTACTGTACGTGGCTTGTGGCTTGAGACACCAGGTCTCCCAACACT
The DNA here is from genome assembly GCF_014898765.1 of Herpailurus yagouaroundi. NCBI lineage: Eukaryota > Metazoa > Chordata > Mammalia > Carnivora > Felidae > Herpailurus > Herpailurus yagouaroundi. Next base: position 79,116,904 of record NW_024412400.1, on the reverse strand, counting down.
CCAGAGAGTTTTGTTGAGGCCTTCCAGACAAGGAGGGACTGTGTAAACTTGGGGATATCACAGGGAGATACAGCGAACATCTTTTCCCAATAAACACCAGGACGCATTGATCCAATTAATGGTCAGACAGTGGGGCAAAGCATTTGAACCCAAGACCCGTAGCCTATCTGTTGCGCTGAGAGAGAAGAGTAGAGGGAAAATATTCAACAATAGCCCAGTTGTTCCAATCCACATAGGGAATATCCCACCCCATTCTAACATACAGCATGTATCCATCAAATGGCCCAGAATTAAAAATATAATGAATAAACAAAAACCTGTTTTTATTTCTGTGCAAATACAAATATAGTTCCCTGTGAAACCCAGAAGTTTTAGAACCCATTAATTTTTTTTTTTTTACATCAACTGAATTCTTATATTTGCATGTCACTTATACACTTGGCATTCATATATCAGGAATTCTCAGTGAATTCCCCCAATTGACCACTGCACAAAGACTTGGAGTGTTCTCCCCAAGGGCAGGTAAAACTCGAACTAAGTGTTTGTTGATTGAGCATTAAAACCAGGAAATAATGGTTCGCTGTTACGTTTTAAAACAGCTGATAAGAACAAATGGCTTAAGGCAAGCCTAATCTTTTAGGGAGTATAAGAACCCAGTTAAATCTAAGACACCCAGAAAATTCAGAAAAAGACACAGGAGCACAGGGTATGCAATTTTTATTACAATTTCAGAGAGTGCATGGACTTCATATTAAAAACACCTCTCTAATGATGATGTATTCCACACAGAATAGGAGCTAACTTCTTTGGATTTAAAATCAGTCACCATTCATTGTAAGTCTACTATATGTCAGGCACTGAGCAAAGCCTTCCAGTCCTATTTTATCACAGTCCTGAGAAGCAGATAGAGACTGCCACAGGTTACGGATCAGGAACCTTCTTTCTTCTCTCGTCTTTGCCCTATGACAATTATTAACATTCCCAAAACTCAATGTTCTTCCAAAGAACACATTCTGGGAAATGTTAATGTAGTAAAAATCCTTTATTTTGAGAGTAAGAAGCTGAAGTCAAGAGAGAGACAGGGAGGGGCCCCTGGGTGGCTCAGTAGTTAAGCATCTGACTTCGGCTCAGGTCATGATCTCACATTTCATGAGTTCAAGTCCTACATGGGGTGAGCTCAAGCCCTGTTTTGGGTGAGCACAAACCGCATTTCAGGTGAGCCCCGCTTCTCTCTCTCTCTCTCTACCCCTCGCTCACTTGCGTCCTCTCTCCCTCTCTCTCTCAAAAAAAGAAGAGACAGAGAGAGAGAGAGACAACAAGCCTAAAGTCAGATGGTGACTTGGTACAGGTTGGGCTTGGAACCCATGTCTATCTCCCAGTCCTGTGCTCTTTGACTATATCCATATACTACAAGAGAAAGGCACATATATACCAACACCAGTCAGTTATTTGTTGAGGGCAGTTAAGCAGATGGGGAGATTCATTACCTCCAGCGTTTTCATCCTCCTTCAGTGACCAAAGCAGGCTTCAGTGGCCAAAGAAGGCTGTCAAAGAAATGCAAATGCTGACAGTTGAAAGTCCCTCAGCATAGACAGAAAGTGAGGGGATAGTTTCGAGCTACTGATAATGTCTGCTACGTATGTGTATCCATGAACATGTCAGATCTGTGGGCTCGTGCAAGGCATGCTCGTTTGTGAGTTGGGAGTCTTGGCTCCTCCTTTCTATACAGTTAAGCCCTGTGTGGGCCTCTATAACCAAACACCATTTGGAGACTCCGAGAAGTGCTTCTGGAGACAGCAACCAAGATAATGAAAGGCTTGCGAAGCCAAGAAAGATGGTGGCTTCTGGATTTACGCAGCCTGCAGAAGGGAAAGTTGAAGCAGAGCTTAATTTGAACCCACTGAATGCAATCGCCTTGCAAATTCTGTCGATTCTGCATCCACGACGATTTCCTTTTCCTCTCCTCAGTCCTTTGCCTAGGCTCTTGACGTTTATCACCTAACCCAGTCATTTTCAACACTAGTCGATCTAAAGCTTCTTTTTCTAAAAATAAATACAAAACAAATAAAGAAAAGTAACGTGTTGTTGATGCCCTCCCTAGTCTTTGGAAATGAAAATCACACCCGATACACTCTATCAACGCACGTCATCTCACAAACAACAACATAATGCCCTGAATTTAACACATGAAGACGTAAAAGAAAGTAATTTATAACCAAGTAATAAGAATAATATATTCCAGTAAACTAGTGTACATAATCAAGTAGCAAAATGCTTGCATACTTTGAGGGCTATAATTACAAAGGCATACCAGTACAGGCGTGTTGGGTGAGGAGTCAAATACCATTAGTGGGTACATATGTAAAAGAGCGCTAACTGCCTGGCTCTGACGATTATAAAAAGGGATGTTCAGGGGCGCCTGGGTGGCTCAGTTGGTTGAGTGTCCGACTTCGGCTCCGGTCATGATGTCTCAGTTTGTGGGTTCGAGCCCCGTGTCGAGTTCTGTGCTGACAGCTTGCTCAGAGCCCGGAGGCCGCTCCGCATTCTGTCTCCCTCTCTCTCTGCCCCCCCCCCCCCCCGCTCACACTCTGTCTCTCTCAAAAATAAATAAGCATTTAAAAAAATTTTTTTAAAAAAAGGGATGTTCAATTTTCATGTGAAATTCGGGACAATTCTTAGTTGTTTGTAGCTCTCCTATGCGGTGCCAGATGTCTATCCCCCTTGGCTTCTGTTCACTGAACACCAGTGGCAAACTATAAGACCCCACAAAATTTCAAAACATGCCTTAAAAGCAATATTACCCCCACCGAACCACTTCCATGTTCCCTTCAGTCCAAATTCTTTTCACCTGGGAGAGACCTGGATGTTGGTCTGGCTAGCAAGGGTTTCAGAAATTTGGAGGCAGAGCCAGCACATGTAGCTACAGAGGTTCTGAACTATTCAATTCCAGGGTATATCACTTATATCTTTTCATAGACATACGATGTTTAAAACAAAGAAGTGTATAAAACCAAGAGTTTATATATATATAAATATATATATATATATATTTATATATATATAATATTAACAAACACATATAAATATATATAAACAAATATATATATAAATATATATATATTTATTTATATATATATATATATATATATATATATATATATACTACATAAATCAGGCTAATTGCTCTGAGAAGCCCTTGTTAAGCTCTGGGTTTCACAGAAGTATGGGCATACTGTGAAGTTTCCTTACATATGCACTCTTTCCCAGTGACTCGGGCAGTGAGTGAAGCTGGTAAAGGAGTCAGCAAGAACCTGGAAGTTCCTGGTTCGGGTGCTTGTGCTCCCTCTCTGGTTTCTGGGTCTGGGTTCTTGGGTATGCGGTCGACCAGGGGCTGTTTGCAGACCTGGTGCAGTCAGAAGCAGTGGAATATGGATAGGGTGATACGAAGGACGGCAAAGGGAAGTGTGAAACCATAGGGCTGACAGCTTCCTCCTCTGGGAAGAGCCCCAAGCGACAGTCCTCCAGGTTCCTCGGGGATAGGTGGTACCTCAGAAAAGCCGAAGGGCATCTGGTGCTAGAAGTCATGTCCTGGTTCTTTGCACCTGTCAGCATATGCCTCCAACTCTCTGTCAAACTCATTCATCCAAGTTTCCCTGATGACCAAGGAGAATGAATGTGGATACCCCACAGAGGGGTGGGTATAAGGGTGGAGTAGAAGGGAGGAGTTGAAAGAGTCCTAGAAATTTAAAGTAAATGCTGCAAACATAATTTCTTTGAAAACTCATGCTTTATCTTTTAAATTTTTTTAAATGTTTACTTATTTTTGAGACGGAGAGAGACAGAGCATGAATGGGGGAGGGTCAGAGAGAGGGGAAGACACAGAATCCGAAGCAGGCTCCAGGCTCCGAGCTGTCAGCACAGAGCCCGACGTGGGGCTCGAACTCATGAACTGCGAGATCATGACCTGAGCCGAAGTCGGAAGCTCAACCGACTGAGCCACCCAGGCGCCCCAGGGCTTTATCTTTTAAAAATCTATTGTTTTTATATTTCCCAGTACATCACAGTGCTTATTTTTTATACCTGTTTGGGTGTGTGTGTGTGTGTGTGTGTGTGTGTGTGTGTGTGTGTATCTCCCCCACTAAAGCAGCTTTGAACAAAACTAACACTCCAAGAATAGATGTGATATTTCTCCTATAGTTTCAAGTCACCACCAGTGGGTAAAAACACCACAAGTTGAAAGACGCTGAGATTACATTGTCGTTGGGAGGAATTTAGAACAACTCAAGTCTTATCCAGTTACCTGTGGCTCTTTGAGGTACTGGGGTAATCATGGTGCTTCAGAAATAGGGACTTGGCAGGAGAAGAAGCCACACTTTGGGGGGATGTTCCAAGGAGCATAATGTGGTTTTGCAGAGCATATCTGCAGTGACACTGGTGTGGGAATAGACCTTTGATTTTAGGACCCTTCGATTCTATGTGGAAGTCAGTATAGATGGTTCATTGATTCACCCAATAATTATTTACTGCATCCCTATTCAGAAATGCTAGATACTATTGGGAGCTAAGGCAGAGAACTTAGAACCACCTCTTTGAAAAAAGGACAACATGGGCCATGGTTAGAGAGCTGATGGGTCATGAAGGAAAAGAGAAGTTTCCTTCATGGGCCTGGTGGTGGTGCAGATAGTTGGGAAGTGGAACAGAGAACCCAGGTCCACTGTGAAGTCCTCCCATGAGTGGATGAAGAGATCTTCAGGTTTCTAGGGATATGCTTGACTATAAAACTTTGGGCCTGGGTACCTTAGCTTGGGTTTCAGGACACCTTCTGTTTCTGGTTAGAGTAGGTAGGGTTGGTCATGGCAGTCGATCAGGGCAGTGACACACACAGGGGTGGTTCATAGCTATAGGCTTCCGTAGCCAGTGGAGATGGTCCCGGACCTAGGATGGTTGGACTTTACAATGGTGTGAAAGATGTACATGTTCAATAAAAACTGTGCTTCAGGTTTTGGATTTTGATCTTTTCTCAGTCTTATTGATATGCACAATAACTCGCTTCTGACACTGGGCAGGGATTGTGAACCCCAGCTCTCAGTCAGCTACGGGATCACGATGGTAAACGGCCAATACGCTGACAACCATTCTGTACCCAGATGGCTCTTCTGTCTTTCATTTTCAGTAAAGTAGTCCATAAATTACATGAGATATTCACCACATTAATTCTGGTGGCTTTATGTTATGATGATTTATGAATTAGGGCTTTATGTGAGATGATTCTGCCCAACTGTGTTCTCAGCACACTTAAGGTAGGCAAGGCTAAGGTCTGATGTTAGGCATATTAAACGCATTTGCAACTTAAGATATTTCCACTTAACAATGGGTTCGTCCGAATGTAATGCCATTATAAGTAGAAAAAGACCTGTATATATTCTATGAAGCCGATCTCCTTCAAAGCTATTTCACCTCTGGGCTTTTAGAGGAAAGCATCTGCTTCCAATATCCACTGAAACTGTGTCCTTAAAAGTCACTGTCAACTCCACGCCATGAAGTGTCCGCCTTTGTTGTACGTAACCAAGGTGAATTTGACACTGCTAAGCACTTCCTGGCTCTGGCCATTGGCTCCTTTCACACCATACCGCCCTGGTCCTCCTCCGGAGTCTCAGCTCCTCACTTCTCACTTTCTTCTACTTGCTCACTCTCTTCTGGCTGAGCTTTGAAACCAACAAGCCTAAGGTACAATGCTAGGCATCTTTCTCTCAAAATTCTTGCCCTAATTGCATCTGCATACCTGGATTTTATTACCAGGTATGCAGGATTTTATTCACATGTGATTGCATTTCCCTCCCCCCACCCCAGCAAACTCTTCCATTTATACAGCTGCTTGTTCCACATATTTGTTGTGATGATTCACAGGCAGTGGTATGCTGTAGCCAGCTACTCCTGGATCGCCAGAGCCTGTTGCTAAATTTTCAGAAATTTTTCAAGCTGCTTGTTAAAGCTGTTGATGTGATGGAAGCATTTACGGCGTGAAAATCAAGAAATGCTATAATGAGGGCTCCCCAGCCATTTCCTCTCCTTCTGAGAAATGGTTTATCGTACACGACTGCCACAGGCACCTTTAATTCAGCATTTCAATAATGCCCCATCAGTATTCTTCCCTCATCTCAAACCAGGTCTGTTCCAGCATTTCCTCCCAGAATCGTGAGGGAAACCGTCCTCCACCAACTTGCTTCAATTGAAACGTTAGGGACGTGATTCTCCCTAATTTCTTTGTTTCTACCATTTCTCTTATTTTTTTAAATCTGATTCTATTAAGATATAATTTACATGTACTAAAATGTGGCCATTTTAACGATATAGTTTGGTGAGCTTTTGATAATTGTATATACATATGAAACATCATCTCTATCAGGATAAAGACTATTTCCACAAGCAAGTCAGTTTCTTCATATACCTTCATAGCTAATCACCCCCACACATGACCTCAGGTAACCACTGATCCACTCATAGATTAGCTTTACCTGCTTTAAATTTTTATAAAAATGGGAAGTATATATATATATATATATATATATATATATATATATTCTTTTGTGCCTGCCTCCTTTTATTCAGTGTCATGTTTTTTTTTTCTTTCTTAGATTTATTTGTGTTGTTGCATCTCTGTGAAACTTTTCCTTTTTAACGTGAGTAGTATTTCATCATATGTATGTACCACAATTTGTTTATCCCTTCTTCGGCTGGCGTATATCTAGATTGTTACTGGTTTATGTCTAATATAAATAAAGATTCTATAAAGATCTGCACACCAGCATTTTTACGAGCACATGTTTTCATTTCTCTTGGATTTGCAGATGCCGTAAGACTCTTGTAGGAAGGCAGGATCCAAATGGTCCTGCTGGTATCTCTTTTCATTTCTTTGACTAGTGGCAGAATAATGTATTATTCCTTTCCCCATTTTCTGAAAGACATTGTATAGGATTGTTATTATTTCTTCCTTAGATGTTTGAAAGAATTCACCAGAGAAGCTATCTGGGTGGGGATTTTTCTTTGTGGAATATTTTAAATAAGGAATCCAATTATTTTTTAATAGGTGTAAGACTCTGTAGAATTTCTATTTCCTCAAGTCAGTTTTGGCTTTTTTTTTCCCCCAAAAGTTTCTTATGTTTCATATCAGACATTGAATTTTTTTTGGAATCAAGTTGTTCACAATCGTTCTTATTATCCTTTTAGTTACTGTAGCATCTGTAATAATGTACCCTCTTCCCTTCTTGACATGGATATTTTGGTCTTCCCCCTTGTTTTTCTTGATGAGTTTAGATAGTAGTTATTAGTTTTGTTGAAATGTTGTTGCAGCAGCCAATCAAGAGGGAGATACACTAAGCGGCAGGTCATAGCTGTGGGCCTCTGCAGCCAGTATACATTCCATTGGGCAGACCTCCTTTATGAGCTACTCTCATCTCTGGGTTTCTAGATAAAGATGATTTGCCTGCAGCTGGGACCTGACATTTACAGAGTCGGCTTTCAGTTTCATTGATTTGCTCCATGATCTGTACATTCTCTGATTGATTGTTACCCTTATTTCTACTATTGTATTATTTCACTTACTTTAGGTTGAAGTGTCTCCTCTTTTTGTGGCTTTTTAATATGGAAGCTGAAATCATTCATTTGATTTGTATTATTTTCTACCTAAATCATTTAAAGTTCCACAACCTCTTTTAGGTACTGCGCTACCCGCAGCCCACAAATTTTGGTATGTAGTCTTTTTTGTTTCATTCAGTTCAAAATACTTTCTAATTCTTCTCAGCGTTTCTTTTTTTTAACCCAAGAGTTACTTAAAACTATGTTATTTATTGGGGCGCCTGGGTGGTTCACTTGGTTAAGTGTCGGACTTCGGCTCAGGTCATGATCTCACGATTTGTGAGTTCGAGCCCCATGTCGGGCTCTGTGCTGACAGCTCAGAGCCTGGAGCCTGCTTCGGATTCTGTGTCTCCCTCTCTCTCGGCCCCTCCCCTGCTCTCACGTTGTCTCTCTATCTCTCTCAAAAATAAATAAACATTAAATTTTTTTTGAAAAACGATGTTGTTTATTTTTTAGATATTTTTGTTTTTGATTCTAATTGACTTCTATACAGAGAATGTACTTTTTTTGATTTCAGTCTTTTAAGACTTACTGGTTTTAATCAACTGAAGGATTCACCTTGTTTATTGTCCTGCTCCTAGTGATGGTCCTGGGATGTTTATTGTTGAAGGTCTGAAAGCGTTCTTTGTTTTTCATATTTTTTCCAGTTTCCTACACTTTCTAGTGGCAGTGCAAAGTCCCATGTCTGTTACTTTGTGATGACCCCAAGCCTCCCTGACTTACTGTATCTGGCCCACAAGAGTTAACTTCCTTTACTGTTCATTATCCATCAGATCTCAACATTCCCCCTGACAAGTCCCCCCTGACTGTTCTTCTCCCCTGAAACCTTAGCCAGAACCTCTTTTGTGCGTGTATGTTTTTCAGCGTGCACGAACCTACTGGTATGTATCCCACTCTATTGTATTTGCCTGTTACTTTTTTACTTAATTCCCATAAAGAGTATATATTTTATATATACGTTTGAACCATATGAAATCTCTGCTATTGACCATGTTTTTGCTCTGCAAAACTAGCACTTTCCCCTGGCTCAAACCAATATGTATCAAAAACAATATTTATGCATACATAGAGAGGCTGTGGGGATCTCAAAACAGCCCTCTAATGAAATGTTTTTAATTTATAATAATCCTTTCCCAGAACCTTTGAAAGTGACTCCACCATATTCCCTAATTCTTATTTTAAAGCTGCTGTCAGGATCAAATGAGATAATGTATATAGAACAATTAGAAAAGTGTCTGACACATGATAAGTGCTCGGTAAAGTTTAATCGTGTTGCTGTTCCGTTAGTGTTGTTTTTTTTTTTTTAATTTTTTAACGTTTATTTATTTTTGAGAGACAGAGCATGGGTGGGGGAGGGGCAGAGAGAGAGGGAGACACAGAATCCGAGCTGAGCTCAAAGCCCGATGTGGGGCTTGAACCCACGGACCGTGAGGTCATGACCTGAGCCGAAGTCGGATGCTTAACCTACTGAGCCACCCAGGTGCCCCTTCTTAGTGTTGTTTAGCTGCTGTTGTGTCAGTTTGGCTTTGTGTCTACGAGATGCCAGGCAGGTCCCTCAGACAGCTGCTACCTCTGTAGTGTCCCTGCCTCCCAGTATCTTCTGGGAACCCGTTCTTAGCATTTCCTTAGCTCTCTGGTTTTAGTTAACATACAGGAAGGGGGGGGGGGTGTCCCTTCCTTTGTGACAGGGACTTGGTTCCCTGGGCTTCCCGTTGGTTGGGAAAACCCTTATACTTGATCTCTTCATCTCTCCCAGAAGCTTCTCAGGTCCCTAAAACCAGCTTCCTGAGGAGAAATTTCTCATTCCTGAGGTGGAGAGGGAACTGTATCTCAAGCACATTCAAGAGCCCTTTTAGTGTTTTATTTCTTTGTTTGTTTGTTTTATTCTTATTATTATTATTTTTTTTAATCTCTTCAGCAATGTTTGGTTTCTTTGGTTTCTTGAGAGTTTCTTGACTGAGTTCTGGACCACGGTGTCCTAGACATAAGGTGTTACCAATGCCAGGAGCTGCATCCCAGGGACCCATTGTTTCTACAGCTGCCCCTGTCAGAAGCACCCAGGAGACTGAAAGTGCAAGTGACACCAGTCCTCCCTTTCAACCATTAGTTTAACCAAAGTGAAGAAGGCCCTTGCCTGGAAGTCTTAAAATCTGGCTCTTGTCTACCATTTGCTGAGTGACTTGGCCAAGTGCCATTCCCTCTTTAGACCCCAGTTCTTTTCGCCATGCAAGGCTCTTTTCCTTCTCGGGCTCTGTGACCTGCCTGAGTTTTTTTGAAATGCATTTTGGGGATTTCTATATAGAAGAAACTGGAGGCATTCTTTTTCTGAACTACATTTTTCTTGGACAGTGCAAGTCAGGAGCTTGTTAGCAAAAGCTTTTGACTTTTCTTAAATGGACGCTCCATTTATTACCTAGGATAGAGCTTTGTGCCCTCAGCATTAAGGACACAGAATGACCCTCAATACCAGAGGGACTCACCTTTGTGTCCCCCCTCAATCATGCAAGGGAACGTGTCAGCTCTTACTTTGAAGGTACTTCTCCAATAATAACATGGGGGATAATGACTCTTGGCCACCTACCCACGTCAGGATATTGTCGCTACACATTACTTAAAAAGCACTCTAGAATAGTGCTTCTCTTGGGATAACTAAAGTGGTAAATGGCAGTAATCATAGGTGCATATACCTCTGTGGGCTAATGCAGCCATGGTCCCTTGGAGGCAGTGTGGGCTTCTTAGCTGATAGGGAAATTGTAGGCATGTGGGCTCAAGTTCTGTGAGGAGCAATTATAGCCCAGAATACAGAGCAATTGTGGGAGGACGCTGACAGCTGTAATTGAAGAGTATAATATGATAAGTCAATGGAGTGAAAAGGAGAGAAAAGAGTGAAATCCACAACAGCAGGATAGCAATGAAAGCCCCGTATTCATTCCTTTCTGTGTCCTGTTTCTCGGTCTAAAGAGAAGGATTCCATAGAAAGTAGGCCAGGATTGAATCCTGATCTTGCCATTTACTAACGGTCCCATCTTGAGCAAATCGTCCTGAGACTTAGTCCCTTCCTCCGTGGAAACCCGTGTGGGAATGTTTTGCAAAATTGTTGTACAGGAGTGAATGAATCGCATTTGTAAAAGCAGCTGGTGGTAACACTTCAAGACAGCAATTATACATTCTGAGCTCTCATCATGCACCAGGCACTGTACTAGGCATAGAGGAGATGCTGATAGAGATGAGACAATTCCTGAACTTGGGGGAAATAGAGGCTCCCGGATGAGATCGACATATGGGATCAGAAAGTAAACTGTTGGTTTACCATAAAAGGAGTATCGAAATTGTATCGAAATATTTCTTTTTTTTTAAATTTTTTTTTTCAACGTTTATTTATTTTTGGGACAGGGAGAGACAGAGCATGAACGGGGGAGGGTCAGAGAGAGAGGGAGACAGAGAATCGGAAACAGGCTCCAGGCTCTGAGCCATCAGCCCAGAGCCTGACGCGGGGCTCGAACTCACGGACCGCGAGATCGTGACCTGGCTGAAGTCGGACGCTTAACCGACTGCGCCACCCAGGCGCCCCAAGTATCGAAATATTTCTTGCGGCCATTTTAAAGATCGGTTGGGTCCTCTTTTACTACTGATACCGATCACGTCCCTAATTAAAAGTCAGTAACTCCGCATGTTTTGCTTCTATCAAAAGCATCATAAGTGAGTTAGCTCTTTAACAACAGCTGTCACAACCACAAGCCACTGTATTTGTAATGCCTCCTGAGATTCTAAAGATCTAGAGATACCCCTTCTTAAAAATTCAGTACTTAAAATGAATTGTCAAGTCAAGCCAATGTTCTACATTGTGTAATGCTTCAGCACCAGTCATCTAAAAGGAGAGCTCGTTCCAAGAAAATCCAGATCTGATTGGAGCATCTGAGGAATATGTTATTGAGGGCTCCCCCTGGCTGGGCCCTGGCCACTTGAAGAACCTGAGGCTCAGTGCAGAAGGTAAGTGTCTCCAAACAGGTGTGGCCCTCACATTCCCAGCCAGAGGTAAATTCTTTCTAAGACCCTGATATGGCCTAAAGTAGTCTTAGCCACTCTTTGACCTCCTGGTTCCCCCAAGAATTGTTCATAGAAACCAGCGGCTCCGTGTTCTACTTCCTACGTCCCAACCTTTGCCAAGAGCTGCACTCTCCTGCCTTAAGCCTCATTCAGCTACGACAAGCCATTCCCTGGTCAAATCCAGACAGTTGGCTAGGTTCCTGTCTTTGTGAAAGCAGTGAGGTATTCTAAGGCTACAATAGAGGTAACAAAGAAAGATTGCTCCAGATGTAAAGAAAAAAGGTATTACCCAAAGGGCCTTAGGAGAGAAGGCTGCTTGGAGGAGATCGAATTTGGGTTGGACTTTGAAGAAATGTTTTGATTTCAGAAATGTAAATGACAAGGACTGAAGGTTCCCCAGTAATTTCTCTACGTGAGGGTACATGAGGCCCTCTTCCCTAGTCCTTACCAGATGGAAGAAGTTCTACTCCTGTTTTTCTCTCCAAAGAATTCTGTGCTCCCCATCATCTAGAGAGAGAGAGCTTTGGCTCTCCCTTTCTTCTTAAGGAAAGCAAGATACAGAATAGATGCCCACCATAGAATACAGCAGGCCAGGTCATATTTCTTTGAATTTCAAAAGTCTTTCTGTATTCTCCAGAATACATAGCTGGTATTCAAAAAAATATTTAAAAAATAAATACATAGGGGCGCCTGGGTTGCTCAGTCGGTTGAGCATCCGACTTCAGCTCCGGTCCTGATCTTGTGGTCTGTGAGTTCGAGCCCCGTGTCGGGCTCTGTAATGACAGCTTGGAGCCTGGAGCCTGCTTTGGATTTTGTGTCTCCCTCTCTCTGCCCCTCCCCTGCTCATGCCTTTCTCTCACGCGCGCACTCTCGCTCTCGCTCTCTCTCTCTCAAAAAGTAAAGAAACATTAAAAAAATTTTTAAATAAATATATAGATGAAAACTTTGTAAAAGAGCATACCTTAAACTGTCCCCAGCTAATACATTTTTGAGGATGACAGATAATTGAAAATAAGGTCATGCGGGAACAAAAAATAAGGGTAATTCATTTTGGAAAGTATTTTGCAGTTTCTAAAAAGCTTCCACACTCATTGTTTTATTTGACGGACATGACAGCTCTGTATCATATTAGCTTTTGCTACCTAAGACACCGCCCCAAGTCTGGGTGGCTTAAAAAACAAAATCATTTAGGGGCACCTGGGTGGCGCAGTCGGTTAAGCGTCCGACTTCAGCCAGGTCACGATCTCGCGGTCCGGGAGTTCGAGCCCCGCGTCGGGCTCTAGGCTGATGGCTCAGAGCCTGGAGCCTGTTTCCGATTCTGTGTCTCCCTCTCTCTCTGCCCCTCCCCCGTTCATGCTCTGTCTCTCTCTGTCCCACAAATAAATAAACGTTGAAAAAAAAATCATTTATTCTCATAGATGGGACTTAGTTGGGTGATTCTGCTCATCTTAGCTGGGTTTGCTCAGGGGTCTAGGGGTTAACTAGGGGTCGGGTGTTGTAGGATTACTCAACTGGGACAGGTTGGCTCTGCTCCACCTTCTGGGACCAGTGAGCTAGACTAGGCACGATCTACTCATGGTGATGCAGGAAGCCAACCAGAGAGCAAGTAGAAACACAAAGGCCTTTCGAGAGCTAAGCTCAGAACTGTCGTGCTGTCATTTCTATTTTATTGGCCAAAGCACATCATATGGCTGAACTCAGAGCCATGGTGTAGGGAAATATCCTCTTCCTTTTTGTGGGAGCTAGTCTCCTAGGGACTAGCTGTAGGGGTAGGGATTGACCACAGTCTGGCATGAAAGGACCTTTTTAGGAAATATTCCCTCATTTAGGGCATTTGGAAATGTTCTAAGATGGATTGTAGCGATGATTGTAGTGAGCCTGACGCGGGGCTCGAACTCACAGACCACGAGATCATACCTGAGCTGAAGTCCAACGCTCAACCGATTGAGCCACCCAGGCACCCTTATATATTTATTTTTTTTATATTTTTTTGAACTGTGGCAAAAGGCACAGTTATGAGAACAGATAGAAAATTAAGAAACTTAGAGCAATCTATTATAAACCCTATTATCTATTATATAATATCTATATCTATATCAATCTATATCTATTATAAAGCATTACTATCATTATGTACTATCTCAAGATAGACAGAATCTGAATCTTAGAGAAGTGAAGTGATTTTTTTTTTTTTCCCATGGAGTAGAGCTGGGTCTTTTGACCTAAAATGCCCTTCATTTCTATCGCATCACAGAAGAGTTTCCTGGAAACCCATGTGCTGGAGTTAGATAGATGGAGGGGATTTTAAGAGAAGACTGGCCCTTGAGAAGCCGAATAGTGTCAATGGTCAGTGGCCAGGCTGAACTCTGACCCATATAAAACAGAACTCTGACCCATAACCAGTCCTCCTTCAGCTCCCCATGCCAACAATCTCCAGTTGGGGCATGCTCGAAGCTTCCCCTTTTCTCACTATAAAGCTTTCAGACTCTCCTGCCTCCTTTTAAGTCTCTGCCAACAGCATGATGGCAGCTGACCCCCTTGCTAAAGCAAGCTCTAAATAACAGCCTTTTCTTGTCCTCATTTGGGTGGTCTTTGTTTACTTCCATACCCTGCCACTTAGAGACAAAAACAGGAAACTTTTTGGGTCCTGCCTGCAAGGTCAGGAGGATGGAGATCGGGCCCCAGATATTCACTTTCGATTTCCCCAATTCTTCCCCCAACGTTGAGAGACCTTCTTGATTCTGAGGAAAGTGGTAGGAAGTGCTCGGAGCCTATATTTTAGTAATGTTGTTTTATTTTTGTATCCTTGTCCTGCAATAAACCATAGATGTTAGGCATTGTCAGTTTGGGTCCCATGAGTCGTAAACAATCAAACACTGACTAAACACAAAATGGGAACCAAACCATACGTCTGTCAATGGCTGAATTTGTAAGAAAATGTGGTGCATCCATACAACGCAATACTTCCAGCAATTGCTCGCTGAACTGAAAAAAAGTCTGACACGACAAACCATCTATCACATGCTTCCACTTATATGACATTTTAAGAAAAGGCAAACTTACAGAGACAAAAAGCAGACTGGCTGTAGGAGTAGGGATTGACCGCAATCTGGCACGAAGGACCTTTTTAGGAAATGTTCCCTCATTTAGGACATTTGGAAATGTTCTAGAATGGATTGTAGCGATGGTTGCACAACTGTATATATTTATTAGAAACCACTTAACTATCCACTTATAATGGGTGGATTTTGTGGTATGTGTTTTATGCCACAGTAAAGCTTTTTAAAAAGAAAGCACTTTGAAAAACAACGTGCCTTGGAAGAGAATAAACACATAATACGAATGAAAAGGAAACATTGTCGGGAGAATTGCCAAGGCCCCAACATTGGATATAACGCTAGCTGCTCCACTCTATGGAAGCTGGATACTCAAAACTCCCTCTTTGAATATAACTCCACTATGGCTGGAGTGTGACCTTCTCAGGAGCCTTCTGTCTGGTCCATGGTTCCTTACCTTTGCTGGCTTTTAGCACACGGAATGTCAGCACTGGTAAGCGCGGCAGGGACCTGGGCTTTGGAGCCTGACAGACTTGGCTTTGAACTCCGGCTCTGTGGTGTATCAGCTGCGTGACATTGAACATATAACTCGGCTTCTCCAACCATTGATTCTCTGACGCAAAAGTTGAGACTGATAATTCATATCTCATGAGGTAGTTATGAAGATAACATGAATTGGTGCATAACAAACTACCCCAAAATTAATGGATAAAAGCAACCACTTTATCCATCTAACGATTCTGTGGGTCAGAAATTCCAGAAGGGTTTGTTTTGGTGGTCTGTGCCCGATCCACATGATACTAGCGGGAGCATCTGGGCAGGGGATCTACTTCCAAGGTAGCTCCTTCACACACATATCTGGTGCCTACATGGTCCTTGTTCTCTCTCTTCACGTGGCATCTAATATGCTAGGCTTTTCCATGAAATTTGGGCTTCTCACAACATGGTGGTCTCGGGTAGTTGTACTTACACAGTGCTGGCTTCTCCAATAGTCTGGAAGCAGAATCTTCCAGGAAGGTTGGAGCACTACCTGGAATGGCAAAGCATCCCTTTCACTGAATGTTATTGGTCAAAGCAGCCACAGGGTCCACCTGCCCAGACCCAGGTAGTTGGGGGTGGGTTAGAAGGTCCCATTTTCACCTGCGTATATGGGTTGGGAGATACGATGTGGACACATGGGAAAAAACAATCTACCACAGAGTTAATGCCCACATAGTGCAGTTAACGCCCACATCACTGACAAACTTCTGCTGTAAGGACCAGATAGCAAATATGTTAGAATTTATAAGCCATGTGGTCTCTGTCATGATTACTCAACTCTGCTGTTGTAGCACAAAGGTAGTCATAGACAACACCTAAATGCTACATTTAGTAAAACCTTCTTTACAAAACAGGGGAGGCCAGATTGGTCCATGGGCCATAGCTGTGACCTCTGATGTAATGCGTGACATATAATAAGTGGTCCATAATTGTTACTATTTTTTTTAAGTTTATTCATATATATTTATAGAGAGAGAGAGAAAGAGAGAGAGTAAGTAGGGGAGGGACAGAAAGAGAAGGAGAGAGAGAATCCCAAGCAGGCTCCACACTGTCAGTGCAGAGGCCGACTCAGGGCTGGAACTCACAAACCATGAGATCGTGATCTGATCCAAATCAAGAATCAGATGCTCAACCAACTAAGCCTCCCGAGTGCCCCTATTGTAATTGTTAGTAAGAGCCTTTGGAACACCCCAATCCACTCTTGACCTCTCCTATTTATAAGGTAACCTGACTTAGCCAACACTCTAGTTTGGTGTCTCTGGCCACCTGGATGCTCCCTCTTTTCACTTGTCTCCATAACTGGTACCTATATTTCAGGTTCCCATAAATACCACCCCCGCCCCCCAAATCCACATCAGCTCTCCCTATGTCACTGCTGGAACCATGCAGGTTTGGTGGGGTCTGAGCTTATACAATATAGTCAGGCCCTCTTTAAGAAAAAAAATACAAAATTGAAGCAAAAGTGAATCTTTAGAATGAAAAAAAAAATCACAACAAATAAATTCTAAAATGCCAATAGGTACCACAAAATCCAGAAAATGACATACGTTGACATCTCTGTCTACTGTTCCCCTAAAATCTGATCGAATTTTCATTTGATTTTGTAATATCATTTACTATAGACTAGAAAGATGATACAGTTTTTTTCTAACATGGTTAATCAATTTTTTGAAAGCATTATTGACAGTTTAGGAAAGTTCCTTTATAACTCTTTATTAATAATGCCATCCAAAGTTTTAGGATTATTGTCAAGCAATGGAACTTTTATCAAGTTTTTTTCTTGTGTGAACAGGAAGTTTTCAGGGCATTTCAGGTTTCTTTGTACAGTGACTCATCTTAAACACTCTGAATCAAGCCACTCATTAAATGAAATTGTTGTTGATGTCCTTGTTATAGTGTATATTATCAGTTTGTTTTTTTTTTTCATCCTTCATTGATATTATCATTCCAGGTCAAGTCTACAGAACAGTTTAAAATTTTCCAGTGTGTTTACATGATTCACTTCACTTTGTTAATTGGCTTATCAAACCATCCAAGAGTCTATTCGCTAATTTTATTGGAAAGTTATCGCTTTCTCTTAATGAATTACTATCTTGGGTGATTTTTGTTTTTGTTACAATTTGCCTGCCTCTCAAGATCAGAAAATTTCTATCAGTTCCTTTGCTTGTGTTGATCCCCATTGTTCTGTATTCCATTAAATTTTTTTAAAGTCCCTGAATTTTTATTATGAAAGATTTTAAACACACGAAATAGTCTTTTTTTTAATGGTGTGATAAATATCCACCAATTTTCATCTGAATTTTCTTTCAGTTCTTCAATACATTTTTGCATTTTTAGAGGATGAAGCAAGGTATCCTTCATGTCTGTTCAAATCAGGAAGCAATAAATTCTCACCGATTTACTGAAATGTTCTAATATGTCTTTTCAAATGGCAGCTAAAATGTTTTATTCGAACATTATCAACTTTCTGCATAAAATGGTGCATCTTACTTATGTTCAGATATGTGAAATATATAAATGTGTCCTACTCGATTCAGGCTCAATGTATCTCCGACTTCCTCCTAGCAAGACCCCCCCAAAAGCCTACGATCTATCTCATGCTACCTGACACTAGCAAATTTGAGATGAAGGCACATTCAGAATGGGAAAAAAATTGTGATCTTGACTCAACGTCATTAAAATACCTCAATGTGGAAAATTTACAAGACCAAATGAATACATTACTAAGTTCTATCCCCGTGCCCAGTTTTGCTTTTTGTGTTTTTGTGTTTTTTTGGTTTTTGTTTTTGTTTTTTTTTCTTTCTTTTTTAAGAGAGAGGAGGAAAGGTAGGCAATGGACAGCATAGCACATATGTGACCACAGGATCAGTAACCTCTTCTACTAACTACCCTGTGAGACTCATGGCAGAGCTTTTCCTCTCCAACCCTGGCTGTGTTTCCAGCTCAGTGTGACTCCGTCTCAGCCTAGCTGTGAGTGTAAAGACCCAAGCACTGAAAAGGAATCCAGATACCCAGGCCAGAGTCATGTGAAACATTTGATTGAAATGATTCCTTTGGGTTTTCATTCTTTGGGATTATTTTTCTCCCAAAGTCACACTTCTTCAAAACAAAGGCTCAGAAGATTTTGACCAAGTCTCCACTTTCTACATCATAAGTATAATCAAAACATACCCTTTAGGGGCACCTGGGTGGCTCAGTCGGTTAAGCGTCAGACTTCAGCTCAGGTCATGATCTTGCAGTCCTTGAGTTCGAGCCCCACCTCGGGCTCTGTGCTGACAGCTCAGAGCCTGGAGCCTGTTTCAGATTCCGTGTCTCCCTCTTTCTCTCTCCTCCCCCGCTCATGCTCTGTCTCTCTCTTCTCAAAAATAAATAAACGTTAAAAAAAATTAAAAAAAAAAATACCCTTTAGCTAGAAACATGTTGCCCCAGATGCAAAGAAAGAAAGAAAAGAAAGATCCACACAATTTCCTACACGATGAGTGCAGAGAACCTTTTGCAGAAGACAATTCATTTCCACCAGCACACTCATTAATTTTCATGACACCTCTGTTAAGTTATGTAAACAAATGAAGTTATTACTGTTGAAGACACTGGGCAGTATTTCCTGGGCCACCTCATTAAAAAGTCTCCACTGTCGGGGCGCCTGGGTGGCTCAGTCAGTTGAGCGTCCGACTTCGGCTCAGGTCACGATCTCGCGGTCCATGAGTTCGAGCCCCGAGTCAGGCTGTGGGCTGATGGCTCAGAGCCTGGAGCCTGCTTCCGATTCTGTGTCTCCCTCTCTCTCTGCCCCTCCCCCGTTCATGCTCTGTCTCTCTCTGTCTCAAAAATAAATAAATGTTAAAAAAAATTTTTTTTTAATAAAAAAAAATAAAAAGTCTCCACTGTCAACTAAAGACAGGAGAGGGTTCTAGACCCAAAACTTCGAATTAGAGCTGGCTTATGAAAAGCCAGGAGCGCTGTGCCACTGTGCCGAGAAAGTGGGTTGGAAACACTGGAGCTATCAAACCGGTTCTCAGAATTGGTATTTCACAATCCCACATGCATGGAAAGGAATGTGTGCAGGAGCAGGCAAAGCAGATAGGAAGATTTTGCCAGAAGCCCTCTCCAAACTTCTCCTTGTATCTCAGTGACCACCTTTGTGTCAGACGCTGGTTTATGAACCAGTCGCTGGCCTTGGATAAATTAGGCTTTCCCTGGAGCTGGGGGGTGAAGCACGTGAGCTTTGTGGATGGCTACTTGGAAAAAAAAAAAAAAAAAATGATGTCCGTAAGGGAAAAATGGGAAATGGGCACTGGGCAGGCAACCCACAGTACTTACTCATGAACTCAGATCTTTAGATCTGTCTTGGCTCTGCACTCACTGAACTGCTTCATCCTTTACCTGTCTCAGATTTTTGGATTCCAGCATGGATCCAATGACAGTGGCCCCCCCCCCCCCCCCCCATCTAGCAGTGGAATTTACTCACCCCTGCCCCATCTAGAAGTGGAATTTACTCACCCCCGCCCCATCTAGAAGTGGAATTTACTCACCAGGGGAGGAAGCCAGATGAGAGAAGGCACGGTTTTGAGAAAATGGTATGGAGTGTGGAAGACCGCAAAGCACAGAACTGAAGCGGAGAGTTGACGGGTAAGACTCCCAGCTCTCTCGTTACCCACTGTAGGATCTTGCATACTCAATCTCAGCATGCAAATGAGCCTCGGTTTTCCCGTTTATTAAATGAAGACAACAGTACTGGCCTCAGTGTTGTTATGAAGATTCATCGAGATACTAGAAGTAGAATCCTTTGCGCGTGGGACTTGTAATGGGTATTTGATAAAAGTGGCCATTTTTATATGATTTCTTAGGAGAAGTTGGGGAAAACGGTGGTTGGGGGGGGCGGTCAGCAGAGATAACAGCTGGTCCTGGAGGCCTTGAGGACAAAATCTGAGTAAAGTTTGATTTGAGGAGACGAGAAATGGGCTGGAACCACTCCTTCCTATCTCTGTTCTGTTTTATAGTGCAATCGCAGAGAAATATCCTTCATCGATGAGACAGCTCAACAGACAAGGTACTAGTGTCAACGTCTTTGTTCCTCCTGCCTCCTTCCCTATAAATCACAAAAACATGCACCTCAACACAGGTGTGTGAACTTGAGCATGTTACGTTCTTTCTCTGGGTCTTCATTGCCAAATGTATAAAATGCCGATCGCTCATAGTCTCTTACATCCCCTTGGCCCTAACATACGAGTAGCAGAACAAAATTAGAATTTGGGTATAACCCTTCTAAAATGTTCCCATTTCAGGGGCGCCTGGGTGGTTCAGTCGGTTAAGCCACTGACTTTGGCTCAGGTCACGATCTCGCAGTCCAATCTCGCAGTCTGTGAGTTCGAGCCCCGCGTCGGGCTCTGTGCTGACAGCTCGGAGCCTGGAACCTGTTTCAGATTCTGTGTCTCCCTCTTGCTGACCCTCCCCTGTTCATGCTCTGTCTCTGTCTGTCTCAAAAATAAATAAAAACGTTAAAAAAATTTTTTTAAAATAAAATGTTCCCATTTCATCCCAAACTTGTGGTCTAAACCTCATGATGGTTCTCAATGTCACTAGCCTTAAGGAACTCTCCTTGGAATTTTTCTCTTCTTCTTATATAGTGGATACAAAGATTGCAAAAACAAGCTTCAGAATCTGGGCGTGGGGGTAGATGATTCATTCCCATTATGTTATCTTTTGAATGTAGTTAACAGCTACCCCGGCACTACCCTCGTTCCTTATCCACCTGAATTCCATTGTAGACAAACAAACAAAAAGATAATGGAAAAGGCAATCTTAGGGAGACACTAGGGAGTCTGGTGGACTCTGGTAATGAAGTTATTACAAACTCTGCCGCCCACAAAGATCTGGCAAGAGCCAAAGAATGGATGTTTGTGCAGATGCCTTGTCATAGCTCTGTGTCATTCGCCTGGGGCTACCAAATCTCTTGGCAAATAGTAACTCACTTATCCTCAGAGCCTCCCAGAAGGAAGGGCATTAGTATGCACTCTGAGGAAGAGCCAGGAAATTAGAGTTTTTCTAAAGCCAAAAGGTCAATGCTGGCTTTGCAAACCTACCTGAAGCTTTCTAGGTTTTATATGTAGGTTCTCACTCCCATTTGGGAAAACAATTATAGAACGCTTGAGTTTAAGAACTAGAAGGGTTTTCAACAGATACTTATGCCAACTGAGTACATTCATACTTAAATCCCCTTAGTTAACATCTTCACTAGGTGTCCTCTAACTTCTCTTGAAAACATCTAATGAAGGTTCCAAAAGAGACTATGCGAGAAAGCAGCCCAGAGACAGTGAAATATGAGGACTGAGTGTGGAAGGGCAGGTCACGGGACGATTAAGGAATCCTCCTGTAGGGAAGACAGGGAATAGTGAGACTGTACCTTGCATTTGGGGAAGGTGGGAATGAGGACCCATTTTGGCCTTCCTCAAAGACCAGTGTTGGCATGAGCAGAACCTTAAGGGAATAGATGGGCTGGACAGACGAGAAGTAGGAAATGTACCACTTTCCTAAGCGGTGTCCTTTTTCCCATTGACGATTTGGCTCTTGTCTGTCATGGTCTTTCTGGATTGAGTTGCAAGGACAAAAAGATTGGTTTGCCCAAGATGAGACTTCAGTGATTATCCTACATCTCCTGTTGCATCCACACAACTCCTGAAACAGAATGCTATGGGCACCAGTGACAGTCACAACAAAGTTTATTGCAACGAGAGGCAAGGCCGACCAATCGGGACCGACACTCTTGACCAGAGTGCGGCCTCGAACAGCCGAACAGCCGAGGTACAGAGTTTTTATAGCCGACCACATCATCTTATCACCTGGGAACAGAACAAAGAAATAGTTCCCAGATGGGGGTGGAAACAGTTCAGACCTTCTGCAGGTTAAGCTGCAACCAGTTGACCTCCTTGACCCTGCCTCTGGCCCACTTTTTCAAAGTTCTCAACATGCCCTTGCCCCAATCCAATCAAACACCAATCCAGTTGATTTCCCTTGAACTTTCATTCCCTTGATTGATAGGACAAGGCCGTTATCTCTTAACCTACAGTGTCAAAACAAAGCTGTTATTTCCCAAGGCTACCGGTTAGCCCTACACTACAATTTAACCCTTACACTCCTAGCAGGTATTAGTGTGATTTTTGACAAGTTAAAAAAAAATTACCTGAAACTTGGAAATAGGAAAAGGAGATTATTGGGTACTTTTTCAGTGCCAGGCTTGACTTCCTATTTACTGGATTCGTTTTCTTCCCTATGAGGCAAAGGCTCATTGGGAAAATTTTCTTCCACAGAAATGCAAATAATTTCTTCCCAGTGGAACTAAGAGCCTCAAGGTTTACAGTTTATGATCCTGTTCAACATAAACCAGTTTTTGTACAGCTTGTAACCCCGCAAGCCATTAGATTACCTACACATATCTAGTGTTTCAAATGCTCTTTGGGCCAGTTTTGAATCTTACTGCTTTCCACATTACTTAATGAGCTCAATAAAATCTTTGCAAAGTATTCCTTTAAAATCTGTATGCATGAAAGACGTGGCTTTTTATCTTTTTTAAAAATTATGGTTTGGGGCGCCTGGGTGGCGCAGTCGGTTAAGCGTCCGACTTCAGCCAGGTCACGATCTCGCAGTCCGTGAGTTCGAGCCCCGCGTCAGACTCTGGGCTGATGGCTCAGAGCCTGGAGCCTGTTTCCGATTCTGTGTCTCCCTCTCTCTCTGCCCCTCCCCCGTTCATGCTCTGTCTGTCTCTGTCCCAAAAATAAATTAAAAATGTTGAAAAAAATTTATAAATAAATAAATAAATAAATAAAAATAAAAATTATGGTTTAACAGGGAGCTCACTTCTGTCTCCAAAGATCTGGTTTCCTTATTTGTTAAAAGATGCCTTAGGACAGAAGGTCTCTAAGGGCCCATTCTAAGGTCTCTGAGCCCCTAAACCACCTTGAGCCCTCTTTCCCAGCTTCCCGGGGTCTCCAGGGAAAGGGCCACCTTAACTCTCTGGAGCAGACAAATTGGGCCTGCCAGACAATTTGTCACCCAGGCCCCAGAGAGGTGGTCAAATGACACTAGAGCACTGTTCTGCCTACCTGCAGCAACTCTAAAGGTGGTTCTAGAAGGTCCCAGGAACTGGACTACATTGTTTTGCCGAATTTTTTCCTGTTTTTTTTTTTTTTTTCTGCCTCTCCCTGCCCCAACCAGTCCCTGCTTCCCAATATAAACCTTAGAAACTCCCAGTTCCACATCCCCAGCCTTTTAGTTTAATTTGGATGGTAAGGCGTCTTCCCCCTAAAGTGGAAGCTGGTACCTTTTGGCTGCCTCTCGAGGCAACAGAGGTCAAACAGCGACACCCCCCATTCCCACTGCTGCGAAGGGGAGGGTCAGGATTGCTCTGGAAACCTGTTTCCGGGTCTGACATCTGATGAATCTGTCCTTCCAAACCTCCAGAGGCTTCTCTCCCTCTGCCTTCTTGGCTAGAGGATGTTTAGCCATCATACTCCAGCTGAAAGTGCCCTGACTTCATGGGAGTGAAGATGTGAAGGGGAGATGGGTCAGAGAACATGAAAGCTGGGTCAAGGAGACCACTGGATGCATTTAGTGTTCCTTGAAATCCACAGATTTTGGCCCCGGACTATCCAACACACAGAAAAACTCTTCCATTTCAGGGGATGACTGATTTTGTTAAAAGGAGGGTGTTTTTGTTTTGTTTTGTTTTGTTTTGTTTTGCTGAGACTCCTCGGGTCAGATCTGTTTGCCTCAGAATCAGCTCGGTGCTCACAGTGTTCTTAAAATAAATATTTTTGTATCTGATTCCAGCTTGGCTGCCAGGCCTGACTGATAACACTCATGGCTTGGCGAGGTGCTGCTGAATTTCTCTGCACACGTTCCTTCCCTCCAGGAACATCCCCATGCTTTATTTCAGGATTCCAGTTAATTCCTCAGCTTGGGGATGGAGTCATGCTTTCCTGAAGGCCAGCCACATCCTGGGCCTTCAGGGCTCTTGGACTAAACAGTTTAAGGTGGGGCTGGGGACAGTGGGGAGAGGCGGGGGCTGGGGGACAGATGAAATTTGGGCCTAAGGAAAGGCCAAATCACATAATATTTATTGGATACCTAGTGGTTATGAAAGGAACAATCCAAATGACAGCCCTGCCTTAGTTTAAAGCTAGGTTCTCTTTTCTGCTTATTATGGATCTT
Organism: Herpailurus yagouaroundi; assembly: GCF_014898765.1. Lineage (NCBI taxonomy): Eukaryota > Metazoa > Chordata > Mammalia > Carnivora > Felidae > Herpailurus > Herpailurus yagouaroundi. The sequence goes on along the minus strand of NW_024412400.1, from coordinate 79,092,422 downwards.
TGATAAGAAATACAATTGCTGAGAAGTCTGTTTTGCTTGCTGTTTGCTACGAGCATTGTGAAGCCTTTCCTGAATGTAACCCGCTGTGTAGTAGAATGGGTTGTAAACCTTCCTAAATGTAGTCTGATATGTAATGGAATGAGTGATTGTACATAAACTAACCGGCATTTCTCGCTTCTGTAAACCTGCTTGCTTAAGCACATTCCTTACCTACCCTACCCTCTTCCCCCTTCCCCCTTTTTTCCTCCCGCCACAAGTAAGGGACAAAGCCTTCCCGCCAAAGGACGGACAAAGGACGCCCAATCAGAGAACAACAAATGTCCTTACTTTAAAATCAACCAATCAGGCCCCTCATAATTTGAAACCTCCCCTGTGCTATTTGTCTCTGTCTATAAAAACGCTGTACCAACCCTGATC
>NW_024412400.1:79052300-79091995 GCF_014898765.1 Herpailurus yagouaroundi | reverse complement strand
CTATTTGTCTCTGTCTATAAAAACGCTGTACCAACCCTGATCAAGGCCTCTTGCGTCACCGGCGAAGAGTGCGCAGGGGACCAGGTTCGAACCTGCAATAAACGACCCTTGCCGCTTGGCTTTGACTTAGGACTCTGGTGGACTTTTGTGGGAGGTTTCGGAACTTCGGGCATTACAGTTACACAAGATCCCATAGAAACACAAGCATCAAGTGCTTGGGTATGGTTATCCTGGAAATCTAATTTGAAAACAATGATGTATTATTTAACACCCTGAATGGGTCTTTTTAAAAAGCACCCTTCTGGGGCGCCTGGGTGGCGCAGTCGGTTAAGCGTCCGACTTCAGCCAGGTCACGATCTCGCGGTCCGTGAGTTCGGGCCCCGCATCAGGCTCTGGGCTGATGGCTCAGAGCCTGGAGCCTGTTTCCGATTCTGTGTCTCCCTCTCTCTCTGCCCCTCCCCCGTTCATGCTCTGTCTCTCTCTGTCCCAAAAAAAAAAAAATAAATAAACGTTGAAAAAAAAATTAAAAAAAAAAAAAGCACCCTTCTTTTATAAGAGAGCTTAGGGATCATCTACTCCAGTTTAAAAAGAAGTTTCTCCAAATACTCTGGGCGAAGGAACATTTGTGTCTCTGAGAAGGAAAGCCAACTCCAAATAGATCGCACATCCCTTTACAAAACTCAGGTACAAGTCATCTCCAGGACCACATCCTTAGCAAGAAAAAAAAGAAAAAAAAAAAGCTAAATGAAAGGCCGGAGTGGCTTAGCCCCCAACCGCAAGCAGGGAGAGAGGAAGCGCAGAAGAAGGAGCAGGACAGAAGGGGTGCTCATCTCGCCCCCGCCCCGCCTTCCCCTTCCCCTTCCCCTCTGTACCAGGCCCCCTCCCCAGGGCGCCCAGCCCCACTCCCGCCCCGCGGCCTTGGCTGCCCGGGCACCGCCTGCGCCGCGGGCCTTTCTCTCCCGAGCCAGACCTAGCACAGCGGGAGGCCAATTTGGTCTCGCGCCGCTTTGGGTGCGGGTCGCCGCTGCGCGGCACGAGCACGAAGCGGGGACAGCGGAGGCGCCCCGCGCGCAGTTTTCGGCACCGTCCCGGCCACCTCGCGGTCCCTCCGCGGCTGGCGGGCGGGGGCCGCCCAGCTCAGACCTGCCGCCTGGGGTCCGGATTCTGGGCGGCGGCGCGCCCGAGACCCGCACCAGGTCCGCTCTGGGGACCGGTGTCCCCCGCCCCCGTCCCCGCCTCCGCCAGAATTTTCTGCAGTCATTTCCTGGAGCCATTTGGTGGGGGTCTGTCCGCAGTGATTTATCGACGGCAGCCACGCTTACAAAGATAATGTTAAAGGTCACACCGTAACCACAGCAATTTGTTCTAAAATGGAGGCCACCAAAATACTATTTTCGGGGAGTATTTTGCCACTGAAATTCAGAATTGGCGGCGCGAGTGAGGTTAAACAGCAGACCACGTTTCACGGGTGTGATCACCGATTTAAAGCTCTCTGCAGCCAGGGCTCTCCCCTGTCCCACCGGAGCCTCCCACCGCCCGGCCGAGGGGGCCGCGTTAGCCTGGGGCTTGCGCCTCGAAAACCTCCCTCCGGCCGCATTCCCACAGTGTCTGCCTCGTGGCCAGAGGAGGAGTGGGAGAAAAGAAGAAGAGCCCGGATGTGAGAAAAGCCAAGGGCACAGGCCCATGAGAGTAAGCAGCCAGCAGCTCAGAATGGGGAAACTTGGAGGAGCTTGGACATCTAATCAGATGCCTCAAAAGTGGCGTTTCATGTTAATTTTGGGGACAGCCAAGTGTATACACCGCTGCAAGAAAAGCGGAGTGTCCTGTAAAGTCTATCACAAAAGTCCGCCCTTCCCTGCCCCCCTGCTTCCATTTTCCTTCCTAGAAACAATGGCCTTTGTCTCTGGTCTTTAAACTCCACGTCTCTGCTTCTCGATTTTTCAAAACCATGCACGGGTTTCCTACCATCAAGATACAGATTCCGCGGTCGTCTATACCCTCAGCCCCTCTGCTTTTAATTTTAATTAATTTTGTGTTAAAGTACCCTTCAGGCATGATATTTGACATTAGGGCTGTTTGAATGCCCTCGTGGCTAAGCCATATGGTCTCATTGCATTTACTTTCTTGTACAACCGTTTCTGTTCGCCCTGCCGTCAATGATCCCCTTGGTCTTCATTTTCTGTTTCTCTGCGTGGATTTTCCGTGTTCTTGTCTACCTCATCTCCATACTCTGTTGGAAGTGTGAACCTGCATACTTCCACACCTGCAGGTGCCTGAGGGAGCCTCTCAGTTTCCTCCATGTTCCCCTTAGAAGCATGCCCTCCTGGAGCCCTCTGTCAGCCAGCTCCAGTGTGGATTTGTCTTTTTAGGTCAGCTGGGAGTCAGTATTCTGGGAGCTGGCTTCTCCAGCTTTCTGGGAGCTCACCCAGTCCCTGTGCCGTATGGGAGCCCCTACTGACTGGACTCCGGATGTTCACTGTACACTGTGGTGGGGAGAGAAGAGAGGGAATATCCTCTAGGGGCTTCCTGGAAATGGATCCACGGCAGGAAAGGAGGTAAAAATATGACCCCTTGCGTGACTGAAAATGAGGTTTATTCTGTACCTACATTTGACTACATTTTGGCTGGGTATGAGATACTATGTTGGAAGTAACTTTTTTCCCCTCAGAATTTTGAAGGCTTCGTTCCATTGTCTTCCAGCATACCCTGTGCCAGCCCACTTTCTAGTGTCTTGTATTTGAACTTGGATGGAGAGCCAAGGACTACCAGATGTTTGAGGAAATCCTCTAACACAAAAAACAGAGGCCAAAACAAGTTTGAGAAAAAGAAGAAAGAGCCATTACCGAATCAGAAAATGATATCTGCAAATACACAAAAGCATGAATGCCTCTGAGACACATTGAGATGTTGGAAGGCCAATGTAATTACAGCTCTAGGCCCTTTGCATGTTGTCTTTGTTGTTGTTTTTTTTTTTTTTTGTCTTGTTTTTTTTCTTTCCAGAACTTTTAGAGTCTTTTTTATATCTCGTGTTAGAAATTTCATAATAATGTGTCTAGATGTGACCCTTGTCCATTCATTGCGTAGGTGGCCCCTCGGGGACCCTCTCAAGCAGGAAGTCCTGTCCTTTTGTTCTAAGAAAGGCTTTTAAAGGTTTTGTTTTGTTTTTTCATTTTCTGTTTTCTCTCGGGAGCTCCTATTGTTTGGATATTGGGCCTTCTGTACCAATATACTAGTTGTATCTATTTCCTATTTTTTATGTAGACGATAAACAGGTAGGCAGCCAGTAAGAATATTTCTCAATTTATACAATCAAAAGAAACCACAAATGGATAATCAGGAATATGAGGGAAGCTGAACCAATAAAGTTAAAAAAAAATTAGAACGCTTATTTAGTAAGATCGGAGCCACTTTTCAGACCCATAACTCATTGGCTGACAGAGAGGCTGGTTCCCAAGGGGAAAGAATGAGGCAAAAGTCCCCGGTCCTTCCTCAAACAGATGTATGGCCATTTATTTGGGTAACTGTATGCTGGGGAAAGGGGAATATCTAGACATATTGAGGGCTTTTAGGTTCAGGATCTGTATTGATATTGATCCCCAGGGATCTGAAACAAATCATGGACTGCTGTTTGAGTAGAAGCATCTGGGGGCCACGTTACAAGCTGAGTCCCGGCTCACGTCAGGCTCATGATGAATACAGTGAATCCGTGGGCTCACCCAGTCCCTGAATGGATAATTGGAATGCACGCATGCAGTGGAAGTAGAACCCTTCTTTGGTTCTTTTTCCTCTGGGTAAGAGCTACTGTAATGAGAACAGCTGAAGATTTCTCTTTCAAAAAACCATGATACAGTACCATAAAAGCCAAAACTATCATGTCCCACGGAGAATGGCAGAGATTAGAGCCACCCTTCAGACCTAAAAGACACAGAGGTGATGATCTCCAGCCGATTTTCAATTAATTCCCCGGTCTAGCTCCTATAGAAGCCAGTCAAATCCTGGAGGACTGACGCCGTACTTTTCATACAGAGAGTATAGCAGCTTACATTTACGCTCTTGTCCCAGGACCATGTTTTCTCTCTCATCCTCGGTCATGATACAATCTGCAGAGCCTGAACCATCTGGACTTTTTGCAGAACGTCACATTGGTTTACTCCATCAACGATACCATTTTAATCAGACAAGAGGAGTAAGAAGTGGCAAGTGCATCGGAGACCTCACACTTCACAGGGTGGGGGTCCTACATAATCCTACAAAGGTTCCCTGCCATATCAGTAAAGGTTTTAGGGGCACAGTAGTTTGGAGCACGGCAGGATAGCGCTTCCAATGGGAAGGTCAAATTATAGCATCTTGACCCTCACACCTCTAAAAGGAAGCACAGGTCCTCACACCTCTAAAAGGAAGCACAATGCAATGCAAGTGGCCCTGCCACGTGGGCCATATGACCCGGCTGACCCTTTGGTACCAGGGTGCCCATCCGCATTAGAGAATTACAAACCATTCAGAAACCAACTTCTACAAGCCACTTGGCCTCATAGAGGTAAGACTCCTGATCGTGAGATATCAAAATGTAATGGGGCCAGAGATGCCCATTGTGAGCCAGATTCTGAAAGGCTCGTTTAGTCATAAGGTTGAGCAGGCCCAGCACAATACATCAGAATATGGAAGTGACACGGCCCGGGATTGAACAGAAGTCAGGGATGGAGAAAACAAAACAGCTGGGTGACCTGGGGGCCCAGCCCCCAGGTCAGCCTCCACTGGTGCACTCACGCCTCTCCCTCAGCTCACAGCTGATCACATGGTCAGGAAGAGGTTGTTACTTAAGACCTGTCAATAGAGGAAGGTAAAGGCTAGTCTTGGTTCACCAGTAGTTTAGTTCAATTATGTGGTAGTAATTAGTTAAGATAAAATCATACTGGTGTCCTTATAAAAAAAAAAAAAAGGCAGGGGGGGCCACCTGGGTGGCTCAGTCGGTTAAGCGTCTGACTTCAGCTCAGGTCATGAAATCACCGTTTGTGGGTTTGAGCCCCACCTTGGGCTCTGTGCTGACAACTCAGAGCCTGGAGCCTGCTTCAGATTCTGTGTCTCCCTCTCTCTCTCTTCCTCCCTTGCTCTCTCTGTCTCTCTCTCTCTCTCTCTCAAAAACTTTTTTTTGAGAGATTAAAATGAGAGATTAAAATGTCTCTCTGAAAGATTTTTTTTTTTATTTAGAAAAATAAAGGGGAAAATTGGACACAGAAATGCACATGTGAAGAACACCTTGTGAAAGTAAAAGGAGAGAGCAAGGTGATGCTGCTACAAGCCGAAGAACCCCAAAGATTGCCAGCAATCCACGGGACGCTGGGTGAGAGGCACGGAATGGATTCTTTCCCACAGCCCTAGCAAACTAACGCATCACATATTATCACGTTAGAGAAATGACCAAATGTGGAGCAAAAGAGTTATAGCAGAGGTGATAAGGCCATGCAGTTTCCTGGTTTTCTCAAATACAACACCACCCAGAAGCGGCCAGCCTGAGGTACGGATCAATGATACAGCCCCTTAAAGAGGTGGCTGTAATGCTGCTTGGAGATGCTGCCTTGCAAAAATGAGTCACCGTCCACCGGGGCGGAGTAGTACACGTTCTGAATCAATGACCGTTGTGTGTGCGGTCCCAGTGGTGGAGCATATGGATCTGGAACTCAAGAGATGGAAGTAGGAGCGACCTTGTTTCCCATCACTCACATTAAATCAGGCGCCATTTTCAGGTGTCCCATCACCACAACCCAAGGCTCTGCAGGTCTGGCCACCCCGGGTGGGGACTGCTCCCACTAGGGACTACGGCAAGAACTGCATGACCAGCGAAGGCTGGTCGTCTCAAAGACTTTTTTTGCTGAGAGAACAGCGGGCAAAAAAGCGTCACTCTCCTGATCATCAGAAGGAAATAGGACGCGGGGAGGGGGGTGCCCAGGAAGAATATATTTGGCACCCAAGTGATCCACTGGCGCCTCTCTTGGTACTTTCCTCTTTTGGTACTTGGTACTTTTGACAGTGGATGGACAAATGCAGAAACCACAGCTGAGCTGAGAAAGGCCTTGTGAGGAAGGGTCCACAGAGCCAAGATGAAGGTCTGGAAAGGCTGAGCAGGTAAGCCACCCGAACGGCAGAGGTGCCCAGGTAAGGGGAATGGAGAAGGAGTCGTAAAGGGAGATAGTTGCCATCCCAAGACAGATGCAGTGATGGGGCTTCGTTTGCTCACTATCTTTCCTCTTATACGTTTCTTCAGGAAAAAAATCCTGGAGGATTCAGGGAGCATTTTAGACCAAGCAAGTGGATTGGAGTGGTGCAAAATATTGCCTGTCGTGGAGGCTGTGGTCCCCTGGCCAGAGCCCGGCCTTCAGGACCAGGGTGTTCATTCCTCCAGCTTTCAGGAGCATTGCCTGCATAAGACTTGTAGCTGAGATTCCCCCCAAAGACTCACCCCCAGCCAGAGATAACTGCCTCACCTGAGAGTGCTGCAGAGAATCGGTCTAATTCATGTTTCGCGAAGATGATACCCTCTCTTGTCCCTCTGAGGCATAAATAATCATTTTGAAATAGGTTTTGGTTTGTTTTCTTATCTTTAAAGTATCCGTTTTCTCCGACTCCCTACTTTTTTTTTAAATTTGATTTTCTTCTTCGCCTTCACAGTTGGTATTTCCCTTCACACATATCAAATATTGGATAAGCCCTCGGCAATCTGTCCACATGAGGTGTCCGACCCTCTGAAGGGCTCTTGCATCTGGTGGATTTACTCTGGAGCTACTTTGGCTAGTCATTCTGCTAGATGAAATTCATCACCACAGCCACCCCCCCCCCACCACCCTTTTTCATAGATATGTATTGTTTTTTCTCTTGAGCTGATAGGTTTTCCCAAAGAGGACCCATCCACTCTCCTGTGTATTTGAGGGGTGGGTGCGTAGGATATAGGCCTGGCATGGTTCCTAGGTTTGGGAGTGGGTAAGGGACTCCCATAGTCAGTGTATAGACTTTGACTACCTTTCTGATTGCTGGGTGGCACTCTGTCCCATAACATCACCCTAGTCCCTGAGTCCAGAGTCCCTCTGAGTCAATGTCTTCAGAGAATAAACCTGGAGTCAGTTAAGAGTGGTGACTGGGGGGGCGCCTGGGTGGCGCAGTCGGTTAAGCGTCCGACTTCAGCCAGGTCACGATCTCGCGGTCCGTGAGTTCGAGCCCCGCGTCGGGCTCTGGGCTGATGGCTCAGAGCCTGGAGCCTGTTTCCGATTCTGTGTCTCCCTCTCTCTCTGCCCCTCGCCCGTTCATGCTCTGTCTCTCTCTGTCCCAAAAATAAACGTTGAAAAAAAAAAATTAAAAAAAAAAAAAAAAGAGTGGTGACTGGGCTGCAGCGGGCTGGAGGAAAGAAACGTGCTGTAAATGCCTTCAGCCAATCCCCCTGCTTCCACGTCCCCAGCAGCTTCCTTCAGCGTGGCTGTGGCCTCCGGTTTTGAACTTTCTGAAATTGTGCCGCATGAATTGCTTTGCGCCTCAGTTTTCCCTCACCTGATTTCTATTCCGGATCTCCCTACTCTGCCAAGTCAGTGACCTATCACTGGTCCCTCGGTTTGCTGGCTTCTACCCATTCTCTTTACCCTTGTGTGCTGATGCCTCCCCCCCCCCCCGCCCCCTTTCGCCGTCACTCAGTAAGATTTCAGGAAAGCTCAGAGGGAAATGCACGTGTTCAATTACCATGTTTCACTGGAAGACGTTAGCCTGTTTTATAGATGGGGAAACTGAGGCCCAGGTTTCAGGATTGGCAAGCTCTTCCGTGCTTCCTCATCCAGTGCTGGAAGAAGGGAGAGAACAGGATAGCTCCAAGGGTCACCAGATCAAAGGGAGTCTCTTCTGGACGGGGGCATTTGGATAGATTTAAGTAGGGGAGGAAGAAGAACAAGAGGGGATCGGCCTATAGATATTTCTAATCTACAAAATGCTCTTTTTATTATTGTTTCAACGGAAGCATACCTAAAACATAATTGCCTGATCCTTGGAGTGATATTGATAGCTGTATTACTTTCCTATTACAGCTATAACAAATGACCACAAATGTAGTGACTTAAAGCAACGCAAATTTATTATCATAGACTTCTGGAGGTCCAAAGTCTAAAATCAGTCTCACCGGGCTGAAGTCGTGCGTCCGCAGAGCTGGTTCCCTCTGGAAGCTCTGGGGGAACATCTGTTCCTTTGTCTTTATGAGCTTCTAGAGCTGCCTGCGTTCCTTGGCTCATGGCTACTTCCTCCATCTTCAAAGCCCATCACTGCAAGCTCTCCTGCCATCATTAAATCTCCTTTTTCTCACTTTGACATTCTTGCCTCCCTTCTGTAAGGACCATTGTGATTATGTTGGGCCCATGCAGATAATGCAGGATAAGCGCCTCATCTCAAGATCTTTAAAAAAAAATTTTTTTTTAATGTTTATTTATGTTTCAGAGAGACAGAGACAGAATGCGAGGGGGTTAGGGGCAGAGAGAGAGGGAGACACAGAATCCGAAGCAGGCTCCGGGCTGTCTGTCAGCACAGAGCCTGACATGGGGCTGGAACTCACGAGCTGTGAGATCCTGACCTGAGCCGAAGTCGGACGCTCAACCGGCTGAGCCACCCAGGCGCCCCTCAAGATCTTTAAAGTAATCACACCTGCAAAGTCCTTTTTGCCTGTGGCATATGCACACGTTCTGGGAACTAGGACACGGATAAGTTTGGGGGGTCATTATTCTGCCTACCACAATAACTTTCTGATAACACTCATGACCCTCAGTTCTTGTCAAGATGTGGCGTCTATCGATATCTATAGATACCGATAAATGAATGAGTGGATGAATGAATGAGGAGCTTTTAGTGAGTCATCAAATATTTATTATTGGGTCCATTATCTGCTAGGTTATGTTTTAGACTATCTGCTAGGGAGATCTAGGAAACTAGTGTTTATTCTTACAAACTTGACCCTGCACGGTCTGAAAGCATGTTCTGTGTCGTACTAAAATGGCAACCAGTTCATTGATTACCGTGGAACTGAGACAAAAGAAGACAAGCTTATCGCCATCTTCCTTCTTCTAACCATTTGGCTATGAAAACGACAATGATACAAATACCGCAGAGAAAGTAGAACAGGCTCAATCTCTCCTCATCAACGAAGTAATCTTGTTGCACTACCGGAGTGTATATGGGATACCTGTTTGGAACATTTCTGGGTGAACTTCTCCAGGCAGCTTGAGTTCCACTGGAGGCCGAAAACCCATGTGTGGCCACGGAGTCTGTCCACGTGAGCTGTAGGTTTGACCTAGAGGGGACTGTTCTCCCTATAGTCTGAGTGTCTGACCCTGATGTAGCCTTTGGGATTGCCCTCAACGTGGTCTTTGGGTCTGTCCCCCGTGTGGCCTGCACACCTGCCCCTTGTGTGGCTTGTGAGCATGCCTGCTGTGTGGACTGTTGTCCTACCCTCCTGACAACCTCAGAGTATGTCCTGCAGGGGGCCTGTGGTGCTGTCCCCCGTGTGGATTGTAAATTTCCCTGTGCAGCCTGCCTGTCGGAACTTGGGGTGAGCTGCCTGCTGGTCTCCCCTTTGGGCTCAGCAGTGGTGTGGCTGGGCCCTGATGCCTTATAGACATAATAATACCCATTCCATTGGCTTTGGCTGAACACATCACCGGTGGGAGATGAGGAACCAGTGGGAGAGAATGGGGATACTGATGGCTCCGTCGTGTTGTTTCGCAATCTCAGTAAGCAGAAGCCCAGAGAGCAACCTTCACAATTGTTCGTGTCATGGGAGCCATCCAAAGGCACCTCCCGAATGATCGGTAGCTCTGAAAGCTTCTTAAAGTCATAGAATTTCTTCAGAATACGCAGCACCACGTTTTTCAGAATCCTCATGGTACTCTCTGGGGAGAACTCAGGGTTCTCAAATCGAGACCAGGAACACTTCTTGCACCTCTGAGCAAAGAGGCGCATAATCACCTGACCCTGGGATTTGTGGGACTCCAGGTGCATGTGACATAGGATATGCACTTGAGCAGAAGCCCAACTCCGCTGGCATGAGGAACACTGGAACCTGCAGATAAAAGGAACAAGGCCGTGTGCCTTCAGGTGATTGCTGACCCGAAGCAGGTTGGCCTGCCTGGCCTCAGTCCCTGAGATCTCTTCCAGTTTGAAAACGTCCATATGATATTGACACCTTGCCAAATAAGAATGAGAGGGGTGGGCGCCAGGGTGGCTTAGCCAGTTAAGTGTCCACCTCTTGATTTTGGCTCAGGTCATGATCTCACAGTTCATGGGTTCAAGCCCCTGTCAGGCTCCGTGCTAACAACTCAGGGTCTGCTTGGGGTTCTCTCTCTCTCTCTCTCTCTCTCTCTCAGAATGAATGAATAAACATTTAAAAAAAAAAAAAGGATGAAAGGGATTGTGTTTTTAACAAAGCTTTTTCCTGTGAGCCACCATAGCGTCTATCCTATGTGGCCCCACGTTTGCCTCTTTGCTAGTAAAATATCTCTGGGTGTCTCACGGGGAGGGGTCCTTCTGCCCCCTGCCAGTGAGATTTAAAAAATTTTTTTGTAATATTTATTCGTTTTTTGAGAGAGATGGAAAGAGAGAAACAGAGCGCAAGTGCGGGAGGGGCAGAGAGAGAGGGAGACACAGAATCCGAAGCAGGCTCCAGGCTCCAGAGCCTGACGAGGGGCTCAAACTCACAAACCATGAGATCGTGACCTAAGCCAAAGTTGGATGCTTAACTGAGCCACCCGGGGAACCCTAGCATCCCATTTGTGGTTTCCACTCAGGTTAAGGGAGGAAGCCTAGTAAAAGAAGAAACTTCCTGCGTTAAACAAAATGGAGGCATTTACATACTAAAGAACACTGTGCAAAGGGAGATCCTGGTGACCCTTGTTCCTTTAACATGCTCTGGAAGGAACCCAAGGATGCTGCTGAGGCTAAGCTGGCCTCTTCGTCCAAGAATGCCCACTGAAAGGCAAACTCTCACTCACCTGCCGAATCCTTTCAGCTCGTATTGCTTCCACCCTTCTGCAAGGCAGTTTGGATCGAGATTCTTATCCAACTTCAGGGTCCATCTGGCCCGGGGTTTCTCCTGCTGCATCAGTTCTTGAAATATCTGCTCCCATGTCCCAACATCTAAAACCGTTTTCTTCTCCTGAGGCTGGGGAGCCATGCCTGGTGAGTAACTCAGTTTTATTTGGCAACTTGCAAGAGGGGAAAGAGAAAAAAAAAAAAAAAAAAACACATCAGTTTCAGTTTCTCTGTCAGGAGCACACGTCAGCTATTTTCTTAGGTTTCGTTTTAGACTGAGTACACAGAACAGGTCTTTGTTCAGAAGACAGAGGGCAGCAGAGTTTTGCTAGTTTGTGAACAGAACTCTCTAAGAGATATCTGAATGCAGAGCTCTGTTCTAGATTCTGGGGGCATTTGTAAGTTACCTAAGTATTTTCATTTTCTCTTATTTTTACACGAGGCCAAGCACTTTGCTCGGCTCTGGGATAAATACCACTGACTAAGAAAGCAGCTTCTACCCCCACAGACGCTCACATTCTCATGCAGACATGGGAAGGTAGTGTGGGAGCGTGTGGTCAATGTTGGTCTCATGCACCCAGTAACTCTGGAGTTTAAACTCAAATGGGAGAGATAAGACAAGCAGGACCTCATGTCCTTGGAAGCCCCACTAGGGCTACTGTGTCCCAAATGGGATCAGTCTAAGCCTTCTCTGGCTTTCTAGATTTTAACATGTTCCCCTTCTTCCTTCCCAGCCTAGGGGCACCTGGATGACTCAGTCAGTTAGGGAACCAACTCTTGATGTCAGCTCAGGTCATGATAGCACAGTTCATGGGCTCGAGCACCCTGTCAGCCTCTGTGCTGACAGCACGGAGCTTCCTTGGGATTCTCGGTCTTCCTCTCTCCCTTTACCCCTCCCCCTTGCTCTCACCCTCACTCCCTCTCTCAAAATAAATAAATAAACTTAAAAAAAAAAAGCCTGGAAAGCCCTTTAAGCATCAACTTTTTCTCTTTATGGCAGTCATCCACTTGATAATTTATTTCTGTAGTTACTCGAGCTTGGGGGTAGAAGGGGCTGGAAGGATTTGGTTTGATCAAAGGAGAGAAACAAGAAACTAGAAATGTAGTCCCTGATGTAACAATAATTTTACTTCAATTTTAAGCATCTCTTCGACTCCCAGAAACTCTATAGGTATATGCAGAACAGATAACAGAAAATTTTGAAGGAATAATCTGGGGAATAATGAGGCTGGATGACCCCTAAGCTAAGTCCATATCTCCTGCTTTGGGGATTCAGAATAAGGAGAAATGAGTACTAGAATTGGGGTCCCTGCTTGTGGGTGACACCAGCCATATCTTTACCTCCTGGACCCCAGGACCACTTGTTGAATGAGTGGCAGAGTGGAAGACTTACATTTCTCTGAGGCCACACTGAATCCCAGGAAAGTGTGGGCTTGTCTAAAGGAGGGGTTGAGGGGCACCTGGGTGGCTCAGTCAGTTGAGTATCCGACTCTTGATTTCGGCTCAGGTCATGATCCCAGGGTCGTGGGTTTGAGCCCCACATCAGTCTCTGCACTGAGCATGGAGATTGCTTGGGATTCTCTCTCTCTCCAATAAAATAAAATTTTTTAAAAATTAAAAAAAAAAGAGGAAGGAATGGTTTTCTAATGGTAGAAGAATAGGCAGAAGGTAGAAGGAGCAATTTGGGGAAATCCAAATGGGGGTCTTCAATCTGCTCTTCTGAGGGTTGCCCTCTCTGGGCTGGGACTCCTGGACATATCCTAGGAAGGACTGTTGGTCCAGTGAGGACTGCTTCTCAACCAAAGATCAGCCTAGAGAGGAGGAAAGGTGTTGAAATCATATTGTCATAGAAGAACGTAAGGGAAGGGGTTGGTTCTCCACACCACTGCCCCTATGCTGCATGATTATGGCTGTTCACCACTACGTAGAACAGGGAAGGCAGAATTAGACAGTTGTCTTTAAAAGAACAAATAACACATCTATTACGTACCGTCATCTCTTCGTCCTCATTCTCAGGCTATCAGGAAAGACAGATATATACCTTCACCGTCCCTGTCTCACTTTTCTCCACTTGTCCCTTCAGCTCAGAGCACAGACCAGAGCCAGCCCACCCAGGTTTGGGTACTCGTTCCGCCACTCTCTCCCTTGGAGGCTCAGGGAAGCGCCTTCACTTCCCTGTACCTTGGTTTCTGCGTCTAAAAGATGGGGATAATAATACCACCTACCTCACAGGGCTGTGCTGAGGATCGAATGAGTTGAAAAATAGTTACCAGCGCTTAGCAAGCAGACAGAAGCGTTTGCAATTTGTTGTTGTTGCTGTATTACAGGTTTCCTTGTTATGTTATCCTTAAAGCCTTTCCTAAATATGTTGAGGATAAAAACAAAGCTAAATTATATAGAATATATATATTATTATATATATGTATAATATGATTATGTATATGTGTGTGTATACATATATATACATATACATATATACGTATACGTATATATATGTATATATATATTACATAGTATACAGGATGAAAAAAACTACAAATAAAAGTGCACATAAGGACTCAGAGAGCTCAACAGCCCCTTAAGAATTCAGACTGGGCATGGGGCGCCTGGGTGGCTCAGTCGGTTGAGCGTCCGACTTCTGCTCAGGTCATGATCTCGCGGTCTGTGAGTTCAAGCCCCGCATTGGGCTCTGGGCTGACAGCCTGGAGCCTGCTTCAGATTCTGTGTCTCCCTCTCTCTCTCTCTGCCCTCTCCCGCTCATGCTGTCTCTCTCTGTCTCTCAAAAATAAATAAACTAAAAAAAAAATTTTTTTTTAAAGAATTCAGACTGGGCAGGGATATGAATTCCTATCACTATATGTTCCTAGATAGATCCATTCCTAGATATTCCAGATATGCATTCAGGACTGTCATCCTGCTGTTATGTAAGCCCCAGCCCCACTCTGGGACGTGCTTGGGTGAAGTCAGTGCTCCCCGAAGACTCACATCCAGGCCCCGTCCTGATAGCCAGCTACCTGTAAAAAGTGAGCCAAGAAGCAAAGCAGTGTGAACCCCAGAACCAACTGCTGCTCAGGCCCAGGCCTAGGCCCCCTGAGAACGCCATTCCAGAGAGCAAAAATCACACCAGAAGGACACTAAATAAATAAATAAATAAATATCCTAGAAAGAATCAGAAGAACTATGTAAAGTCAGAACAACTCAAAACCTCACAAGTTTTCAGGGCGCCTGGGTGGCTCCATCAGTCAGGCATCCGACTTCGGCTCAGGTCATGATCTCAGGGTCCGCGAGTTCGAGCCCCGCGTCGGGCTCTGTGCTGACCGCTCGGAGCCTGGAGCCTGCTTCGGATTCTGTGCCTCCCTCTCTCTCTGCCCCTGACCCACTCGCATTCTGTCTCTGTCTCTCTCAAAAATAAATAAACATTAAAAAAAATTAAAAAAAAAAAACTCGCAAGTTTTCAAAGGGGGAGCTTACTTCACAATTTCTGTGAAAATGTATTTGGCTTCAGGCCTCACGCGGTCCATGCAGGATGCTGGGGTGTCCCCCCATAGGCACCCATTTGGATGTTAGGAGTAGAAAAGATCTTCCGTGAGCTTGAAGAAAGCTGAGCCCCAGAGAGGAAGGTGACCAACCACAGGCCACCCAGAAGCCCCTGCGAGTAGAGCCCACGAGTCCTATTCTTTTTTTTTTTTTAATTAATTTATGTATCTTGAGAGAGAGAGAGAGAGAGAGAGAGAGAGGGAGAGACAGCACGCATTCTAGCAGGGGAGGAGCAGAGAGATACGGAGAGAGAGAATCCCAAGCAAGCCTCCAGGTGGTCAGCGCAGAGCCCAATGTGGGGCTCGAGCCCACAATCCGTGAGATCGTGACTTGAGCGGAAATCAAGAGCCCTTTGCTTAACTGAGCTGCCCAGGCGCCCCCTACCCCCACATTCCCATTCTTGACAGCACTTCCTCTTTTGCACTACAGGCAGCCTTAAAACCAGAGTCAGAACTAGTCAGGCCCTATTCCAAGGCTGTGGTGAAGATAAAGATATGTTAAAGCAGGGTCTTTAAACCCTTCCACCCACACAGCACACCAGTGCCGGAAAACCAGCAGGTTAACGCCACACGGTTCACTGGCTTTTCTCCTGTCCCTGACTCACTTTACCCACTTGTTCCAGCCCGCGGGGATCACCTCTCGAATTAACCACCTACACCACGCTCTGATCTCGGGTGTGCATCCTGAACCCCAACCGAGACAAAGAGCCCAAGTAACTTTTCTTCACTTCCCTCCTTTGTGTACAAAGGCATTTTCTGCTCTGGCGCATAAGGAGCTGAGAAGACATCGCTGCCATCCTCACAAGAAAAAAGCTCAACAAACTGAAAACGAACCACTCTTCTTAGATTCACTAGAGAATTGGGGACGCGGGGCAAACTGCTACCCAGACAACTGGAGAGACAAACAGGGGGACACAGAGGATCACAGCTTACCAGAGCCAAAAGCCCAGGAGCAGAAGCCACCACAGCTGGAACTAGTACTGGCCGGAACACTCGAAACTGTCATCGGCCAATTGCTGGGGGCTCAACGAAAACTAGCTTAAGAATTGAAAATCCAGGAGGGCCCAGTCTTAGAAGAGATCCCCATCCTTTCGTGAATTCTATCTCCCAGAACCCCACGAGGTCTCTTCACTATGAAGACGGACAAAATTCTTCTTGTGCTTTCAGCAGGGGAAGGAGGAAAATAACCATTTTTTAAAGATACCCAGGGGGACGCCAGGGTGGCTCAGTCGGTTAAGCGTCCGACTTCGGCTCAGGTCATGATCTCTCCGTTCCGGAGTTCGAGCCCCGTGTCAGGCTCTGTGCTGACAGCTCAGAGCCTGGAGCCTGGATTCTGTGTCCCCTCTCTCTCTCTGTCTCTGATCCTCCTCTGCTCTCTCTCTCTCTCTCTCTCTCAAAAATTAATAAACATTTAAAAAAATTAAAAAACCTAAAGATACCCAGACCTCTCTGTTCCTAACAAGGTCTTCTGTCAAGGAAAGCTATGTCACCAAAATCACACTTGGATTTTATAAAAGCCTAACTGACCCGAGGGGTGGGAAATACCCAAAGCCAACGGCAGCTGGCCTCCACCATACACATGGGAACGACCCCGGCGCTTCCCACGTGTGACCTCCTTTCTGCCTGCCGTAAGGACAAACCTACCAATCTTGCAATGATGAGAGAAGAGAGCCAGGCATAAGCTCCACAGGGCAGAACCACTCCTGGGCTGTTCTCTGGGAGAGGAGCCAGGTCCCACACAGGGCAAACTCATTCTCCTCTCAGCTCATAATATCTGGGGGAGAAAAAAAGAATTCAGTCAGCCGTCAAGATTTCCAAACATGTGCTAGAATCATTAAACCATCAAACCACGGAAGAGGTTCTAAAGGCTCTCTAGGTCCCATCCTTTACCGGTTCACTTTGTAATGGTTAACATTTGAATTATAAGTGCAAATTCAGATACAATTCTTGGGGGAAGAATTGTCAGTGGGGGAAAAGCTTGGGCTCCAAATAAGAAGACGAGGGTATACATTCCCCCTCTAACATCTACCGAGTTAGATCTACCGAGTTTGAACCTCAATGTCTTCATCTATGAAATGGGAATACCCATCCCACTATATTAAATGATGTATGCACTAATATGATATAAATATGAATCAAAACTACAAAATACTAGGGGCGCCTGGGTGGCTCAGTTGGTTGGGCATCTGACTTTGGCTCAGGTCATGATCTCGCAGTTTGTGAGTTCCGGCCCCACATCCGGCTCTGTGCTGACAGCTCGGAGCCTGGAGCCTGCTTCGGATTCTGTGTCTCATTCTCTCTCTGCCCCTCATCCCGTAAGATAAATAAATGTGTTTTTATTTTATATTTTTAATGTTTTATTTATTTTTGAGACAGAGCATGAGCAGGGGAGGGGCAGAGAGAGAGAGGGAGACACAGAACCCGAAGCAGGCTCCAGGCTCCGAGCTGTCAGCCCAGAGCCTGACGTGGGGCCCGAACTCACAAACTGTGGGATCATGACCTGAGCCGAAGTCGGACACTTAACCGACTGAGCCATCCAGGTGCCCAAGATAAATAAATGTGTAAAAAATTAAAAAAAAAAAAAAAACTACAAAATACCAGGTGGCATCACTTCAAAAAAGAAGACTATACAGCAGCTTGAAATAGTTGTGCTTGGATGGGCCAGAGCATTTGAACTCAATAATTCAACAGTAAGGAAGAGACAAGGACCCACTTATGGAAAGAAGAGACACAGTTAGACTGAGAACTTAGAAAGTGTCTGTGTCTGTGTCTGTATGTAGAAAAGTAAAAGATAAGATGAATAGCCAAATTGTAGAGCATTTTATCTGCTAGAATGTACCTTTATCCCCACACCTATGTTGTCCCTCTAGTAACATGATGGCTTAGGACTCTTAAATAAGAAATGCTCCAGAACGGACACATCTAATGGAGCTTTATAAAATACAAGGGTCCAGGCGCACCTCTGAAAATTCTGATTCTGCAGGTTGAGGGGTGGAGAGGGCATGTAGTTTTTAAAAGCTCCAAGAATGATATCGGCATACACTCTTGCCTAAAAGTCACTAATACATTAAAAATCTGAGGCTCGGGCAGTCCGAACCACTCGCCAAGATCTAACATTCTGAGTGGCAGCAAAAGGAGGCTCAGCCAGGTGCTTTGAGTCCCACTTGTGCACTTTCTTGCACTGTGTGATTCGGGAAGGCAATGTCAGCCTTGATTAGTCCAGTCGTTGACTTGCCAAGGCTGAGTGGCCCTGGCATCAGAAAGCAGCTTGCTTTCTGATGGATGGAGTCCAAGAGAAGGCCACAGTCGTCCTGTACGAATTTAATCAACAATGGTATACACTCAAATCCAGGGAAGAGGGCTATGAGCAATGGAGGCAGATCAGCCTTGGCCATCACGATGCAAAGCTGCAGACACGCTGCATGGCCTGCAGCTGTGATTGGTCACTCCAATCAGCAGGAACTTGGCTTTTTACCTCTGCGGCCTCAGGCTGGCCATGACAGTGCAGCCCAGGCCTTGGGGAGATCCTGGTATCACCGAGAATTCTGAAGCGGTGCTGAGAGCAGCCAAGAGGCCAGGCCGGCAGCAGGAGGCAAGTGGGCTCAAAGCCACAGGTCCCCCAGGGGTGGTTTGGGGAGTATGTTAAAGGATCCCTGATCCCGATCTCTAGGTAGATGCTTGGCAAACTTTTCCCCCCAAGGAGAGTTTAGGAGATGGGTGTTGGAGCCATCTCAGAATCAGACCTAAAGTCTTCCACGAAGTTATTGATTTCTCCCAGTTCACTCCCCGGATCAATTTCACAGCCTGGTTCCCATACCTCCCTGTGGGGCGCTTTTCATTCTTGGCCACAAGATGGAGGGTTAGGCTTTCCACTGTTGTTGGAGGAAAAGAGGTCAATTCTCTCTCTCTCTCTCCCTGCCAACTCTTCAGAGATTTTTTTCTTTTCCATTTCAGTTTTCAAAATCCAGATTCATTATCACCTTGTTTCGGTGAGGAGGGGCTCAGCTGGCCCTGGGAGCACCTTTAATTATTGAGCATCAGTAGCAAATGTCAGATCCGCAGAGAGCTCGGTGAGTAGGGAGAGCGACTGCTTCTGAACAAACCGCTCGGTGCACAAGACCTGCTCTGAAGGCAGGCGGGCTGGGAGATTGCAGGTGACGGATGTGGCTGCGGGCATCGGCACTGCCGCACTGTTTCCTCCCCTGGCTCTTCCCTGCCAGCCCCACGATTTATAATGCTCTGTCGTGTCCAATTTCGGCCACAGCCTGGTGAATGTCATAAGGCTGCAAACACTGCGAGGCTTTACTTTCTGTGTGTTTTCTCCCACTTTGCATTTGTTACAATCCATGTCTCCCAATAACCGATTAACTTTCGGATCCACTTTTTGTTCTCGTTAAGCTCCCGGGGCGCGGGAAATGAGTATTCAGAGCACGCCCGTGTGGCACTGAGCTGAAAAATTATTCTGGCACAGATATTTAGGGAGAAGAAAACGAGCTACTATCCCCAGGGAAATTGATAAACAAAATGGATCGGATTTGGGGGAGAGGACCCGGATTTGAATCCATGGCAGATTGCCATGGTCTGCTCAGGCACCATTGCCGGGCATCTCCCTGCCTCAGCTTCCTTTCCGCGTAATAAAGCATTGGTTCGGATGGTCTCGGGATCAGCCCTTTCAGTCCTAGCGCTGGCATTCTGTGGGAGGGTTGAGGTTATGGATCTACGTTAGGGGGTGCAAAAGGGTCTTTCCATATCCCAGATTCTTGTGATCCACAGCCTCAGGTTGTCCCAAGGCGGTAGTAGGGTAGTGAACTTTAGAGCAGTTCTCTGAAGGTGGAAAGCCTACCTCCTGGTAGAGCTTACTTTTCCCTCAAAGAGAACTGGGGAGTAGGTAAAGCTGAGGAGGAGATCTAGACGTGCAGGAGGACAGTGTGTAGAGGTCGGTGCCTAAGACAAGGGAGGGGTGGTGAAGGAAACAGGACTATGTACCTTGAGGAAGGGAAGATCCACTAGACGGAGGTCTAGCTAGAATTACCAAAGACCTTAAGTGTGTGCAGAAGCATGCAAGCTTGTCCCTGGGAACACCAAGGGCTGACCTGACAGGGAAGCTACAAGAAGAGCTTTCATACAACGTAAGGGACAACTGAACAAGACTGTCATTCCAAGCGGCACAGAGACAGAGTGGCTCATCCTACCCACCAGCCCCTCTCTCTAGCAGCATCGCAGGAATTTTGAGTAACACACAGAGGACCGGATTAAGAATTAAAGACGGGGACTGACATTCAAACTCTTCCAGGAAGGGACAGGGCATCCCCATAGAGAGGATATTGAACAGTTCACCACCAAAGGTCGGCTGGAGGAGAGGACTCTAGGGTGTCTCCCTGGATTTATTAAAATCTCTGCGTGCACCTCCCTCTCCCCTGGTATTGAAAATAAAGTGCAGGAGAAACTGGCATGGCCCTGCTTGGCTTGGTGCAAGTCCAAGGGTCAGTGTAAGTGGGCTAAGTGGGTGCTTGTTTGCAAAAAGATTATGATAAAGTCTAGGCTACCACACTTTCCGTAGCTCTGACCCTCAAGTCAGTGAGCACACAATGGTCCGCGTTCATTTGTAGCCTTCAGAAATGTTTCCACTTTTCTCTGCATGATTTCCTTAAGTGCCGGCTGCTAGATAGACTTGATGCGTAACAAGTACGAGTGGGTCTAGATTTACAGATAAAATGCAGGGGAGAACTGAAAACAAGACATTACTTAGGATCTGCTCTTGCCTTGAGAGGTATGTTCTACTTCTAGTCTCCCGAGACAAGGCAGCTTTGATGACGAAAATCTATCTTGTATTCCTGGCTCTAGTCATCTTCAGGGACTTTCATCTCCACTCAGTTAAGCCACACCATCCCGCGGCCTCATACTTGACCTTGTCATGTCCCAGATTATCCAGTGTCCAGCTGCAACCAGCTCTCTCCTTCGGCTACTCCCACCAAAGCTATTGCTAGACCTTGCCAGCCCCTGCCCTGCCACCTTCACCTCCTTCCGTCTCCAGATTAGATAAGGTGGTCTGACACTGAGCCTTGTCCCATCTGACTGCTAAAAATCCCAACCACGGGTGAGCCTGCTTCCTGCTTTGGTCAAGTACGTAAGTAGCCTGCCGGATGCTGTTGGGAAAACACACACCTGTGGATGCCATTGCATATTTACGTTTCCGGTCTCAGTAGAGCCCTCTACCGTGTCCGGAAAATTCTCGGCTTCCTTCTCTTCCACTCTACTGCAGCTATTTCGAACTATGTACGCTCTCCCCCAAATCCCAACCTGCCATTTTCCTAGCTCACGCTGAGGAGATGGCTTTACCCCACTCACCAGGAAAGCCGAAAGCTTCAGATGAGGACCTCTTCAATGTCCTGCTACCAGACCTACAAACTCCTTTGTGCCCATCTCTCTGTCCTTCCTTCCTGCTTTTTAATGAGGTGTCCTTCCACCTACGTCGAGCAATGACTCCCATCCGTCCCGAAAATCTTGACGTTTTCGTTTCCCTGTTTCATATTTCTGATGGTCTCTGTCTACTGATGCTTCCACTTGGCATTTAAATGTGTTGACCCCACCTCCCCTTCCAGCCATCACTGACATCCTGCCTCCCCGTCGTAGCCACTTTCTCGAATGAGTCACACACTCGCTGCCTCCACTTCCTTACCTCCCACTACACCTGACTTCTGTCCCCAACACCCCACTAATCCCAGCCTCACCATCGTCTCCCTTACCCTTCCTGTTCCTAAACCCACTGGGTAATTCCTAGTCATCATATGACTTGATCTCTGGGCAGGGCTTCGGCCTCTTTGAAACAAAAGCTCCTTTGACTTCTATGATACCACACAGTCCTGTTCTGTTTTGGTTTTCTGCTCAGCTTTCTAGCCACTCTCTTAGCCTCCTGTGCAAGTTCTTCCTGTGCTTAGCAGTGGCCCTCAGAGCTCTGCCGTCTTGTCTGATGTTCTACTCTTAGGATAGCCCAGGCTTTCCCGCCTATAATGGCCTTATGCACCCTGCTGCCCGCCTACAGGTCCAGTCCGTTTGAGTGTCATAACCTCATCTGCAATTGTCTCCTGACCGCCTCCACTTTGATTTCCACAGGACCCTTCAATGTGCTGCACTGAAAGTAATCTATCTAAAATTCAGATCTTATCATGCCAACCCCCCCCACCCCCCGCCCACCGCCACGGAATCCCATTTCCTTACTACTCTTAAATGGAAGGCCCAACTCCTTGGCTTGACCCCATAACCCTTCATGACCTCTGCCTCCCTCTTCAGGCCAGGGTTTCTCAACCTCAGCCATTGACATTTTGGGCTAAATAACTCTTTGCTATGGGGGCCTATTCTGTGCATTGCAAGATACTTAGCAGCATCCCTGATCTCAGTGCTTCACTCTTTTTTTGTTGCTGAATACTATTCTAACCGATGATATTTCTGAGGCTTGTTCATATTTTATGGACACTCCGCATTTTTTCTTATTTGGGTAGTCTCCCTAACTTTATTATATGATTCTGTCCTTGCACACTGCAACCTGCAGTCTCCAACCTAAGCTCTAGAAAGAGTCATATTAAAGAGTGGCCTCGGGGCGCCTGGGTGGTTCAGTCGGTTAAGCGTCCGACTTCAGCCAGGTCACGATCTCGCGGTCCGTGAGTCCGAGCCCCGCGTCAGGCTCTGGGCTGATGGCTCGGAGCCTGGAGCCTGTTTCCGATTCTGTGTCTCCCTCTCTCTCTGCCCCTCCCCCGTTCATGCTCTGTCTCTCTCTGTCCCAAAAATAAATAAAAAACGTTGGGAAAAAAAAAAAAAAAAAGAGAGTGGCCTCAACAGGCCATTCGAGAAGCCAGCTAGCGCTGATCTCATCTTAGTAGTTGGGTTTCTCCTTGGTGAAGACTTCGTAATCCTCTTTCTCTATCCTGCCCCTCTTCCTTGCCTCTCCCCTCATCCTTGCAACTGGGTTTGGTGAGATCAGAACTTTGGACTTGGTACCATCCTGCCTGTGCATATTTTTATCAAAGCACTGTATTAGGTATTATCTATCCTACTCACTGTTCTGAACAGTTTAGACAACTAGAAGCAAAGATATCATGTTATTATTAATACTTCTAGGACCTGACCTGTTGCCTGGCACATGCTAAGCCTTTTAGTAATTTTTTGTTAAATGAATGAATCAAAGAATGAGTCACTGCTTTGATAACCTGCCTGTATTGTGGTGTCCTTGCATCTGGGCCTGACTTAGTCCTGGTTAGGCCTCCCAGAGATGGAGGCTCGCCTTTTCACAGGGTAGAGAAGCTTTGACGAGGACCTGCTGTCAGGCTCTCTGGACCACTGGTGTGGCTCACTGACTGCTGCCTTGCCCCTGCCGCCATCTTGGTTGTTCCATGACCATCTCTCTGGATCCTCGTTGACCCCCTTCACACTGACTTATTGACTGAACTGCATTTCCCACTCACTCCTCTTCTGGTCTTGTGTTTTAGCCTGCCTCTTGAGTGAGCCGGTTTAGTCCACGGAAGGATCGAGCAGGCAGCCTTGTTTAGGCAGCCGGACCCACTGCTCTGGAAGTTAGAGAATAAGCACGGCTATCTTGAATGAGAGGCACCAGAAAGTAAATTCTTACTCACTGTTGGCTGATGCAATGTGGAAAGATGTATTTTGGTTTTTATATAAGGTTTATTTCTTATGTAACAAATGAAGCACTGTTCTAACTTGCTCCCTCTTCACAACATTATGACGTAGCTTCCATTCTTATTCACGTTTTGCCGATGGAAGCACCACGAACTTCATTCGTTCACTGTCACACAGCTGCTAAGCGGCTAAGCCAGGATTCGAAACCATGGGCTCTAACTCTAGAATCCTGCTCTACTGCTTCTCGCTGCTGGCCCTTTCCACAGGTTGCTCTCTCTGGCTGGAAGACTCCATCATCTCCACCTGGCCAACTACCACCCCTCCCAGAAAGCTGATCTCAGATGTCTTTTTCTCTAACAATAAATAAGCATTTACTCCTTCCCGGAGCCTGGATTTGGTGCCCATCTCATGTGCTCCCAGAGCAGCCGATGTTTTCCTTTTATAACACTTTCCCACTTAGAAATAAATTCACATTGTGCCAATCTCTTCTATGACTCTAAACACGTTGAGAGCAGGAGCATTTTCTACCTGGTACGACATTGTACCCTCACATCAAGGGATGAAATACCTGGAAAGTAGCAGATGTTGAAAAAAAAAATTGTTACAGAAATAAATGAACCCAAACATCCATTTCTTAATATCGAAATTTAGTGTTATTCCATGAGATTCTTCTAGTCTAGCCTCTTTGCTCCCCTCTCATCGATGTTTGGATTGACAGACTATGAAAGTGGAATAAAACCAAAATAATGGCTAAGGGGCTTTCCCAAAATCTTGCTCTCAAAATCTTTACACAATTTTCATAAACTGGGTAATTAATATAATAGGCTCGCATAGCTAAGTGACTATAGCTTCTGCAGTATTTAGACCACTTCTGGAACTTGCCTCCAACTCTGAGAACACACTAAAAGAAACATTAAAAACCTGAACATATTATAGGTAACTCCCCGTCACCCATAATGCTGTGGTGTGGTGGGGCAAGGAATAGCAGTGAATGGACCCCATCTCAGCGTTGGGGGCCGAAGGGGGGCCAAGATGGGTCTAAACCTATCAGTGAAAGTGCATTTCCCTTCAACAGTTATAAGTTCGGGTGCCCATTCTGAGCCGGTGAGATCCCACTCCTGCTGGGTCGTGTAGGGTGCAGATAGGATCTCTGGACCCTACCGCATGCACCTCCTCTGTCTCCTTGAGGAAGTTCAGTCTCAGAGTCAAGTTGACGCTTCAGAGGTAGAGAAGGGAGATCAAAAGAAACTTGGTTCTTGACAACATCACTGGGCCCTGACAAAACACTCTTCAAGAGTTCACCTTATCTCAGTGAACTGGGCATTGTTGTTCCCCTTTATTGTCCGAATCTGTTTGAATTAAGTTTCTTGGTCCTTGTAGCATAAAGGGTATACTTACTTTGGAGCATGGCCAAGGACATATGAGCCTGGTGCCAGTGGACTCTGAAGGCAGGCAAATGAGGCCACTGCCCCCAACAAACTTCCAGGTCACACAAGGAACCCTGGCAAAGAATACAGAGCTCCAGAAAAAGAAAGACTTACGCTTCAGAGAAAGACTTCTGCTTCAGTTTGAAACCATAAGAGACTCTTAAATACTGAGAACAAACTGAGGGTTGATGGGGGTGGGGGAGAGGGGAAAGGGGGTGATGGGCATTGAGGAGGGCACCCGTTGGGATGAGCACTGGGTGTTGTATGGAAACCTACCTGACACTAAATTATTTTAAAAAAATAAAAGAAAGAAAGGATTCAGAAAGGCCATCATTAATTAAGAGTCCTAACACGTGCACATACTCTGGTAAGTTTTTTTTTTCTTTTTCATATCAGAGGAAGACAAGAAACACAAAAACCTACAGGTATCCCAGCAAACGGGAGAAGAAATGGCTCACCTACAAAGAAACAGAAATCAAGTTAGCTTCAGATCATTTCTTATTAATATTAAAAGCCAGAAGGAAAAGAAACAACATTTGGGAAGTTTAAAGGGAAAATATTCAAGGCTGAAAAATATATCAAGTTATTTGACTTGCGAGGGGGTGAAAAGATGTTCTTAACAAGCAAGGACTCAGATAGTACCTATATTGATGCTTCTCAGAAATCTTATTAAAATTGTGCTCTGAAAGATAAATAACATAAGAACTCTAGGATGTGAAGAACTTTAGTGCTTCAATATTTAATAAAAAGTTTACTGTTAGCATCTGAAAGATAATTTTTTATCATAATATTAGGATGGTTCACTTTCTAACTATTTTTGCATGACGTTTTAATCACCAATACATGACCTCCATGAGGCAGGGAGTTTTGTCCATTTTGTTCACTTTTCCATTTTCCATTTTGTTCCCTGGAAAAGTGCTTAGCACATAGTTGGTGCTCAAGAAATATTTGCCGGAGGAATGAGTCAACCAGAAACAGACGCTGAATCAGGTCCAATGCCTTTCCCCTACATGTTGTTTTGTTGTTTTTTTGTTTTTTGTTTTTGAAACAATTACTGTTCTGATTTGCAGTGATGGATTTCTCAATGCTGAGCCATCCTTGCATACCTGGGATACTCTTTACTTTAGTAGTGTACTATTCCTTGAATATACAGCTACATTTGATTTGTTAAGATTTTTATGACTAACCTTACATTAGCTGCTGGTTTTTTTTTTTAAACCTTATTTATTTATATTGAGAGAGGAAGAGAGAGAGAGAGAGAGAGAGAGAGAGAGAGAGAATCCGAAGCAGGCTCTATGCTGTCAGCATGGAGCCCGATGTGGGGTTCAAACTCACAAACCATGAGATCATGACCTGGGCCCAAATCAAGAGTTGGATGCTTAACCAGCCAAAACACTCAGGCGCCCCTGTATTTTTGTTTGTTGTCTGTGTGTGTCTGACTTGTGTTTGTTCCATCTGCCCAGAATCCATTCTCCTTTCTCTTCATAAAGGGCCCTGTTTTCATTTGGACAGTTACCGCTTACTCATTCTGAGCCCACGAGGCTCGGGTTACGCTAACTCTACCATTGGTCTGGACGTGGACCCATGGTGCCCTCCGGGCCTGCTGGAGCGCCAGATCTGCCACAGAAGGAATCTCAGTAATGGACATGGGAGCCAAGCCGGACCAATAAGTTCCCTTCTCAGGACTTGTACTGGAATTGTCAGTACAGACGTGGCTCTTATTCTGCTGCGGCTCCCCACTGAGAGACTGCCGGCTTGCACCTGCTGGGGACCACCTTGCCCCACCCAGGAGAAAGGGTGCCTGGAAGCAGCACACAGGAAGCTTCAAGTGCCTAGTTTCAGCATGCCGGAAGACACACTCCCATATTTGTTAGCAACATGAACGAGTTAGCTCCATTGTCTTCCCTAAGTCCATTTGACGAAATGAATGTAACACTCATAAATCAGAGCTGTCTGTATCTGTGCGTGTGTGTGCGTGCGCACGTGTGTGTGTGTTCTCTATCGAGTTCTGGTGTCTGCCAGTCTTATTAAAACATCCGGGAAAATTTTCCTTCGGTTTACACTCTGGAATATGCTAGAAAGCTAATTATCCACACCCCTTTCCACTTCCAGGTTACATGGAAAAGTAGACATTGGACCCAGGAGGGAATGAAACTATAGTAGACCTTACGATACTGGCAGAAATGCCCCGAAGGACATGCTGAGCTCTGCAACCCAAATGGGGGCCTCCTGAACCGAACTGCCCAGTCACTGGAAGCTGCTGGCACAAAGGCCCCGCCCACAGATGCCCCTGTACCCATATATGCACGGTGGGGAGGGCCAGAGAGCCCTGTCTGGAGTCAGTTTTGGTTATTTCAACTCTCCTGAAGAATTATGCGTTTCATTTAGAGTCTTCTTGTTGTTATACTTTTCCCACTCCTCATGCTTTATATTTTTTATTTTCTTCATTCATCCAAAACCAGATTCCTAGGGATTGCTTATTTTAACCTATCCAACTACAAATCTTTTACTAACCGTGTTTATATTCCCTCACAAAGAGACTATTAGCGTGCCTTCCCTCACTCCATCCTCCTTTTGCCTGTTAACAGGATTGGAATTTTTAGCCCGAGTTGTTAAAATATTGATTTCTTCTCTTTTAAGAAACTCGAGTTATATTTTAAAATGAGATTCCCTGGATTCATTGAAAATCAGCATTTTTTTTCTTGTATATTTCATTTTCCCCAATCTGAACTTTTATTCCTGATTAAATTTTAATCTAGAAGGCATAGATCTTCAAGTCCTTTGTAAGATGTTCACAGGTGCATACTCTTTTGAGCCCTGGCAGCCCTTGGTTGGAGGACCAAAGGAATCACAGTTCTGCTTTTCCACTGATCGTCTTTAAATACTTCCTAGGTCTACCAGCCTCCACTGCTGCGGATAAGAACATGAATGTCAAAATCATTCTTTCCCCTTGTAAGTAACCTGCTCTCTCTTTTTGAAAAACTTGTAAAATATACTTTTTATTTCTGGACATTAAAACTTCACCGCAAAATGTGTGCTCGTATTATTTTATTAATTACATCTATAATCCTGTGACTTTTTATACAAAAGCATTTCTCTTTCTTCAGTTCCAAGAAATCACAATTTTTAATTATTGTTTCTCCATTCTTTCCTTTTCCTCTTCTGGAGCTGTTTGTCTTTGTCAATTATACTTCCTGAGTCCACCTTCCATTTCTCTTTTATTTGCGTTAAAAATGTTCATTGATTTGTCTTTTTTGGTCTATATTCTGGACTATATTTTTAGGTTTCTTCCTTAGATGACTAATCCAGTTTTCAGTCCCTGCATATATTATCACTGCTTCTGTGGGAAGTTTCAATTTTAGAAAATGTTTTTAACTATATTTCCTAACTTTTGAGGGTTCTTTATTATTGTTATTTCTTAATTTTTTTTTTTTACATTTATTCATTTTTGATAGAGACAGAGTGCGAGCAGGGGAGGGGCAGAGACAGAGGGAGACACAGAATCCAAAACAGGCTCCAGGCTCGGAGCCATCAGCACAGAGCCTGATGCAGGGCCCAAACCCACGAACCGTGAGATCATGACCTGAGCTGAAGTCAGAGGCTTAACGGACTGAGCCACCCAGGCACCTCTATTGTTGTTATTTCTCATTATTTCTCTTTTGTAACATCTTCTTGAATCTCACTCAAAATTTGTATCAAAGCGTTCTCATTCTTGCTCTCTCTTTCCTCCATTCTATTTAAATGGGCTCTGTTTTATTTTTATGTGTCAGTGTTATAGCTTTCCTTTCATTCTCTGAAATGCCTAGCGTTATTATTATCATTATTATTAATTTTCATTCTTATGAACACAGCTTAGACCTGTCAGCCCCATCAGCCAGTGTAGGTTCCCTCAACACAATTAAGGCTGGGCTGTTGAGGCCTTGAAAGGCATTAGACCCTCTCCGGGTAGACCCATGGCAACAGGTAGACAGGCTAGGATTCTTGAATTAAGGAAGGGGAAGGCCACTGGGTTCATGAACTTATCCAGGCTATTGAGAAGGAAAAGAGGACACTGCAAAAGAGCAGCGCCCCTCAGCAGGCCTGGCCCACCCAGGACAGCTGGTGCCAGCAGGGGCCGAGAGCCGGTCCTGGGGCTGAAAATGCTGCACTGACTTCAAGGCCAGCGGCTCCCAGGCTTGGCCGCGGGCTCTCTGAGATGAGAACCATCACCCGCTGCAGGCAGATCCCAGGTGACTGCCTGAATCATCTCCATGGCAACTGAAGTGCCAGTCAGGGCAGGTGGGACCTCTTCCAGGCTTCCTTTGGTCCCTGAACTCTGGCCACGTGGTCAAGCCATCTGAAAGGAGTACTGAGACAGCATCTGAGTTCAAAACAGAGTGTTTTCTTTCCCCTCTGCACTTTGAGAACATACGCTCCACTATTTATAGTTCGGAAGGGGAAAACAGCTGTTATTTTTGAAAAAAGAGACCCCTGGCGTGGTGGCAGTCATCCGTCATCAGTGAAGACTGCCGACAGAATGCGCCATCAGTGAAAACTGCCGACAGAATGCGCCGACGCCTCTTCCCAACAACCTTGTGAGAGTCAAAACGTTATGAACAGGAAGATACTTTGTTGCAAGTATGTCACTATGAAAATGCAAGCTGATGTGACTATTAACATCAATAGGAACTGGTGTTACAATGAAAAAGAAATGCGTTGTCACACAGCAGTGAGACTCCCTGTCCCTGGGCGCATTCAGAGCGAGATGCATGGCTCTCCCTTAGAGACGTTCGGGGGAAAAGGAATGCATTGGACTTCAGAGTCGTTGATCTCCGAGTCCCTTTTCAATTTTCTAAAAGTCTGTAATGCATGCCACACGTGGAAGTATCATAGGCCTGGGAACCAAAATTTCCCCAAAGTTAAACTAAACTCTGTAAGTTGGAAGTCAAGTAGGAACAAATATACATTCTAAACTGGGGTAAAGTATGGCCTCAATACATGGCTAGTGCACACAGACTTCTCTTTCACTAAGGACAAGGAAAAAAATATTACAATGGGAATTCTCCAGTAAAATAGCTAGCTGCAGCCCATTCTCATCATCCTGACAGGCTGAGGGAAAGAGGGGCCCCAGACTTAATTAGCAAAATGTGACAAATCCTCTCTTGAGCCCTAGGCTTCAAGCCCACCTGCTCCTGCTGTCTCCCAGGCCCATATTCCAAGTCTCCAGTCTGTGCCTGGCTGTGGTATAAATGGATGAGTTCATAGCTGCAAGTTATCAAGAAAAACCATCCACCCGTACTCAAACGAACCTGAGTAAGAATCACATCTCTGTCAGTTATCGTATCCAATATAATCTGAAGACGAATGAGCCTTGTTAGATTTCTACTGGAAACTGACAGGAGACCCCATCCTCACGAAACCAAGTACAGAATGCAAAGTGGAAGAGAAAGTCGAATCTGGCTAGTGAGGCTTTTCATCATTTACTTGATTCATTAATTTGACCAACCCGAACAAAGACTCCTTTGTGCGCTTAGGCACGGGGCTCCCACCATGGGGAGAATCCAGACAAGAACTGGTGAGGTTTTCTGTTCCCTAACAGGTTTATGGTAACAGGTGCCGACACACTCTGGCAAAGGAGAAAATAACCAGGAAGTAGGAGTCTCCGTTAGCGGGACGTGGGAAGTTTATTTCTCACCAGGAAGATTAAGAAACACTTTCTGGCCAATTAATATTTGCGCTTAATCTTGGAGAATGGGAAAAATGCAGATGTGCAAGGGTGAAGACAAGTAAGGCCCAGAGATGGGTAAGTATGGAGAATATTCACAAGACAAGGCATCTATCTATCAAGTGCTTACTGTGTGCCAGTAAGGTGCTGTGCAAAGCTCTTTAAACAGATTGTTTCACTCAATTAAGAAACTGAAGCCCAGAGAGATTAACTTCTTTGAAGACACCCAGCTTAGAAGTGATAAAATTGATATAATAGTCGGTGATAGTTATAGGAGGATATATTTATAAAAGTCACTGATGCTAGATCAAGAGGATAATGCCAAGTTAAGATCAATGTGCCTCGCTCTTGAGATATTCTCTCTATATCTTATTATTGGAAAGATTCAATAACTCTATTATTCACTACATTTTCCACTCATCATAGAGGTTTGAGAAATCTTGAAAACCTAGACTTACTTTACAGACTGAAAATGGTCAACTCCCACTACCTTACCACATGGTTCTCGGTTCTGAATTCAAGAGAACTCGGAGATGATTTAAGGAAAGGCTTACTATAAGCTGGAACCACTTGACTCTGGCAGAGGTGAAGGAAGGAGCCTTGGGCAAGTCCCTTCATGAAAGAGTCAACTTAGTGGAATAGAATGGAGTCCCACCGCTTACTTCAGGCTGGAGACAGTCCTATTTTGTGGAAAATAGAATCGTCTGGAACAAGAGTCGACAAACCAGGGGTCAGCAAACCAAATTCAGTTTGCCACCTGTTTTTATAAATAACGTCTTATTGAAACAAAGCCACGATCACTAATTTATTGCCACTCTCATGCAATAATGGTACTGAGTAGATGCTACAGAGACCATGGGGCATGCAGACTCTTCACTATCTTGCCGTTTACAGAAAAAGTTTGTAGACCTTTGACATAGAGCAATCAGAGCATTCTAGCACATTCACATCGGAAGGAAGAACAGAGATCATTTAGTCCCTTATCCCCTCCCTCCCCTCAACACACATAGAGAGACCGAGCCTGGGAAGGAAGAGATTTACCTAAAATCACAAAACTGGTAAGGGACCATAACTGGGGTCACTAACCATTAGAATAATGTTCTTTCTACCACAGTAATCCTGAAAGACTAACGTAGCTTGTTTTCTAAACAATTACTCATCACTAATTCCTGAGATGGGGGGGAGGGGGCGTGCCACAGCCATGCTTCCTCAGGCTTCTGTGGAGGATGAGAGAAGTTCTGTGGTCCACACTGGAAATGGTGATAGGCCTTACGTAGTGGAGTTCTACCTGAACTCAAGTTGGCATCTGAGGGAAAATCAAACTGCACCCAAATTTCCCTCTAAACTCCCTCAGGAAGCCCCACATTACCTGACGTAATGTTTCCCATTGAGTCCAACACCGCCCGTTGGCCTTTCCAGGCTGGAACTTTCTGGAGATGCCTTAGATGAAGCGGCTGGTGTCATCGCCACATCGCTGAGGGTGCCTTCCACCCCCAAGCAGCACTCGGGGAATGAGATGGTGATGAGGGATTGGCACGCTCTCACCTGCCACCACACTTCTCCCGGCACGGGGCCCTGTGTACCAAGTGGAAGGCCAGGTGGCGTCCCCGCATTATTCGAATGATTTTCCTGCTCTTCTTCTCCCTCGAGCTTGCGTAGCTGCATGAGTGTAAGACTCTAGCTTCCGCTAGATACTCGAAGCTGTGTGAGGCAGTTCCCTGTGCCTCGTAGAGATTGCCCATGTCGGGGATGTCTGCAGAGCAGTTGTGTGCATGCATCTAGGGAAACGGAGTGCAGAGAGGTGAGAGATTTTCCCAAAGAGATAACTCGTTGTGGATCCAGCAAAACTTCATGCGGATTTCGTATCAGAAATTAACGGGACCTTGGGATTAGAATGTCAGCGGAGGGCCAAGGACTCCCAGACTGTGCCGAGATCGAGAACTGCACCTCCAGCAGCTTGGACAGATAGCCTCTTCCTGAATCCCCCCAGGGGCCACCTTCGCTATTTCCTGGGGGAGCCCACCCTGTGTTCAAACACTATTGACCGTTGAATAATTATTCTGTACATTAAAAAGAACTTACAGCTTCTAGTCCTATCTCCCAAAGCCACATAGAGTCTTTTCTCCCTTTCCTTGGGATGGTTCTTAGGGTGCACCCACATCAATCAGGCCCCCTTCCTGCCCCTTCTTCCATCCTCCCAGTGACGGAGCAGCGTGGACGGCTGATGCCTGCACGTGTGTGCATGTACACATATATGTTGGCATGTGCAAGGGAAGGAGGAGAGAGTTACAGCAGTTCCAAATTAGTGAAGTGTAAAAACCATGTGAAAGAAAGAGTTGAAAAATAGAGCCTACTGCACAGGGCATTACATGCCCAACTAAAAAGGTTGTGCTTTAGATGGGAGAGTAACGCAGCCTGGTAGAAAATTTAGAAAGATTATTCTGCCTTTATCACATAGGAGATATTTGCAGGACCCGGGCAGGAAGCCCATTAAGAAAATACTGCAGGAGTCGACGAAGCCTGAGCAAACCAGAGCGCACAAAGATGGGGAGACAGAGGCATGGTACAGAAACGTTCAGGAGAGACCGGAAGACTTGGTGAGTGATATAGACTGTGAGGCAGAGAGAGGAATCAGGGATGGTGCCAGGGGTGATGTCCGCAGACCGAACAACTCCAAAAGGCTGCCCCTACCGGAAATTTTCATTCCGTGGCCTCGGCGCCCTCCCAAAGGAGAATCTGCCGGGAGAGAATGATACATTAACTGCGGAAGTTGGCAAGGAGCGAGGAATAAGAAACACTAATTACAGGCCAAGATAATTAACCAGCAGGTCTGGGATCAGCTGCATGTAACCTCAGCTCATCTGCTCCTGAAAATGGCCAACAGAGGATGCGAGGGGCAGACTGCGGGCAGGACATTTTGCAAATGCTAAGGGAGCAGCTGAGCTCAGACCTTGGTGACACTTGAGTTTGATGTACTTGGCGCTTTAGCTCCGGTTGCTGGAACCCTTGGGGTGCCAAATGCACTGCAGCCAGCTGTCCACTTGTCCAAATGTCACTTATGCCTCTAGGCCACTAATTACCAGGCTCCCCTTTGGCCTTATTGTGTCACTCCATTAGGGGCTTGTTGGCGACATGTACAGGAAATGGATTGGGGGCCATTAGACTGTCCAGGTTGAGAAGGGTCGGGCCTTCCTCTTGGGAAAAAAAAGCCTACTTTTATCATCTGACACCGGAGAAAGATCTCAGGACTAGCAAAGAAGGTGTTCTTGTCCCAGCCCAGCCACATGGCCTTGAGCAAGTAAATTATTTCCAGTCACACAGTCTCTGTTTGCTGATCTGATACCTGGGGCATAAATAGTCCTTGATTGTGAAGATCAGATGGAATCAGAGGCCTAGGGGTATGCACTTAAGGAGCTGTTGTTACTGCTGTTGACGTTAATTGCCAACTTGAACATTTAAGTACTTTGGACTGGGGATGAAGAAACCAGGGTTTAAATCCTATTTCTGCTAGTATGATATATGACCTTGGGCAAGTCTCTTTTCTGTAGGCCTCAGTTTCTTCATCTGCAACACTGAAGGGATTGGTCTAAATCAGTGATCCTTACATCCACTAGAGTTGCCTATGGAGATTCTTAAAAGCGCAGGTGCCCGCACTCTACCCCAGACATATTGAAGAAAATTCTAAGGAGATGCTAGAATCGCATAACCACCGAGGACCACTGGATTGGACAGTCACACCCCTCCTGCCTCCCCCCTCCATATACCTGCTCCCTCCACACTTGGAACTACTTGATTCCCATCTTCAGGTAAGCCCTCCCACAACCTCCCACACCGATCCTGTGGGTGAAAGCTCTGGACCTCAGCATCAAGTCTGGCGGCGCTACACTGGCTTTGACTTCCTGTTTTACTCTCACCTCTGAGCCCTGGCCAGTTGTCAAGATGTGGTGTTACCCTGTTCCCAGAGGCAGTTGCATTGCTGGGCTTGTCTAGTCCTGACTGGCAGGGCACTGTCTTGCCTTTCTCCGAGTTTGGGATCCCATCTCTGAACTCCAGGCTAACGGGAGGAGACCCGTTGCTGGCATCATCCGAGTATCCCTTGCAGTTGGACCCCTCTTTGCATCCCACATGTCCTGTCTGCCTTACCAAGAACGCTACTCCCATCCGAGATGGGCGTGAACACTGTGATGTGTTCCGGGACCACGCTCAGTCTGCCGCACAACCAAGCAGGTGGCGTTTTCTACCTGCAGCCCACCTTGGGCCTGTGGCTTCACTCCATTCCCGCTCCAACCTGATTCCTACTCTGTCCAGCTGCAGCCAAGGTCATTTCGACCCGTTCTGCCCCATCACGTGGTTTCAGTGGTGTCTAATAACCCCTCCCGGCCAAAAAGTTAGAACTCAGGTGGTTGCCTCGACCTCAGGAAAAGCACTGGACCTCAGTTGGCTTATCTGTAAAACAGGAACCACAGCATCTGCCTCGTGAGGGCGTGATCTCTGACTCCAGTGCTCCTCCCGGTCGATTAAGTGAACTAAGCCCTGCTTGTTCTTAGGCCTTAGATCTTAGATGTGCCTTTATCAAGCAGGTTTCCTGGACCAACGCTCCCCAGCATCATCGTTATGTGTTCTGAAAACCTCTGCTTTTACTTTGCAACTCTTTAATCTCCTGTAATTAATTGCTACTTATCAGCTTAAACTCTCTCTCCTCTACTAGATCATAAGGTTCCTTGTTCGCCAACATTAAATACCCCATGCCTGGCGCACAGCAGACATGAGACATGTGTCTGATGACCGACAGATGAGATACTGGATGTGCCTGGCACATAGCAGATGTCTGGTGAATATTATTCCCTCTTCTCCACTCCTAGGGAACACCACGAAGCTGAATCCAGGATGCACAAGGGAGAACCGGGGCAGAGCTGAGCGTCCTTCTGGACGCTGTGCAGGAGCCATAAGCAACCAGGAGACTGGTAAGGAGGACTCCCACGTCAGCAGTTACCAACCCTGAAATTCTTGACGTTCAAAAGAATTCCATCTGAGAATCTTCCAGAAAGGACCGGTGCCTGGGCCCAGTCCACAGAGACTTTGTTTTATTTCATCTGGAATATGGTGCGGGCTTTGGCCTTGTTCACTAATTCCCCCAGGTGATCCCAATGTGCAGCCAGAGACGAGAATGACTGATCCAGTCCAACCACATTTCAGACGTGCAGGTGAAGCCCGGGCAGGAAGGGATTAACCCAAGAACCCACGGTAGCTGCGTGGGGCTGGAGCTAGAACTTCGAGGAGCTAACGTTTCACCCACAGCTCTTCCCACCGCACCAAGTAGACAAATTGAAACCGCCTGTATCACTCACAGAGGCGGCTTTCCTGGCACCAGACAAGGCTGGGGACAGGCAGCTTGTTTTTTCCACCCTGGAATATATGTTATTAAAAGCCGGTTTCTGCAAGAAGGATATAATTAATAGTGATGAGTGTAATTCTCTTATTGCAATGAATATTAATTAGAGGTAAACACAGCATCAATATTCGCTTAGAGAAGGATGGAGGCTGAAAAAAGACTGCCCACGCCCGGGCTGTCAGTCACATCAGAGAGTGAAAAGGTGATAGGACCCAGAGAGCAAAGTGTTGCTCTATTTTCCTCAGATCCTCGTGGATTAGAAGGCAGCCAAAATGTAAATCTGCTGTCAGGCTGGGCTCCATGACCGTGCAAGTCTGCGCGGGCACAGGTCTGCTGTCTTTAGGGCACAGCCCATAGAACGTTTTAAGCTGGACAGACTCTTCGTCACTCGGGTGAGCATGCTGGAGGGGCAGCTGGTCTCTTGGAACCTCCTGGAAAGGGAGAGGCCAAACAGCCCCATGACCAGCCCTGTTGCTCTGGACTCCACACACTGGAAGAAGGGCAAAAGCACATCATTTCCCAGGGAAAATCCCCCAGGCTATGGCAAGTCCCCAGATCTGACAAATCAGACTCATATATGGAGGCTTTTGAAAATGCAGATTGCCAGGTCTTATCCCCATCTTACCGAATGAAAACGTTTATGGACGGAAGCCTGGGAATAAGCATTTTAACACACTCTCACGTTAAGCCTGATTTTTGACCAAGCTCAAGGTCTTTTTTTTTTTTTTTTCGCCAAGTCAGGATCTAGAAATCATTTCTCTCATTCATTCATTCATCTGATAAGTATTTATTAAACATTAGGCACTGTGATAGTCATGGGTGAAGACAGAGTTCCCTGTGGTCTAGCAAGAGAAACCAACACATGAGAAATGTAATTATAACACACAGTCATGACTTCCATCATAGACGGAGGAAAAGAGTAGTATGGGAGCACAGAGGCAGGTGAACTCAATTCTGACTGCGGCCTCCAAGAGTGCTTCTCAGAGAAGATGAGTGGAGAGGCTGTGTGGGTAGCATGTTCTCCCAGCAGTAAAGGCATGGAGACTTGGAGACACGACTGGAAAATGGATTTCACCAGAAGGCAGAGAAAGTGGTGTTTCATGAGGTTGATGAGCGCTAGATGGATGAGTGCATGGACGTCACCAAAGGCATTTAGATTTCACCATGTCAAAGAGGAAAAGACATGCAGGAGACTGACATACACTCGGGTGGGTTGTGTTGAGAACGCCTTTAAAGACCGCAGACTTGGGGAGCCTGGAACCTGGCTGGCTCAGGCAACAGAGCATGCAATTCTTGATCTCAGGGTTATGAGTTCAAGCCCCAAACTGGTCACAGAGATTACTTCAAGCAAACAAACAAGCAAACAAACACAACAAAAAACAAACAAAAAACCAAAGACTGCAGGCTTAAATGCCTCTTCATAGTATCGGATTTACAATCAAACAAGCATTTGGAGGATGTTAAAAATAATTGGCAAAAAGGAGGTTGGCATGTACTCAGGAGCCAAGATAGTGAGTAGAGAGAACAAAACAAAACAAAACAAAACAGTGTCTTCCTAGATAAGCTGAGTATGTCCTGAATAGACAGGGAGGAGAGGAGAAGGTATTGCAGGCTTGGCATTGGGACCAACAGCAGAGCGCAGCAAGGCGGCTAACCATTATTCTAGGTCAAGAATGTCTTGATAGGCTTTTCAACCTGTGGCTGTGGGCAGCCGCCTAATAAGCTCCCAATGAGAAGGAGGTCAAGTTTGGCTATAATAGAGCAGACAGAGCAATAATGTGGGTGCCAACTCTGATGACCAGGAAGGGGGTGAGGATGGTACTCAGATGGGTCCCCTGTGATACATTTCAGAAGGAAGTAAACACACCCTCTTCTTTCTGAACTGGCTTTAGACAATCAGTTTCTCAGCTCTGGCAGGACCCATGGCGGGCATCCATGTTAACTCTTACGGCGCAGAGATGGGTAAGAGGAATGTCAGAAGGTGCAAGGACCTCACCACTGTCACATGGCCACCTAATTCCACATGAAGTGAGACCTTTTCCTTTTAGCTAACTCAGCTGCATGCTGGGATTACCTGGAGAGTTTTAAAAACTATTGATGCCTGTGTCCCACCCCAGAGATTCTGACCTTATTAATAGGGAGTGAAACCTGCTATTGAGAGTTATAAACACGGTTACCCAGCTGATCTTATTGTACAGCAAAACTTGAGACCCCTCCATCCTTACTCTTAACCAGTCAACCAATAGGTGTTGAAGGCAAATTAAGGAGTTATTCAGCGATCGGGGGGTGTTGGGTAAGACTGCTCTTTCCATTTTGATGGCAGAGTCTTTTTTTTTTTCTTTTATATGTAACTTCCCGATCTTCGTTTCAAAGTCTGAAAGCAATTCCCACTTAGTGCTGCAGTCCAAACAATACAATAAGTCTATTTTTCTATAAGCTAAAATTGAGCTGTATCTATATCTCCCCCTATTTCTAACAAAAATGTTAACCTCCTCTTACCCCAGATTATACATAGGGATCATTACGGATTTGAAATCTAGCATAATATTAATTTTTTAATAGTCAACACTAATTTTATTTTTAAGTTGTCCTTGTTTCTTTACTCAAGAATGTTCCTCTCTGCAATAATTTTCTCTTGTGTTCTTTTTTTCCGGTTGCTAGACTAGAGCTTTCAGAAATTCTGGTAGTGAGAGTCACTGTACAGACTTTGTATGCCTAAAATGCTTTGAGTTTGACCTTACATTTTAATGATCACTCGGGTCATTATAGAAGTCCAGGCTCAAGATCATTTTCTTTCTTAACATGAAACATCATTCCATTCTTTCTTGCAGCCATTATCGACAATCAAAAGCTTGGTGATCTGATTCTTTTTCCTTTGTAGATAAATGTGTTTTCTTTCTGAAAGCTTTTAGATTGTGTTTGGGTTTTGTTCCTTTCATTTCCCCAACTTTCACTCGGACGAGTTTAGGGCTGAGTTTTCTCCTCACTCTACCCAGAAGCCTCGTGTGTTCTTTCCATCTACCTATGTACCCTTCTCTGGTACTGGGATGTTTTCCTCAGTGAAATCTCTGATTTCCTTTCATTCATGTTGTCCACTGTCTCCATCTTGAACTTATATCACAGAGAGGGTGGACTTCTGACTCTTTCCTCCAAGTAATTGGACCTTCTGCTCGATGTTTCACCTGTCGATGCTCCTGCTCTAAGAGCTGGCGTAACTGCTTGCTCTGTGCTCCGTGACCTCATTTGTTAACTTTTCCTTTTGTTTTTTTTGTTTTTTTTTTTAATTTTTTTTTAAGTTTATTTATTATTGAGAGACAGAGAGACACAGAGTGTGAGCAGAGGAGGGATAGAGAGAGGGGGAGACACAGAATCTGAAGCAGGCTCCAGGCTCTGAGCTCTCAGCACACAGCCCGAGGCGGGGCTCGAACTCACCGACGGTGAGATCATGACCTGAGCCGAAGTCAGACATTTAACCTACTGAGCCACCCAGGCGCCCCTCTAATCTTTCTTTAAAATCATATTTTTGAGGGGCACCTGGGTGGCTTAGTCGGTTGAGCGTCCAACTCCTGATTTTGGCTCAAATCATGAGCCACTCAATGTGCAGCCTGCTTAAGATTGTCTCTCTCTCTACCTCTGCCCCTCCCTCCCTCTCTCTAAAAATATAATAAAGTCATATTTTTAGCTGGAAAGGATCTCAGAAGCCATTTACTTCAATTCCTTCATTTTCACTTTTTTAATGGTTAACTAATACATTCACAGTTTAAAGTCAGTTAAGACATTCTCATTGTAGAAAATTTGGAAAGTACAGAAGACATAAAATCGTATAAAGAGGGGCGCCTGGGTGGCGCAGTCGGTTAAGTGTCCGACTTCAGCCAGGTCACGATCTCACCGTCCGTGAGTTCGAGCCCCGCGTCAGGCTCTGGGCTGATGGCTCAGAGCCTGGAGCCTGTTTCCGATTC
>NW_024412400.1:78908969-79052290 GCF_014898765.1 Herpailurus yagouaroundi | reverse complement strand
GGCTCAGAGCCTGGAGCCTGTTTCCGATTCTGTGTCTCCCTCTCTCTCTGCTCCTCCCCCGTTCATGCTCTGTCTCTCTGTCCCAAAAATAAATAAACGTTGAAAAAAAAAATTAAAAAAAAAAAAAAGTTGAAAAAAAAAATAATAAATAAATAAAATCGTCTAAAGAAAAATAATCCATGCACAAAACAATTACAATTAGCAATATCAGCTCCGTAATTTATGAAGGATGGCCCAGGGAGGAGAAATAGAAGGCCAAGAATCCATCAGTCAGCAGGTCATTGGCCGGGTCTCATCCACACCAGTCCTCTGTACTTCCCTCTCAAACAGGCAGGAAGACTTTGGTTTTGTCTGTTGGTTAGAGGAACACAAGACTGACCACAAGCCTGGATGAAGTTACCACATCTTTCAAGAAGCTCAGAGGACCCCTAGTTCTGCCCGTTTACACCCTGTTTCCTGCCCATCATCATGTTGGTCACAGCAACGTCCTACTCTTTTTTTTTTTTTAATTTTTTTAATGTTTATTTATTTTTGAGAGAGAGAGACAGAGAGACAGAGTGTGAGCAGGGGAGGGGCAGAGAGAGAGGGAGACACAGAATCAGAAGCAGGCTCCAGGCTCTGAGCTATCAGCACACAGTCGGACGAGGGGCTCGAACCCACGAGTTGTGAGATCATGACCTGAGCAGAAGTCTGCCGCTTACCCAACTGAGATCATGACCTGAGCAGAAGTCTGCCGCTTACCCAACTGAGCCACCCAGGCGCCCCATTGTCTGACTCTTGAATTCCAAATGAGGCTTAGCCTCATTGCCTTATCTTGAAAATAGGAATAACAATAACTGCCATAGTAGGGTGGCTGCGGACTCAAAGACTGAAAATGAATATAAAAGTATTTTGGAACAATGAAACACTCTATATATACATTTAAGAGAGGAAAAGAAGTGAGTGTGGGAGGTTAGTAGGGAAACAGATATCTGTCCTAAATAAAAGACCTATTTCTGTCAGAATCAAAGAGGAAGATCCTTCTCCAAAAAGGAGGAAACCACTGGAATCATAGAATGTCATGTTACAGGGATCAGGAATGCCTTAGCTTGTGGTTAAGAATGGTTATGAGCTGAGCCACTGGAATGAACAGTCCCCAAACGAATCTGATGCGTCCCTCAGTCCTGCCTCTTTCCTCCCACCTTTCTGGTCCCGCCTCTAAAGACGTGGGCTCTGAGCCACACAGCTGGGTTTGGATTCTGATTCTGCCACTAAGCCAACCCGAAAAAGTACTTCACTTCTCCATCCCTTTCCTCTTCTGTAAAATTGGCCTAATCAGTGTCTCCACGTAGGGTCCTCTCTTCCCTCTTAGCCAGTTTTGCTTCCACAGTCTATCATTACAACTTCCTTGCACTTACTCTCCGCTCCCTCCTCCCCCCTTTTCCTCCCCTGCTGAAATCTGCTTTGTAAAACCACGGCCCTAGTAAATCACAACCCTCCCCACACTCTCTGCTGCCCCTGTGTGGCTGAAGGGAGCTTGAGAAAAATTCAACGCCACACAAACCGCCCCGCTTTAGATACAGGACCAAGGACCACAGGTGCGCCCATAAAGTTGCCCAGCTGTCATGCTGTGTTTCCTTAGACCACTCACTCTCACCCTGCTGCAAACAACTTGACAACATCCCTCTCCTCAATCTGCCTTTGCCAGCACTCTCAGCTAATGACCTTGATTTCCACATGTCTGAAAAAATTAAAGCAATCAGAAGAGCAGGTCCACAGACTTTCACAAATGTATCTATAAGCCTGGCAGCAATTTCGGACAAGTACTCTACCTTCTCTCCTGTTACGAAAGATATACTGCCCATCCCCTATCTAAAGCTATTATGTGTTGGGGCGCCTGGGTGGCCTCAGTCAGCTGGGCAACCGACTCTGCCTCGGGTCATGATCTCCCGGTTTGTGGGTTCGAGCCCCATGTTGGGCTCTGTGCTGACAGCTCAGAGCCTGGAGCCTGTTTCAGATTCTGTGTCTCCTCTCTCTACCCCTCCCCTGCTCATGCTCTGTCTCTGTCTCTCTCTCTCTCTCTCTCTCTCTCCCAAAATTAAATCAACATTAAAAAAGGAAAGTTTAAGAAATAAAAAATAGTAAAGCTATTATGTGTTGAATTGTGCCCTCTAAAAATTTAGCATCTCAGAATATGCCCTGATTTAGACATGGGGTCATTGCACATAGTTAGGATGAGGTCATACTGGAGTAGGGAAGGGTCCTGATTCAATGCAACTGGCATCCTTACACAGAGGGGAAACTTGTTCACAGCCGTGTCCATGGGAAGAACGTCATATGAACAAGAAGGTGACAACAGGGTCCTGTGCCTGCAAGCCAAGAAATGACAAAGGGTTCTAGCAAACCACTAGGCTGGAAGAAAGTCTCACAGACCTCAGAGGGAGCCAACCCTGCCAACACCTTGACCTTGGATTTCTCGCCTCTGGGACTGTGAGACAGTGCATTTCCATTGTTTCAGCCACCCAGTTTGTGGTACTTTGTTCTGGAAGCCCTAGAAAACTATGACAAAGCCAGCCCTTCAGTGATCCAAAGTGACTGGATTCTTAACCCTGTTTAGGTGACCCAAAGACATGGTTCCAACAGTACTCGTCTTTTTCTCCTAGAGCCTTTATCTTCCCCTCTCTACCTATTCTTATGTTGTTGTCCTCATTGTGTTCAAGTCCTCTCCCACTTCTCCTTAAACATACTTAGACTAGGTTTGGATGCCCTTTACTCCCCACGAAGCATTCTTGTCTGGGTCACCAGTGACTTCCACATTGCTAAACCCAACGGCCAGCTCTCCGTCTTGCTCCTATCTGTGAGCAAGTGACATTTGACACAGCAGATCCTTGCTGCCTCCTTGACACTCTCCCTTCCCTTGGCTTCTGGGACAGCATCCTCTTGGCTTTGTCCTTCCTGTCTGACTGTTCCTTCTTCTTGGGGGTTCCTCATCTTTTCCCAGACCCAGGATGTGAGACACCCCAAGGTCCTCGATCCACCCTCTACCTATGCATATTCCCTGGGTGAGTTCATCCAAGCTCAAGGTTTTAATTACCACCTGTGTGCCAACGTCCCCCAAATTTATAGCTCCAGCTGGCCTTCTCCCCTGAACTCCAGGCTCACATATCCAACTGTCCGCTCTGGTAAACGCCACATGTCCCAAACAGAACTCCCGATCTTCCTCCAGAAGCTTATTCACCAGCGTTGTCCATTTCGCCTAAAAGAAACTCTATTCTTCTAAGCACTCAGGTCAAAACCTGGTATCCATTTTTAATTCCTTTCTTTCTGACCACAGATCCAAGAAGCTCTGTCGACTCTACATTTAAAATATATCTGGTATCTTGGGGCTCCTGGGTGGCTCATCGGTTAAGCATGACTGTGAGGTCATGATCTCGTAGCTCGGCACTTCGAGCCCCACATCAGGCTCTGTACTGCCCAGCCCAGAGCCTGGAACCTGCTTCAGATTCTGTGTCTCCCTCTCTCTCTCTCTCTCTCTGCCTCTCCCCCTCTCCTGCTCTGTCTCTCTCTCTCTGTCTCTCTCTCAAAAATGAATAAACATGGGGCACCTGGGTGGCTCAGCCAGTTGAGCGTCCGACTTCTGCTCAGGTCACATTCTCGTGGTCTGTAAGTTCGAGCCCTGTGTCGGGCTTTGTGCTGACAGCTCAGAACCCGGAGCCTATTTCAGATTCTGTGTCTCCCTCTCTCTCTGACCCTCCCCTACTTGTGCTCGTTCTCTCTCTCTCAGAACTAAATACACATTAAAAAAAATTTTTTTAATGAGTAAACATTAAATTTTTTTTTAATTTTAAATATATCTGGAATCTAAGCCTTTTTCGTCCCCTCTGCTGATCCATCATCATCTCTCAGCAAGATTATTGCAGCAGCCGCCTGACTGTCTCCCTACTTCTTTCTTGCCCCCCACACTCTGTGCTCAACACAGCAGTCAGAGAGATTCTGTAAAACGTAAGTCACATTAAGTCGAATCCTCCAGTGGCTCCTTACTTGGTAAGAGAGAAAGCCACGCCCTTACAGTGGCCCCCTAAGACTCTCACAGCTTCTACAAACCCTTACATCTCTGACCTTATACCCCCCCATCCTCCCTGCTGCCTCCGCTCAAGCCACGGGGCTCCTTGTTGGTCCTAGAGCATCCGGCTTGTTCTCTTTGCACTGGCTGTTCCCTTACCTGGAGTGTTGGTCCCCCAGCTAACCACATAGATACCTTCCTTACCACCTCTGTCCCCACTCAGATGTCACTTCCGCAGTAAGGCCCACCTGGCCCAACTATGTAAAACCGGTCCCTTGGGACGCCTGGGTGGCTCAGTCGGTTGAGCATGTGACTCTTGATTTCAGCTCGGGTCATGATCCCAGGGTCGTGGGATCAAGCCCCATGTTGGGCTCCACGCTGAGCATAGAGCCTGTTTAAGATTCTCCCTCTCTCCCTCCGCCCCTCCCCCCTGCTCGCCTGCTTGTGCTCTCTCTCTCTCAAAATAAAATAAAAAAAAATTAAAAAATTTTTGGTTACAAAAAAAAAAACTGATCCCTGCTCTCCTATACTCCCCTTT
Organism: Herpailurus yagouaroundi; assembly: GCF_014898765.1. Classification (NCBI taxonomy): domain Eukaryota; kingdom Metazoa; phylum Chordata; class Mammalia; order Carnivora; family Felidae; genus Herpailurus; species Herpailurus yagouaroundi. The sequence continues at coordinate 79,047,710 of NW_024412400.1, read as the reverse complement.
CCTTCCCTTAGCCCATCACTTCTTAATATACAATACAATTGGCCTGTTCATTACATTTACTGTATATTTTGTGTCTCCCTGTACCAGAATGTAAGCTGTGAAGGGCAGGGGTTTATTTTTCTGTTTTGTGTTTATTTATATATGTATTAAGTGCCAATAAATATCTGTTGAAGGAGTAAACAAATGAATGGTTGAGTATAAATGGTTTAGAATAGCGTATGGCACAAAGTAAGTGCTTAATAATTATTAGCCATTATCTCCTGTATAATATTACCTCCTATTATTCAGATCAGATTCTGTAGACTGAAGATCTAGGAACTTGGCTGGCAGAGTGCCCCCTAAAGGAAGGACACTGGGTAAGGGGGGAGACTTGCCGGGGAATGAAGCTTATCCAAGCTTCATTTATTTCCAGTTGACTTGCATGGGCTTTTTTGGTTTTCCTCCAATTGCTCTCCTGTGCCAGCCTTGGATGGATCCCTTGGACCTACCCTGGCAGGGCCCCCTGAAATCACTGCTCTGGGCTTCTCGGGAGAACCTCGGGCCCAATTTACCCAGCGGGAAATAAAAATTAATAACCTCAAAGAGTTCTCAGCCTATTTCTGCTGTTCTCTCATTTTCAGGACTTTTTTCAGCCTTTCAGAGGAAATAAGAGAATTAGGCCCAAACCCAAGAGCTGATGATACTTAATGCTGGTGAACGGAGCACGGGCAGATTCTGCACAGCCCGGCAAGACAGTCCAGCCATCGGTAGAGAATACGAATGGGTTTTAATTTGGTTTCGGTTTGATGAAAGGGTTTGCAAGGGAATCGATTTAATGTGGCTTGTGTTTTACAGGACCACCCCGGCTGTAATTTTGAAGAGAGAGTGTGGAGTACAGTTTGGGGGCCGAGTGCCTGGAAGGATGGGGGCCTCAGAGCAGCTCACAGGATTCCCGAGATACTCTCCGTGCGCTCAGGTATGTGCATGGGTTGGGTTGGGGACAGAGGCAGGGTGGCGATTGAGTAACCTGTTTTGTACACATCTCCTGCACCTATGTCTTCTTCAAAACAGGATGGACCAAAGTGCCTCAGTTTTCTCAGAAACAAGAGAGAAGGGCTCGTCTTGCAGAACCCCTAATCATTCTTTCCTGCATTCCCTACTTTTTCCATCTGTCCAGGAAAATTAGTTTCCAGAATAATTTCCACAGAACAGAATAGCTCCAGTCCTTTATTCTTCAGTAAAAAGGTGATTTTAGCGACGGGTCCCCCTCTCCACCCCTTCCTGAGTGCACTCACACCCTTTATGTGCAGGTCCCCTCTGCAAACCACATTGTGGTTTGAAAGCCCACCCAGTAAGAGGGGTGGGTATTCAAATGACTGATAGGGTCCTAGGGAGAGGAAAGGGATTATATTTTACCTTTGCAAACACTTGGGGTGAGGAGGTGCCCTGATTTCTAGTCCAGAGTCCTCTGGGCTATTGGGTTTCTGCTGCTACTCATTGTTAGCCTGTTCACCGACAGCATCTCACCCAGAGACGAGCCTGGCCTGGAAGACGGCCTTGCTGAAGAGGAAAGGGGATAAGAGCAGGAAGTGGGGGCCCAGGGTCTCGCAGATCCCCACCATTAATATCAGTGTACTTTGTCTACACCACCTATGGTTGTGGGAATTTAGAACCACACGAAGCAGATCAAATGGAAACCATAAGATCCATAGGATCAAATGGAAACCTTGAACGGGTTGCTTTCAGAATCGTTTTGCCTGGAAGGCTTGGGCGTTGCAGGAAGAACACACACGACATAAAAGCATTGTTGTTGCCAGTGCCCAGGATGCCTAAAATGGGTTCGGTTACAGACAGGAGAGAGCCTGTGTGCGACCCTGGTGACAAGGGCGTGCTTTCTTGGAGGAACCGTGCTACACAGCTCTTCGGTGATTCACTGCTTTCTAAATCAAGGTGCCATCAAGGTTTTTCCTTTGAGAATATCACCCTCATCCTGTCCCATTTGCCTTCTTAAAGGAGTCAATGAAATAGAATTAAAGTTTCGAGCTGGGCATGTTTTGTAACCCTGGGAAGAACCAAAGGAATGTGTCTGGCAAGGGGACCTCACTGGTCATATCTGTGGAATCATCAAAAAAGGTTAGGGAATTAGGGACAGCTGTCCCAGAACAGAGGACCCACCTTCCACACTGAGCAGGGCCCAGACCTGCCTCTGAGCTGTGTTGGGGGAAGCTGTCATTTCCTAGGGGTGTCACTGGAATGGGGCCATCACACACTTCTCCCCTTTGACATTTGGGGAGAGACATTTGGACCTTCCCAATGCTCCTCAGTGAAAAGAGAGGGTAGACCTTCGCCACCAGGAACGGACCTGTTAGAGTGGAAGATGGCAAGGAGTTACTCTGATCATGTAGCAGGTTTCCAGTGCAGGGATAGAGCCTCAAACAGGCACCCAGAGATTTATATTCCCGTCTTGAGGCTGATGGGGGCTGTCCCTGAATCTTTGTGACATGAAAAAGTCACTTTCCATCTCTAGGGCTCAGTTTCCTCATCTGTGAAAAGGATCAGATGATCCTCATGGCCTCTTCAATAATTCAGTTCAGTCCAACATAACATGAGTGGATCATTCTGACATCAGAGTGGAGGCAAGACTGGAAGAACATTGCCTGGAGGCCAGGAGATGAGCTACCACTAAATTCCAATGAATTACTATTAAATTACCAATACCTTTCTTAAGCTATGTTAAGAAAGGCATGATAATGGCCTGAGCAGCAGTTGTATCAGCTAGGAACTGCTGAGTAACAAATCACCCTAAAACTCCCTATTATTTTTCAATACCTACAGGTCACCTAGAAGCCCTACTTGACCAATCCTGACTGGGCCCATGCATGTGTCTGTGGTTGTTCGGCTGGCAGGTTGGCTTGGGGACTCACTGGTCGGCTCTCTGTCACATCCCTCTAGCAGCCTAGCCCAAACATGTTCTCAGAGCAGTGGCGGAGGCCTAAGTGAGAAATCAGGCTTTTTTTTTTTTTCCTATGTATTTTTTTACTTTTTCCTTGTATTTTCTTTAATAGCATTTTAATACAGAAGTTGAATTGATCAAAACAGAGTTCAACATTGTAAAAAGGTAGGAGTGAAAAATCTTCCTCCCTGTTCCTGTCCCCAGTCTGCCCTATTCTCCCAGCCCGCTCCCAGCCACAGATAACACTTTCTTATTCATTTCTCATATACTTTTCCACTGTTTTTTTTTATTTTTTAAATTATTTTTGTATTATTTTTTTTAACGTTTATTTATTTTTGAGAGAGAGAGAGACAGAGCATGAGTGGGGGAGGGTCAGAGAGAGAGAGGGAGACACAGAATTCGAAACAGGCTTCAGGCTCTGCACTGTCATCACAGAGCCCGACACGGGGCTCAAACTCACGGACCGTGAGATCATGGCCTGAGCTGAAGTCGGACGCTTAACCGAGTGAACCACCCAGGCGCCCCTCCACTGGTTTTTTTTTTTAAACGAGGACACAACCATACACGAATCTATGTTCTTATTTTCCCATATTTTGGACACAAAACCTTCTTATGCTGGATATACTACTCTTCTTTATATACTAAACCATGGTGATCTTTTCAAATCAGTACATGGGAACCTTTGGGTTGTTTCCAATCTTTGAGCTAGTGCCTTCAGGGACAACCTGGCTTGTTTGCCATACATTTGTGCGGCTGTTTCAGCACATCTGAGTGAAAGCTAAAGAAATCAGGCATTTTTTTAAAGCCTCTGCTTGCATCAAGTTTGCTAGTGTTCCATTTTCCAAAGTAAGTGTCCTGGCTGAGCCAAAATTCCATGTGAGAGACACAACCAGAGGGCACAGATCCAAGGAAGCAATCCTTGTATATCATCTAACAATCCTCTGCAGAGGCGGGCTAAGGAGAGGGGATGCATACAAGAAACACAGAGAAAAGCAGGAGGTGGCTTCCCATCAGCTGTGACTTCAACGCATGTCAAAAACTTGGACATGTCCTTGAGTAGGCCCCAAGCCCAAGTGACCAGGAAACAAGATGGGGCAGAGTCAGTAAGGAGATTCGGGTGGAAGATGTTAGTGCTGGCTTCTGCTCAAGACCCTGTTCTCCATGAACATGTCTCATTTGGTACGGCTCAGTATTTTCTTTTCTATTTCCTTTCGGTTGTTAACAAGATTCCTTCCCCATGCCATACTAAATTATTTTCACTAAAAAAGAAATAAATAAAGCAAGAGGCGAGGGTGCAGAGTAGGGGAGGGTGTGAAGCTGTGCCCCCAGCATCAGATATGGTGAGGGCAGTGGGATCAGAGAGAGAAACCCTCAAGAGACTTGAAACGCAGGATGCCCTACGGTGATGGGATGGAAGTGTCCTACCTACACGCTCTGCAAGATCTTGCCTGTCCAAACCTCAATAGACTTTCTGGCTTGTTTAAATAATGGAGGTCTCAGTCCCACCGATTTATCTTCCAGGAGAGAGACTATGAAGGAGGAAGGAAGACAGGTGTGGCCAGCCCCTTTACAATTTCCCATTGACTGGAGTTGAGAGCCATCAACTTTGTTTGGAACTTTCCCACATTGGTAACATTTGTGAGCCCGAGTCTGTGTCTCCTGCCACAGTGGGCCACAAAACCATTAAACAACAACGACAAAGAGTCAGAAGAGTGTATGAATGGCAGCCCAGCCCAACACTACAGAGACAACAGAAGGTACTCAGATACGTTTTCAGATTTGATTCTCAAGCTGCCCTAGACTGTTAGCTTCATCAAGACAAGAGAAATCGTGTCTGTTTCATCCACTGCATCCACAGTGTTTAGAGCAGTGAGTGGCACATAACAGGTGCCCAATCCGTATTTGTTGAATACATGAACGCTATGAAGCAAAGAAGACAAGTCATTATCCCCATTTTATATTTGAAGCCTAGAGTCTCGCAGTTAATAAATGGCAGAGCCAGGCCCAAGTGGAGACACTCATCCCCAGGTCGTTGCTAGCTATTTTGTCTTATGATGCTTCTAGGTCATTAGCCTCAGGAAGCAAAGAATCCCAAAGGCATTTATGTGTGGAGCATCTGTACAGGGCACAGGCAGAACCTCTGGAGCTTTCTAGCACCAAGCAAGATTCACAAAGAAAGGACAGAGATGTGGATGAGTAGCTGGCCAGAAGCTCCCAGTCCTCCTGGTGCAGCAAAGGTGCGTTCCCAGCAAGCGGTCCCCAGCCAGGAACATTCGCAACTCTTCAGCCTCTCCTGGGACAGAGTTCCAGAATGGAGCCTCCTCCAGCAGCCCAGGTGCTCCCATGAAAGCCAGATCCAAACACATCAGGGTTATGTCTAACTCATCTGTGCACGGTCCACTGTTTAGATATTAGCCATCCTAAGACTCGGGACCCATCACTGCCACTCTTTGTTCTCTGGAAGAGATAACCGTCTCAGGAGGAAATAGTCTTACTACAAATTAAGAGGCTAATGTGCATAGTTGGCCATCAAGAATGACTACATGACATTAAGTTCTTAAGGTCCAGTGAAACCCTGAAAGGACCACAGCCTGGGTCCCTTAGGCAAAGGTCTGGAAGCAGTTGAAACAACATGCATGTTGTAAGTGTTCTGAAGGAGAGGGTCCATGGCTTCCATCAGATCCTGACAGGGGTCTCTGATTCAGTTCCAGCCACATGAAGATCTAGAATGGACTTGTCATCTTCCCAACTACTTGGCTTTGCTCAAAGCCCCAGGGATGGGACATGTCCTTAGCAAGACAATGCATGCTGTTTCCTGTGGTCACTGCCTGCCTCCCACAGAGAATGAAAAGTGAGTAGGTGGTCCCAATGGGACTAGAGCAATGCCTCTCCCTCCTCGTGTCCAACACATGGGGTCAGAGCCGGAATGGTAGCATGCAAATGCTGGAACAGGCTCCAGAGGACATCAGCAGGCATAGAAGATGATTTTATACTTCGTGTAAAGACAACTAATGCCTAGCTCCCCCAAAGTGGCGTGTTTCAAAAGAGATTTCTGCTCCTATGTCTCAGAAGAGCCTTACATAGAAGCCAAGCCTTGAGCTGGTGGCATCCATCAGCCTCAAATTCTAAAGGACGCCGCCCCACCCCTTCCGGGGTTCAGTAAAGGAGGCGAAACCCCGGGGTTTGTGCTAAAAGTGATTCTCTGGTGCCACCTGGTGGTCACTACTTATGAATGCACCTTTTGCAACACAGACTTAGCACTAAGTTTGTACTTTGCTTTTTACCGATTTCAAAACTGAACTCAGTTCAAACTCCGCCCATTACTGACATGCAGGTTGAAGCTCAGGGATTGCATAAGTGATATAGCACGTGGCTCATCAGTGGCAGAGACTACACTGAAGCTCAGGCCTTCCCATTCTCTTTCCGGAGCATTCTCCCACCCTGTGCAATGTTAACTTTTCGTTCCACTTCACCCTTTTCCCAGGACAGGAATTTTCCATCTGGAACCAATGTCTGGGCTGAATGCCCTCCTTTGTGCTCCTAAAGTCCTCTAAGTTCCCCTCTGCAATGGCCTTCTCTACCCAGGTTGTCCTACTGACTTTTCTGCATCCCTCACTGAAAAAGAGACCTTTGAGAGCAGAGACTGTTCACACTCTGTATCCCAGGACCCAGCCTGGAGCCTGGAACACACGGACAGATGCATGAAGTTCCCCATCACCCAGATGAGCAGTACAGTATGCATGTGGGCCAGGAGCACCATTGCTGCCCGTCACCATGACCACTGTCTTCCTACTCCATGCTGTGGACCCCTTATAGTTCAGGGTCCTGAAGAGAACAAGACGTGGTCCCTATCGTGTGGTGCTCCAGTCAGGGAGGAGCCCCAGCAAGGTCAAGTATGGATCACAATATGATGTGGGGAGTCCTACGCAGAGGTACCCTAAGGGCAGAGAGAAAACACTGGGGTGAGGCTGTGAATCTCGAGATAGTTTCTGAGACTTGAAGGTGAATGGAGGTGGCCCTTGGTGGAGGGCATCCGACAGCAGACCCAGCCAGCCCCAGAGATGTGAACAAGTAGGTGTGGGAAGGGTATATCTGGAGTACAGGATGCATGTGAGAGTTGTGGGTGAGAAAGGCAAACTTGGGGGCCAACTCACAAGGGCTCCTCATGCCAGGACATGGGAGCTTAGCCTCTGTTTCTAGGGGTGAAATCCCTGCAAAGGATTTTAAAGACAACAATGAAATGGGGGTCTGGGCAGCAGTGGGGTCAATGAACTCGGAAACATTAGAATAAAGAACGTGGCCCAGAAAAAGTCTATAGCGCTGGTGTTCTCCAACTTTAGTGTGCTATGGGGTCTCCAGGAGGGAGAGCTTCTAAAGCAGAGACCCGGGGCCCCTCCTGGGATTCGGCCTCAGCAGGTCTGGGCTTGTGCCCCAGCACTTGGCATTTTTAGCAAGAATTAAGCTTCTGCTACAAACGACTCAAGGGCCGCACTTGAGGCACCACTGGAGAAGAATGAGGGGAGCAAGGGCCAAGGACAGCGAGAGACGGGGCTGTGAAAAAGATGCTTTGTGGTGGGAGCTACAGAGGAACAATTGGAGGGGTAGGAAGGGACAAGGGAACAAGCAGTGCCTATAAGACCACAGGAAAATTGTTTTAAGGACAGAATGGTTCCCCAAAGCAAACTCACCAGGAAAGTTAAATTAGGTGTGAAGAGAAAATGCGGTGATTGGCTTTGGGCAATGAGGAGGTCCTTAATGACTATCCTGCAAGCGGTTTTGTGGGAGCAGTGGGGACAGAGCCAGACGATAGAAGGTCAGAAGTAACTGGAAAAGAGAAATACGGACACTCAGGGGCTCTCCCTCCCTCTAGAAGCCTGACCTGGAAAGAAAATGAGAAAGAGAATGGAAGCCAGATGGGGACGGAAAGAGGTGCCAGAGAAGAATTTTGGTGTTCGGGTCGGAAAAGTTGACTATCTCTCTATGGTATGGAGGCCGAGTGGCTGAAGATCACAGCGGAGGGTCCAGGAGGGAAGGGTGGCCGGAGAAGGGAGCATCCTGGAGAGGACCGGGAGCTGGGGTGAGGTCCAGAGCCCCTCTCTCCTGAGGCCAGTGAGGAGAGGGAGGGGAAAGGTGTGCTTGAAAACACGTTTGCAGGGTGATTCAAATGAGGTACAAAGATAACAAATACCATAAATATATCAACTCACTTGGCCAAAATCTGAGTTGAGATAAATCTGGGAGAAATAGTAAGATCATTAAACAACGGAACGAAGATCCAAAGAGATGTGAAGTGTCTAGAGTGAAGAGCTAAAACGCAGCTTTAATTTCAGACATGAACTCTGTACTTGGTTCAAAGTCAGCTTCCACAAGCACAGAAGGGCAACTTGACTGAACAGCAGACAACGGTTTAAAAAATTAATTGACAATATTCTCCACTTGACCGAAAAGGATTACAAGGCTTTTAAAAGCTAAGGATCTGAGGTTATCAATGTGAGATCCCAGGACTTAGCAAAATTCTAGCCTACCCACTGTTACTTTTTCACACTTTTCTAAAGACGCGACGGTGGGGAAGAGTGGGTGGTATGATTGTTGAGACGGCTTAGTCTGTACTCTGCTTAATAAATGTTTTTTAAAGTAACTCATTTGCAAACCTTGATATTTTAACAATAATTGGAAGCCAGTTCCTTGTGATGGATCTCAAAACTGATTGAGCTGATTTCACCAAACCAAGTTCACAAATCTCCCTGACCACCTGGGGAGCTTTGCAAGAAGATATCCCCAAGATCTTCTGTCTGGCCTCACAGAGATTCTGATTGGGTAGATCTTGGGGGGGGGGGCTGTCAATGAACCACAGTGAGGTTTAGAAGACACTTAACTGGTTAGGAAATCTTTGGCAGTGTCTGATTCCCAACCTAAGCTGCTAAAGAGACACAAAACATTCTTCCTTGTGCTTCATAGGTATTCAGAACCAACAGATCGTGTCTTTAGTGAGTATGACGACTTACGTGCTTGAAGCCATGGCTAATGTTGGTATACTTTTGGTATACTTTATAATTTTATAAAAAAAATTTTATAAAGTTTTTTATAACAAATTTTTGGTAGACTTTATAATTTTGGTAGAATTTTGGGCATGTGTTGGTATCACATATAAAAGTGTTGAAAGACTGGCTTAGATTTATAAACTTCTTTTCTCAAAAGAGTTTAGTTTTCAATACAAATCTCTATATATCTATTCTAATCTTTTCAAATGGCTAGTCATTTATGAGCAGCATATCCATGCGTAATGATGCGTGGGTGTTACAGAGAGAGACTGGTGAAGTTAGGAAGAGGTGGTTTGGAATGAACTCATCCCGCCCAAAGATCCCAAAAAAGGGACCAATCATTTATCTATCATCTTTACCATTTAAGTTTACTTTTATTGGCTGATGTGTCTCTTTGAGTTAGATTTTATATAAAATCCATCCATTATATATATATATTTTTTGTAAATTTACACAGCCCTGAAACCATCACCGCCATCTAGAACCCTGCCACCCTCCAGAAAGCTCCTTCACTCTTGTTGGCAGCCTGATAGCCTGTGTAAACCTCGGATCTATTTTTTGTCTCTAATGTTTTGTCTTTTCTAGAAACTCTACGTAAAGAGAAGCCCAAAGTACTTAGTCTTTCACAGTTGGCTTCTTTCACTTTGCTTAACGCTTGTGAGGACTTACACACAGTTTGGTCTCTACTTTTAGGTCTTACATTTCAGTCTACGATCTATTTTTTAATTCATACTTTTGTGTCATGAGAAGTAAGAGTCTAAGTCTATGCATTTGTATATGTGTGTATTTTTGCCTGTGAATATCCAATGGTGTCACTACCATCTGAAAAGGCTGCCTTTCCCCCTTGAGTTGCCTTGGCATCTTTATTGGAAATCTGTTGATCATAAATATGTAGGCTTATTTCTGTACTCTGTCTTCGGTTCCATTGATCTACATGTCCATCTTGTAGGAAGGATAAACACTGATTTGTGAAAATATTGTTTCGGTTATATGCACTAGGTGAGTGTGTAAAGTGTATTTCTTACCGATGACTGTGGCAAACATATCTTCTTGAAAATTATTTATCTAAGCAGTGCCTGATAATACAATAATACACCAAAAAAGGGTTCTCGAATAGGCTATTGGCACCCACAAAGACTGTGGAATAGAGTACAGCCTCACACTTTGCAGAAGAGGAAACTGAGGCCCATAGGGAGGAAGTAAGTTGGCCACAGTTGTGCTGCAATGCAAACTGGGGTGCCTTTCCCAGAAGTCCCCATTTTCCTGATGCTGCAGCCACCCCTCCTGTTGTTTTGTGACTCCTTGAGGGGCTCCCACCTCCGCCCGTTGCAATGAGGTCCTGCAGTCAACAGCTGGCAGAGCTCACATGGGCACGGGACCGGGCAGGAATCCTGGGGGCTGTGACCCGCCAATGCCCCTGTCTTCCCGTCTCTCTTCAGCCTCCCCCTGCAGGTTCACTGAAAGTGGTCTCCACAGACACTGCATTGCCTGGTGGGTCCGGCCCCAGATGACTGTTCTCTGTGCTCCTACTCCTCCCTCCACACGGACTGCAGAGTTGGCTTTTCTTCAGGGACTCTTCTCAGAATGGAAAAAAGAGGACAGCACCACGGACGTCAAATGGCTCTTACACAATGGCAGCATCTTGCTGAGAGTCATGTAAATAAGCCTGGGAACATACGGATTGAATTTCCCTCAACTTACCCAGGAATGTAATAAGTCAGGGCCACGGAAGAAGGCTGCCGCTCGGCCAGGCGCTCAGAACACTTGAAAGACTCCTCTCCCCGCCCCAGAGACATCTTACCCTGGAGGTCTCCATCCCTCTCAAGTTCCAGGGCTCCTAGCCTTGACGAGGCACAGACACTTGGCTCTGTCCCTGGCACGCTGGGCTCTTCAGAGGGAGACAGTGCTTCCAACCTCGTAAACTGGGCAGCATGTCTGTTCACTTCTTCATTCATTCCGCCACTCGCGCACCTAGTGTTATCGAGCACTGTGTCGGGAGGGTAGGAATCTCACAGGGTACAAGACAATATGGTCCTGCTGTCCTGTCTAGTGAAAGAACTTTCTAGCACCCCAAGTTATCAACGCTCTTGAATAAGGGCAGCTTCTCAGCATTGGCAAAGTTGGAGCAGAGGCTGGTAGAGACATAAGCCTCAGATGCAGAATTGGGCGGCTGACCTCCAAGGCCCTTCTCAAGGGCAAGCTTCCTGCGGTCTGAAGTTGCTGGAACACTGCCACCGCTTCCTTCCTGCCTCCTGCCTGCACGGCTCTCTCCCAAAGGCACCTGCAGGACCTTTGCCCCGGAGGTTTTTGTTGGAAGGCATGGGAGGTCCCTGGAGAAGCAACAGTGGGTCCAGAAAAAATGCAATGTTCATCCCTCCTGCTGAGAAAACCACTATCATTCTGATTTCTTTTTAGTTTCTGTCTTCTGTGGCCCCTCCGAAGAAATCTGAAAGCTTTCTCCCGAGGGAGGACGAACTTGAAAAATAACACAAAGGCGTGTCCACCAACATAAAAGTTCCAGTTAAATTATTCCCATTGGGGAAAACTGCATGAGGGATGCACGAGGACTCTAGATTATTTATTTTAACGGAATGCAAATCCACACGTATCTCAAAAAAAAAAAAAAGGTTTAGTGAGACCTAAAATTTCTTGATAACTACGCCATGCGTATGTAAGATGTTATCTTTAGGGGAAGCAGAGTGAGGATGCAATGGGCATCTGTACAGCTTCTCCAATTTTTCTGTCAATCTGAAATGACTTCAGAGTAAAAAAGTTTAAAAGCAATTTGTAAAAATGCAAGAAACTGCTTATTGATAGTGGGGGGGGGGTGCAGAACACTGGACTGGAAATTAGTAGACATTGCCTTTCCGTGTGACCTTGGGCAGGACCCTTCTTCTCTCTGGCCCTCAGTTTCACCACTCGTAACGTGAAGGTGCCCCACTCTTTTTATATAACATCCTGCCCCATCTGTGGTCCAGTTTGTGGCCCCGGGTCTATGTCAGTCTCGCCCTCTCTTCACCCTTTTCCCAGCCCAGCTGCTTAGATTCCCCATCTGCAACATAGGAGTAAATAACATTTATTTTTTTAATTGTTAAATTAAAGAGGAAAGGAAAGGAAACAGTAGATGCCAAGTGCCTGACTCGTAATAAAGACTCAGGAAATATTTGATTCCTGCCCCTTTGCCCCTTTCCCACAGAGCAGAATTCGCTGAGTTCCTGCACCTTCCATCTCTCACCGCCATGCCCTGACCCTGGAGAAAGCACACAGCCTTTAAGAAAAACCTGTGAGGTTCCCCCTGGGAATAACAAGACGTCAGACGGAGCACGTGGGTCCTCAGTTTCCCTACAACAGTGGTCTTCACACTTTGGGTGCATCCAAATTACCGGGGGCAGGGTGGGGGGAGCTTGTTAAAACCCAGAATGCTGGGCTCTGTCTCCAGAGTTCTCCTTCGGTAGATCTGGTGCAGAACTTTAGAGAACGTGGGATTCTAGCACGTTCTCAGGTGATCCTGCTGCTAACATGAGCCCTTTGCAAACCCAAAGGATAGCTACACACCCCATGTTGCAGAGGCAAAGCAGACTTGCCAGGGAGCTTGGCCCTAAGGGCTGGAGCAAGGAAGTTAAGCCAAGGAGAAAGAAATTCAGGTCTGGGGGAGGGTGACCTCTGGGCTGGGCTCCCGGAGATCAGGGCAGGGACCTTTTCCTGAGGAAGGCTAAAGAGAGAGGAGTTGCTCCAGCTTTTCCTTTTCCTCCCCCTTTTCCACCCAAAATAAAGCACTGCCCCTGGCAGGCCTCCCTCTAGCCCACGGGAAGGCTCCAGAGCCATGTAAGGTCAGGGCTCAGGCCGAAGGGCTGACTGCAAAAGTTGAAGGCAGGAAAGACAGGAGGGGAGGAACGTCTCCAAAGCCCAGGACGCACGAGCTGAAAGGGAAGTGGAAATTTAATCAATCCCGAACTGGTTTGTAGGGGGAACATTCCCCGGGTGATTTGGGGGAGCTGCATAAGTAGGAGGTTGGCTGCGGCCCGTGTTTGTCAACACCCACGTGCTCGAGTGGAAAGTGAGGCGAAAGATGAAGGGAAGGAGGAGAAAACGAAGAAGCATCTCACTTTTATTGTTTAAGTAAGTGCACAGCCCTGGGCTAAGCACTTTTCTCTGTGAAGCAGGCATTGCCCCCCCCCCCCCCCCCACTTCACACTTAGTAACTACTCCCAACTTACACAGGTATCCACATCAACGGACGCCTGACTTCAAACCCCGCTCTCTCCACTGGGTTACTGCCTCATGACCTTCTGGGCTTTGTCACCTACAATCTGTGTGAATTTGGCCAAATCAATATTTCTCAGACCAAATTTCTCTGCCAGGGGAAAAAAAAAAAAAAAAAAAAAGAAGTTGACATCAAGTACTCTCTAACGGGTTTTGAAGCAGAGAGAGAACAGCCAGGGAAAACAATAAGGTAAAATGCAGCCTGCTGTGGGTGTCTCAACCACCCAGCTAAAGATAATGACCGTGACTTCTCACACACAGGATGGTAAACACTTAGAGGTCTTATATTTGGCTTCTGGGCACCACTGGGTTAACATTTCCATCCTGTTGTAAGTAAAACCATTACTCACCAGTGTAACTAATGTTTCATTATTGCTAATTCCAAAGCCATTACACCATGGAGCCAGAGTTTAAAAAGAATTTAATTGAAGACCAAAACATGCCCAGTAGCCATGCCTCTTTTAGGAACAGTTTCTGCTCCAAATTCTAACTTGGCATGAAAGCTTTTTGTGTCTATTTCATTTTTTTTTAACGTGTGATATACAATGTTTTCACTGTGTCTCTGGGCAGAAGCCTGAGATATTCAGGAAAGTAACACCAGCCATAACAGTCCTTCTCTTTTTAAAGGTGCCAAATGGTAGGCTGAACAATGACTCCTGTCCCACAAGGAAACACATACAGGCAACTTAGATGGGATGCCCAAGTTCTCAGAGCTGCGTCCAACCATCCAGGTAGTGTGGGTGTAGACCCAGTCCTTGTTTTGTCCCATCGTTCTTCCACAGAACACTGGAGAAAAAAAAACATGCCACCCCACCCAACGTCAATAGCCCACCCACCTACACAACCAGCTCTCTTTTCATGTGAGTGTGGATTAGTTCCTCACTGGGAAATGCCCCCCCAGAACCAAGACTATGGAAGGAGTTGGGAGATTGTCTAAGGACTGACATAAGGTACTGGAGTTCTGAGAAGTCAAAACAGCCTAAGACTACACTGCCAGAGGGGTCAGGAGCCCTCCTCCACCGTCCTCAGACCACAGAGATCTGAAGAGGGGGTGACTGGGTAAACCCCTCCTAGGAGAGGATGCCGAGCTAGGATGTACTCATTCCTTCCCAACAAGCCCTGATTTCTCAGTGTGCAGTTGTCAAGCAGTGAAGGGGACTTCACGTTCATCAGAACGTGAAAAACATTATGATTATTCTGGAGAGCCCCAAATCTAAATTTTCATACATGGCATTGAATTCATAGTCCATTTAAAGAATTATCAACTGCTGCTGCTGAATGAGATCCTAACTAATCTGTTTATTTTTCACACGGGGGTTCTGAAGTTCTAACACCAAATGTGACTTACTCAAAGCCACAAACATTTCACTGTGACAAAGGTAAGAATTAGTAACAACTACTCAGATTTAAGAACCAAACCGTGGGATGGGGCACCTGGGTGGTTCAGTCAGTTAAGCGGCCCGATTTCAGCTCAGGTCATGATCTCGTGGTTCACGAGTTCAAGCCCTGCGTCGGAATCTGTGCTGATGGCTCACAGCCTGGAACCTGCTTCAGATTCTGTGTTTCCAACTCTCTCTGCCCCTCCCCTGCTCATGCTCTCTCTCAAAAATAAATAAAAAACATTAAAAAAAAAATGGGTACCTGGGTAGCTCAGTTGGTTGAGCATCCGACTTCAGCTCAGTTCATGATCTCACAGTTCGTGAGTTCGAGCCCCACATTGGGCTCTGTGTGGCCAGCTCAGCCTACTTCAGATTCTATGTCTGTGAATCTGGAGCCTGCTTCAGATTCTGTGTTTCCCTCAGCTTGCATTCTCTCTCTCTCTCTCTCTCTCTCTCTCTCTCTCTCTCTCTCTCTTTCAAAAATAAATAAACATTAAAAAAAATTTTAAGAACTAAACCGTGCACCAGGCACACTGCTAAGAGATGTTCATGTAACATATCATATAATGCTTACAACAAATGAGGGATGAAGGGAAAGGGAAAATGGTTCTTCTCCATCATCAAATATCCAGGAAATGGCAGTCTGGATTCACAGCCAGGTCTGTCAGGCTGCAAGCTCATGTCTCCTCCTCCATGCACTATTGCCTCTCATGATATTCTGATTTATAATAAGAAACTCATATTTGGCCTTCATCCCCATTTCCGGCCCAAGGCTCCCAAAACCTTTGGAATTTCCCAAGTGATGAATCATAAAGGTGTCCTTTGTTATGTTAATGAGATGACTTTTGGACCCTGACTGAGGATGGGGGCCAGGTGCCAGAGGAATCAACCCAGTGATTTAGAGGGTTAGAACTTATAGTCCCACTCTCTGACCTCAGGGAGGGGAGAGGGGCCGAAAGTTGGATCCATTGCTGCAGGCTGATAATTTAATCACCCATGTCTATGTAGAAAAGCCTTCATAAAGAACCCAAAAGGATAGGATTTGGAAAGCTTCTAGGTTGATGAATATGTGGAGATCTGGGGAAAACAGTGTGCTTGGAGAGTGTATGAAAACTTCATCTTCTTTCTCCCTACTTTGTTCTATGTATCTCTTCTATCCAGCCGTTCCTGAGTTATATCCTTGGTTCCTGAGTTATATCCTGTTATAATAAACTGATACTCTAATAAATAAAATGTTTCTCTGAGTTCCGTGAGCTGCTGTAGCAAACTAATCAAACTGGAGGAGGCGATCATAGGAACTTTGATTTATAGCCCGTTGATCAGAAGCACAAGTAACCTAGACTTGCAATTGGCACCCTGGGTTGGAGGGGGTTGGTGGAACCTTCAGTCTATAGCTGGTTGGACAGGAGCACCGGTGACAGCCTGGACTTGTGACTGGCATCTCAAGTGGGGGGACAGGGGGGCAATCTTACAGGACTGAGTTGTTAACTTATGGAATCTGAATCTGATGTTGTCTCTAGGCAGATTGTGCCAGAATTGAGTTGAATTGAGTTGCTTGATGGTGTTGAGTTGCTTTGAGGCTTGAGATGCTTTGGAATTGGGTACAGGAACCCAATTACCTCTCAATCTGTTTGAAAAGAATCACTGATGAGCATGGTGGAGAATACATGGGAAATTGCAAGTCTGGAAATATGAAAGCCAGTTCAAAGGTGCTCACAAAGTTCCCAGTGACACAGTAAGGGCTTGGACTTGGACAGTGGCAGAGGGATGATGATGTGGACGTATTTTAGCATCTGCCCTATCCTCTGCTGAGACTTGGCATGGGTGTTAACATGAAGACAAATGCCACCATCCACAGGGAAGCTCCTATAGCCCACGGTATTTGTTCTCAGAAAGAGATAATCAGCTGTGAACAGGTTGGTTAAGGGTATTAACAACCTTTCTCTGAGCATCATAGAATGGACTTGGAGTACATTTCAGATGCAACTCTGAGCCAGGGCACAGCGAAGGACACCAATCAAAATGGATCCATTTTTCTAAATTCCTCCAATCAAGGAGGATAAAAATAATATAAACCCATCGGGGGCATTTTGTGGACATCTTCACCTGGGTCCAATGGGGTCTTTCTGAAATCCCAGCCCAATATCATTTTTAACAATATTCATTCTGACAATCTTTTATTGACTAAACACATGTTTAGGGAGTGTGAAGCACGCCTAAGTACATGAAGCATTGCACAATGCTTGGGGGCTAGAGCAATGATGTAGTTATAGGTATATTACTCAAGAGCTTACAGTATACTACAAAGTATAAAATACAGATATAAATGACTGAAATGCAAGGGTGGCAGAGATACATGACTTCAGAAGGAATGTAGAATGGCTCTGAAAGTTGAAAAAGGACCCTTCTAGCTGAAGAGGTATGAAGGAGAGAACAGTAAGGGAGGCTTCCTGTACAGATGACAAATAAGAGAGTGATTTAGAGGATTTTCAAGTATGTTTACTCTTTATCTCCCAGATTCTCCAGGAAAACTCGAAGGAGTGCACTATCATTATCATTATCATGTTACTATTGTTATCATATTATAAAGAGGGAACTGAGTCGCAGGGGGGTAAGTTTATTTTTTAAGGTTCACACCACCAGAGAAAATAATAAAGGCAGGACTAAAACCCTGATCTTCTGCTCCCTACTAGTCCTATTAATCTACCAATTGGTTTGGCCACGTCCCTGAGGATATGTTGGAAAGGATCTTTCATACATCGTAAGTCCCCATACCAGCTCCTTGAATAGCTGATTTTATAGACCATTTCCCAGGCACTGGGAATTGCTTTGGACTGGTCTGAGCCAACCAGCTGTGTTGTGGAGCTTTGTTGATCATATTCTCTATAAGCATGTCTCTGGAGAGTTGTTCAGATTCACAGGGCTCTGGGAGTTTCCTGTTGAGACCATTGTCCTGGAAAGAATCTGGAATGACTCTTAAATGACTTTATCTTTTCTCAGAAATACAAGCATGAGGCATTTCCAGGAGTGTGTACTCACATGTCTTCTATTTCTTGATAGACAGTGGAATGTTGTGGTTTAAATTAGAGACACTAGATTCATGTGAATGATGTCACTTTGCCACTTGATAGGCATGTTGACACTGGACAACTTACCTAATTTCTCTGAGCTTCAATCTCCAAATCTGTACAATGCAAACAATAATAATACTGAACTCAGAGGGTGACATATAGTAAGTGCTTGATATATGTGAACTGTTATTTTAATTATACCTCTCTTCACCCTCAAAATAGTATAGACTCTTTTACTTCCAGTGAAAATATCTTTTAGAAAACAAGAGCAAAATAAAGGCTTTTCCAGATATACAAAATTTGAAAGAATTCATCAGCATCAGATCCACACACACACAAAAAGTGTTAAAGGTGTTAAAAGAACTCCATCATACAGAATGAAATAATACCAAATGGAAATATGGATCTACACAAGAGAATGAAGAGCACTGGAAATGCTAAGTACATTTAAAAAAACATGAGTTTTTTTTATATTATTATTTAAATCTACTTAAAATGTAATTATCTTTTGGGGCACCTGGGTGGCTCAGTCGGTTAAGCATCTGTTTCTTGATTTCAGCTTGGGTCATGATCTCATGATTCCTGAGTTTGAGCCCCATGTTGGGTTCTGTGCTGGCAGTGTGGAGCCTGCTTGGGATTTTCACTCTCCCTCTCTCTCTCTGCCCCTGCCCCTGCCCTGCTCATGCTCTCTGTTTCTCAAAATAAGTAAACTTAAAAAATAAAAAAAATAACAAAATAACATGTAATTATCTTTTAAAAATATAATAATACCAACATACTAAGCTGTTCGTAACATGTGTATAAGGAACATTACTGACAACAGCAGTATAGTGACATAGAGGAAAATGAAATTATGCTATTGTAAGGTTCTTTTATAATATACATGAATGTGTATGATATCACTTGAAGGTAAACTGTGATACATGAAACCCTAAACCAACCAGTAAAATAACAAAACGAAGAATTATACCTAACAAGCGCAAAACAAAAAAGATAAAACTAAATTATAACATATGCTTATTCTAATCTAAATTAAGCTAAAAAAAGGAAAAAGAAAAACAAAGAACAGATGGGACAAATAGAATACAAAGACTTTTATGATACACTCAAACACAACCATATCAATAATCACATTAAATGTAAATGTGATCTAAACACATAACTGAAAGGCAAAGATTGTCAGATAAATTTTAAAAAGCAAGACCCAACTATATGCTGTTTATAAGAAACATGTATTATTATTTTAATGCTTATTTATTTATTTTGAGAGAGAGAGAGAGAGAGCATGAGTGAGGGAGGGGCAGAGACAGAGGGAGAGAGAGAATACCAAGCAGGCTGACAGCACAGAGCCCGATGTGGGGCTTGATCTCATGAATTGTGAGATCATGACCTGAGCCGAAATCAACGTCAGAGAGGAAATCAATGAAATATAAAACAGAAATTTAATGGAGGGAAAAAAATCAATGAAACAACAACTAGTTTCTTTGAGGAGGTAATAAAATTGACAAATTTCAATATAGACTGATCAGTACAAAAAGAGTAAGAATACAAATTACCAAATTCAGGAATGAAAGAGGTTACATTACTAAAGATTTTATAAATATTGAAGTCATAATAAGAGAATGCTATGCACAATGTTATACCAATAAGTTTGACAACATAGACAGAATAGATCTTTGAAAAGTTTACTCAAGATGAACGAGATAATCTGAATACCCCTACACCTATTAAAGAAATTGAATTTTCAGTTAAAATTTTTCTCATGAAGTAAAAGGGAGGGGCAGGCCCAGATAATCTTTTTGGTAAATTCCATTAAAGATTTAAAGAAGAAATTATATCAATTTGTTTATTTATGTAGATAAACTTCCAGACAATTGAAAAAGAAGGACTATTTCAACTCACTATGAGGCCATGTTTTGCTGATATTACAAGAAACCCAGACAAAAATGTTACAAGAAAATTTCAGAGCAATATTTCTCATAACCATAGATACAAAAAAAAATTTAATAGACTTTTAAAAAATGAATTCAAACATATGAAAAAAATAATATAGCATGACCAAGTGGGGTTTATCTCAGGAATGCAAAACTAACTTTCTGGAAAAATGAAGAAAATAAACCAGTGAAATTTACAATATTAATAAACGAAAAATGAAAAATCATATGACCATCTCAAAAATGAAAAATAAAAACAATCGGTAAAGTCCAACTGCCATTCCTGATGGAAACTCTCAGCACATTAGGAATAAAAGAAAACTTCCTCAGCTTGGTAAGGGGCAATTACAAAAAGCCTATGGTTAACATCTTACTTTGTGGTGAAAGACTGGCTATTTTCTCCATAAGATCAAGAGCAAGACATTTATGTTCACACTTCTACTCACTATTGTACTTTTGGTTCTAGCCAGTGTAACAAAGCAAGAAAAAGAAATAAAAGGCATCCAGATTAGAAAATAAGTAAAATTCTCTTTATTCTTTTGATGATATGATCATCCATGTAGAAAATATAATGGAATCTTAAATTTTAAGAAGCTACTAGAACTAGGGGCGCCTGGGTGGCGCAGTCGGTTAAGCGCCCGACCTCAGCCAGGTCACGATCTCGCGGTCCGTGAGTTCGAGCCCCGCGTCAGGCTCTGGGCTGATGGCTCAGAGCCTGGAGCCTGTTTCCGATTCTGTGTCTCCCTCTCTCTCTGCCCCTCCCCCGTTCATGCTCTGTCTCTCTCTGTCCCAAAAATAAATAAACGTTGAAAAAATTAAAAAAAAAAAAGAAGCTACTAGAACTAAAATGTGAATTCAGCAAGGTTGCAGTATATGAGATCAATATACAAAATGAATTGTATTTTTACATGTTAGCAATAAACAATCAGAAATAATAATAAAAATCATTTACAATAAAATAAAAATTTATGAAATACTTAGAGATAAATATGACAATAGGTAGACAAGAACTATTCACTGAAAATAATAAATCACTGTGAGAAATTAAAGAATGATATAAATGAAAAGACATACTGTGTTCATGGGTCAGAGCATTCAATATTTTTAAGATGTCGGCTCTCCTCAAATTCATTTATAGATACAACACAATCTCAGTCAAAATCCTAGCAAGCTTTCTGGTAGAAATTGACAAGCTTTTTCTAAAATACCTTGGAAAAAAGAACAAGGTTAGAGAGCTAATACTACATGATTTCAAGTCTTTTTCTAAGGCTACAGTAATCAAGATAATGTAGTGTTGGTGCAAAGATCAACAAATAGATGAATGGAACAGAATTGAGACACCAGAAATAGATCCCCACATACAGGACAACTGACAGAAGTTCAAAGGCAAATTGATCGAGAAATAATATAGTCTTTTTAACAAAACATGCTAGAACAATTGGTATCTAAATTAAAAAAAATTCTCCTAAATCCATTTATCATGCCATATATAACAATCAGTTCAACGTTTATTTATTTTTCGGACAGAGAGAGACAGAGCATGAACGGGCGAGGGGCAGAGAGAGAGGGAGACACAGAATCGGAAACAGGCTCCAGGCTCTGAGCCATCAGCCCAGAGCCCGACGCGGGGCTCGAACTCACGGACCGCGAGATCGTGACCTGGCTGAAGTCGGACGCTTAACCGACTGCACCACCCAGGCGCCCCACAATCAGTTCAATGTGGATCATAGACCTAAATGTAAAGCTAGAAGTATAAACATTCTAGAAGAAAATACAGGGAAAAAAATCATTATGACCAATGGACTGAATGCTTGTGCCCCACCCTCAAATTCATGTTGAAGCCGTAACCCCCAAAGTGATGGTTCTCGAAGAGGGGGCCTTTGGGAGGAAATTAGGATAGGATGAGATCATAAAGGTAGGTCCCTCATAATGAATCAGTGTCCTTATAAGAGAAGATACCAGAAAGCTTGCTTCTCTTCTCTTTCTCCCATGTGAGGACACAGCAAGAAAGTAGTCTGCAAGCCAGGAAGAGGGCCCTCACCAGTAACGAAATCTGCTGCCTCCTTGATTTTGGACTTTGCCACCTAGAGAATTATGAAAAATAAATGTCTATTATTTAAACCACCCAATATATAGTGCTTTAATATGCTAGACACTTGGGTTAAGCAAAGATTTCCTTGATATGACATCAAAAGCATGATCCAGAGGGAAAAAGATTTCTAAATTGCACTTTATCAAAATTAAAAGCTTTTGGGGACACCTGGGTGCTCAGTCAGCTAAGCATCTGAGTCTTGAGTTTCGCTCAGATCATGATTTCACAGTCATGAGATTGAGCCCCACACTGGGCTTTGCACTGAGTCCTCTCCCTCCCACCCCCTCACTTGCTCATGCACATTCTCTCTCTCTCTCTCTCTCTCTCTCTCTCTCTCTCTCAAAATAATAATGATAAAAGCTTTTTTTTTTCTGCAAGGCATTAACATATTGAAAACGCAAGGCACCGACTAGGGGAAAATGTCTGCACATCGTGTATCTGAAATGGATTTGTGTATACAATGGTCTCGGGATATAGAAAGAACTCAATAATTAGAAAACAAATAATATGATTGAAAAAACAGGCAAAAGGTTTGAATGGACACTTTACCAAAGAAGATAGAGATACAGAAAACAAACAAATAAAGATGCTCAAAATCATTTTTAGAGAAATGCAAAACTAAAACCCAGCGAGATACCTCTAAAAATATATAAGAATGGCTAAAATTAGGGGCGCCCGGGTGGCTCAGTCGGTTGGGCGACTGACTTTGGCTCAGGTCATGATCTCACGGTTCGTGGGTTCGAGCCCCGTGTCAGGCTCTGTGCTGACAGCTCAGAGCCTGGAGCCTGCTTTCGGTTCTGTGTCTCCCTCTCTCTGCACCTCCCCTGCTCGTGCTCAGGCTGTCTCTGACTCTCACAAAATAAATAAATGTTAATTAAAAATTTTAAAAAAAAATTAATGGCTAAAATGAAAAAGACTGACCTTACCACGTGTTGGCAAGGATGTGGCACAACGAGAATGTTCACTTCGAATGTTCACTTTGGGAAATTGTGCCTACCATATGACCCAGCCATTCCACTCCTAGAAATGTATCCAAGAGAAATGAGACCATGTTTCCAAACAAATACATGCATGTGAATACTCACAGGAGCTTTATTTGTAGTTACTGAAATCTGGAAACAACCCATATGTCCATTAATGAATGGATAGATAAAAAATTGTGGCTTGTGAACTAACGGTGCATGCAACATGGGTGAATCTCAAAATAATTACACTGAGTGACAGAAGCCAGACAAATATGGGAACATAACGTACAATTCCATTTGCACAAAATTGGGGAAAATGCAAAGTCATATGTATTGACAGAAAAAAACTCAGTTTTTCCCTAGGGAAGCAGGGGCACGGTGGAGGGGCAAGGAGCAACTACAAAGGGACACAAGGAACCTTTGGGGATGGTGAAAATGTTCATTGTCTGGATTATTGTGATGGCTTCAGAGGTGCAAACATATGTCAGAATTTATCAGATAGTACGCATTAAGTTTGTGTAGCTCATCGGATGTCAAATATACCTCAAAACAGCTGTCTTAAAAATAAAATGACACAAGCTACTGAGAAAATAGGAGTATGAACACATGAAAAACAATTATTTATTGAATAATGAATAATTTCTCCTTAAAAAAAAAAAAATCATAGACTCGAGGTGCCTGGGTGGCACAGTCAATTGAGCTTCAGATTTTTTATCTCTGCTCAGGTCACGATCTCATGGTTCATGAGATCAAACCCTGTGTCGGGCTCTGTGCTGACCTCATGGAGCCTACTGGGGATTCTGTCTTTCCTTCTTTCTTCCCCTCCCCTGCTTGTTCCCTCCCTCTTTCTCCCTCTCTCTCTCTCTCTCTCTTGCTCTCACTCTTGCACTCTCTCTCTCAAAATAAATAAATAAACTTTAAAAAAAATCATAGACTCTAAGGTTGGGAGAGTACTTGGAGATAATTCTAGATGAACCCCCTTATTTTGCAGATGAGAATAAATAGCAAAACTCAGAAAGAGAAAGCGACATGTCCAAAGCTGCACAACTAACGGGTGTTAGGTTATAGCGCTTTTTTCCGTTAAGCCATCTTGTGGTGGAGAAATTGCAAGGAGCAGGAGACTTTAAAAATGTTCTATCAGGAAAATTTTCAAGCACACCCAAAACTAAAAAGAACGGCACAGAGAACTAAAATAGAGACTTTAAAGCTAAGTCCCTACCTCCATTATCATCTCATTATTTCCCACCCTAATTTTCTGTTGCCTTGTCTCTAAAATGGGGCTAACGATAACTGACTTGTGAAGATCGAATAAGAGAATGCATATAATGTCTGGCACACAGCACAGGCTCCACAAACGGTCAGCTCTATTATTCATTGTGCATCATGCCTCCATCACTGGCCTTCCCACCTACTTTTTGCCATTTCTGTAGCTCCTGTCCTGCCATCAGCCTGTTGAAGTCCTATTCGTTGTTGTTTTTTTAAGTCCCAACCTGAAGGCCACTTTCTACATATACCTTTCATGATCCTTCTATCCCTACTTTCCAACTATGCTAATAATTACTACTATAGGCTGAGACCCCATAAACGGACGGTCATTTTGCGGGTGGTTTAAAGATATTACCAGGGGGGTGCCTGGGGGCTCAGTTGGTTGTTGAGCATCCAACTTCCGCTCGGTCGTGATCTCACGGTTCGTTGGGTTCGGGCCCACGTTGACCTTTGTGCCGGACGTGCGAGCCTGCTCTGGATTCTCCGTCTCCCTCTCTCTCTGCCCCTCCTCCACCTATGCTCACACGTTCTGTCTCTCTCTCTCTCTCACTCTTTCTCTTTCAAACAAACGCATTGTAAAAAAATTTAAAGGTATTACCAGGGAAGTTGTAATCCCTGATCCTACAAACAGGTATATGAGCATTTTTATTTGAATACACAATTTTCTCTGGAGGGCAACAATTTTCATTAGATCTCTCAGAGGTGTGCATTATTTAAAAGCCTTGAAGAATAACTATGTCCTTGAAACAGTATGTAGGGAAAATGTTATCATTACTCCCATTTATGGGAAGAAAATCCAAACAACTCAGGCCCAAAGAGTTGGGTCACGTCATGGCTTATCTCCTAAAAATGCAGCAGTAAGCATCATGTGCTAAGTGCTTACCTAACAGGGTCTACCGGCAATGTCTTCAGATGAGTCACCCTTTTTTCTTGGTCAGACATGGCAAAGACAGAAGGTCCACAGAGCTTTATGCCCTTTCCACGCGGGCTGTGGTTGAGCCCAACCTTTATAACAATTGCCTAAGGGGTAGCCAGCTTTCCTGAGATGTTTTTTTTGTTTAAATATTTTTTTTTTTTAAACCTCCTTTTTTTATAATAATTATAATTTAAAAAGAAGCCGTGGTCATTCAGGTTTGCTGTGTTGTGACAACCGAAGGGTTTGAATTTGCCCTGTGGTTTGGCCGGAGAATACAGCCAGCCACAAGCCCCATGTGCTCCGCATGAGCCCGAGCCTCAGCCAAGCTGTGCTCTGGGCTGGGTCGAGCTGGGAGGTCTTTCCAGCTCTTTCCCAAACTGCCTTCGTTTCATTTCATTTTCCTGAGTCTGGGAGCGGCAGGAGAATCGGGGGGCCTGGCTACGTAGGTATTATTAGCTTCCGGGATATCCTCCAGGCTCCGACCAACTCACTTTAATCCCCCGTGTGCTCATTCATCAAACATGCATTTTCTTTTCCTTTCCTTTCTTTTCTTTTTTTTTTTTTTTACTGTTTTTGCAAACGTTTATTTATTTCCGAGAGAGCCAGCGTGAGTAGGGGAGGGGCAGAGAGCGGGAGACCGAGGATCTGAAGCAGCTCTGCACCAACAGCCGCGAGCCCGACGTGGGGCTTGGACTCCTGAACCAAACCTCAAGTTCATGACCTGAGCCGAGGTCAGATGCTCAATCAACTGAGCCGCGCAGGTGCCCCCAAACATGCACTGTCTTAAACACTGTCTGATCGTGTCAGCCTTCACTAAACAATCGTTTCCGCCTTCCTGTTGCCTAAAGACTCAGCGGTAGTCCTCAACCCTTTCAAGATCCCGGACCAGTGGTGACTTTTCCGCAGCTGGTGTGGTGCCCAGGGCTGGTGATCTGGAAAGCCCTGTTCTCCTCCTCTCTTCCCTGTCCCCGTAAGTGGTACCGGTGCCACCTGAAGTGAGCATTCCAGGCGCTCTATCTTTCCCCACTCTCCATTTACGGCCAGGTTCAGGCTCTTCTTACCACAACACATATTTTGCCTTGGTCCACGTGGCTCCACTCGCTCGGATCCGTGCAAGCATGATTCTCTCCCAATCATGGCTGCTGTATGACTTTTGCGGGCTCTAGGCACTTCTGCCTTTATGAGCCCCTCCATCCATCTAAAACATGAATAAAAATCACATTTTAGCCATGCCTTGGTATAAAGGCAAATGTAATCCAAGCCAAGTGCATTATGATATATTTGTTTGTTTGTTTGTTTGTTTTTTAATTAAAACATTTTCACAGGCTCCAGGCTCCGGGAATGCCTAATGGATGAATGAGTCCTGTAACTAACCACTACAACAGCCTCCTACCTGGCCTCCCTGCCTCCCCTCCTCCAAATCCATTTTCCTCATGATACCCAGCAGGATTTTTTTTATCATTGTGAATTGGGTTGTGCCACTTTGCTGCCTGAGTGCCCCTGACCAGGCACCAAAGGCTTTGCGGTTTGGGAACTAGGAATGAAGCCTCTCTTGACCACATCCATCACACGTGTAACCGGTTACGTTGGCTAGATCTCCTTCCCACACTTACTTCTAAGACATATGCAAAATACATGCAAAATGTCTCTGATATGTACAAGATATGGATTGTTTGGTGAGCCTATTGTTTTGTCATTCAACAAATAGTATCCTAACGCATGTATATCATCCTTCAACCTTCCCTTTTCACTCAGTGCTAAGTCTTGGAGATAAATTCCTGTTGCTGTACATAGATCTTTCCCATTTTCTCTCACTGGTGCTCCATACTACATCTAATCACTATTTTACCGAGGCTCATTTTTCACCTTACAAACAATGCCACAAGGAACATGCTCGCCCATGTGAGTGTTTCTCTAAGACGGATATCCTGAAGTAACATTCTTGATTCGTAGGCTATGCACATTTTTGCTTTACCAATACTCCCAGCTTGCCCTCCAAGTGGCCATGCTTGTATATTCCTACAAGCAATATACGAGTGTGCCTATTTCTCCACGGTTTCGTCAACACTAACCATCTCCAACATCCTCCAGTGATTCTTTCTGAAAAGACCTGCAAGTGATAAGCTTTTAGAGCCTGAGTATGTCTGTATTTCAGCTTCACTTACATAATCCTCTGGCTAGTGTAGAATGACAGGCTCAAAGGATTTTTCTTTTGCACATTAAGGGTATTTTTTCCTTCCCTCTCGTTTCCAGGTGGCTGGCAGAAAATCTGGATGTTAATCTGGTTTTCATTATTTCTTTTTGGTAATTTTTAAGATTTTAACTCTACCTCTGATATACTGAAATGTCACAGCAAGGAATCGATGTATAATTTTATGTATGTATCTCACATGAGGCTCGGTAGATCCTTTTGGTCTGAGATTCATGGTTTTGTCTCAATTCTGGGAAAACTGAGACCAATGTTTCTTTCTTTCTTTCTTTTAAAATGTTTATTTATTTTTGAGAGAGACAGAGACAGAGACAGAGACAAAGAGTGGAGGAGTGGGGGCAGAGAGAGAAGGAGACACAGAATCTGAAGCAGGCTTCAGGCTCTGAGCTGTCAGCACAGAGCCTGACGCGGGGCTTGAACTCACAGACTGAGAGATCATGACCTGAGCCGAAGTCAGGTGCTCAACCAACTGAGCCACCCAGGAGCCCCATGAGACCAATATTTCTTCAAAGATTTCTTCCTTTCCCTTCTTTTTATTCCATTTTTAATGAAAATTCCACTAGCCACACATAGGATCTTCTGATTCTATACTCCCTTTACTTTTCCATACTTCTGATCTCTTTATCTGGGGAAATTCCTCAGCTGGATTCTTCAGATCATTAATTAATTCTTCACTTGTGACCATTCAGCCATCATATTAGTACTGCATTTTATTTTTAATTTTAATACGTGTACTTAACATAATTATATTTAATAAATACAAAATTATTGGTTTAATTTCACTGATTATCCAATTACTTCCTTTTGTGTTTCAATCTATTCTTTTTTCTTTCTCCTCTTCTTGTTTCATAGATGATACGCCCTCCTTTAGCACTCCAGAGATAGCTTATTTTAAAATGCTGCTCTTACATTTCTGTTAACCCTATTTCCTTACATAACATTCTTCTCTTATTGAATTTATGATCCTTTTTCCATATACAATCTTTAAAAAAAAAAATCTGTTGGTGCTTGTTTGGTGCCCTTTCTGTGTTGGTGGTTTCTATTTCTTAACAAGTGACTTCATGATACAGCCTTGTCAGAATCCAGCCTCCCCATGGGACCTTGATGGCTTTCCACATGGTCAGGATGGGTTCCCACAGGATGAGTTCCCATGGTCAGGATGGGTTCCCCGGATCACTGCTACAAATTCTCATCTACAGACCTCTTTGTACAGACTTTCTCATCCACAGATCTTTCCTTTTCTTGCTTCTGAGTGCAGCCGTTCGTTTATTTCTCTCATTTCTAGTCTTTCTTAGTATTTCTATAGATTGGGTACAGAAATTGGAAATTTCCATTTCTCTTGATGTCCAGGTAATATAGCCCACCCTTCTGAACCCACCAACCCTTCATTAGCTGACATGTACTCATTCTATTCAGCTGCCATATCACCATGACTTTGCTGACCCCTTTTATAATGTAACACATGCAATAATTTAAAGTATGTATAAGGAACAAAGGTAGTATTTACTTCTCCGCTGGGTGATCAGAGAAGATCTCCCAGAAAAGCTGACATTTACGCAAGATTTCAAGGGATAAATTAGAGAACGTTCTACAAGAAAATGAGGAAGAAAATAGCATAAAGACCAAGAGAACCAAGTATATAAGTTCACGCATGCATGAAAGAGCGTGATGGAACCTGGAACAAACTACGAGTTTGGTACCAGTTCTAGACGTTAAAGTGTGTGTGCCTAAGTGAGGGGAAGAATATAGACGTGAAAAGAGCAATTCGACGTAAGAGTATCGTGTGAGTTGGGCTAGGCTAGATCACCTACAGAAACGAGCAAAAACCAAAAGCTCTGTGGCTTTATACAACAGTTTTGTTTTTTTTTTTTCTCACTCATGCAAAGTGTGCTGTGGACCCAGCGGACTTGTCAATGCAGCTGCCCTCCACATGCTGTCTCAACACTGCAGACTATTTCAATCTCATGGCACCTCATGTCAACATGAGGCTTCAGGGTTCAAATGTTATTTTGAGACACTCTTATTTGACTCTTTAAGCAAAGGAGGGCGTTTAGGAAAAGGTTTAACAAAGGAGAGAATTAATGAGATTTTTTTTTTTTTTTTTTTTTTTTTTTTTTTAAGAATGGTGCTGTAGACAGAAAAACCAATTAGGAAGTTATTGAGACAAGCCAGTGTGAATTAATGAAGGCTTCCACTAGTGCAGTTGCGGTGGGGATGCTGGATTTGCAAGAGACTTACATGCAAATAATGGGACTTATTGATTAATGGCACATGAGGAGAAAGGAAAAAAATACATCGGAGCTGACTCTCAACTATCTGGCGTGAGTTTCTGAGCTAATGGTGGTTCACGAACATAGGTGGTGCAGGAGAATGAGCAAACTGAGAATGGAAAGATAGTAACCTCTGCTCAGTAGAAACCTCAGATGGAGGCGTGAACAGACACTTGATCGGTGGGCGAGGAACTGTGGGGAGATAATAGGCTACAGAAATAGATTTGTAAGTAATCAGTATACAACAGCATTTAAAATTGTAGTCATGAAGTGCATTAGAAATATTCAGGAAGAAGGGTTAACACTAAGCTTCTGAGTTTCAGGGCCTCAGAAAGGCCATCAAGACCCAAACATTGTATGCTAAGTTTTAAGAGTGTGTGCATATTTAAATTTTTCCCTGGGAGGAAAGACCATTCCACAAATGTTTTTATTAAGGTCCTACTAAGTACAAATCAAAGGCACTGGCCTGGAATTGGAAACAGAGCAGTAAACAAAAAATACAAAACTACTTGTCCACCTGGAGATTATGCTATTCCAATGGGATGGGAAGGGAGCAACAAACAAATAATAATTAAAATAAATTGTATCTTAGCTGGTGATCAGTGCCATGAGAAAAATTGAAACCAGGTCTGGGGGTTGTGAGTGTGGGTCGAAATACAAGCGATAGAATAGAGCGGTCAGGAAGGGTATCACTAAGAAGGTGACACTTTTAGAACGAGTTGAAGGAGCTGAGGGATGGAACTATGGGGCTTTATGGGGGGTATTCCGGACAGGAGATCTAGCTTTCATTAGATTCTTAATGATTCACTAGGAAGATAAAGAATGATTCCTCTGAAGCAAGAGGAGAGCGAGAAAACAGGGAGAGAAAGAATAGAATCATCTGGGGTCACCTGGGTGGCTCAGTCGGTTAAGCGGCCAACTTCGGCTCAGGTCATGATCTCGCGGTCTGCGGGTTCGAGCCCCGCGTCGGGCTCTGTGCTGACAGCTCAGAGCCTGGAGCCTGTTTCAGATTCTGTGTCTCCCTCTTTCTCTGACCCTCCCCTGTTCATGCTCTCTCTCTGTCTCAAAAATAAACAAATGTTTAAAAAAAAATTAAAAACAAAGAACAGAATCATCCGCAAAAGAATGCTGGTGATTGGTTGTGGGATTCAGAAGAGATGTAAAGGCAGGAGGACCTGATAGACTGAAAACAGAGTGGTGTCAAAGAACAGTATGTCTTGATGAGATTGAAGTCTACTGTTACTGCAGTCTGTAGGGTGATGGAAGGAGCAGAAGACTTAGAAAGATAGGACATGGTGGTCAGAAAATGGGGCGTTTGTTATGAGCTGAGGACTTCAGAGGTGGATGTGACTATGGATGCAGTAGGTGGTTAGGGTCAAGTGGAAGAAGTCATCATTAAGGATGAGGATGTTAATGGATGAAGGCCTAGGGTCACTCAGGATGTCAGGAGGAACGCGGAAGGAAAGGTAAGCAACGGTGCCACACACCTAAGTTCTTAAAGAAAGGAGCAAAGGATGGGAGCAAGAGACTGGAAGGTGGCAGTAACAGGGATGAGCAGTTTGCCAGAGTGATAGAAGGGCAGGGGAATTTGGAAAGAGAGTGGAAGAGTAATAGTCATGAAATCGCAGTAGAGAGTTAGAGAAGTAAGGACCCTGACTCATCCATGATCCGAGTCTGCCCCCCAACCGCACCCCACGGTCTTACCCCAACTGTCCATTTGCTTCTTATGGTCTAAACAACTCTGTCCTGTGGTTGGATCTGCTTGGTCCCTGTGGCCTTAGCATCTGGGGAACCTCTGGGAGAGGGAAGACATAATGAGTGAATAGAAACTACTGTTGCTATAAAATGGACTTAGGTGAGCAAGGGTAAGGGAGGTTGGGAGGGCTTATTGGTTTCCTAGGACTTCCATAACAAAATACCACAGACTGGGTTACCTACACAGCAGAAATATATTTTCTCACAGTTCTGGAGGCTGGAAGTCTAAGATCAATGCGTTGGCAGGTTTGGGTTCTTTTGAGACCTCTCTCCTCGGCTCGCAGATGGTTACCTTTTTACTGTGTCCTCACATGGTTGTCCCTACGTGTCATCTGAGTCCTAATCTCCGTTTCTTAAAAGGACACCAGTCATGCTGGATTAGGGACCACCCAACAGCACTTTTTTTAACTTTAATTACCTTTTTCTTTTAATTCGAGGGAAAGAGAGAGAGAGAGAGAGAGAGAGAGAGAGTGAGCACAAGCAGGGGGGAGGGGCAGAAGGAGAGAAAGAATCTTAAGCAGGCTCCACACGCAGCATTGGAGCTCAACATGGGGCTTGATCTTCCCACCCTGGGATCATGACCGGAGCCAAAATCAAGAGCCAGATGCTTAGCCAAGTGAGCCACCCAGGTGCCCCAACTTTAATTACCTTTTGAAGGCCATATCTTTAGGGGCGCCTGGGTGGCTCAGTCGGTTACGTGTCCGACTTCGGCTCAGGTCATGATCTCGTGGTCCGGGAGTTCGAGCCCCACGTCGGGCTCTGTGCCGACAGCTCAGAGCCTGGAGCCTGTTTCAGATTCTGTGCCTCCCTCTCTCTCTGCCCCTCCCCTGTTCATGCTCTGTCTCTCTCTGTCTCAAAAATAAATAAACGTTAAAAAAATTTTTTAAATAAATAAATAAATAAATAAATAAAGGCCATATCTTTAAATGTTATCCTATTCTGAGATATTTGGGGTTGAGACTTCAACAAATGAATTTGGGAGGGGCAAAATCTCTGCTCAAACAGATGGTGTATGTCTCAACCACTTAAGAATCCCAGGATCATTCCTGAAACGTCACCTGTCCTCCTGCAAGGTCATCAAACAGAAAACCAGGTACCCTGTGTTACCGATGAGGCTAGTTCCTGGTTCCACAGACTTGAGCCCTCCAGTAAAGCTGGGCTAGATGACAGGGCTTCCTTGAGTCAGAAGTTTCAGTAGAGCACGCCCACCCCCTGCCAGAGTTTAAATCCTAACATCCTCCCATTACCCCTCTTTGGCAAGGAGCATAGAGAAAGAAGAGTAAAGAGAGAGCCAGAAGACCTAAAGAAGGCTAGTTTCTAGTTTTTGGTTTTTTTCACTGAATAAAAGAAGGCAGGAAGCAAGAGAAGCTGATGTGTATGACCAGTTAACTCATTTCCACTGCCCACTCATAAACTTAGACTCCAGCCTAAAGAATAAGGAAGAAGGTGGGAATCAGGTTGGGCTGAGAGGTGGGAAAAGGGGAGGGTATCCTCTCTGATACAGAGCCCAAAGTAGATTCTAGAATCTATAAGCCTACTGGCAACTGATGAGGCATGAAGATTTTGCTCTTAAAGGGAGGTCCAAACACCTCAGCATACCTCTTTGTTCAATAAAACTGTGCAATAGGGAGCCAGCTGTGCTGGCCAGGCAAGGGTCATTTGGGGTCTTCCGAAAAACAAGCAAGTTTCTTTTTAAAGTACTCAGTTTCAAATAGAGTGGCCTACAACCTAACATAAAAGAGCACTGGAGTAGGAAACTCTGACTCATATCTCAGCTCACCACCTAATTTCAGTGTGACCCTGGACAACACATTTCTCTCTCTAGGCCTCTGCTACGTCACCTCAATATTATTAATCATACACGTAAAATGCCGATAATAAGGCATGCCCGTTAATGGTTATTTTCAAGAGGAAAGCGTTCTTCTCGAACATACTTTCTTCTGTTATATCCCAGAGTACACCCTCTTTGTAAAGCCACTTTGAGATCTAAAACATTAGTCCAGTATGGATAGTAATGCATCGGGTATGGTTCCACACACTGAAACAAAGAGATGTTAAAGTGTTCGAGAAAGGATACCCTTTAAAAAAAATAAAACAAAAACGAAAACAAGACAGCTAATCCAACATCATCGTTGCAAATTAGAAATCCAAAGCCCAAGGAGGACAGACAAAAAGCTCAGGACTTCTCAGTGGGTTAGGGCAGAATGTGACCTCTGTTCTCAGCATCCTGACTCATAGGCCATGCCAGGCTGCTTCTATTGTGTCCTCCCTCTAGAGCAATGCTTCCAATATTTGGCCACATTTATAATTTTTTTTCATATACATGAAAACATGTTTATTGTTATTTATTTTATATTTTTATTTAAATCTACTCCACATTTGTTTTCTTTTTTAACTGAAATCCATATATGTGAAAGTATGTTGCCACTCTAAATATAAAAATAAAAATAATGAATAAAACATTGCTAAACTCTAGAAGAATAATATGGCCTCTGCAAGACTATGAATTTGGGACCCGCCTGTCCTTGATAAAAGGGTAATTAGCATTTATGGCATAATGGCATCACCCTCAGACTTTCTTCTCAATACTATCAGGAGTGAAAGGGGAATGAAGAAGGCAGGACTTTCTTGGCATATGGTGGTGACAGATACCGAAGGTTGACTCATGCAATTTCCGTTTCCAACCCCTGTCTTCCTTGCTGCCTGTCTCGGCTATGTAAGCTGTAAAACTAAGAATTGGACTTCCAGCATCCCTTGCAGTTAGTGGTGGCCATGTGACCCAACTCTGGTCTGTGGGACATAAGGAGAAGTCCACCAATTCCCTTTCCCTCTTCTTCCTTTTTTTCTGTTTAGAATGTGGACGTGACATGTAGAGTTACAGCAGCCTTTTTGTGACCATGAGGTGGCAAGCATGAGACTAAAAGCCCATATCCTAAGGCTGGCAGAGCAAAAAAGAAAGAAAACAATGCCCAGCAGCTGCCCCAGACCTATGTCCCTCCTCATTTCTTGCTATGTGAGGAAAATAACTTCTGTTTGAACATTAGTCGAGGTTTCTCTTATTATCTACCAAACAGAATATCAGCTTCCCCGGCACTTTTGAATCCCATGTCCGTGGCATCTGAAATTGGCCTGACACCCTGCTGGCATGTGCTTCCTGCTTTTCGAGACCCTTGTGTAAGAGAACATGGGCTAGGGCTGCCGTGACAAAGTACCACATATTTGGTGGCTTAAACAGCATAAATTTATTTCCTTATAGTTTTGGAGACCAGCACTTCAAACTCGAGGTGTGGGCAGGTGTTTTCCAGTGAAAGCTCGAGGTGTTCTTTTGAGGCACCTCTCCTTGGCTTGCAGATAGCCACTTCCTCACTGTGTCCTCACATGGTCTTTTCCTCTGTGGTGTCTGTGTCCTAATCTCCTCTTATCATAAGGACGCCAGTTACCGGTAAGATCGCTCCCCCCCCCCCCCCCCCCGCAGCAATGGTCCCATTTGAGCTTAATCACCTCTTCAAGTCTCTATCTCCAAATTGTCACATTCCGAGGTCCTGGGGGTTAGGGCTTCAACGTACGAATTTAGGAAGGACACACTTCAGCTCATAACAGAGCCTAATAGTTTATTTTTCAACAGATACGCTTTTTGCCTTCCCTGAACTCTTGCAGACACGTGATAGCATGGCTCATGGGTGTTCAAAGTCCACAGGCAGGATCGGGAGCCTGCAGATGAAGGGAAAGAGTCCTGGATCCGGGGTCAGGGGGCCTAGACTCCACATGTCAGTTGTCCTCTTACTGGCACGGTCTCTCTGAGGCTCAGTGTCTTCCTCTGTAAAAATATGTGACTACTACATGTAATAATGTATATGGAAGCATCTGGCACATGCTAAGGATACTTCATCAAATCTAAAATGCCATCAACTTCTGTTTGGATGATCCGTCCATTGTTGTAAGTAGGGTGTTTAAGTCCCCTACCAATATTGTATTGTCATCAATTTCTTCCTCTATGTTAATAGTTGCTTTATGTTTGGGTCCTCCCATGTTGGGTGCATAAATATTTACAATTGTTAAAAAAATATATATATATAAGTAAAAACTAAAATAAAGTGCCATCAATGATAAGATGTACCATTATGGTGTATGTACCCAGATAGGCAAAAACATGCCATGACGACTTTTATTTTTTAATGTTTTTTTTAAATTTATTGTTGAGAGAGAACACGAGCCGGGGAGGGGCAGAGAGAGAGGGGGACAGATAATCCAAAGCGGGCTCTGCGCTGACAGCAGCGAGCCCCATGTGGGCTTGGGCCCACGAACCATGAGATCATGACCTGAGCTGAAGTCGGCCGCTCAACCGCTGAACCGACTGAGCCACCCAGGTGCCCCTAGGAGAGCTTTCAAAATTAGAGATTCAGGCTCTCCACCCCAAATTCACTGAATTTGAATCTCCTGGGATGAAGTTTAGGGATTGGTATTTCTTTAATCCCCCCCCCCATATTATTCTGAAAATATGATAGGCTCTGAAGCAATGGCTTTCAACATAGTCAATGTATTGTATAACCCAAAATATAATTATAAGGTGCCATCCTTGGGGCTATTTACCAGTTTCGTAGATATTCTATAGGAAGCCTGGATTTCCGACTTTGCCAACAAAATCCCATTGCCCAAATACTTGACATTTTCTAGCACATTCATGGGATTCCAGAAAGTCTCGGCTCAGGAGTCGTATATAATAAATACTCGGCACAACATATAAACCAAGCCCGGTTCTAGTGGTAGGAATGCTTCACATTTACCCTCTTAGTGCTGTATTTCTGACCCCTGTCTTGCACTCTAACCTGGGGCTGTTGAGCCCACCTCTGTTGTTCTACATTTTAGGATTCTAAATGAGGTACTGTTAGTTGATTGGATGTATATTTTAAGCCTTTTGTCAAACTTTTAAAAAACCTAGGTGAATCCTCTTAAAAATTATTTTTCTGAATACCCACGACGGAATCCTGAGCAATGTCATGTGCGATGATCGCAGATAAAGCAAGTGTCGAGATGAGTTGGCCGCTCTAGACTCGACTCTCTTCGTAGGTCATGAGAGCAACTCCCGCAACTACCTTCACGGCAGGGTTATTCCACAGTTCTCACATCCACATTCATATGTGTTCCATCATCTCAACGGGGTCCAATCCCTGAGTTTATAGTGGAGCAAACAGATGACCCTCCCCTCCCTCCCCCCAGCCGGGAAAGTCGCTGCCCAAGGTCACATACAAGTTAGCCTACTGACACCGAGCCTACTCCCAGACCAATCTCCCTTGTGTTCCTTCTACTTCTCATGGTCTGTTAATGATACTTCAGAGAGTTTTTTTTTTTTTTTTTATTAAAAGGTCAGGACAACATCACCAATGTCTTCTAGTCTAATGGGAAACTTCCCTGAATCTCACCCAGATCATTCACTGAGCCAGCCACACACAGTTCCTGTTTTCATGCAGATTCCATCTGAGCCTTGGCGAACTCCCAGGGAAACACATATCAGATCTGCTGTCTATTGGCAGAACTTTGGCTTAGAACGTATTTCAAATGCCTCCCATTGAACATTGGCAGCCTTGAAAAAATCTGGCCAGGAAATTATTCTGGGAAGCTCAAGTGCTCTATGACACTTACAAGGAGACGCTGATGGCTTTCTCTCCCAAGCTCTTCCCTCTGTGCCCAGAACAAATGATTGCATATTCCTGTATGTGCCCTAAATTAGGAGAGGGCCAGTCCTGCTGCCACATGAATAGAGGGAATGTCTGTGACGGGCAGGGCCCTCTGCATAGCACACTGTGCTTTGAGCCAAGTTCTTTCTCCTTCGGTTTAAAAACCCTGGGGTATTCCAAGAGAAATGCAATCCATGTGTTTCTGATTCATTTACACTTAAATCATTAAAATGTTGTTTTGCGAGAGTTATTTGATGTCTGAGGAGCCTATGAGGCTTCTTAATGGGACTTTTAAACGTTTTTTTTTTCCCCTACCCTGCCTGAAACAGAAAGCAACATTTTGCTAAAACAGTGCCTGAGTTCAAACATATTCTCTCATCTCATATATTTGCACCCACATTATCGACCACAGCCTCTCACTAATGCCAGGCCTGGCAAGACTGACATTTGAAAGTGTTAAAATAGAGAAACTGGAGAGAAAACGGAGGCAAGAAGAATTCTGGCGGGGGGGGGGGATTCAAACCCCTGTTCCCCCAAATCTGCCAAGGCAGCAGTACCCGAGCGTGGAGAGTACCTGTGTCTGCGACCTGGGTTAGAATGGGCGGGGGGGGCCCTCTCTCAGATACACCACCAGGCAGCTAGCAAAGCACTTCCACAAACATAATCACCCTGAAGCCTCATAGCAAGCCTCCTCTCCCCGACGCAAAGCAGGATCAGAGATGTTAATAAAGTATTGGGCCCAACGGTGCACAGTCAGCTCGCACAGAAAGGAAAGATTACAGCTAAACTCGGACTCCGAGCCTACTGCTCTTTCCAGAATGCCTCAAGTCGAGCTTCCCTGTGGATGCTGTATTTGAAATGCCAGACACATTATAATATACGAGTGAGGAGCAGTGCAAGACCGTGGGTAAGGTCTCAAATTTGTCCCCTGTCGCTTTCTAACTGTGTGATCTTGGGTATACTACTTAATCTCTCTGGGCAGTTTCCTCATCTGTAAAATGGGGCTAAGCCTACTACCCAACTCTACGAGATATAAAGATGATTGAAGGAAATTAACACATTACTAGAACAGTCCCCGACACAGAGGGCTCAACAAATGTCAACTCTTGGCGGTAGTAGCAAAGGAGTAAAAAAGAGCTGGATGATCTTGGCAAGGTGTAGAACCTCTCTGAGCCTCAGTTTTCTCATCTGTAAAATGAGTACAATAGGGTGACCCTTACAAATCCTCGGGAGTACAAGACCATGCTTATGCTTAGCGCTGTGCCTAACACAGAAAAGCTTCTCCGCAAAATCTATTTTTCACGCCCAGACGTCTCTCTCCATATTGAGTATCGGTTGTCATTGTCGTGGGGAAGTAACTGTCTTATTATTCGGCTCGACTTAGATCAGGTGCTGCATTTCTCCACAATCTCAGGGTGTAGGCTGGTACACAGGCCCAGGTATTTCTACACCCATAGGGTGCGGGCTATCCTGCTGTTGATGGACCCGCACTGGGCTGAATTAGATCTCCGCACACTCTGAGCTGGTAAACAGCACAAGTTTTGCTTTTAAGTGGAGGAGAACCACTAGCCAACTGTAGGACTTGGGGCTCCCTCCCATTCCTGGCCAGTGGCTCTGTTCGCAGGAAAATCTGTTGCTGTTTGCAGGCTGTCTGAGGCTTTGGGATTTGGACCTTTTTTCTTTCCTAGTGTAGATGTCAGAATTGCCTTCTTAGTGGGTTGTTTCTGCTTCACTGGTGTCTTTTTGCCGGTGTCCTGAAGACGAGCAGAAAACTATAGCCATCTGGCAGGGGAGACTAAAGAGAAATTAGACTTTGTCCCTCTCCACCGTACATACACACACACACACACACACACACACACACACACACACACACACATTCTCTCTCTCTCTCTGTCCCTCTGTCACACACACACACACACACACACACACACACACACACACAGATACAAATACCTTTTTGAGCTTCCCAGTTATTTTCTCTGAAGAGCTGGGGCCAGCCACACAGGATAAAGGAAGGAACTGGGAGAGCAGATCTTTTCAGGAAGAAGACAGATTCTGTTCTGTCAGGTTCCTATGAGTGTGTGTAAGTGCGAGTCAGAGGAGAGAGGGAGAGAGAGGAGGGAGAGAGGGAGAGAGAGAGAGGGAGAGACAGAGAGGAGAGAGAGGAAAAGGCAGAGGGAGAGAGGGGGAGAGGGGATCTGTTGCAGGCAGGGGAAGGCGTGACCTGAATGGAGAATGCCAGCCAATTCCAGAGACACACAGGGACCTCAGAACAAAGATAAGGCATCGCTGACACCACACCGGGGACAAGCTCACAGGAAAGTCAGACCGGGGGGACCAAGGCCAGGCAGCTAGGAGCACCCAAGGCTGGAAAATGAGGTGAGTGCCAGGGCAGGAGTGGGCACGGGTGCCCTTTCAGGAACCAGGTGTCAAGCAGCCCTGGAGAGTTTGACCTTGTCTCTAGGCAGACTCACCTGGGTGTCCTGGGGGTGTTGCAGGGGGTTCTTGTCAATCCTTGGGGCTTTGAGAAGGGAGATGTGGGCTGGGCGCTGCCCTGGGTCGGTGGGGACACCCCAGCTCGAAACAGGAGACTTTGTGCAAATCCTGCCGGGACACTGCCGAAGCTCAGTTTCCCCCTCTGCCAGCACAGGGTGCTGTCTGCTGGCAGATGTGACTTTCCTCCGGTGCCCGCAAGGCTGATTTTTTGTTTTCCTCCTCTGCAAAGAGCACTGATTTATCTCTTCCAACACTTTGTGAGTTAGGTATGAGTTTGTGTGTTTATTTGTTCGGACCGGAAAAGAAACCAGCTTCCCACAGCTCAGCTCTGTGGTTTCTTAAACCTTCAGAAGTTTGCCAGTCAAAACCTCAATTTAGAAGACGAAAAACCTGTCCCCATTTTACAGTTCCTTATAAATTTCTGCATTTCTCACTGAAATCAGAGGCAGCTGGTGGCATGAATCAGGCTATGAATTGCACAGAATGGCTCTTAAAGGGATACCACAAATTAAAAAAAAAAAAAAAAGAAAAAAAAAGGAGTCTTTGGCGTTCTAAATCTAGGACTCTAAATTCTAATTGTTTTTAAACTCTTCAAGATTTCCTATTCCTCAGCTTATACTTAAGAGTTACTTGATCCTTCTTACCAGGCATTTCTTCTAAGTTTTCCTCTGCGAGTCTCAAAACCCAGCCAGTGCAATTATTTTTACTATTTCTAAGCGTTAATGCTGTTAAAAATACAGGGGGAAAAAGACAGAAAAAGAAAAACACCCTGCAGATGTGTTAAGTCCCCGAGCACCTCTTTTCCCATTGATTTTCTTCTCAATTGGAAAAAGAGTTTCTATTTGTTTCTCTTCTGCAAAGTCACCTAGCAACTTTTCTGGGTCTGGGGCCACTGGGGGGGGCTTCAGACTGTGTTAACTCTTTGGGCTCAGATTACCTGTGGTTCAGAGAAATAATCAGGTGTTTACGATTCATTCGATCTGTTCTTTTAAAATCCATTGTAGCGTTAAGCTTCCCATCGAACTTCGTTTTCCTTTATCCTGCAAAAAGATAGGATTTCTGTTCATCTACGTGGAGTGACAATTTGACTGATGTGTCACTATTCAAATCCTGCTGTACCAGCCAATGCCCCAGCATGCCAACATACAGGCTGATTTACAGTCCTGCATCATCCCTTAGTGCAGAACCTCTCTCCTCCTTATTTTCCACCTGAAGCCCCCGACTGTTCAAGCCACAGCTCAAACATGATGTCCTCTGCCCTGGCCAACATCCCCAACATAAGCATCCTGTCCCTTGCATGGTCTCTGTTCCTGGGAGCTACATCTCTTTTCGTCTTTGTAATATTTCACCGCTCAATTATCTATCTCCTCATCCGAGACTGAATGCTCCTTAAGGTATAGGCTCGAGGTCTGTTTATCTTAGTGTGCCCAGCCCCTAGCGTAATGTCTGTTTCCTATTAGGCATTCAAAAAATAGTAGCTGAACAGAATTCAGTTGGCGACCAGTGGAGACGTGCTCTGCTAGAAGTCTCCAAAGGGTCTTGCCTCTCGGGGACACAGCACTTCAGAGTTTGAGAAGCACTTTTATAGGCCTGTCTCATCTGGTCTTCAGATTTTAGATGAGATGAGGATTCACGGA
Organism: Herpailurus yagouaroundi; assembly: GCF_014898765.1. NCBI lineage: Eukaryota > Metazoa > Chordata > Mammalia > Carnivora > Felidae > Herpailurus > Herpailurus yagouaroundi. Next base: position 79,006,806 of record NW_024412400.1, on the reverse strand, counting down.
GAAGTGGGGATAAAAGCAGTTAAGCAACTTGCCCGAGGCCACCCTGATGATCTTGAAAAGGCTCCGACTCATACTTGGGTCTTTGGACTCCCAGTCCAAGATTTTTTTCTGCTACATTCCACCAGACTCTCAACCAAGTGTATTATCCTATACCAAGAGCTCTTGATTCTAGCTGTACATTAGGATCATCTGTGATGCTTTCAAAAGGGCCGATGACCAGACCTCACTCCAGACCAATTAAACTAGAATTTGTTGGGGAGGGGCTTTGTTATTAGTATCTTTTTTTTTTTTTAATTTCTACATAAAGCCATGAGTTTTTTAATTATTTTTCACAGGATTAATTGCTTTGGCCAAATGCCTGGGCATGATATGGGCATGGACCCAGCAGGTTCCTCCGTTAGCTTTTGTGATTCCCTTCTTCTGTGGAAGCTAATTCACCATCTGCTGTTGGGCATTACATACCACTTCTTGGGATATCCTTTTCATCATCCGTCAAATAAGGGCATTGTCCAAGGGATCCATCTATACAGTGGCTTTCAACTCTTCTACTTAAAAAAGCTTTGGTGCAGTGTAGGTTGAAGTGAGGGGAGGGAATGAAGAGGATAGAAAGTGCTATTTCTTCCGCAATCACACACACAGGCATTTTGTGCACTCCGGAGAGCCTCCTCGTGCAGGGGGGTCCATCAAGTCCCAGCTTTATGTATTATGTTTGACATCTCAAGCAAATGTAGCTAAACTTTTTGATTAGCTCAAGAATAGGTCGCAGGTGTGGGGAATTGTACAGCCAGTGCCTGGTGTGTAAGAAGCAAAAAACATTCAGAGAGTGTCACGGGAAACAAAAGCGGCCACTTGTATTCTTCGATCAGCAGCTCCTAAAGCAAGCAAGCATATGCTCAAGCCCATTATGTGCAAGGAGGTATTTGTTTCCTATGTTTGAAACTGTCTTGAGATGCAAACAAAATAGAACAGAAAGCTTTGCAGGCCTTCCTCCCACACTGGCTGGTTACCTACCACATGTGGGCCTTTGAGGCTGAATGGGGCTGTCAGCCGTCAACTCTTGACAAAACCAGCATTAGGAGGCTCCGAGTCTCCTCCATGCGGTCTGGAAAAAGCAGGCATGGAGAAAGTTGACCTTTCAGCCTTGCATAATCTGGGTGTCGCTATTGCAGGAAAGTCCAGCTTGGGAGCCAAAGCTCTTTCCTAACCGCTGCTTTTCGGGAAGCAGCATGATGGGAGTAATTATCACTAACATTTGCTGAGGGCTGGACGGTTAACAAAGCACTTTCTAATTAATCCTCCTTTACTCTGATAGCAGCCCTAAGGGAAGTCATTATCACCACTTACTGGATGAGGAAACCGAGGCATTACCTGGCTTCCCCAAGGTGGGGCAGAGAAATCAAATCAAAGGCTGGACTTGAATCTAGCTCTTCTGACCCAAGACCAGTGCCCTCCCCTCCCCAGGCGGAACTGAACTAGAACTCCCCGCCCTGGTAGCATCGGTACATTTCCTCGCTTGAATGTGGGGCTGCCTGGGGCCTGAAAGATAGAGTTTCTGGACTCCTCTTTCCTGTGAGTGCACTGAAGAGCTTGGACTTAGGCCTTCCCTTCTGTCTGCCTTGGAGGCCCTCCCTCCTAGATTGGTTTTTAGAAAATATTGACACTGGCAACTGGATTAAAACATTTTGTTTCCTTCGTTGAAATCTTACATGTTACTATTGTAGGGACCTTGGAAAAAATTTAAATAACTTCATTATTTTCTTTTTCTTGAAAAAACAGTACAGCGGGGCGCCTGGGTGGCTCAGTCGGTTAAGCGTCCGACTTCGCTCAGGTCATGATCTCACAGTTCGTGGGTTCGAGCCCTGCATGGGGCTTGTGCTGACAGCTCGGAGCCTGGAGCCTGCTTCAGATTCTGTGTCTCCCTCTCTGCCCGTCCCCCACTCACACTCTGTCTCTCTCTGTCTCTCAAACATAAATAAACATTAAAAATTTTTTTTTTAAAAAGAAAGAAGAAACAGTACAGGGTCCTTCCTGACAAGTGTGAACATTTCATATACACAAAGATGACATTTAAAATATTTATATTCCCATTTTAGAGATAACCACTGTTAATATCCTGTTAATATCCTTCTAGGCCTTTTGCATTTACCTATTTACCTTTTATGTAAATACAATATTGAGATGGCTAGATAATCTATATTTACGGTTATCTTGTGTTACATCTTCAAAAATTCATGTATGTGTATATATGCATCTGTGTGCTGTGGAGGGAGAGTTGGTAGAAACAACTTTCTGATTAGCAATGATGGAATCATTATAATAGTACCTGTTTATGCCTGGAGGATAGGTTCCTAGACCCTCACTGGATACCTGAAACCACAGATAGCAGGGAACGCTGCTAGGAAATACAATGTATTTCCTCTATATACATACCTAGGATCAAGTTTAATTTATAAATTGGGCACAGTAAGAGGGGCCCTGGATGGTTCAGTCAGTTAAGCGATTGACTCTTGATTTCAGCTCAGGTCATGACCTCACAGTTCGTGAGTTCCATCCACCTAGTCCAGCTCTGTGCTGACAATGGGGAGTCTGCTTGGATTTCTCTCTCCCTGCTCCTCTCCTGTTCTCTCTCTCTCTCTTTCTCAAAATAAATAAACTTTAAAAATTAGACACAAGAAGAGATTAACAATAGTAACTAATAATAAAATAGAACACTTATAATATACTGCAATAAAATCACCTGCATGTGGTCTCTCTTTCTCAAAGTATCTTTAAAATTTTTTTAATGTTTATTAATTTTTGAGAGAGAGAGAGAGAGAGAGAGAGTGAACAGGGGAGGAGCAGAGAGAGAGGGAGACAGAATCCGGAGCGGGCTCCAGGCTCCGAGCTGCCAGCACGGAGCCCGATGGGGGGCTTGAACTCACAAGCCGTGAGATCATGACCTGAGCTGAAGCTGGATGCCCAACCGACTGAGTCACCCAGGCGCCCCGATATAAGTCTTTCTCAAAATATCTTAACTGTACTGTACTCATCCTTCTTAGGATACAGAGATGATAAAATGCCTATGTGATGAGATCAAATGAGGAAAATGATGTAGGCACTGTGATGTAGCATTAGGTTATTGCTGACCTTTGGACAAGATGTCAGAAGGAGGATCATGTTGCTTCTGAACTGGGTCTGACCAGGGGTAACTGAAACCACAAAAAATGAGGTCGTAGATAAAGCGGGATTACTGTCATCCAAAGATGCTGGCATAATTTCCCAGTATTGACTTCGGCTGTAGAAGACTCGGGCACACTTTCATCCATCCATCCATCCATCCATCCATTCATTCATTTTATTCTCCCATCACCTATTTTATACCAGGCTGTATACTAGGCCCTTTATATACATCATCTCTAATGCTCATGGGAGTCCTATAATTAGAGATGATACTCCCCACATAACAGATGAGGAAACTGGGACTCAGAGAGACTTATCTGGTATTTCACAGCCAGTGAGTAGAAGAGTTGGGATTTGAACCCAAATATCCGTTGCTCCAGGGGCTGCATCTGAAGCAGCCCAGGGTGATGCAGGCAGAAAGGAAGCATGTACGGGGAGCTGTGGGATCTGGAGGTGTGATGAGTGCACCATAGCCTGGGAAGCTGTGAGCTGGGTGGTGGAAGATAAATAAGACAAGCAGACGAAGAATGGGGATGGTACGCGCAAGGGGGCCGAGGCGTGGACAGGCATGGCATGCTTTCAGAATGACATGTCAGGGCACAGCTGGCCCCGAGCTGAGGCTGGACCCGCAGATCAGCCCTAGATCAGAACGGGCTCGTCCACGATCCCAGGGACAGAGGCCTGATCCCACAGCCACAGTGAAGCCGCATGGTCATGTGTGTTTTGGAAAATCAACTTCAGCAGCAAAGGGCTGAATGGTATCAAGTGGGGGACAGGGAGATTACTTAGGGTGCAATAACAATAGGCCAGATAAGAACGTGTAACGTAATTGATGGAAGAGAAGCGGATGACCTGACATATGAAGCAGAATAAAGAGGACTTAGGCAAGACGTTCATGAGCCGGGTTTGGGGTGTTTGAGCTCAAGGTCCTCGGGTCCTGCAGAGGAACAATCTATTAGAGGCCTGCTGTGGTGCATATTGACCATTCAGGTTTTGACTAGCCGTGGACATTCTGCCTCGCCATTGCCTCCGCCACTTGGGGTGTGTTCTGTGAGTTTTACTGGGTCTTCCTTGCCCCCGAAGCAATTTTTTTAACAGTCCGTTATCTCTGATTCCTACAGCTGGAAATAAGTTGCAGGGTTTTGATCCTTTCATCGGAACACTTACCCAAGGGGGGACATGTTTTGCTTACTCTTTCTTAATTCCAAACTTTGCGTACCTTGACCGATTTTGTCGAATCTGTTCGAGGTCCTGCAAGATCCCATCCTGGAGCATAAGTCTCCTCCCAACATTACCACGTCACTGTTACTCACTTTTGACAAAACTGAATCCAGAGTCCAAGATCCTTAAATGAAGCTGAGTTGAAGGAAGGACATCCACTTTTACCTAATCATGAAACTTAAGTTTTCAACAGTAACATGATACATGTCAGAGTCGCGACTAGGGGACTTTCTAGGAGAGCTGGATACTGTTAACAAACCTTCAGAAGAGCACAGCTAGAAGAAACCTTAGGAATCATGGAGTTACCATCTCCCTGTCGAATAGACTGGGTAAGCAAGCCCAGAGTGGGGAGGAGTACCCACAACACGTCAGCGGCAGAGATCTGCCAACAACGTGGTCTCCTGGCTGCGGAGTTAGTTAAGTGGTGAGGACCTGTGTCCATGAACGTAAGTAGATCCATTCGTGTCTTTCAGGTGGCTCCTTCTCTGTCACGCTCTGTGCCTCTCCTTGTTGAAAGCTTCGGCCCACACCGTGGAGCTTAACAATATGTTTGGTCAGATCCAGTCACCTGGCTATCCAGACTCCTATCCGAGTGATTCAGAGGTGACTTGGAATATCACTGTTCCAGAGGGATTTCGGATCAAGCTTTACTTCATGCACTTCAACTTGGAGTCCTCCTACCTTTGTGAATATGACTATGTGAAGGTGAGACCCCCTGATATTCCCTCACTGCGCCAGGTTCTCTACTGGGAGTCAGAGAAGAATTAAACACTGTGTTTTCCTTCCCAGGGTAGCAGTCCAGTGAGGAAGGCACACAAAGTTACAACATGATGAACGAAGGTTGGGGTGATATGCTAGGTGCAGGCTGAGTGGGAGATCTAGAAAGGACCACAAGGGAAACTGAGGCTGGCAAGGTGTAACTCAGCCAAACGTAACCTCCCCTGTTTTCTTTCTGTTCTCGAAGTCCTTAATGTTTCCACTAACCTCTGCTCCAAGGTCACCTTTACAAGCAGCGAGAAAAGGGCAGAGACCCCAGAGTAAGCATAACAAGACTGACACACAGCCATAATCATGTCCAAAGCTGAGGCATTTGAAAGCCTTGCCTACTTCCCTAAGTAATGATCAGGTACTTGGGAAGGCTGGCTATACAGTAGCAGACAGTGGGAGGTGAGATCAGGTTGGATTGGGGTGAGATTCTGAAGGGTCTTGAATGTGATGCTGAGAAGTTTAGGTTTTCTCTGCAAAGGGTGTGGGCAAGCTTGGGGGGTCAGAATCAGAAGTGCATGTAAAGATCATGTGGAAGAGGAACAGGAAATGATTACAGCATCCAAGCAATATTGCCTCAACTTTAGAGGGACCCCACAAACATTTCCATGGATGGGAAGCTGTTCTCTGAAAGTAGGGCTGAGAAAGGTTGGAGTACGTCTGGGAGATCAAGTTTATTAAGGTTGTATCTGGCTCAAAAAGGTGTGGAGACCTACTAATCTACTTTCTAAGCTCTCTCTGGCTTTCTGGAAAAGTTCTCACCAAATCATTCCAGAGTAGATTTTATATATTTTCAGTCTTATCATAGTCTCTGTTTTCTACAGCCAGGAATTCAACAAGAGTTAACCTTGTATTAACCAGAATTTTTGACAACAGCAAAGCAGTGAGTTTACAATGTACATTGATACTTGAAATCTCATTCAATCTTTAAAAAAACTCTATAAGACAGGCACTTCACAGGCAAAGAAACAAACCCAAGAAGGTGAAGCGGTGGGTCAATTTACAAACCCATGTCTTGTGACTTTCATTTCCATGTTCTTTTGGCTACACCAAACGAACGGCTCTCAGGTCACACTCCACTGGGCCCCAGGATACTGCAGGGGCTTATAAGACCACTGTGGGGGTAGAGGAGGCTGATAAGTGGGACTATGAATCCCCACCCTGTTTAAATTTATTTTAAATGTTGTGTATTGCTTATTTTATACATTGGGTCTCCACCAACTATCTCATTTACAGCAAGGTTTCTAAGATTAAAAACTTTCCCAAATTGGTGGTCTACGACAGAGTGTCTTAGCTTCAGTGCTGTGGATATTTTGAGCCAGATCATTCTTTGCTGAGGAAAACCGTTTTGCGAATTATAGGATTGTTAGCAGCATCCCTGGTTTCTACTCACTAGATGCCAATAGCACTCCCCCTCCAGTTGTGACAACCAAAAACACCTCTGGAAGTTGCCTATATCTGCAGAGGGACAGCATCTCCTAGTTTGAGAACCACTGCTCATTGTGATGCCGCCCCTCTGTGAATGTCCTATGCTAGGGACTATGAGAATTTAAAGATACAAAAGATCTGGTCCCTCACAGGGAGACGTGAGCCTAGAAGAGTGGCCATTGCATAAGATGGAAAAGAATAATGACAATAAAAGATTGACAGATCAAGAATGAGAAGAGGTAGATCTGGATGCTCTAGGAGATGATGTGGGTTGGCAATCTAGACTGACATATAGTTTCCCTAAATTAATTAAAAATGGAGCCAACTGGTCAGAGTCACAGGGATCCAGCAAGCAGTATTGAGCAAGACTTGAAGTGTTCATCATCCTAAATTGAAATTTCTGACAAATACATTAGTTATGTCTTCCAGGATGTAATCTAGCCTCTGCCATAGCCAGACTCCAGGAGAAGATGCATTATGGGTAGGGGACATTAGGTTGGCAGACTCTTCCAGGCCATTCCCCCAACTAATGCTGGTCATAAAACCATGGCATCCTCAAATATTTGGATTAGAAAGTGGTCTTAACCAGAAGGAAAATGACGAAACATTGGCTTAATACAACAGTAGGTTCCATAGGTTTAAACAAGGTTAGATGTGAACTTCCTAACTGCTTTCTTCTTATTTTCAAACATGTCAACCATCTAGAATTTTTTTGCAGTGGAAAAAAAAAAAAAAAAACTTGCTTTTGCTAGTAGCTGAGGCCTTAAGACTGTGGAAATTACAGAATTTTTTTCGTTAGCTGTAACAATGACTTACTTTCATTATCCACCCCCCTTCCTCCACCCGGAGAATTGACTCTCAATTCATATACACTGAGCAATCATTTCTCACCAGCTTTCCTCTTGTTCAGACAGATGCCAAGCTTGACCTTGTTAGGACTCCTTTATAGAGATAATAAACACACAGCAGAGGATTTAACTCATTCCTTTGTCCCAAATAAATGGAGTCTCCTGGCAAGGCAGATTAAGGAGCTGACATCAGCTGCATTTTGTAATGGGAAAAAAACGACAAGGCACTTTTCCAGTCCAACAATAGAACCCAAAGACCTCTTCTGACACTGAATTAAGGACCCTGGAGTATTCTACCCAAAGCTTGACCTTTCTAGCTGAAGAATACTTGGGAAACTAATTGATAGTTTCTATCAGGGACTGTGAGACACCTTCAAGAAAGTCCAGGCAGACGGAGGTAGGTCCTCTGGAAGGGCAGCATGGTCCTGGATGCTTGCCCGGGATCCAGGAAACGCCTGGTCTAGTCCCCAGTCTGCCACTGACTCCTGAATGAAGGAAACGTTATAGCACTCTCTTCACTCCAGAATAAGACTGTGACCCCTGGGCATAGCAAGGAAGCAGTCTGCTACCTGAAGTGCCCCACAGTCCTTGCGTCTCTGGTTCAGACACCTCTTCCCAATTCGAAAAGGGATTCATGTGGTGGGCAGGGAGGGCAAGATGTATCTCTCTTCTTGTGCTGACTGCCTTCCAGAATGTTATCCCAGGCAGCAGCATTAGCCTCCCTACAGAGGTTCCAACGGCCACGGGACCTGAGCAGGCCTCCCCTCACAGGACGTTGCACCCTTGTTGGCCGGTAACTCATGCTAACATAGCAACACGCTCTGTGCCCCTGCCCACAGGCACCTGGTGGAGTTCCTGTCTGGAGTCATGAACTCCCAGAACGTCAAGTTGCCTCGGCCCTCGGGAGACTCAGTTAATCCCCCACTGTTGTTGTTATTATTGTTTTTCAAACATTTCCGCCCCGTGAAAGTTTTCGTCTAACAAATTTCTGGGAGGCGCGATAGAGAAAACAGAAGAGTGGCCGGCGGGTGGAAGGTGGCTCTGAAGCTCACTCATCCTCCTGGGGCACCCTGAAGGTCAGCATTTATGGCTTGAATACTGCTTTAGTCCCCACCGGACAGAAGAGGAGCCTGGGAGCTCCAAATTCTGGCACAAGGCTAGTACTCTGGCCTCTGAACTTCCAAACCCAGAAGCCTTCCACATACAGTTGAAATCCATTCACTTCTAACTGCCCCCCTCCCTCTGCCCTCCAGAAAAGGTGCCTTTCCTGGCTATGAATGAGAGGGAAGCTCCTTCCCTTCCATCTGAATAAAGCAGGAACATGCCATGTCACTCCTGGGTAAGTCAACATTCCTCTCCAAAGTTCTATTTTCTCATCTGTTCCACGATGGGGTGACATGAGATGATCCCTAAAGTCTCTTAAATTCCTAGACTCTAACCCTAATGCTCCTCACCAGGACTTTCCAGATGACCCCACCAAACCCTCACTGTCCTAGTTAGGATAATGCCAGAAAATGGTAATAATATGTTACAACATCCACTTCTCCAAGTTCTGTGGCCATAAGCATTCCAATGAGAGCCTACCGTCCGCAGGGGATGTCATTTAGAGAAAACTTGTAAACACGCCATGCCACCACTGTCCTTTCCCAAGCAACTTTAAATATCCCTGATGTCCCTTTGGTGGGACATTATCCCCTATTTTGAGGCTTTTACACTCTGTGACTGAATTCCCCTGGCAGGCCTAGGAGTAGATTTAAAGCACCCTCGAGCTCACAGGGACCCTTGCTGGCCCAGCCTAAACTCACAGACACAGACTGTCCTTCCCACCCAGGCCCATCAGGGTAACAATAATGGAACTGCTGACTCCATAGTTCAGAGGCTTGAAGAAGAGCAGGACCCCAAGGCTGTGGTCCGGATGCTCTCATTTTATGAAAATTCCTCTCTGGCCTGATTTCCCGCAGTCCTTGGTCTTCGAGGCGTGTGCACATCTGCACGACAGCATCTGCTTCCTTGGAATGTGGCTGCAATGTGTGGATTCCTGCAGTGCACAGATGAGGCAGATGAGTCACAGCTGGTTAGCACTGCAGGCACGGGACACAGCACGGACGCTGGCTGTGGTGGAGTCAGAAGGGTTGGACTCTTGGGGTCATTCTCCACTCACTAGCCTTGGGCAAGTGAGTATTTCTAGAGGGGATTCAACTTCCTCTTCTCTCATACAAGGGAAGTTGAAACAGACAGTCTCCAAAGCCACCCCGGCCCGGATATTCTATGCATCTAAGACCTCAGAAATCATGGTTCAACTCCACGACCAGACCAGCATGACCGAAGCCTAGGGAAGGGGCCATTCATTGGCCAGGGCCACACTGAGAATTTTTATCTCAAGACTCTCAGTCTTTTCTTCTTTAAAAAAAAAAAAATTGGGGCCTGGGTGGCTCAGTCGGTTAAGCGTCCGACTTCGGCTCAGGTCATGATCTCGCGGTCCGTGAGTTCGAGCCCCGCGTCGGGCTCTGTGCTGACAGCTCAGAGCATGGAGCCTGTTTCAGATTCTGTGTCTCCCTCTCTCTGACCCTCCCGTGTTCATGCTCTGTCTCTCTCTGTCTCAAAAATAAATAAACGTTAAAAAAAAAAAAATTAACAGTGAAGTCCCACTGGGTGGGTGCTTAGGTTTTTAACATATTGTAAATGTAAGTAAGTGCCATGAAGGCCAACATTGTCTCTAGTCAATCCTATTTGGTCTCTTCAGTACAATAGAGCACAGAAGAACCTTTTGTCCCAGGAATACAGCAAATTAGGTCCTTTGGTTGGGCATCAGATGAAGTGGTGACTTGTGCCTAGAGAAGGTCCCCGGAGCCACGGTCACTGAAAAAGGTCCTGAGAAACCAGAACCCCCAAGGGAACACCAAAGTCACACACCCTATCTTCAAGTTCACTTCGCAACATCTGTTCACTGGAAAAAGAGACAATAACAACCTACATTTGGTTTCTATTCTCTCTCTCTTTCTCACTGAGTACATATAGCTCAGTTGGCATCTGCCAGATGCTCCTGTGACGTCTCACCAGTGTTCTCCTGTTAACCCTCTGTCCTCGACGCGCTCGGCCTTTCCTCAGTTCTTCCCACTGTTGGCACCTCCATTCCAATTCTTATTCCTCTCACCACGTCTACTGCAATTGCTTCCTAAACGTCTACCAGCTGTCAGTCTTTCCCCATCCAGTCCACCCTCTGCCTGTGTCCAGAGGTATCTTTTTTTAAAACAATTTGTTTAGTGTTTATTTGTTTTTGAGAGAGACAGAGACAGAGTGTGAGTGGGGGAGGGGCAGAGAGAGAGGGAGACCCAGAATCTGAAGCAGGCTCCGGGCTCCGAGCTGTCCGCACAGAGCCTGACACAGGGCTCGAACTCACAAACCAGGAGATCGTGACCCGAGCCGAAGCTGGACGCTCAACTGACTGAGCCACCCAGACGCCTCTTTGAGAGATCTTCTTAAAACACCTCTTTGACTGTGACACTCTCTAATCTTTCAGTGACTCCCCATGGCCTATGGAATACAGTCCAAGAATCCCATTGAAAACCTACTGTAAGCAGGACACTGCACCTGTGCAAAGACAGGGCGCATGTATCTGCCCTCCAGGAATCGGCAGTTTCCTAGCGTGTCACGAGACAAATATCTAATTAATACATCAAAGCTGTGCAGGTAACACAAAGGGGGTGAGGCAGTATACAAGTCGGGGAGCAGTCATTTCCGGGTGTTCAGGAAAGGCTGGGGAATAGGAATAATACTAAATAACAATAAATAGGAATTCACAGCCCAACTCCCTAAGCTTCTCGATCTCCCTAGGCACTGGTTTTATCGCTAGTACAACAACAACCAAAAGAAGTTTATCATGACATGGTACCTTCCTGGAAGGTGGTGGGAGGGTTTAAACGAAATGTTGGCTGGAAGTAGAATTCATAGCGCAAGGGGCAAGCATGCTCAGTGGTTCCGAGATCAGGCTTTAGAGCCAGTCAGACGGCGGGGGTGGGGGCGGGGGCCCCCCCGGGGCAGGGAGTCCTGCCTCTACCCACCTCTTACTGCAAAATGGGGGATAATATAATGCCTACCTCATGGGCTTATCGAAAATGCCAAACGCGGCAGAATTTTTAATGACATCTGTCCAACACGTATGGAATTCACTCAGTAATGTTGTCATAGGGGTAACGATGGCAACCGTGTGCATAATAAAGTGCCTGCTGGAATCACCAGGTGCTGCATGAGCATCGCGTTTCTCATCCACTCTGCCCGTACCACTAACTGGCTACCCATGACCTTGCTCGTGCCCCTCGGTTTCTTCAGGCAACTTATGGGGAAATATTTCGAAAGGACTGGTCAGATGCGAGAGGTCATTTCTCCTGTGCGTTTACCTTTCAGTCACACACATTTGTGTGTTACCTTTCAGTTACCTTTCAGTAACACACATTTGTTCCCCGTGTATTGCCGCATTTGATTCTTGGGGGAAGAGCGGGGATCATTACACCTACTTTACAGAAAAAGAAATCCTGCAAAGAACCCAGGTGGACTTGTCCAGTCTTTGCAGAAAGCCAGTTTCTCAGGCCCTGGTCTGCTTACCCCCAAGTCATAATTTTGTCTCTCCATTTAGTCATTCTGTTAGAACAGGCTTTGTCCTAGAAGAGACCTTTTGGTATGCTTCCTGGCTATGTATTACTCCTAAGGCAACCCTGCCCGTCAGGGTAATTTAGTAAAATTTGGTAAAACAGAAGGACTTTGAGGGTCCTCATATTGTCTAGAATCTGTTAAAGAACTTTCTCTCTTATCCTCACTTGGAGACGACATCTATTTTACAAAACTATCAGGAAATGGAGACTGAGCTGTGAGGGATGAGGGCTTGATTTATCTGCGTGTGGTACACAAGCCCTAACAGTGAACTCCAGGTCGTTTCACTAGACCGTCAGCACTGGCACATTAGGGCCCACGTCTAGGTTTGTTTCCAGCAGCGAGCACGGTCTCAGGCAGAGCAGGGAAAGGCCTATGTGTCCCATTAGTGAGTATAAGGAAAGGGCTGTGGCCTAGAAGGCAGCCACTGACTCCTGCTGAGATGCTGGACGAGTGAGATCCCTGCTCTGGGCCTCAGTTTCCCCATCTGCCCAGTGAGGGAAGAGGACTTGTGGGCGTCTCCAAGCCCTCCCAGTTCTGACGGCCTACAGCTCTCAGTCCAGTGCTCCCTTCTCCAGGCCTCATAGGGTCAGTCTGCATCCTGCTGTGGAATGGCGAGATAAGTCCCTCCCATGGCCCTGCTCCAAGCCCGAATCCCCTGACCCCCGGGCTCCTAATTTCTGTGCAGTGCTCTGTGTTTACTCAGAACATGCCCTCGACCTTCAGGCTGTGGCTGACCCCAGCTACCGCAGCAGCTCTGCTAATTCTCTGGGAGTGGACAGGCGGCCTTGGCCTCTGAAGGAAACGAGAGGAGGGGAGATGTTTCTCATGAATCTCGGTTGTAGTCCCTGGGGGTATTCTTCCACTCCTGAGATAGTGGGTTCTAATGCTAGGGACACAGAACCCAGGAAGTGGAAATGAGCTTCAGAAAAGTGTGACAAATGCTCATTTTATGCAGGAAGGGCAAACAGCGTAGGCTCTGGGGGATGGAAAACAGAAGGAAGGTCCCGATGCCGGAGCAGGGCACACAGGCACACTCAGATGGGTGTGAAGCGGGGGTGCTCTGGGGTGCCGGGGCACCTGGTGCACGAATCTGCATGCCTGTGTGTGCGCAGACCGATCTCTGCCCCACCTCGGTGAACAGCAGAGTTTGAATCTACTTTGGTGTGCTCAAAGAGGGAAAACTAGTTACTAGAGCTTGGGGTACAGCAATAATTAAAACCTACAGGAATCCCTGCCCGCAGGGTGCTTATATTGCCCTGGGGGAGACAGATAAGACACACCAAACATAATCCATAGATAAATTATACAGGGCGTAGTAAGGCGATAGGCAGAGACACGCAATGCAGCAGGATAAAGAGGGGTCACGGTGAGGCAGGGCAAGGGTTGTGATTTAAACACGTTGGTCAGGGGGCGCCTGGGCGGCTCAGTTGGTTAAGTATCACTGTGGATTTCGGCTCAGGTCATGATCTCATGGTTCGTGAGTTCGAGCCCCGTGTCGGGTTCACCGCGTAGAGCCTGCTTGGGATCTCTGTCCCCCTCTCTCCCTGCCCCTCCCCCACTCGCTCACACACACACTCTCTCTCTCAAAAATAAATAAATACACACTTTGTAAAAATACAAAATTAAAATAAATAAACACGTCGGTCAGGGTAGTCCTCATCGACAGGGTGACCCTTGAGCAAAGCCTTGGAGAAGTTGAGGAAGTTAGCCATGTGGCTTGCTGGGGAAAAGCCTTCCACCCAGAGGGAACAGCCAGGGCGCAGACCCTGAAGGGGGCACGTGGCCAGTCTGTCTAAAGAACAGCAAGGAAAGCAGTGTGACCGGAGCAGGAGGTACAGGGATGAGAAATGGAGACAGACAGGTGCAGGAAGGGAGCCGGGAAGGACGGCCAGATCACCAGGCGGCTGGGAAATAGGGTCCCTGCTCAGCGCCCACAGCAATGACAGACTTTACAAGCTGTTTTCATGCCAGTGTTTCATGACCTCTCAACTCCTAGAGGACACTATTAACATCCTGCCCCCACCTTAGATGCTTGTGAACACTGAGGCCTGATGACAGAGGTGTGCTTGTCAATGATTAACAAGTGGCTCTGGACTTGGGGGTAGGCGGGGAGGGCGGGGAGAAGAGATGCTCAGAATTCACACACCGTTCACCATTCAGGTACCCTAGACACTCATTACCTCCAGGGCATAGGTAACCGGTTAAATACTGACAATGGGAGGTGATGACCTTCTGTATAAGTTGTCTCCAATAGAATTTAATTAATTGCAACTTTCCGAAACGGAATTGTTAACGATGGCTGTGTTTTAACAACCGGCTGCAAAATCTCCAAAAAGTTGACCCTTTGCACTTATAAACTGGTGGCAGCCAGCTCTGCCACCCTACTGTCTGGGGAGGTTAGGGTGACACATGCCATGAGAGGCAGGGCGGGCACCCAGGTCCTTTGGTCCTTGTTCCTGTGCTCTGCAGGAGTTTTCCCGTGAAGATCTGAGGATGTTCATGAGGGCCCGGGGCTGGACAGGGTCCTTGGCAGGAGCAGAAGAATATGCCAGCTCACACATTCCTGGGAACTCTGCCTGGGGACCCTGGCCTGTGGCAGGCCCCTTCGCTGCCCTCAGCCCTTACTCAATCACGGCTTACACCCCCAGCCTGACTGTGACATACCTTGAGCCAGGCTGCCTCTGCTGCAGAACACAACCCTGCTGTGTTTTCTTGCCCTTGGACTGTTTTCGGGCTCCAAACAGTTTGAGGCCCAGCCCCCCCCCACCCCACCCCCACCCCTTGTCTCTGAGGGGATTTGCATGTGAATGAGCCTGGCTCTGAAGTTCCAGAAGGCACGGGGTGGGGAGTCTTTCACAAGCTGGAGAGAGTGAATCCTTCCTGGCCCTCCTGCCCAGCCCCAGTTCCCAGACTCTCCCGCCTACCCCCTCTCTACCCCGCTCCTGCTGGGACAGTGGGCATTGCCAGTTTCCCACCTGCGGGACGCCCCGCTTCCCAGGCTCTTAGAGCCCCTCCCTGCCAGCCCTCTTTTTCTCCCCATGCTCCTGCTGCCTGGAGACCATCCCCTTTTCTGTCCAGAGCCCTTCTTGCAAAAGGGCAATCCTTCCCGGGAGCAGTGGGAGTCTTGGACTCCGAGGACCCGCCAGCCATGGCTCAGGCCCCCACGCCGTTAATGGTGCCTACCATTTCCATGGACACAATACCCTCTTAGGGGCTTACCCAGCTCTGTTAGGAGCTTTTTACTGTGATGAACACATAAGTAAGAACACCGTACTGGGACTATGGGACACACCCCTGCCGTTACCAGGCCATGTGGCTTTGAAGGGGTTACTCCGTGTCCCTGAGCCTCACTTTCCCCACGTAAGAAAGAGAAGAGATAAACTTGGTAGCCTTTCATATCCTTTCTATCTCTGACCTTCTGTGGTTCTCTGATTCCAGTGACTGGACCAGGGCTGGAAGTCAGGATATCAGGATTTTGTCTCAGGTCTGCTACTCCTAGGCTGTGTTCCCTTGGGGACTCATGTCACCTCTCTGGGCTCAGAATCACAATGTGTGCCTGAAGTGCATTCCTTGCAAGAGAGCCAGCAGAAGCAAATATAATAAAGAAGGTGAAAATACCTGTCAGCTGGAAAGTTCCACACAGAGGAGGGAAATGACTGTTACCAGTGCTATTATTATTATTATTATTATTATTATTATTATTATTATTACCTTATGGCCAAATGACTTGGCTGAAACCCAAGCATCAACCTCCAGCCCCTCTGGGGCAAGGCCAACTTGAGCCTTAGACCCACCAGCTGTGCTATTTTACTTCCATGGCTTTCAAGAGCTTCCAGAATGCAATACACAAAATGCACTCATACGGACACACACACCTCCTTTCTTCTCTAGTCCCATGTTCTTGTCTGGAATCCAGTACCTGTAATTTGCTCCTTCTCGTGATCTTTAGCTGAAATCTGGGCAAGTGTGTAAAGTAGAAGATTGAGCTGTCGAGCCCTGGCCTGGTCCCTGGAGGTGATAGACTTACTGAGAGGGTGGCTTCAGGAGCACAGAGCACTCTCTTGCGAGTCAGAAGTCCTAGCCCAGGGCTGCAAGTGAATCCCCGACCTCAATTCCCACATCTAGAGCAATCCTTTGTTTTTTGTTTTTCTTGTTGTTTTTTAAATATAATTTATCATCAAATTGGCTACCATACAGTGTGTAAAGTGTGCTCTTGGTCTTTGGGGTAGATTTCCGTGGTTCATCGCTTACATACAACACCCAATGCTCATCCCAACAAGTGACCTCCTCAATGCCCATCAGCCATTTTCCCTCTCCCCACCCCCCATCCACCCTCAGTTTGTTCTCTGTATTTAAGAGTCTTTTGTGGGTTGACTCCCTCCCTCTCTGTTTGAAACTATTTATTCCCCTTCCCTTCCCCCATGGAATAGAACAGTCCTTTGAAACACAGGGAAGTGAAGAGATTCCTGGACTTATATTCCCTTGCGGGATGGAAACTTTGAGAGCTCCCTCACATTCCTCTGTGAAATCAGTGTAATATCCTCTGTCTGTCACTCACCTCCCGGGATTGCCAGGAGACGCCTCCAGTGCAGAGGACCAAAGGAACTTAAGATAGATGCCACCTGCCACATGAAGTGTCCGGGCTGTGAGGGGTCTCAAGGTGCCCCTCCCTCTCCATCGGCCTGGGCTCTGGGGTCCTCACAGGATGAGAAGTCTGTGCTGATGGCTTCAGTGAGATCAGGAATGAAGGTGTGAAATTGGAAACCAGAGGGGATACGGGGAGAGTTCCAGTCTCTCCCTCTTCTTCAAACAGTGAAATTACCCCTGCCCACCCAGCAGGGAGTGCAGAAGGGGGTCATCTTGGATGACCGGATTTCGGCAGTCTTGTTCTTCTCACTGACGTCCTGAGAGCTGACTAGATTCCAGGTGCCCTTCTAAGTGTTCTACGCATATGAACTCATGTCACTTTCACAACAGTCCTGTGATATTAACGCTATCGCTGTCACCATTTCCCAGATGAGAAAACCTGTATACGGAGCGTAGCCGTTTCCTAGGGCTGCCATCACAAAGCACCACAAACTAGGTGGCTTATAACAGGAATGTATTGTCTCACAGCTCTAGAAGCTTCAAGTCTGAAATCAAGGTGTTAACAAAGCCACTCTTCCTCTGAACGCTCTAGGGAAGAATCCTTCCTTGCCCCTTCTGGCTTTTTGGTGGTTGACTGCAATCCCCGGCATTCCCTGTGTGTGGCAGAATGTCTCCAATCTCGGCCTCTGCCTTCACACTTGACTCTGTGTGTGTCTCTGTGAACAAACGTCCCCCGTATAAGGACACCGGTCTTTGAATCATGGGTCTACCCTAAGCCAGTATGAGGTCATCTTACCTTGACTACATCTGCAAAGACCTACTTCCGGATAAGGTCGAATCAAATCCAAGGGTTAAGACTTGAATATATCTTATGGGGGAGGAGGGCCACAATTCACCTACAACACAGAGAGTTTGAATGATTTTCCCAGCATCTAATAACTGGTGAAGACTCATGTGCAACTCATATAAAGATGAGGTCCCACATGATCCAGTGTCAGTAAGGGATTACATTAAAAAAAAAGAAGAAGAAGAAGAAGAAAGGAAAAATTTTGGTGGCGTCTAGGTGGCTCAATTGGTTAAGCACCCAACTCTTGATTTCGGCTCGGGTCATGATCTCATGATTCATGGGATTGAGCACCACATTGGGCTCTGCACTGACAGCACAGAGCCTGCTTGGGATTCTCTGTCCCCCCCCCTCTCTGCCCCTCCCCTGCTAGAGCTCACTCTCACCCTCTCTAAGTAAACAAACACTTTATATATAGTATATAGTATATATATACTATATATATATATATATATATACAATATATATATGTATATATATATATAAGTGTATATATGTATATATGTGTATATATATACTATATATATATACAATATATATATATGTATATATATATAAGTGTATATATGTATATATGTGTGTATATATATATATAAGTATATATATATATATATATAGAGAGAGAGAGAGAGAGAGAGAAATTTAAGAATTGAAAGCAATTCACAACTCAACTCACTTTCTTGAGAAACCAAACCCAAACAGAGATGCTTTTACTATACTCTTATATGCCCCCACCTCGCTTTCTCTCTCTCAATCTGTCTCTGTCTCCCCCTTCTATTTCTTCCCCCAGTCTCCAAGAACTCCACACCAAAGAACTCTTCTGTCTCCCCTCCTCCATCCACTTACACCCCATCCACTGACTCCCCCTTGGACTTCATGATCACAAAAACCATTCATGCACCGCCATATGTGAATTTTAGTTATTCTGAGTTTCTTGATTGTTTTATCAGAGTTCTACTTCTTACCATATTATCTGTGTGGAATTAAAGCAAAGAGCCTCACCTCTTTTTCAGCCCTGTTGGGACCCAAGGGCTAGAAGAAAACGTTAGGAGGGGACAGAGTGGGGAGGAGTCACCATACCAGAGATTCAGGTGGTTGTAAGAGACAGAGGGACTGCAAACCAACCCTGAACTTCCAGGCTGGGTTAGTTGCCGCTCTTGTGTGTTCCCTGTTTGTTGACCTAAACTGACCAATTTTATGCCACTGGTAGAATGAGAAGGAAGTAGCTTTGGGCCCAGGTTTCTTTTTAAAATACTTTTAAAATATAGAAACAGAAGAAAGAAAAATTACCTGCAGTTCAACTAGCCATTGTTAACATTTGCTCTAATCCTTTCTCCTTTTTATTTTCAATGCATTTCTTCGACATAATGCATTGTGGTAATTACGCCATGTATATGTTTAAATTTTTTTTTTTTAACGTTTATTCATTTTTTGAGACACAGAGAGACAGAGCATGAACGGGGGAGGGTCGGAGAGAGGGAGACACAGAATCTGAAGCAGGCTCCAGGCTCTGAGCTGTCAGCACGGAGCCCGACGCGGGGCTCGAACTCACGGACCGCGAGATCATGACCTGAGCCGAAGTCGGCCGCTTAACCGACTGAGCCACCCAGGCGCCCCCCATGTATATGTTTAATATGCGTAATATAACCTACTAAGAAAGTTTCCAGATCATTGCAAATTCTTCATTAATGTGATAATTAATGCCTAATATTTATTAAGTTAAGGCTCATTTAGACTGTTTCCCCTAGAATTGGATATTTACCTTTTTTTTTTTTAGTTTTCTATTATTATTAGCAGTCTATTATGACTGCTATAAACATCTTTGTCGCAAAAGGTTTTTCCACATTTAGGATATCTTCCCCTAAGTGTTATTCCCAGATAGGAGGCCAAGCAAGAACTTTGTAGGTGGAGGATAATCCAAACAGCCTGATCTGTCTTAGAAGGTAGTGAGTTTCTCATCTTTGCAGTTGATCTCAAGAAGGAGGTATGATTTTTTGATAGGGGTGTGACAGGGAGATAAGGAGTCAGGCCAAGTAGCTTCCAAGGCCCCAAGAACCTATGAGATGGTAATTCTCCAAGTATCACTTCATAAATGTCAGTCTTTCCCTTTGTCCCAAATTGCTTCCTACTCCCCATAGCATATCTATTCCTGTGCAACAAACCACTGTAAAACTTAGTAGCTAAAACAACATACATTTTACTTGCTCAGATCCTTTGGTCAGAAGTCTGGGCTAGGCTCACAGGATGGTCTTTGGCTGGATTTGCCTGAGGTCATTCGAGGAGCTCTAGTCATTTAGAAGCTTAACTGAAGCTGGAAGGTCCAAGATGACCTTCCAGATGGTGGTAGCTGTCAGCTGGCTGGTCGAGAGACCTCGATTGGGATAATTCCTCTCTGGCCTGTGTGACCTTTGCTTCTCCAGTAGGCGTGACAGGGCTTCCTCACATGGAGGCACACAGGGAAAGAGCTACAAGGCCCCGTGATGCCTGCAAGAGCCACAGGGCCCCTTGGAAGTGGCACACCAGCTCCACATGTCACATGCCTTTTGTCAAGGCAAGTCACAAGGCTTGCACACTGAAGGACTACTCCTTCCAGAAGCGCCTTGCCACGCACAGCTAGAAACACATACTGACGCTTTCAACACTATCCAGAGATCTCCTTAGCAGATCCACAAGTGCACTGTGTACATTTTTCTGCCATCTACATTGTCACGGGCAGGTTGTACCAATTGTCTCACCACTACGTGACGCAGGTTGTCTTTGTCAAGCTCCCCCCGTGGCGGTTTGCTCATTGCTCTTCTAACCTCTACTTGCTAGCCAGTCCCAAAACCCAAGCCAAGGGTCCTGTTTGCTACAGCCCCGTACTTCTGACGCCGGCACCTGCATCAGCCAGAGTTCAGTGAGGAAAGCAGAGTGAGAAATTGCTCTGTGAGCAATGAGACGTAAGAGCTATTTGGGGCCTCAGAAATCACATGACTAGAGGAGAAGCTGGGAAAGTGAAAGCAGGACTGGGGAGCCGGAGGACCACGGGCACTAATCAGTGCTCCTGAAAACCGGATGTGGGTGGAGATGTTGGCACCTGCAGGGGAATGTGAGAATCCAAGACCTTCTCGGAAGCCAAAGTAGGCCCATGAAGGGGGGCCCACGGGGAGAGGTCTGCGAGAAGCTGTTGACTCTGAACACCTCTGAACCACCCACAGAGGTGGAAGCTGTTCAGAGTGGGTGGTGGGTCTGAGCCACTGTTGGTCAGCAGAGCCAGTAGTTGGAAAGAAGCGCTGACTGCAGAGTGGAGGAGAGTGAGGGCAAGTGGAAACCCACTGGGCGCATCTATGTCTGTTCATTCTCCGTAGCTGATCACAAAATAGCCTTCAGAGAGTAAGGACTGTTGTGTTCTAAACTCACACATGCCTCTCTTTTGGCCCCCTGTACCCTGGAGCTATACAGAAAGGGAGATTCTGAGGAATATCGTTCCCAGATTAACTAAATTGACCGCAGAATAATCCAGCACATTTCCTGAATATCTGCCTAATTAAAATATCTGCTGGCCTGTCTTAGTTTTGCCAAGGTTTGTGCTGTTTCTACTAAGTTGAAAATTCATAGAAAACAGACCCTGGCTTCTCTTCCTTAGATCTCTCTTCCCAGCTCCCTGTCCTCAACACCTTTCCTATGGCAGGTGGTGATGGGAAAGGAGGGATTGTGGAGCTTCTGAATACCCCCGGACTTCACTATTCCCTTAGCCTAGAAGCTCCTCCTGCTTTCCCCAACTCTACCTACTATTTCTACCTCCCTAATTCCTATTCATCTTTCAGGCCTCAGTTCAAAGAACATTCTGTTCTTCCTAAATGTTTTATGATTCCCCTCAGCTGGATGGAATTTGTTTCCTTCTTTAAACCCCTGGGGCTTCCTATCTTTCATTGCTATAACTATGCCCTGACAGTTCCTGAACACATACCCATTTGAGTTACTTATCTTACTCTCCTACTAAATTTCACATTCCCAGAGGCAGGGGACTTGCTCATTAAGCTCATGCAACAAATAAGTAATTTTTGGCATCCTCCACATTACAGTCCAGACAGAATTTGGTACATAAATATTTTTTGAATTGAGTTGAAAGAAAACAAATTGAGGACATGCATCCATGTGTTGGGGCCCTAAATAACAATAGCCTGAAAGGATATGGTTGCCATAATAAGAAATAGAAAAATGAAGAGTCTGTGATCCCCGGCCAGATGGTTCTCTATTATTATGAATTTTGTGTCTTCATTTGATAAGGTACTTCCCACCATCATGTTCACATGATGACCCTAGAAATGGGACAGTCCGAACAGAAGCCAGGGCTCAATCTTTTGCTTGTGCTCAGAGGTAAATGATTTTTGTAGAATTTTACAATTCTTAGCAGGGGCTGCAAATATTAACCAAGGTCAGTGACCCTTCTGTTTAGGTTATGACTGGAGCTGTCACTGAGCCACATCCTCTCTGGGAGACAGTCCATGCCCCCAAGATAAAGTTTCAAGAGGCCCTCGAGCCAGAAAAGTTGTTTGGCCAAGTGCCTATGTCTTTTGTCATGTACTCTCTGGGCTGGTGGGTTCCTTTCTCCAGGGTCAGAATAGTTCCAAAAGCAAAAGTGCCATCAGGAAATGCTCATGGTTATCTGTCTACTCCTGAGCAAGTCACTGGCCCACTCTGGACCTCAGGTTCCTCTAGAAGGAGGGGGATTGAAATAGCTCTTACAGGTCCTTCTCTCCCAGCCCTGATATGCCAGGACTCTATTCCGAGCGGCAGGCTGAATTCCCAGGCTTCCAGAGCCTTCTATCCCCTGTTCCTAAAGATATAGATGGCTGAGATTTTCCCATGGGCCTCAGCCAGAACATGCTTACCTGTTGTCTGGAATAGTGTGGCTCTGCACATGATGACTGTATATCTGCCATCATGAAAATGTCTTTTATCCTGCAAGTTATGAGGGAGTTTGTTATCACAGACCCTCATTATGTCTCCCCGTGATCCAAGTTATCCCTGGTTGATTTCACTTGAAAGTGTCCATGCCCCAGGCACTATAGGATCCAAGAGACTTTGGGGGATACCAAAGTACAAGCAGGAAGCTGCTGAGTCTGAAAGTGTTAATGCTCAAGTCATATGACTACTCGTTAACTAACTGATTTTGTATGGCATGGTTATAGACCATAAACAAGTTCAAGTTCACCAAGTTCTTCAGCAGAAAACAATTGGTGTCTTGAAAATTCTGCTCACCATCCTCCAGTTGGCCTATTGAATGTGTGGGTGTAACGACTTGTTAGAATACTAGTATATCACAATTAGAAGAGAACATAGAGTCAGCTAGTTCAAACCCCTGTTTTATCAGGTGGATAACTGAGAGTAGAGAGGAGGCAGCCCTGTGACTGTTTGTGGTAGAGTCAGGAATAGAGCTCAGGACCTTCAACTGCCAGGTCAGGATATCTTATATTATCAATATTAGAACTCAGAGTTAGAGGTCACCAAGATAGGGTCCTCCAGTTCACGCCTTTCCTAGGCCTTCACTCTGGTTTCCATTTTACAACATATTTCAGTTAATAAACTGATTTTTAAAAAGACACAAAATAAAACACTACATAAAGGAGACCTAAGAATTGCAAAGGCATTATAGTCCAGGAATGTTCGATGCAGGGCATGCAACATTAAACAACTCAATATCCCCAAGATGACTCACATTCATAATAATGTCCTTGGGTCACCAAGAAAGGGTTAGCATGTTTCACCTACGAAAGCAGGGATTTGTATAAAGCACTTTAAAAAGCATTACACTAAATAACAATAATGATGATGCTGATGATGGTTATTATTATTGATTATGGTCAGGTAAAACTTCGGCTATCTGGAAAACTCAGATAACCAAAATAACAAACAAGCCATGGTGGCCAAGGAAGTGACTGTGTACAGATAGGTACATTCTACAGTAACAAGGCTGGTGTGAGTTTGGCTAGTATCTGCAGAGAAGAGGAATAAACAGCAAAGCCATGATCTCATCTTCTGTTTACACTTCAATTCCCAAAGTTAGTGATTAATTGTCCTTGTGTTTTGTTGCCAGGGCAAATTGTTTTTCTTTAAAACTCCCACTTATCTTAAATAAATAAATCATTAGTTTCAAAACAGAAGTGTCAAATGTCAAGATACTTCTGACATACTAGGCTAATGAACAAAACAATGAATGCATTAGAAGCTACTAGAGGTACGCAGAGCCTTTGAGAACTTTCCCTTAATGACTTTAAAAGGCATCAGAATCATTCTTGGTAAGAGATTTTCTCACGCATCTTGGCTAAAATGTCAATCTAGAGGTTGCAAACACAAATACAGCCTCAAAAGAATTCAGTCAGTGTAAATGATAGAGTGGTAGGTAGGCCAAGTATTCATAGTCAAATAAACATACCAACCAGCTACCGTATTGTACTTCCCAAACCAAACTCACACAAAATCAGCTTTAGGCACCCAATTTAGGCTCGCCGCTGGGGTCTCTGAATTTACACAGGGTCTCTGGCTCCTCCAAGGAAGGGAATTCTTTTAGCAAACAGGTAATTTTTGCATCTGAGTCTTAACACAAACACAAATGTTTCAGGGATGATTCCAGTCATTTCTGAATTATTAAGACTACCTACTAAATATAGTTCTAATTATATAATTTCCCTGTTCAAAAGTTTCCAGTGTCTTTTCTGTACTCAGAATTAAGAGTCACATAGTGTTCTTATGGTATTCAAAGTCAGTTATAATCTCGTTTCAACCTTTCCTACGACTTTATGTTCCCACAGACTCCCTGGCTTCTTGTTCTCAGAAAGAGCCTCACACTTTAGTTCTTGGTAACAAACATTTGTTGGGTAATTGCTAGGTGCCAGGTCCTGCTCCATGAACTAAAAACACATCTACAAAGAAAACAAAGTCTCGTTCTCCTGTAGTTTCCATTCTGATGGGATCTTTCATCTTCTGAGTGCCAGTGCGTTCCCAGTGACTGCGTTCCCGTTAAAGCACTTGTCGCACCATATAACAGCTCTGTCTGTGTTTTCATCAGTCTGAATATTGGCTCCCCAGGCACAGCTTCATGCTTTACTCAGTGGCAGGCACACACTGAATGCTCAGTGAATGCCTCGGAGTTCGTTTCTCGTCTTTGGAAATGTGGTCAGTTTCTGTTGCATATGGAATCCATCTGTGAGGTTATCTAAGTCTGAGTTCTAATAGTGAGTTAGTTTTGACAGATGAGTCATTTTTTTGTCCATAGGATGACAAATGTCAAGCTACTGCTGATGGACCCAAACAAAGGAATGAGGCAGTGACTATGCAGCCACATGGACTTAACCCACACTGTGTCTTTCCTCAAGTCCCAGAGTCCCAAATCCTCTTTCTCTGGGTTTCCCAGGCTGCCTGGTCTGTTCAAGGGCAGCCCCTCCCTCTTTTCGTTTAGAGACCAAGCTAATTTTGGAAGCTACTCATCTTGTTCCCTTCCTCTTTGATCCCAAAGGTAGAAACCGAAGAGCAGGTGCTGGCAACCTTCTGTGGCAGGGAGACCACAGACACGGAGCAGACCCCTGGCCAGGAAGTAGTGTTCTCCCCCGGCTCCTTCATGTCCATCACTTTCCGGTCAGATTTCTCCAATGAGGAGCGATTCACGGGTTTTGATGCCCACTACATGGCTGTAGGTAAGTTGGAGAAATGGGTGGCTCACCCCAGGTCTCCCCTTCTCTCTAAAGATTAAAAGTACCTCATGCTCGTTTCTTTACAATGAACACCTACATACTCACCATAGATACTCTGCCATTAACCTCTTCCTGCATTTGCTTTATCACATATCTACCCATCTATCCATCCTCAATCTGGCTATTAATCCCCTCTTTTTGATGAATTTCAAAGTAAGTTGCAGACAGACAGTGGTACACTTTTTCCTAAATACTTACCCGTGCATTTCATTTTGCTGAAGTTCAATATCTATTCACAATTTTCCTTCTTTTAAAGTAAAATGTACATTCAGTGAAATGCATAAGCCTTCAGTACATTTGTTGAGTTTCAAAAATTTTATATTGTATGTAACCCAAGCCCCTAACAAGGTGTTGAGCTTTACCGTTAACCCAGAAAGTTCCTTTATGCTCTTTCTCAGTCACAGTCTGGTCCCATCTACCCTAGAGGTGACAACTGTTCTGATTTTTTTTTCCACTATAGATGAGTTTTGCCTCTTCTTAAACTCCATATAAATGAACGTACACAAAATATATTTTGGAAGTGAGGATTCTTTACTAAGAATAAAGTTTTTGAGTTTCAATCATGTTGTAATGCATCGGTAACTTGCTCCTTTCCTGGCAGAGTAATTTTCCATTGTATGAATATAATACTGTCCATTTATCCATTCTTTCATTGGTAGACACCTGCACTCTATCCGTTTTTTGACTCTCACTAATAAAGTTTCTATGCACTCTTGTACAACTCTTTTTGTAAACATATGTTTTCACTTCTGTTGGGTAAATAGGTAGGAGCAGCATTGTTGGGTCATAGGACAGGTGTATATTTAATTTCATAAGAAATTACCAGGCCTTTCCCAAAGTGTTTTTGTACTATTTTAGATTCCTTCACCAATGTACAAGAGTTCGATGTCAATTTTTTAATTTCTAAAATTTAAAATTCTGATGGGGTATGTAGCGGTACCTCATTATGGTTTTGATTTACATTTCTCTGGTGACTAGTGATGTTCAGCATCCTTTCATGTGCCTGTTGGCCATTCTTTTAGCTTTTAGGGGGAAATGTATGATCAAAATTTTTTTGATGTGTATCTATTTGTTTTGAAAGAGAAAGAGTGTGGGAGTGGTATAGGGACAGAGAGAGAGGAGAGAGAGAATCCGAAGTAGGCTTCTAAGCTGACAGCATGGAGCCCAATGTGGGGCTTGATCTCACGACCATGAGATCGTGACCTGAGCTGAAATCAAGAGTTGGGTGCTTAACCGACTGAGCAACCCAGGTGCCCTTGCATGATCAAATTTTTAAATTGGGTTGAGAACATGCGTTTCTTTAATGTCTACGTTCCCACTGCCCAGGGAAGTGGGATATATATATAGAGAGAGGGGCTGCATGGACTAGAAAGAAAGAATGGGTTCTGGAGCTACCCTACCTGGGTGTGAATACTGACTCCACCATTTATCATCTCTATGACTTGGAGTAAGTTCTTTAAAGGCCCCAACTGTCTGTTTCATCATCTGTGGAAAGGGGATGGTAAGAGTTCTACCTGCTATTATCACAACTCTTACGGGGTAGTGGCACCCGTGAGAGGCAGCTCGCCTGGCCTCGAACCTGGCTTTCGACGGTCTTGGATAAGTTGCCTCCGTTCTCTGAGTTCCAGTTGCCTCATTTGTAAATGGAGACAATGGCTACTTTGGGGTTTTATGTGAGGCTAACACAGGGAGTGGCCCATGTACAGAGCACATGGCTGTTGCCTTCATCGTCCCACGTGGACTGACTGACCAAAAGCCTCTACCTGCCCTGCAGATGTAGACGAGTGCACTGAGCGGGAGGACGAGGAGCTGTCCTGCGACCACTACTGCCACAACTACATCGGCGGCTACTACTGCTCCTGCCGCTTTGGCTACCTCCTCCACACGGACAACAGGACCTGCCGAGGTGGGGCCCAAGGATGACTCCCTATATCACCACTTTGTGCCATGTTTCTCAATAAGATTAGGGGAGGCTCAGAGGCGGAACAGATATGGAGTAGAAACAAGTAAAAATGAAGCCAGAGAGCTCTGCCTCAGATACCCTATGCCTGAAGATGCTGAAATGCCCGCCAGCCGGGAAGTCTGCGTTCAGGTTCTCAAAGGACCACATTTGTGAAGCCTCTAGGCCATCTTTCTTCCTGGACAGCAGGAACTTCTGCTCTCCTACTGTAGGTAACTGGCCTGGCCCCAGTTATGGGAAAAGCTGGGTTCCCAGTCCTTTCTCTCTCAGCCATGCACCCGGCCTCACCCAGCCGTTCCTTTACCTCTTCACTCCCCTGGCCTCACAAGTTCCTCTGTGATCGAGAGAACCTCAGTCCAGAGAACAGATGAGGAAGGAGAGAGGCAAAGACAGAGACAGTGAGGAATATGCCCCATTCCTTCCATCTCTGGTTTCCTGTCTTAATCAACACGCTCACCCTGCTGCCACCTCCGGGCAGGGCGAGGATGGAGAAATGGAAGACTTCAGCCACTTTCCATGAGGGCCTCCCTGACTAGTGGGGTTATCAGCACAGAAGCAAGTGGTGAAATGTAGCAAATGCTGTGGGCTCAGCACAAGTGACCTAAGTCTGCACGGCACTGTGAGCAGACATGTCCCAGAGATGGTGGCCCTTGGCAGAGTGGGAAGAAGAAGGAAAAGGAGAGTGCTCCAGGCAGAGAGAACAAATGTTCAGAGTCCTGGTAGAACTTGGCATGTTTGGGGCATTGCCATCAGATCAGTATGGCTGCAGGGTAAAGATCTGTGTTTTAGGAGGGTCACTTGGAAGCTGAGTGGGGGATCATTGGAGGAGAGAAAGGCTGGAAACAAGACTTCTTTTCCCTCCTCCTTAAAAAATGTCTACTTTCTTCTGAATAAAACCCTCATGTGATCCATCAGTATAAAGGAGGCACATACAGGAGTTTTCTTCAAGAGGGCTGTATTTTCCTTGGTTTTTATTCAGTAGGTATTTATTGAGTATCTACTACATACTAAGTCCGGTGGGGACTAAGAATGAGCAAGGCTTCTCAGTCTTTGTTTTCATTTTCTCCTCTGCCTCCAGGAGCCTTTTAAAACATTATCTTCCTAATTTCCCCCACCCATGAAATTTTAATACCACAGATAATACTGTATGTATGTTTATATACTGTATGTCCTGTCTGTGTATTATGCATAAAAAGAGCAACCTTGCCTAAAAAAAAAAAAAAAAAAAAAAAAAAAAAAAAGCCTCCATGGGCTAAATGCCACCCCCCGGAGAGTGCTTGGTGTAAGAAATGAAAAGAGGTGGGAATTCAAGAGGCCTCATCCTAACCATATTCTGCAGCTCACAGCTATAGGACTTTAGGTTAGCCATGCCCCCTCTCTGAGCCACAATTTTCTCATATTCAAATGAGCAGGATAAACAAGGGCTTAGAAAGGATTGACATCCCAGATCTGGGAGGGGTCAGCCCAAGGACAAAGGTTCAGTGGCAGATAAAGGGCCTTGGCAGGTCTAAGCCATGGCCAGGGTCCCAGGACACTGGATCCTTGGTTGCAGCTACAGTGGCGAACAAAGCAGAATCCCTGAGCTCAGGGAACTTACAGTCTACTGGGGGCAAGAAAATCCCCCAACAAATATATTGCACAATGTCAAGCAGTGGTCAGCCGCGTGAGGAGAAACAGAACGAGGTCAGGGGCCAGAGAGTACGGATATGTGTGAGTGTCCCGTGTTGGATGAGGGATCAGGAAGGCTTTGAACAGAGACCTAATGGAGTTCTGGGCTGAGGGGAGAGCAGACAAAGGAGGTCTAGAGGTTTCCGCCTACCAGTCTATCTCAAAACTTTTACTTCTCAGACCCCCTCTGCCCCACACCAATACCAGAGAAGCTGATGAGAAGGTTTATCACACTCACTGCCTTTGAGTCTTGACTCTGAACATTATGAGGTGTGTGACCTTGGATACATCACTTCTCCCTGAACTTCAGTCTACCCATCCATAACATGGGGCTAATGATGCCTTCCCATTGCCTCTCAGGACCAGTGGGAAAGTCATACAGTAACCGATGAGAAAGGGGTTTCTGTGGCCATGGCTGTGGTGTGCCACTTTGCTCTGGTATGTTTCCCACAGTGGAGTGCAGTGATAACCTCTTTACCCAGAGGACCGGCGTGATCACCAGCCCCGACTTCCCCAACCCTTATCCTAAGAGCTCGGAATGTTTCTACACGATAGAGCTAGAGGAGGGTTTCATGGTCAGCCTCCAGTTTGAGGACATTTTCGACATTGAGGATCACCCTGAGGTGCCCTGCCCCTATGACTACATCAAGGTAAGCCTACAATGGACATTTGCCCTGGCCATGCTGGGAGATCTTGCCTGAATTGGGAAAATTGATATTCTTGGTCCTCCAGTTTCTCCCAGGGTAGAAGACCAAGACCAAAAATTACTTAAAATAGTGTCTACCAGCTCCATCAGCTCCAGCCTAGGGATCTTCCCTGATCCAACACTAGCTCCTTGGCCACCTGTAAAATCCCTTTTGCCATGTCACGTGACATCACCATGAAGGAACACCAGAGGTGAAGGTCACGAGGACCATCTTAGACTTCTGCCTGCCACGTATAGTATCCCAGGAGCTATGCTGTAAACCTTCTCCAGGCACTTAACCTCATGGGGCTTCACTTTCCCCCCATTCACAATAAGGTGACAAGATGGAGATATCACCCAAGATTGTGGAAGCCACCAGATGAAGGGTCAGGAGGCCTGGTCCTCGGAGATGGAAGAAAACACGAGCTAGAGGCACAGGAAGGACCCACACCTGGTAGTCAGGAAATCTAGATCAGCTAATAGTGCCTACTTCTTTCTCTCCATCCCCACTGACTCCATTCCAGGAAAATCCCTCTTATCTCCTGGTCCGTGGCAAGGCTTCTAGCTGTGTTTCTTGCTTCTAGCCTTGCCCTACACAGTCTGTTCTCCATGACATCAAGGCTGATCTTTATAAAATCCAGATCCGATTAGGACTGCTCTTGGAAGTAAACATAAACCCCTCAATACCATGTGGTGCTTACCTGCCTTTCCAACCTCATGCTATGGCACTCCTTCTGTTCCAGCCACTCTGGCTTCCTTCCTGCTCTTAATGCCGGGCTCTTTCCCGCCTTTGGCCTTGACCTTTACATACACTGTTTTCTCTGCCTGGAAAGTATTCTTCTCTCTTCCTCAAGTGACAATCTTCTACTCATTCTCCATGTCTCAAATCCAGTGTCACCTCTTTGAAGAAACTTTCCCTGACCATCTATTTAAAGTTTTGTCTACAAATAAACAAATAAATATTTTATCTATTATATAAATGATGAATTATATAGGTTACATAGATTGTACTACGTACATTAGAAATATATAGCATATACTTGTATATATATATATATATATATATATATATATACACACACACACACCATCATGATTATTTTTTATCATTATTTTGCTTATTTATTGTTAGTCCCCCCCTCGCCTCCATCCTCGACTAGACTGCAGTTTCTTTGAGAGCAGAAGTCTTTTCTATCCTATGCACCTAGACAGGACTCTGTCCCATTCTGAGACATAGTATGTTCATCTTGGAGCAGAGGACTGCCTTGTCCACTTCCAAGTCCATTGTACTCTGTAAGTGAGAGAGTAGAGATGGAACTGTTTGGTGAATGCTAATGCCCGCTAAAAACACGAGTGGATACTATGGGTGCACATGGAAGCTTCCAGAAAGCCGGGGTTCAGTACAGAGATGGTCCCAACAGCTGCCACCACAGCTCAGATGTGACCTTTTCCTCTATCTTGCCCCTCACAGATTAAAGCTGACCCAAAAGTTTGGGGGCCCTTCTGTGGAGAGAGAGCCCCAGAACCCATCAATACCCAGAGCCACAGTGTCCAGATCCTGTTCCGCAGCGACAACTCTGGCGAGAACCGGGGCTGGAGGCTCTCATACAGGGCAACAGGTAATACAGCCTCTTCCCCCATGGGTCACACTTAGTCACCATGCTCAGTAGCTCATGGGACAGTAGCTGAGGGATGAGGGATGCAGGCCTGGGACTCCTCTGGGGACGTGACAGGACCCTCAGCTCTGCTATAAAGGAGGTTGGGGCCAAGTACATTCTGTCTCCTGACTCAGTTTACCATCCAGAAAATGGGGGCAAGGGCAGCAATAATGGTGGGATTAGACTAGACATAGTTTTCAAACTTGCCGCACTTCAAAATCACATAAAGAGATTTAAACAAGAACAATAATAAACAAAGAAACTAACTAACAAAAAAAACCTTATTTCCTGATCTACTCTTTCACACCGATTCATTAGGCCTGGAGAGAACCCTCCCAGCTCAGCCCTCTCCAAGTCTGGGGCAGGAATTTGAGTGCGGGCCTATAGCTCAAAACGTTTCCTCATGGCGGTTTGCCTCCTGTGGCCCCCAGACTGGCAGCCTCCGTAGGCCTCATTCCCTACTACCCGAAGGCAGCCAGTCCTGGCCCAAAGCCTGATAGAGCCATGTGCCCCAGGGGTCTGCAGTAAGCCGAGGAAAAAGAGGGTACTGGTTGTAGCTGATCTCATAGATCTGATATCCTGGCCTTGCCTGCATTATCACATCAATGCCTGGTTCTGGGGAGGGGAATGGAGAGTGTATTAACAGAGAGTTTGTCCAGGAAAAAATGTCAGGGGTGGAGCCAGGCCTGGGAATCCTGTCCAACTTAGGCTTCGGAAGGGCGGACTCAGAAGCATATGTTCACGGTCTCTCTCTAACACTCCGAAGAACGGTCTTGGGGAGAAAGAGCGATTAAGTCATACTGAGCTGCCCAAGAGAATAAACTTTGCCCAGTGAGTGCCAATGACAAGGATATAAATTTCAGTGAAATAGGAAAACACTGTTCCTTTCATCAGAGGAGTCCAGTAGGAAAGGTACAGGTTTGGGAGGTATTAAGCTCCCTGTCACTGTAGGAATGCAAATAGATGTTTGACGTCTACCACGGAAGATGTTGTAAAGGAGGCCTCAGACAAGGGTTGCACTCAGTGACATTTAATATCCTTCCTACCGTATGTTGTGATTAAATCATTTGGCCAACCAGCTCATTTTACCGATGAGGAAATAGAGGTCCAAGTTGGAAAGTGACCCGCTCAAGGTTCCAGAATAAGTCTTCAGAACCTAGTAGGTACAGACCCCCAACACCTAGTTCTGTGGGTCTCCCCTGCACCATACCTTGCACTGCAGGGGCTGGCCACCTGCTGCAGCCTTTTCGTTGTTTTCTCACCCACCACTCTTTCATTGCTCCCCACCAGGGAATGAGTGCCCGGACCTACAACCTCCTGTCCACGGGAAAATCGAGCCCTTGCAAGCCAAGTATTCCTTCAAAGATCAGGTGCTCATCAGCTGTGACACAGGCTACAAAGTGCTAAAGGTACAGGGTCCTGCTGGGGGAGGAGGGGCCAAAGAGATGCTCCTGTGCCTCCCAGGGCAGACGGGCTTCCCGGAGCTTGCCATGGCCCCTCCAAGGTATTTACCAACTTCCCCATAAACCTCCAGCATGTTCCAGAAATGCCAGCCCTCTGAAAATCCAAAGCATGCATCCCAGACTCTCACTTCTAGAAATGGCACAACAGTCATTTATCAGAGCTTGGGCTGGTTTGAATTGCAAAAACAAATCAAGATCTGTTCAGCCCTGCAATCAGGACAAACAACCTTAACGGAGTTCATCAGTCAGGCCGATTGGGGGAAACTGGGATGGGAAGCAGAGATTTGAGAGGCAGCACATGGCTCACTCTTCCCAGGAGCCTCCTGGCTACCTTGGAAAATA
Organism: Herpailurus yagouaroundi; assembly: GCF_014898765.1. Lineage (NCBI taxonomy): Eukaryota > Metazoa > Chordata > Mammalia > Carnivora > Felidae > Herpailurus > Herpailurus yagouaroundi. The sequence goes on along the minus strand of NW_024412400.1, from coordinate 78,973,795 downwards.
GAAACAAAAGCACCTCCTAGGCCTCACCTGAGATGAATTAAAGTGGGATCTCTGGGGCAGGGCCAGTGATTGGTTTTTCTGTTATGTTACCCAGGTGAGTCCAGTGTGAGTCAAGCTGGAGGAGCTCTCACGGAATGGGTCTCTACGTGGGGTCCCCACCACAGCATCACGTCACTCGTTAGAAATGCAAACGGCAGTCTCCAAGCCAGGCCCACTGAATCAGAAACTCCGGGGGTGGGGCCAAGCAGTTTGTGCAAAAGCCTTTAGCCATACGGATGCTTACGCACGTTTGAGAGGCCCTGCTCTGGAAAGAGAGTCAAGGGTACAGGTTTCCCCTCCAGGACAGTTGCCCCAACCCTTCCTCACACACAGCCCTTGCCCCTTTCCGCGGTTGGAATGGGCACTATGAATTCAGAGTCTGTCTTTTCCATGAAGTCAAGCTTGCCCTTGGAAGCCAGTGGTTGGAAAATGTTAGTCGAGGACAACTGGGTATGGAATTTGAGCCGGTTGTACTGGGGAACAACCACCAACCCCACCCCTCCTCCCTGTTGCCACATCTTCTTCCTGTTTCTTCCTAGGATAATGTGGAGATGGACACATTCCAGATCGAGTGTCTGAAGGATGGGACATGGAGTAACAAGATTCCCACCTGTAAAAGTAAGAGAACAAAACTGGTCTATGATAAGGATAATGAGCTCCCCAGCATTGGTGGGTTCCAATCAGAGACCACACAAGGGTGAAAACCTGACGGGTGTGCTCAACGAGGGGTAGAGCCAGTAACTCAGCAGACACGTGAGGGCTGGACCGAAAGACTACTGTTTGTTTAGGCAATACGACATTAGGATTCCAAAAGAAACTTCTTGTTGGTCCCGGTTTACTTCCCAAATGCTAACTTTACCTCTGCCTGCAGGCAAGTTGCCAAACTTGCTAAAGAAGTAGCTTGTCCCCTGCTCTGAAACTAGCTCTGGCAATTACTAATTCAGGAAACTATTTTAGCACTGGTGCCCAGAGCCAAATGACCTTGCCAATCTCTATGTGGTCATCAGCCATACCCACTAAGGTTTCTGCAACAGCTCATGATTTAGGGCCCGTCAGGAAAGGCTGTGAGGTCAGTAGACCTGTGCGAAGCAGGGGCCAGGGGCACAGCTCTGTACTGGCTCTTGAGACCCTGAGATTTTGCATTGACTCTGCTCCTAACCCACCCCGTGATCATGGACAAGATCCTTCACCTCAAACGTACAATAAAAAGTTGAACTAGCTTTCATACTTTAGAATACATTGGGGCGTTTCTCAAATTATATATTCCACATAAATCACCTAGTGTGCACTGTGAAAGTATAGATTACCAGCCACCACCCTGTCCCCTACCCAGGTCGCTCCAGTTAGAGACTTGTGAAGACCACAGTTTTAGGAAACTCATTATGGCAGCATGGGGGAAGGGAGGTGTGGTGACGGGAGGGTGGGAAGGGAAGAAAGGGAAGGGGCAAAGAGAGGGTTGGCTTTAGGAGGGAGAGGTGAAAAGGCAAGAGTCGGTCCTGCCCACCCCCGTTTCATGGCTTGCCATAAACAGTGGAGTAGTATCCCACTTCCCTGTAGTTCTCCCAACTCTCTCCTAACTCTAGGCAGGCAGATCCACTCCCAAAGCCCCAGGGGGGGACTCTGTCAGTAGGAGCTCTCTTGAAGCAAATCCCAGACAGAATTTTAGAAAATACACTTGCTTTTCAAATCTTTCTTTTGTATATGACAACGTGGCGGGAGTCCGGGCCCAGGGTGGGAAAAGGCGGGGGGGGGGGGGGGGGGGGGGCATTTTATGGCTTTCACTAGTTGGATGCCTATAGGAAACAGGAAATTCAGGTAGAAAAGAAAGGTCCAGAAACTGAGGAACTCAAAGGCCAGCAGACATGTCCACCACCTTCTCCAACGCCTGGCTCACGTGTAGTGCTGCGACTAAGTTCTGTGTGAATACTGTACAAGGCAAAGCAAGGGCGCATTGTGAAGGAGGAAGCAAAAGAGAATGTGGTGTGGAGAAGACAGGATGTTTGTAAAGTCAGAAAGTTCTAGATCAAATCCAGGCTTGACCAGTTGAGTGTCCCTAAGCAATTTACTCAGACTTCCGGCCTCAGTTTCCTACACTCTTGATTCTTCTCAAGACCAATTGGGCTAATGTACCTACTGTGCCAGTGGAGCACCAGGAGTAAGTGAAAGTTCATAAAAGCTTCTTTCTTCCCTCCCACCCCCCACATCCAAACTCCTCACTAGGCAGAGGTTTGGTTTCTCTCGTTCATGCTTTTGGAAGGTAGAAAAGTTTAATAGTAATTTTTCTCCAATGAAGCATGCACACTTCGATTACAACAGAAGTACTTCATTTGATGGTACTATTTTAAGTGACTTACGTTAGTATACAAAAGAATGGCCGTCATTTTGTACTAAAGAAGAGGAATATTTTTTTTTTCTCCTGAATATGGCCTGGTTCTCCCAACATAGCCCAGATTAGGGTTATTAGAATCTCAATTCAGGCATACCTGGCACCTGTACTCATTCACTGAATAGGTTTTCACCGAGCATCTCTGCATCCCAGACATATGCTGGGTCCTAGGTGCAAAGATGAGTAGGACTAAGAAATTTCAAGTCCCTAGGGATTGTGGGGCAAGAGTTTGGGAACAGACAGGAAGTGTGCATGTAGAGTGAAGAAACTTGCACTGGAACAGGAAGTGGAAATGATGGAGGGTTGTCCTGACCCTGCCTCCACCTTGCCATGGCCACCCAACACAAGTACTCTCCATGCTGAATGCATATGTCAAATGAAGGTTCAAACCAGATGAAAACAAAGCTCACTTCAGGGGCAGAATGCTGGAATCCTTGTGAGCCAGGACTTATGACCATGCAAATTCTCAGAATGGTACAAATTCCACAATCCCAAACTGTCATCCACACTGGCTGTACCTAAACTGCATTCTTAATCAGTCTGGTGGAGCGATTTCTGTATTTCCTGCGTGAACTGTTTCTGCTTTGCTTGCTAATTTTTCTCTTTCTCTCCTTTCTCTCTCTCTCTCCCTCTCTTCCTCTCCCTGCTTTCTTTCTCTGCACCTGCTGACCCCTCTTTGATCTTCACCACGGTGGCAGAAACCGAAATTGATGAGGAGAACGAACTCGGGTCAGAGCAAGAGACAGAGTGAATGACGGGACCCCTCAGAGTGCAGACATCCAGGAATGGACCATACCCAAGACCCTGGGGCCCCAGAGCTACTCCACCCCTCCCTACCCCGCCAACGCTCCATTTCCAATTTCTGTGCGGATTAGTGTGGATGCTGAACAAGGCAACACAGCGTCAAGCAGTCGAAACTGCTGTGTAATGGAGAACGGTTCCCTCCTGGAGGGCCCACCCATCATTCAAACATTACTCTGGAAAATAATGAAAAGCCAAGGGGGATTTTTTTTTAGCACCCTCCAAGCGGACCGTACAATTCTCAAAGGAAAAATGACTTTGGTTCCAGAGACACAAGATTTCATATACAATCACATGGCCCTAGGCTGACCAGGTCAAAGTGAGCCCTGGTTCCTCCTCCACTCCACACTTCAAGTTGAACTGGGCCAGAAGGCCTGTGACTTTATGACTTTAGTATTTTTATCTGTTGCTACTTTCTAACCATGAGTAGGTGTGAAACTAACCATAACTCCTAGAGCATGGCTTTTTAGGAAATCTAGACCTATTCTCATCCACAGACGTTTTGCTTCCACCTAGACCTAACGCGGGACTGAAAGCCCGTTATCGTTATCATTATTAGTATTCTTTCCTCTGGACCAGGGCTTACAAATTTTGCATCTCTGAAAATTCCCTGATTAAAGGTTTCAAAAGATAGGTATCACGCTTGAAAGCACAGTCCTCAGCTCTCGCGCCATGGGCCATCAATGGGTCACGATAAAGGGCTCTGTTAGTGGCAGCAGGAATCTCTGCTTCAGCCTGAACAAAATCAGAATAGACGAATCTGAGAAACCCTTCATTACTGTGACCAGTCAGTCAGTCTATGTGGTGATTAATGAGGGCTTTCGATGAGGGCAGAATCCTATGCAGGTGGACAATGGCAGGTCCGGAGACGGCAGTGCCAGCCTAGGGCAGGGGTGCCCCCGAGAGCGGAGATGAGGGGGGCAGTCAAGACGGGCATCAGTTAAGTCAATACGTTTAAGCCCACAATGTGTAACAGATATTTTACTCAGTGTGATAGAGGGGATCCTAACTTAGAAGATCCGATATGGACCCAAATAATTGCAACACTGGGCACCATAAGATGCACACATCAGAGAGATGAACAGAGGCCTCAGCAAGGGGAAATAGGGAAGCAGCCCTCTCCAAGTAGAAGATGGAGAAAAGGCTTTCAAGAAGAAGCAGCGCTTGATCAAGGCCTCAAAGGTGGCCAGAGCGTGGACCACATGGTTTCCCGTGTGGGGAAAGCAGGCGAGTGAGCGGCACAGTGAGGGTGTGTGATGCTGGAGCACAGGTGCACCGAGGGTGGGGACCAAGAGATGCTGGGGTGAGTGCCAGGGGAGCCCATGGTGCATTGTTCTGCAGGAAGCCCCAGATTGTGGCAAAGCACACTCAGGATGGCAGGTCAAGAAAGATGTGTCTGAAGGAAAATAAATGGCAGCCAGTAGTGACAGCAGAGACAGGGTGTGGGGTGCGTCCCATCCCAGGGAATGATGAGAAAGGGCGTCCAAGGGAATGGAAAAAAGGAAGAGCGTTTTGATTCCAGAGTGGGGAAGTGGCCAGAGGGAGTGTTAGAGAAAGGATGAGACCCCTTCCAAAGTAAAGAGGCTAGGCTAGCTGAGGAAGGAGGCTCTGGGTATAGCATCTTTGATTGCACCAGGTGGGGCTCAAGGCCCCCGGGAAAGGGAAGTTGTCTCCAGGTCCCAGAGAGGCATGGCTCTTCACCTGATACTATAGACTTGGGAGAAGTCCCAAGCTGAAGCGACCCTCTATTATATACTATTTATCACCTCCATCTGCCTAGAGGGCCAGCAAAGTTCCTTCTCTAGAGTGATGAGAAAGCAGGTACTCAAGAAATATCTCCCCACCATTGCTGGCCAAGTAACAGTCTCTCAGTAGACTGAACTTCTAGCCAGGGCTTCTAGGATCTAAGCCCAACCCTGCAATTCCTCCCCCTGGAACTAGGTATTAGGTCCAGAGGATAGGTAAAATGAACCAAAGCTCAGAGACACAATAGTAATACCAAGATCCAGGCACCAGTGAATGGTATTTCCTAAAAAAGGAAGAAAGATCTGCTTTGAGACTCAGCAGGAAAGAACATTTAAAACTGTTTTATATCTTTAAATAATAGACGTTATCACCTCTGGTGACCCTAGTGCTGACCTTCATCATACAGAGTAGAACAGTGTCTCTAGTTTTGGGTTATCAAAATGAATGGGAACGATTTGTCTAGGGAGACTAGAGGTCAAGACAAAACATTAGCCAGTTCTCTTGGCTTTTGCCTTCCTTGTGGATAGGAGACACCTGCTGTTACCCTCAGCTGTCACCGCTCTCCTCCACATCGAAGGGCCTTGGAGCCATCTATGTTTTAAATTAGGTAACTCTTTATTCGATCAAAATGATAAATTTAGAGTTCTAAACTTAAAAATCACAAATTCTGGGTAGCATCTCAGGGGGAAATTGCCCTCTCTCTGCTTCCCAAGGAGGGGGGATTCTGGAAGTTCTCCTTTGTGGAGTGCTGTCCTATGAAATTATCAGAAGATTAATAGTTAATGTCCATCATTACCCAGCTAATACTGATTTTAAGCCACTTTACCTAGAAAACAGATCCTTAGGAATTGTTAGTTGGTTTTCTCAAAAGAAACCTGAAATCAAAATCAGGTCCAGTTTTCTGATTGTACCTCGTTGTGTGACCTTAGGCCAGTCAAATCTTCTCTCTGGGCTCATCTGTAAAGTAAAGGTATTCTGGATTGTCCGCCTTTGGGCTTCCTTATGAACTACAAAGTTCTATCTATGACTTTTCTGTGATTCTTCAACTCTGACATAGGCTGTTAGCCCTAAAATGAAGATGCCCTTAGAAATGAGCACCACCCCCTAAAAGAAGTCCCTGAAGAGACCGTTTGATAAATTGGGTCCTCAGCCCATGACTTGGGCTTCTGACAGACTCGTACTGGACTTTGTGCTGGCAACCCCCTAAGACCACCTCTGAGGAGCAGGCATCCTACAGCCAAGCCCAACATCCAGCCCCAACAATTGGAGAACATAAGCAGGTGAACGATTCAAACTTAGCCCACCCTGGGCCCCACCTCCCACCTTCTGTGGCCAGGATGCCCACAGAAAGCCAGCAGGGTGGGGCTGTGTGTTCATGCAGGAGCTGCTGTCTTTCTGTTTGTTTTTGGTATTTTTATGCCAGGCACCAATGTGAGCACATTAACTGCTCTTGCTCAGCATGTGGTCGGGTCTGGAAGAACTGATGATTCCTTGGTTCGTGTCAGCCCGAGTTTTTTCAATGAGCTACAGGCTTCATGCTTGGGCAGGAGAGACTGAGAGGATTGCACGATAGAACTGGAAGCCAAAGAAAGGACTATGTGGGGAAGAGACTGGGGTCTGCTTAAATCTCAGCAGCCCTGCCCCTGCCCTGGAGTTGACACAAGGCCAGGTGAGTTGGCCACACAGTAGTGCCACAGTAGATGGAAGAGACCCCAAAAGCAGAGCTACTCATGGTGGCAAAGGCCCTGTAAAATCTTTAGGGTACCATTCTCATAGACTAGAGCACTGCTCTCTGAACTTGTGTGCAGTGCACAACCTGCACATCTATATGAGACAAATCCTTCATATGGCCCCAAGGAGAAGAGCACAGGGTAATTAAGAGGTGTTACTCTCTTCTCTCAGTTGCAGACTGTGGAGCCCCAGCAGAGCTGAAACATGGGCAAATCACCTTCTCCACCAGGAACAAACTTACCACATACAAATCTGAGATCCGATACTCCTGCCAGCAGCCCTACTACAAGATGCTCCACAATATCACAGGTGAGCCCTCCATGCTAAACCAGCCCACTCCCACCTTGTACCATTTGGGCCTCAGGGTTGGACTGGGCGCTGAGGCAGCCAGTCTACTGGCCGAAGTTTGGGAGGAACTGGAAGGAGAAACACCTGGGGGCATGTCTTACCTCTCCCTGCCTCAAGCTGACATCCCACGGGTTAGGCCACATGGCACCCCCAAAACCCTCACATGCACACTCAGAGCCCCTGGCAGAGAAGGAACCCTCAGGGAGACGGTAAAGCCAATCAGTTTTGCCTCTGCCACAGACTGGTACTAAGAGAATTCTCTAAGCTTCAAAGCCCTCACTTTTCAAAAGGGGAACTCATAGAGCTAATGTGAGACTCGGATGAGATGGCGGACACGAGTGTGGACACGAGTCTATTAAGTGGGGAAAGGAGGGCAGACAAGTGCGCCACAGGGAGCTGCAGGAGCAAAGGGCTGGTGACTGAGGAGGAGGAAGTGCCTTCCAGGGGCTGGGCTGGATCAAAGGAAGGGGGCAGCCCCAGACAGACAGGAGTCAGACTGTACAGAGCTTTGGACACCATGCTGAAGAGTGTGCTGTTTGCTTGTGAGGGCAATGGGGAGCTCTTGGTGATTGTGAGCAGAGGGAAGGCATAGATTCTAATTTTAGGAAGGTCCTTCAGGGTGCAGAGAGGACTGGCCTAAAGAGAATGGCATCCGAGAGACCCCTTGCAATGGCCTACTATAAAAGAATCAAGAACCCAGATCTATTTTCCATGTGCTACAAATCAACCATTCTCTCCCTTTTCTCCCATATATTTTCACTCTCCCAGGTATATATACCTGTTCTGCCCAAGGAGTCTGGATGAATGAAGTACTGGGGAGAAGCCAGCCCACATGTCTGCCAGGTACCGGACCCTCAAGTCCTCTGCCTCCAGGTCTCCCATCCAAGGTGCTCTGGCTATTGATGGAGAGTGGATGGGGAACATGATGCTTTGGTCCTTTGTTAAGGGCTACCTCAGAGAGCCCAAGATCAGGTCTTGGCAAACCATCCAGCCTCTACATTCAGCCTCTGTTATCACGCCAAGAGCCTTCCTGTCTCTTCTCTCTGCAGTTCTGCTCCATTCCCACCAGGCTTTCCCTCCAACAGTTTGTGTGTGCACCTCCTGTGCACCAGGGAAATCAAGAAAGTGGGCCCTCTGTCCTCAAGTACTCACTGTGTTGTAGAGATGAGCAACATAGGACAAATAACGGACAACTATAGGAGAGAATAAGAAGTTCCTCCAAAGAGCAATGTATTCAAGTCTTACTGACCACTGCAGCCCCATGGCTCACCTACTCACCCCACTCTAAGATGAAAAAAGAACTTTGTGGTAACAGAAAGTGTCACTGTGCATAGAGATTTGGGAGACATTTTGTGGATATTTGTGTTGGCATTAAAAGTATAGGTGATTTGCATTGCAATCATAGTGCACACATATATTCAAATCAACTTTCTAGAAAACCGTAGCCTCAAACATACTCTGTAGGGTGAAACAAATAATCCACACCAAAAAGAAAATTAATAGTCATGGCACAGAAATATACACTCTTAATAAAAGCAAAAATAGCAGAATTGACTTAATTAATCAAGCAGAATTCATTAAAAGATACAACCATTCAGGACAGCACTGAGGAGTGATGCTGACCCCACCTACATATTTGCTGTAACAGCAGGAGCTTTGCAGTATAGTTAAATGTTGTGTGGCATTTGTATTTTACTGAATTAGAGTGTGGGGTAAACGGAGACAGTGTATTATCTGAACGGTACCTTTTAGTAACCCTCAATATCCACTCAGTAGGCTTCTATATGTTAGATATAGATGTTAAAATAGAAAGACTATAGGGTTGTCTACCATTATCTGTAAGAACCAAAGAAAATGTTAGCATTCCATGTTGGCCATCATAGTTGCTATGAGATCCTACAGAAGGAGGAATTCACTGCATGTGGTAGTCTGGGAGTGGAGGAGTCAGGACTGGTTAGGAAGACTTCACTTGGGAGGGTTTTATACTTAAGAAAGAAGTTGGAGGAGGTGAAGCGGAGGAAAGGTCATCCCACTCATTCTCTGGTGACCCCCATCATCTCATTCAGGCTTAGCCAGGAGCACACCCAAGGGCACAGAGCACACCCAATGTGAACCCTCAGAGAAGATGGGGAATGGTGGAGCTGTGGAAAACTGGAAAGCCAAATCCCCATTTTGCTAAAATACTATGTGGGCCAAAGGTAAAAGCATTTCAGGGGGATTCCATCCTGGGCAGCCATATTGCAACCTCTGGAAGGGGAAGAGGCATTGAGCTGGGAGTCAGGGGCTTGGGTCCTAGTCCTGGTGCTGCCATTTTCTTATTGTGATCTTTGGTAAGTAATCTCTGGGGCTAAGATTCCATACCTCAGAGGTGAGGGAGTAGGACCAAGTGATCCATAACATTCTATAACCTTCAATGGTTATCATCCTCTATATTTACACGAAGCATCTTGGATACAGTGAGTCATGAAATTCTTTTAACACCTGGTATTGGGAAGCACTGTGGTTCACCATTGGACCATGCCAGAGATTTCTAAATCCTTTCCTCCTAAAACACCAAAATTGAACCCAAAAGCAAACCAGAAAGGAGAAAGCCATTTTATTTAGCATTATAACATCCACCTTTCCAAAGAATCTTATTAAGCAAATACTCTCTGCCCTTCATTTTACGTGTGAGAAAACTGAGGATCGGTGAGGAGCACTGATTTATCCAAAGCTATCCACAAGGTTAGGGGCAGAGCTGGAAGATGAAGCCAAGAATTTTGCTGTCAACACAAGCAATGTTGAGCCATTCTTGACTCTATGTTTCATGGCATCCTCATGGACCCAGAATTCTAGAATATTATATTTTTGTTTTAAGGGCCCTCCCTCAGTACCTCCAGTGCTCTAGAGTCTGAATTTGGCTTCAGTGCAGCTGAAGCTCTAGTTTTTCAAGAAGATTCCTTCATTCCAGGAAAGATTGGATGGAAAAGGGTAGCAGCCAAAAAGAAGGTCCCATTTCAATGAGCTCGCTCAAGGCTTGTTGCATCATTCAACCTCTTGAAAGGACAAAAGCACATCAAGATGAAAAGCAGACTTTAGTGCAGAAAATAAAACAAGAGTTAGAAGAAACAGGCTCTACTTCTGGCTCTGTCACTAATGACTTTGAGTATGTCACTTGCCTTCTCTGAACCTCGATTTCTCCATCTGTCAATTAGTGGTGCTCCAAGCTTCCCCAGCTCTGACATTGAAGAAAGGCACCATTCCGAGCTGGCTTTGTTGTAAGCATGAACTCAACCACAGGCATGTCCCTTACCAGATGAGGCCCTTTCGGCACTAAGTGAGTTGTTGTGCAGGGCCAGTCACAGATTGCCTTGGGATGTCACCTTGTAGGCTGCTGCTTGTAATTGGGAGTCTGGCCTTCAACTCTGAAAGACCAGGCCACAGAGAATTAGCAAAGGCCAGCTCTCATCTGGCCTGATGTGAAGGACAGAGTGCCTAAGGATCATGTCAGAAGCTTTTGGCATCAGGAAGAAGAGCATCTGAAAAACATTAGGTCGCTGAAAGCCTGACCTCCCAAAGTTGCCAAGAAAACACAAATATTCCTTGGTCTCTAAAGAATTGTTGAAAGTATCCAGAACCAAAGAATGTAGCCTGGCCATTTGCAACCAGGAGGAAGCCCACACTCACACCAGGCTCACCTCCCAAGCCTAAGAGCCCTGCTGGGAAGGCCCATGTGAGCTTGTTCTTGGCCAGCAGGGGGCTGGTACTGAAGACCCTCTCTGCTCATGGGCCAAAGACATTTGGCTGCAGGAGGCTGGTGGTGCATGTGCATGCTCGGGGTACAACTCAGTGGAACGAAGTTTGATCAGACCTTTCTTCTTCCCCTGAAGGTACTACATGGTTCCTGGGTGCAATGATGGGTGGCTCAGAGCAGAGCCCATGCATCATTGCTTGTAGATTATGCCACTTTCCCCTAACCTCGGATGCCCTGGGCATGCATTCATAGCATGAGTCCTTTAGGCCAAAGAAGAAAAAGTTACAGAGCCCGTGACCATGATCTGTATACGTAATGAGGTACTGTGGGATATGGGACAAGACATTGACCTTAGAATCTAGTTAATTCTCCTACTAACTTAATAGTCAGGTGTCTTGGGCTAATTGCTTAACCTCTGGAGAGTTTTACTCCCATAAAATGGGGACGGCCACGGAAAATGAAATAAAAATTGAGGGAATTTGGAATTTGAAGGATCCATGGAGATCATATTGGCCAACTGCTTCATTTAGCAGATCAAAAATTAAGAGACAAATTTACTTAGAGTCACACAGGACATAGGAGAGAGAAGCTGGGTCAAGTCCCCAGGTATCTTGCCTCCCAGCCCAGTGTTTCCTGTGACCCGCCGGACAGTCTTTTAGTTTCCTTCCATCGCTCAAAGCCCATGACCTATGGTTTTCAGAACTTTTCTAAGTACCCACAGCATGGGCCTCTTCTGGAATATGAGCTGGTCAAAGCTGAAAGTGATGTTGGCTGGAAATGATTCAGGATGGTGAAGCCCCCACACATGAAATGGTCTGGTCTGTCGATGGCACTGGCTACAGAAGGGCCAGACCATACACAGGCCAGATCAGAAAGACCTAAGTCGAAGATGACACCCGTGTAGAACTCTCCCAGGCTAGTGTGGCCCTGTGATGTAGAGTAGGGTCCCGTGTGGCATAATCTACAGTGAATGATGTGAATTTCTTTCAGCAGCTCTTTCCATATGTCTGACCTGACCAGTCTCTGTCTCTTGTCCCCATTCCCTCCTTCTCCTTACAGTGTGTGGTCAGCCCTCCCGCTCTCTGCCCAACCTGGTCAAGAGAATCATTGGGGGTCGGAATGCCGAGCCCGGCCTCTTTCCGTGGCAGGCCCTGATAGTGGTGGAGGACACCTCAAGGGTGCCAAATGACAAGTGGTTTGGGAGTGGGGCTCTGCTCTCCGAGTCCTGGATCCTCACAGCAGCCCACGTGCTGCGCTCCCAGCGAAGAGACAACACAGTGACACCGGTCTCCAAGGAGCATGTCACCGTCTACCTGGGCCTGCACGATGTGCGGGACAAATCAGGCGCTGTCAACAGCTCAGCTGCACAAGTGGTGCTCCACCCAGACTTCAACATCCAGAACTACAACCATGACATAGCTCTGGTGCAGCTTCAGGAACCTGTGCCCCTGGGACCCCACGTCATGCCCATCTGCCTACCAAGTCCTGAGCCCGAAGGCCCGGAGCCCCACATGCTGGGCCTGGTAGCTGGGTGGGGCATCTCCAATCCTAACGTGACAGTGGATGAAATCATCAGCAGTGGCACACGGACCTTGTCTGATGTCCTGCAGTACGTCAAGTTACCTGTGGTGCCACACGCTGAGTGCAAAACCAGCTATGAGTCTCGATCGGGTAACTACAGTGTCACGGAGAACATGTTCTGTGCCGGCTATTATGAGGGTGGCAAGGACACGTGCCTTGGAGACAGCGGTGGAGCCTTTGTCATTCTGGATGACTTGACCCAGCGCTGGGTGGCCCAAGGCCTGGTGTCATGGGGGGGCCCTGAAGAATGCGGCAGCAAGCAGGTCTATGGGGTCTACACAAAGGTCTCCAACTACGTGGACTGGTTGTGGGAGCAGATGGGCTCCCCACAAGGCCTGGGGGCGCTCCAGGTGGAACGGTGAGCTGACTGACTTCCTCAGGGCCTGCCTGCCCCACCCCAGCCCGAGTGAGTCTGCACACGCACTTCCGACGGCACACTCCACGTTACTCACCAGACCAGATGGAATGGAACGCGCTGTTCTCATCCTCCCAAGACAGCCCAGGGGCCCTGAGAGCCAGCAGTGTGGTATAGGAAAAGGCTGTATAAGAGACCTGGGTGCATGGCCCTGAGCAAGCCCCTGCCCCTCTGTAGGCCTCACTCTCCCCGGCAGCACAGTGAGGGAGACTAGACCTCTGGCCAATCCCAACACTCCTCTTTGGGAGCGCTTGACCCCGGTGGCCTTATGCACTCCTAGTCACTTACCAAACCCACTCCTCGCACTGTTGGTGTGCCCGAGCTGGGACCTGATTGTTAGAAAATCTTTCCTTATGTTGAGCTGAATGCTGAGTCCGTATGTTTTCCCTGATCAGCCCTGGCACAGACAAGTCTAGTCTCTTCTAGGGTTTTAGAAGACAGGGATCAGACCCCCGAGGCCCTGTCTCCTAGGGTGATGCCTTGGCATACTTTTGTTCCTTAGGTTTCTCTCCCAAAAGCTTCTTGTAGTCCAAGCCATATGCCTGTGTTCTCTATTAAAGGAATTTCAAAGGACAACGAGAAAGCTGGGAAGGTGTTGTGGTGACCAGGAGGAGGAGAATATCAGTGGGAGGCCCCCCATCCCTAATAAATTCCTATTGTCAATTCTGAACACATCATTTAGACCCATATGTTACTCTCCAATATCAGCTGACAACATGGGCGTCCACACCTGCCGCTCCAGACAAGCATGAGGCAAACTTCCAGCTTTGAAGTGTATCATCTGAAAGGGCGACCTGAGCCCCAGCCCTAGGCGTGGAGACCCAGCTGGATTGTTTAGAAAAAGAGAAGGCCCACACTGTGTCCCGTTGGGCTTCTGGGCAAGAAAATGGAAGAAGGGTGGGCTCAGGACGTTAGGAGTAACCCGATCTCACCAGACTGCCCAGCGTGCCTACAGTCTGAGCTCTTCAGAGAACCCACCTGGCATGGATGTTCAAAGAGATCCACCCCTCCGGTTTCCAGGAGCCCGAGTCATGGGAAGCAGAGACCTGCCCATGAAGACTTCTCTTGCAGGGAAGAGAGAGAGAGACAGCCAAGAGTGTTGGGTTCCAGTCCCCTGACTGGCTGTATAACTTCTCACAAATCACTTTCCCTTTCTGGGCCTCAGTTTCCTCATCTAGAAAAGGAAGACATCAGATCCCTCTCAGCGTTCTTCTAGTGCTAGCATTCAGTCTTCTGACTGCCAGAGCCTTTACCTGGCTCTCACAGGGCTGACTGTGTTCCTCCTCCCCAGAGCTTGCTTTTCTGGGGATTCTCCATCAGAGAAAGGCAGCCAGAGAAGTCTCTTGAGAAGAATTCCAAGAGAACATTGGGAAGTGTCCGCCTGTCCAATCAGTTCATGAAACACACTCCTATGTCTATGAACAGTGCACATAGAGAATGCTGTATTTTGTATATTTCATACCACAAGCTTCACTACTCTGCAAGGTGCCTCTGTGCTCTGTTTCTCCTGTCAGGGGTCTAAAGTGGAAATAAACCCTCTGTGGATAACAAACAGCCTTCATTCTGAGGTTTGGTTATTGTTGATGTTTGTGTATTTTGACCTTTTGAAGGAGACTGGCCCCTCATTAAGCTACTCTCTCTCCCATTACAGAAAAGGTACAACTTTTGTCATTTGGACATCATCCAAGAAAGGGTAAAATGAGGAATGGAGTCAGTTATGGACATGTGTCCCCCCGGGCTGTGTGTGCCTTCACTGAAGCACCTGTCATTTAAGTCCTGGACTTCAAAGAGGCCAAACTAGCATGCAAGACAGGGTCACGTGCATCCTTGTCTCACACAGGTGAAAGCAGTGAAGTGTTGTAAGAAGAGTAGAGATCACAGCACTGTGGGCACTTGAAGGCGGGAGAGTCACAGGGCTCAAGAGGATTTGGGGAGCTTTATAAACAGGCTGCAGAGAACACACCAGGAGACAGGAGAGAAGGGCCAGTGTGGATGAAGATCAAGCAGGGAAGCATGCCTGAGTGGAGAGGTGCATCAGGGAATCAGGGAAGGTGGAAGGAGTCTTAAAGGCCATACAATGTTTGCACTATGTCCTGTAACCAGTGACTCTCTAATTGGGAGTATATTAGGATCACCTGGAGTGCTCCTTAGAAATGCAGATTCCTGGGTCTCACTGGCAGAGGATTCTGAGGGTGGGCAGCACAGTGTGGGAAGTGGGGGGAGGGGGAAGGTGCTGGAGAAAAAGGTGCAAACCCACCAGACCTATGGCTAAGCCAGTGCAGATGTGGGAGCTGGGGGAGTTTAAAACATCCAAATGATGTATTCAGCAGGGCTCAGTGTATAGGCCTGGTGTGAAATAGTGCAGGCACGGAGCTGGTGGGGAGGGGGGGCACAGCTAACCTGCTCATGAGGGCTCTCCATGGATGTGCTCATGGTTTACCTTTGTTTGGGGTTTGTATCATAATGAAAATATCATGTTTTTTTACACTATTGAGAACTAAAAGAATCCTAAATTATGCTTGACATTGTATATGTAGCTGGTCTCGAGCACTATCCTGTCTTGTGTTCTAATGTGTGTCAGATTTTTACTATCCTCTAAATATTAGGACTTTATGTTGTGACATATCGAGACACTGAGGTATCATGAGGTTACATGGAAACCACCTTGTGACATGGCAGGGAGGAGTCACGTTACTCTCTACTTCCCCTGGTGATTTTTTTTTTACCAGCTTTAGGATGCAATCTATGCAGACCTTAACAGACATCTGGAATATCAGAGGGGAGAAGGTCACGAGCAATCCAGCTGGAGATGTAAGGAATGAATAAGCAAGAAGGGAATCACTGAGAAGTGAAGCCAGGTCAGAGATACCGATTTGGAATCCATCAGGGTACAGTATAGACAGTAGGATGGCACAGGAGACTGCTATTATCTACCAGAAGTGTCCAGAAGAATGGGCCAAGGACTGATCAAGGGTGCCACAGCATGGAAGGCATGGAGAGAAGAGAAACTCCAAGAAAGAGACCAAAAAGAGGGGTCAGAAACACAGGAAGAGAAGTGCTTCAGAAACCAAGGAGGCAGTATCAGGAAGGGTACAGTAGTCAACAGTGCCAATGCCACAGGACAGTCCGAAGCTAACCTCCAGGCAGGACACTCCCCAGGGACAAGGACCCAGCCTCTACTGTCCACTCAGAGGCTCTAGGAAGCAGGGCCCTGCTGTGTTTAAATCTCCAACTCTCCCTCCTCCTCCTCCTCCTCCTCCTCCTCCTCCTCCTCCTCCTCTCTTCTCTCTCTCTCTCTCTCTCTCTCTCTCTCTCTCTCTCTCTCTTTCCTTCCTTCCTCTCTCCCTCTCTCATTTCCCCCCTCTGTCTCCAGACTTTTCCTAGGTTTTATCGCTCTCTCTTGAGGCAGGCAACTATCCTTACATCCACTTTTCTCTATGACTTATAGTAAAAATTATATGATTATATACTTAGTTCTCTGGGTTTGGGTTCCTTGAAACCTACAAATCTTTTACCACAATCCTTGACTCTTCAAATGAAAGTTTAAATTTCCAACTTTGCTTTCTACTTTGCTCTTTCAAAAGTCAGAATTGTATCCAGCCTCACCTAAAACAATGGATGCTCAGCTTTAATAATAAGGAGCCAGAGGGCAAGGGGAATTCCTGGAGATAGAGAATATATGACAGAAAATTTCAAATCCTGTTTTCCTACACATGAAAACGTGTCTTTTGAAGTCCTATGTATGGGCCCAGAGTCATTCTACTTCCATATATTGTTGTGGATCTACTAAATGTCCAAATAGCCACTTTATTTCCAAGTGTATGCACAGTCTGCCACTTTCTTCTTCCAAATCCACCTCCAAAGGAGAGGAGAGGATGTGGAGACTAACTGTCAATTCCTCTTTCCATAAGTTTGGCTATGGAAGGGAGGAGAAGGAGAGACTGTAGAATGAATGAGAAGCCAGGAAAGTGGAAGTGCGATTTTAGGATGAGAACTTGGCCATGTTTTGGAGGTGTGGGCAAAGGAAAGATTCAAGATATCAGAGAGGGATGAGAATCTCCCAAGCCAGGTCCCCAAGAGTGTGGAAGTGAGAAGATACAGAGTCCAGAATTAGTTCTGAAGAGAAAAAGGTTTATAGACAGGGGAAGATGGAGAGAGAATGCTTGGGAGAGTTCCCACCCAGTGGGCTCTGATATTCTGCTGGGAGTGGGGACAGGACATTAGCCTGGGACATTAGCCAAGGGCATGTAGAACGAAGCCACTGGAAGATACTGAAGATGCAGTCAAGGTTAAAGCACATCCATCTGGGATTTCCCCAGCCCTACTCAGCAGCCTGGTGACAGCTACCAAGAAGGCAAATGGCTACCTGGATCCAGGGGCTTAGGGTATGAGTGCTCTAGGAAGTCACATAGTAAGAGTTAGTGGTGCTGGATGCGGTGGGAAAAGCCCTGAAGTCAGGAGACCTAGATTAGAATTTTGCCACTAACTCATAAAGTAGCTCTTTGCAAGTTAATTCCCTTCTTAAAGCCTCAGTTTCCTTAGGTGTGTGATGAGAGGGATAGACTAGATGGTCTCCAAGGCTGTTCAGCTGTAAGATGCTGTGTGTCTGTGTCTGTGAATCCAAGTCAGTGGAAACAATATGGATCAGGCAGACCCTTGGAGGGGTCTTCAACCCCCCAAGGCCCTGAGGAAGGGCTTCTCTGAGAAGAGATCCCCCTGGATAGAGCATGAAAATTCTTTATTAGTCAGGACTCTTTCATTCATGTAAAAGAAACCCAATACAAATAGCTTAGGGAAGAGAGAGAGGGCAGGGGAGGGAGGGAGAGAGAGTGTGTCTGTGTTATAGGCTCACATAGCTAAAAAGTCCAAATCACAAGACTTCAGGTATGGTTAGATCAAGGAACCCAAATATCAGGATGCAATCTCTCTCTTGCTTCATCCTTCATCATCTAGACTCACTTTTTCCCATTAGTAGCATCATTCTCTGAAGACTCTCAATGAAGTGATCATTGATAGATCTTGGATTACAACCAGCAGCTTAGCAACCCCAATAGAGAAAGGCCTTCTCTTTTTCTAATACGCTTAGCAAAATTCCCAAGGCCAGCTTTCATTGGGCTAGCCAGGGTTACATTCCCATCTCTGAGCAATTGTTGTCCCCTGAGGATGAGAGGATTTAATTCATTAGGTCTGGGTCACATTCCTATGTCTGGAAACAGATGTAAGATCGTTCCAACTCAGGACACAATGGACTAAGAATGAGGGAAGAGTAGACCCCAGAGGAAAACTGGGGTGCTGTTACTTAAAGTGCAGTGAATGCTGGGAAATCAAAAATAATAGATATTCCTAAAAGACGATGATGAGCTCATACCTCTAGCAAAGAGCAAGATGAAGCCCAGAGTGTGATCTGTCCCTCCCTCCTTTGGCTGCAGTGTGTGGGCTCCCCAAGTTCTCCCGGAAGCTGATGGCCAGGATCTTCAATGGACGCCCAGCCCAGAAGGGCACCACCCCCTGGATTGCCATGCTGTCACACTGGAGTGAGCAGCCCTTCTGTGGGGGCTCCCTTCTAGGTAAGGAGATGTGGAAAGGGTGGGGGACCCAGGATTCGAGGACTGGGTGAAAGTGAAGGGAACCAACCTTCATTCTAGAGACTGATCAAGATTTCTTCATTGAGAATCACTGTCCACACTAGTAGCAGGACCCAGGACAGTGTGGTAGGAAGAGTCCTTAACTGGAGCTAGGAGACATGTGTTCCTGCTCTAGGTTGCTCCTTCAGTCAACAAACACCTATTAGTCCTGGTCAGTCTCTGGCACTGGGAAGGACTAAGTCAAGGAGTCAGACCCTCAAACATGAATTACAAGGCACTTATGTGCAGCTCAAAGGCATGGTGACTAGGGCTGTGGGACTGGGGAGAACCAGGAAACTCACCCTGGAGAAGTCAGGGAAGGGAGATTTACAAAGGCCCTGAGTGCCATATTTAGGAATTTAGATCTATCCTGAAGGCTGCTGCAGATTTATAAACATATTCTGGAAAGTTCTTGCCGGGGTAACACGGATTGAAGGAAGAGTGAATCCAGAAGCCAGGAATTCAGTGAGGTAGCCATTGCAATTGTAGGGAGGGAAGTCATTAGCCTCAGCATGAGGACATGGGACAAGGGAAAGAAATAAGGCAGATTCGAAAGGATTAGGAAATAGGACTGTCAGGATTTTGCAAGGAGTGAACGTGGGTGGGAAAGGGAGTAAGCGTGGGAAAGAAATGGCTGGCGGCTCTTCCCACTGCAGTTTGGTCCAGATCATCAAAGATACATTCCAGCTCTGACATCATAGGAAAAATGAATAGCAACCTAGAGTCCCTGGCCAGTTCCTGGTCTGATCTCTGAGAGATCAGAAGGCCTGAATGGGTCCACATCTGCCTGGGCAGCTCCCAGGCTGCCAGCCTTGTCTCTCACTGACTCACCTTCCTGACAGTACAGTCAGGTAAGGACATGTCTGTGCTAGATCAGTGCTTTTCAAACTTTAATATGAATAGGAATTACTTGAGGGTCTTGTTAAAGTCCCCAGATTTTATTATAGAATTAATAAAGATTCTATTTCAGTAAATCTGAGGCAGAGCCCGAGAGTCTGCATTTCTAAGAAGTTCCCAGTTGAGGCTGATGCCTAAAGGGTAGCCAGCAAGCACAAGGCTTTTTGCGGACCCATCTTGGGCTGTCTGGAGTTCACCAAGCCCATAGGTTTAAGGGAGCCCTAAAATCCCATTGAAGATGCTCAGTCTTGGCCTCTTGGTTAGAATAGATAGATGAAATCACAGATTTAAATCCTCATCTTCAGATTAGGGTCAAATGAGTGTCTGAATTCGGGCTGTGAAACACAATGGAAAGGGGAAAGCCTGAAGTAGTCTGAAGCTCTCAGCTCAAGGCAATAGAAGGCAGGAGGGGGCAGTCTAGGGCAGTACATATGTACAATTCTGTTCTCAGGCTCCAGCTGGATTGTGACCGCAGCTCACTGCCTCCACCAGTTACTCAATCCAGAATACCCAGCCCTACAGGACTCAGACCTGATCAGACCTTCTGACTTCAAAATCATCCTGGGTGAGTGAGGGGCAGGCTGACTCCTGAAGCCAACAGTGGTTCCGGGCATAGACTGTGTCGTGTCCACTCACTCACTCACTCATCAGGGCAGGACACCCGGGATGAAGAATGAGCTAGAACTGGAGTCCAGAGGCCTCAGTCCTAGCCCAAGGTTATGATTTGCAGGTAGTGAGACCATGAGCAAGTCGTTGAAGTCCAGCCCTCAGTTTTTATAAGTAAAATAAGGATCCCAATCTAGATATTTTCTAAAGACACTTCAGGCTTCTATGAATCCATGGTTTCAGGTAAGTCACACACAGATGATCCAAGCTGACCCTCTCTTTTATAAAATCTAGACCATCAGCTGATTCAGTTCGGTTCAGCACAGACTTACCTACTGACATTACGCTGGGATCTAAGAACACAGTGTAATTAAGAGCCAGTTCCTGCACCCCAAGGAACTTACAGCCTACTATGAATATGAACACAGAGACCTCTAGTATGAGATAGGAAGCAGAGAGTCCTATAGGAGGGGAACAGATGAGGTACCATTGGAATTCACAAGAAAGAGACTTCTAACTGAAGAATCTAACGCAAGAATCGGGGAAGCTTCATGGAGGAGGGAACACCTGACCGAGGCACTGAAGTGTGATTATATAGTTTGGACATGTGGCAATGATCATCAGAATGAGGATTATAAGGCAATGGGATCAGCTCAAGAAGAAAGCCAGAGGTAGGAGCCCATGACTTTGCAGAAGTCAAGTAAGGGGATGGCTGGGAAAGGAGCAGTGAGAGGCAGAAAAGGGTTAAGGCTGAAAGCAGGCTGGATGGGACAGGGGGTGACAGGGGACAAGGTGTGATCTTACCCTCCATGTTTCCATTACCCCCATGCCTCATGGGCCTTCTCTTGCCCAGGTAAGCATTGGAGGCGCCGGTCAGATGAGAATGAACAGCATCTCAGAGTCAAACGCTTCTTCCTCCATCCCCTGTATGACCCCAACACATTTGAGAATGACGTGGCTCTGGTGGAGCTGTTGGAGAGCCCGGTGCTGAACGACTATGTGATGCCCATCTGTCTGCCCGAGGGGCCCCCACAGGAAGGTACTCTGCCGCACCCCTGCTCCCGCCTCTGCAGAGCAGCAGGTGCCTTCACAGGGACTTCTTCTCCAGCCCTGGGGAGGTTCTGGTGCCAGCCGAGCCTGCTGACCATGTCCGCGTGATCCCTCCGCTGCCTCCCCTAAAACAGCTAAGTCAGAAGCGGCTCCATGGCAGGACACAGTAAATAGGCAGGCTTGACCAGTACTGTAAATACTATGTCAGTCAGGATCCAGATGAGAAAACAGAAACCAGACTAGTTATCGCAAGAGAGAGAATTTAATACAGGGCATTGGAGGACTAGGGCAGTAAAGGGGGGTACTAATGCTAATGTAACACAGGTAGTACCCACGGGAAGAACCCACCCTTCCTGGGGCTGGGGGAACAAAGGGGGGAGGGGGCAGTCACAGGACCTAGAAACTTGGAAAGGGGACTCAGAAGCCCGAGGAGAAAGCCCTGTGCTGAGGTGCTGGGGAAATAGCCAGGGCCAGCCCCCAGGGCTAGGGCAATGCCAACAGTAACAGCAAGGCTTCCTGGAAATGCGCCCTATTTCTGGGACCCCCTCCTCCTCAACAAAGCACAACTCCCATTTTAGAGCCTCATCTGCAGCATCACAAAGCAGAGTAAAGAGGAAGCTTGGGCCCGAGAGACGATGGTTTCATCACCACACAGATTCAAAACCCCACCCTGCCGTTTCCCAATTGGGTGACCTTGAGACAGTGTTAGACCCTCAAGGCCCTTACCTCTACACAGAGGATAATACCCCATAGGGTGGCTGTGATATTTAAGTTCAATAATACACTCAAACACATCGGCTTTCTTTTCATCTTGGTCTAACCCCAGTAGTGCCGCATCGTAGCTAACCTTCTTCGGTTTGATCAAGTTATAAAACATGGCTGAATAGAGCTGAGCCAACGGGAAAGGCACAGCGATGACTCTGCTTTATCAGATGTCATGTGCCTACCACGTACCAGTTGCTTTGCTTTCGTTAATTTATTACTTCTAAAAGCCTGGTGAAGTGGTATTGTAGTCCCATTTTCCAGATGAGAAAATGAGTCCTCGCAAGGTGAAGTGACTTTACCCAAGATACGGTTTGTAAGAGGCGTAGTAGCTGGGACCAGAAGCCAGGTTTTCCCTCTTAACACCCAATGCTGTTTCCAGTGTCCAGACTCTTTTTCAAATGAAGAAATGATTGCTCTATCAGAGCTCAACCCATTTCCACACTGTCCCAATATTCGCCAACTCCATAGACTTCTAGAACATCAGGGCTGGGAGAGGTGTTAGAGAATACCAAGTCCAGCCAATTCATTTTGTTTTATGGACAGGGAAGCCAAGCCTCAGCAAGGGAGGGAGGTGAGGGGGCTCCCCGAAGGCAGCAGAGCACATTGTGGACTAGGCTGAACTTTTTAATTTCTCACCATTATTGATTGAACACCTACTATGCACCAGCACTGCTGGAGGCATGGGGATATAGCAGGGAAGAGAGAGAAAGCTGAGTCTACTAACTTAATGGAGCCTAAGTTCCATGCTAGTTGGGAGCGGGAGAAACTGGACAACAAATTAGCCAGCTAATGAGTCCTAGAAACAAATGTGCAAACCTCTATTGCAGGTAAGCTCCAACCCAGCAGTTCTCCTCTCCACCATGCTGCCGTTCTCCAAGGGGACAAATTCAGCCCTTCCTTCCCATGCAGGGAATGATAGGACAGCAAGACTCAACCCTCTGAGAACCCCACAGACAGCCTCTCTTCTCTCACTGTGTCTTCCTTCCTCCAGGCGCCATGGTCATCGTCAGTGGCTGGGGGAAACAGTTCTTGCAAAGGTTCCCAGAGACACTGATGGAGGTGAGGTTCAATTTATGTCCCATAGAGAATGATGCCTCTGCCCTGCATTGACCCTTTCTGCTCCATGTTCCCCTCAGGGATTTAGAGTTTTGGGTGAGAGAGACAAAAGGGGCCCAGACCCACCTCCAAAGTTCACTGGGACTTTGAACCCCAACAAGTTTGGTCTGTGTGTTCTACATGGGGCACTAGTCTCTAAACATTGTTCAGTATTTCCGTAACATATTAAAGACTCAGCTTATGGAAATTCTTCCAGAAAACAGCAGGCTTGGACACCCCAGAAGGTGACCCATCAGTATACCATAAAGATTCACATACCAGAGAATGGGCTAAAAAATGGGCTCTTGATGGGGCGCCTGGGTGCCGCAGTCGGTTAAGCGTCCGACTTCAGCCAGGTCACGATCTCGCGGTCCGCGAGTTCAAGCCCCGCATCGGGCTCTGGGCTGATGGCTCAGAGCCTGGAGCCTGTTTCCGATTCTGTGTCTCCCTCTCTCTCTCTGCCCCTCCCCGTTCATGCTCTGTCTCTCTCTGTCCCAAAAATAAATAAATGTTGAAAAAAAAAATTTTAAAAAGAATGGGCTCTTGAGAGCTGCAGTTCTTGTAGTAATAAACTTGACAGTTGCATTTAGGAGTTCACATTTATATCATTTCCTAAAAGAACACTGAACCAGAAGTAAGGAGCCATAGCCCCAAGTACTGGTTCCTACTAATTTGCTGGGTGATCTTAAACAAGTCATTTGCCTCTCTAGACCATTGTATAGTATCTCGAGCTGCAAAGTTAGGGGCAATGCTAGACGCCCCCCCCCCCCGCCCCAAGATCTGCCTGACTCTGACATGACTGGGGTTAGTGACTGCCACAGCTAATTTTTGACCTTTCAACATATGTTATTTTAACACACTTTGAAATTTCAGATTTGCAACAGCCATTCATCCTTTCCTTCATTAACTTCCAGGTACTTATTTGGTGCCTCCCATGTACCGGACGTTGTACTAGTTACTAGGTATGCAGGGGGGTAAAAGGACAGATCCTGTCCCTGGATCTTATAGAGACTGGATCTGCCCTTTTAGTCAAGTGAGGGGGACAGAAAGTAGTTACCAACATGATAAATGTGATGAGGAAGAAGTGCAGGAGGCTCCAGAATGTATAACAGGAAATCCAACCTCGTCTTAAGGGTACAGAAGGGCTCTCCAGAGAAAATAACCCTTTAATACCTGAACAATGAATAGAGGTCAGTCAGGCACTTGATGGTCTGCTGAAGATATGTGCTTGTGACCACTCTGTGCTTGTGACCACTCTGCCCTAAGTTTCTCTCCCCAGTGATCTGGGAAGACCATGGCCCAAGAGGGACCGAAATGACAAAGGTCAACAAGAAATATACTTTGGGGTCCCATGACCCATTCAGTTCTTGGTGTGGGTAAATGAGACTCATATGTTTCTTCATTTTATTCCAGACATCTGCTCCAACATTTACCCCCAAGCTGAATCCAGGGCAATAATAATCACAATACCTTACTTTTACGTATCAATTTATTGCTTCAGTTAAAAAGACTATTCCCTGAGTATTGACTCTGTCCCAAGCTATGTAAGTAGAAGTGGACAAAATACAAACCCAGTGTCCAGAAGCTCATACTACTGTGATGCCTGCTGTAAGGCAAGCAGTGGTAACCCCTATGGACTTAACATTTATCCGGTGTTTGTAATTTACAAACTATCTGCTTATTCATCTCCTCTTTGGACCATTCCATGTGATTCGTATGGCAAGTAGTGTGACTTCCACTTCTCAGATGAGGAAGCGATCTCAGAGGTCTGAAAAGCAGTAAGCAAACTATATGCCGCAGGTCCCACAGCCAGCAATTGTAGGGATGGGGGCGGGGGGAGAAGATTGGCCATGTTTTGTATACATTCCCATATTTGAAATAATGAATGTGCTAGGCAAGGATTATTACAGATGAGAAAAATGAGGCCCAGGGAGGGCAAAAGACTTGCTCAAGGTCGCACAGCAAGTTCATGAATAAGACTGTAGCAGTACATGATCTCCCGATTCTTCAGTGTTCCTTCACCTGCACAATAGGATAGTCTCTGAGACCAGGTCTAAGGTTCGACCTAAGCTCATCCAGGAAGGAGATGGGGAGGAGCCAGCTCTAGGGGTATCAGAACAGCAAGAACTCCTCAGCCAGGGGTAGGGCCAACAATGGCCTTATGTTGCAGATTGAAATCCCAATTGTTGACCACCGCACATGCCAAGAGGCCTATGCCCCTCTGAAGAAGAAAGTGACCAGGGACATGATCTGTGCTGGGGAGAAGGAAGGTAAGTCAAGAGGATGGCATACAACAGGGCACCACCAGCAATGGAAGGACTGGAGATCGTCCAGTCTTTAAGGCTGAACAGAGGAGGACTCAGAGAGGAATGGGGGAGGTCACGAGAGGAAGGATTCCACTGGAGAATTACACTGCATCAGAGAAACGAGTGCTAAGAAATTCCCATCATTCCCATCTCCAAGCCCAAGGATTCCCCTATGAAAGGAGAGTCCCGAACCTGCCGGCAATAACTGAAATCACTGAGCTCTCGGGAGGCCGGACAGAACTGCAGAGTCCAGGTTTGGGTCACATGGTCTGTTGCGCCCCCTCGTGTTCAATTCTCTGAACTGCAAGTCAGATGTAGGGAAAAGGAGGCTCCTTTGGATTTATTTGGGGCTAGGAAGAGGAAAGCTTTAACATGCATCTCCTTTTCATTTAGGGGGAAAGGACGCTTGCTCAGGTGACTCCGGAGGCCCCATGGTGACCCTGGATAAAGCGACAGGCCAGTGGTACCTGGTGGGCACGGTGTCCTGGGGCGACGACTGTGGAAAGAAGGACCGCTACGGAGTGTATTCCTACATCTACTACAACACAGACTGGATCCAGAGGGTCACCAGGATAAGGAATTGAATTCTGTTCCTCACCCCCAACCGCCTGCCCCGGGTCACTCAGCAGCACAGGAGAATTATCTGATGCAAGATGGCCACCCCTCACCTTTCACCCATTTCGTTCAGCCCACCCATTACTGGCCAATAAAGAGGTATCTCAGCCCCCTCTCCACACTCTGTAAAGGAGTAGAGTAGCTGAGTGATCAGAACACAAGGCTGAACCCAGGCCCTATCACTTACTGACATTGCATCATTGGGCAGGTGGCTTTACCTCTGAATGGCAGTTTCTTTGTCCATATTATAAAAATGGCATACCTTACCTACCTCAGAAGAGTCTGATGAAGATAAAATTAATTAATATATACATAGCACTTAGCACAGTGCAGACATAAGTCCTCAATAAACATGACTTAGCAAAAGTCATTGTGTTTACCAGGCAAATGAAGTTCTCCCACAAATCCCGTCGGGTCTTAAGGCTGCTCAGTGTGTACCCTTCCCCTCAACCTTGATCATCTCCTTCGTATGCCTGCAAATGTTCCATGATTCTTTGCTACCGTGCACTTTTCTCAGTCCCAATCCATGTTCCCCATTAAAAAAAGAAAAAGTGACAAGTTTCTTCGTCCAATAGCCTGTCCCATAGCAGTGCACTTGTGAATGTGAGCTGGACACGAAACTGAGAGAGTGCCCGAGAGAAGCAGGACGGGAGGAGGGGGGCAGACCAGGAGCAGTGGACTGGGAAGTCAGATGCCAGCTTTTACAAATAGCTCTTCCCCCAGCTCCTGTGTGGCTCTATGCCAGTCCCTGCCCCTCATCTGAAAGGACCCTCCCAGCTCTGACAGTCTAAGATCCAACGAAGACATGTTTCTCTAATGAGATGAGTTGAAGCTGGAGTAACCAAAAGGCAAAAATTACTTTAAGGTTCAACAGAGCTTTGAGGCAGACCCAAAACTTAATCCACTGCTCTCCCCATCCCTACCCCGTCTACCATGCCCTGGTTTCCAAGAATGTCACCTAGCAAAGTGCTAGCCAAGGGAACTTTCCACATTCCAAAGCAGAGCATCTGCTCCTACCCTTCCTGGGAACCTGAGCTGCACAAGGTCAGCCCTGGTAGGCTAGACTCAGACCCCTGAACTCTTCCTTCTTATGTCCCCAGCTAAACCCAAGCAGCAGTGCCACTGATTTCACACCCTGTCCCTCACCCTGAGTGCCCTGGCACTGCAAGATCACAAGTGTTTCCCAGGCAGAATGCCTCTCCCCTCCAAGAACCACCTCCTCTCTGGGGAGACCTCATCCCCTCCAGAGCTCTGAGATTTAAGCTCTTCAAGGGTCAGAAGCCCCAGGTTCCTGTCTTCTATTTTATCAAAATTGGTCTTGGTGGGAGATTCTAGTTCTTAACCTGCACTGCGGTTGGTGGACTCAGTCAGAACCTCTTGTTGGAAGATGAAGATACTGAGGGGTGAGAACTCACAGAAACTAAGCACTAGGCTGAGTGCTCAGGGACAGCGATTCACAGCCTACTGCTGGTTCCATGAACAAGTCATTCTACCTCTCTGGGCCTTGCGGTCCATGCTGTAAAGGGAAGATGGCAATGGGTACCCAACTTCATCAGATATATGTCAGACAAGCTGGAGCTCTATCTCAGACACCAAAGAATTGCAATGCAAAGTTTTGGAGTTGCTGTAAGACATTCCAAAACCCCACAGCTTCCTACCTCACAACACTGCCCAGGTGTCCCCATGTGCTAGGCTGTGCCGACGGGGCTATGGAGAATACCAAGTTGAGGGAAGCATGGTTCATGCCTTCCAGGAGCTCCTACGGGTGGAACTGACACATCCACAAGTGACTACCATGAACAGAAGGAACCCAGCCAAGTGCTATGTTTGGGAGCAGCATGGAAGCAAAAGAATAGCCACTCTGATATGGAGGCGTGCGAAAGAAGAGGGGACATCAGGAAGGAATCCTAGAGGAGATGATGTTGGCACTGACCCTTGAGGAGAGTGGGCATTCCCACAGGTAAAACAGAGGGAGGCATTCCAGGTGGAAGGATCACAAGAGTAAATGTCCACTCAGGTTTTCCTCATATTACACTAGCTTCTTCCACAAAAATGGTGGGTTTACTAGGCCTGGAACAGAGAAAGGACATTGTTCTGATTCTGGGATCAGAATCACCGTCTGAAATAGCCTTTCTTCTAAAAGTCAGGCAACTATAGCGTTTGAAATAGCCTCAGGATTTGTGCATAAATACTGGCTTCTTGCTGGACCCAGTTCATCCTGTTATTTCCCCTTTATCCTTATTCTGAGGAAATGTCTAAATGTGCTCTGGAACTCCAGCTTACCCTTGATCAACAAGCATTTATCAGCCCCTGCACTGCTGCTGAGTTTCAAGAAACCCAAACTTCTCACAGAGTTATAGAAGCAGAGGGTTGGGGAGTGCCTGGGTGGCTCAGTCAGTTGAGCGCCAGACTTCAGTTCAGGTCATGATCTCATGGTTTGTGGGTTCAAGCCCCGTGTCAGGCTCTGTGCTGACGGCTCGGAGCCCGGAGCCTGCTTCGGATTCTGTGTCTCCCTCTCTCTCTTGCCCCTCCCCTGCTTGTGCTCGCTCTCTCTCTCTCTCTCTCTCTCTCTCAAAAAATAAATAAACATTTAAAAAAATTAAAAAAAAAGAAAAAAGAAGCAGAGGGTGGGAGTGTCTATTAGGACCATCTTATCTAGAGGTGGGAAACTCATTACCTCCAAATGCAGCCCATTCCAAATTCAAAATGTGCTGCCTCTTAGGTTCCCTTTTCTATGCAACAAAACTCCACCTCCCTAGAATAGAGTTTGTAGCTGTGATTCCATACCATGAATGTTCTTTGCAACAATGATCATGCCAACTTCATTAGCAACAAATGCTATTGTTTTGTGAGTAGCTACACATTTGTTCCAATAAACATCTGCGTTGAGTCAAAGAATCCTGTTTGGCTTGTATGTTTTTCATGCACTAATGATTCTGGTAAGTTGTATTTTCACTTATCAACACTTCTCTGAATCTGATTAGTATCACTGTACTATGAAGAGAGATAGTGGGGGAGATCATATTGTCAATACAATAGCAGGTCTTAGGTTTTTCAGGTCAGTCCTGATTAAACACCTTGTCCTATTATTCCTATAAATTATCAAAATATTCCAGGATGCTTATCTTTGAGCATCCAAATTATGTTGCTTGATTGTCATCCACTCCCAGAATAGAAAAAAAATTTTTTTTCATCATGTGTTCAATTGTTTGGTTCAGAAAATATGGCACCATGTCTATGAGTGCACTCTTTTGAATCGTAGTGTGTACTTTCCTTTTGCTATGAGTTAATCTTGTTCCGATGGCAAGAATCAGAAAATTAGCACCAACAAGAAGCCCTTCAAGCAATGATAGGTAGGATTAGGTAAAATTAGAGAAATCTATACTGATCATGTGGCAGAGATGGTGGCCAATTTGGGTCTAGAATAGGTCTTGAAACCAAGAGACTTAGGTTCTAGTGCAGCATAGGTTGACTCTCTTATCCACTTAATTTCTCCATCCATTAACTGGCAGAAAAATCTTTGCTCTACCTGTCTGAGGGTTGTAGAATAAGATGAATTACCATATAGGAAAGAACGCTGGAAACTAAATGTAGCTCAAATATAAAAAGTTCTGTGGGAGATAATCACTAACATTCCTGAACATTCACTATCTGATTGAGACCACACTAAGCTCTTACATAATTCTCTCATCTATCCTCACAAAGTACTATTACTCTCTTCTCCCCTTTTTACAGGCAAGAAAACTAAAACAGTGAGGTTAAAAATGTGGACCAACCTACAAACACCAACACCCCAGTAGCAACAAGCACACCTAATGTCCAGATTTTGGTTTCTAACACTATTCTTCAATAAAAGGAATGAGGGCTCCTTAAAGAAATGGCTGATTCCAGGACTAGCACAGAAAATATACAAGATGAACCTGGAGTATGTTGTTCCAGAGAGTAAGGTAGTCACACACAGTGATGGGGGGGTATGTCAAAGGGACACAGGAGCCAACTAGAAGAGCTCTAATGACCAAAGCAAGAACACTTTGAGCAACAAAGCAAAACAGAATTGGATTGCAACCCAAAGTATAAAATACATATCCATAAGTGTATACTTACATGCGTAAGTTATTGAATGAATAAGTAAATGGGGGAGAATAGATAAATCTCCCATGAAGAATGCCAAATGGTTTATATAAATAATTTGCTCTAAAGGAGATAGAGTATAATTCTCCCTCCCTTAAGTGTGGGGTGCAAATAGTGATTTCCTTCCAAAGTGTACAGTATGGAAATGGGGGAGCTGGGGGGGGGCAAAATAACTTTAGAGTAGAGAAACCTAACAAAAACACTACCCCAGCTGGGTGATCACAGTTAATATTAACAATGATAAGTCATGTTGATAGTATATGACCTTGATATGTCCTAGTGAAAATAGCACTGTATCTCTGCACTCTTCCTCCATTCATCTCATAACCCCAGCCTGAAATCATGAGAAACAGATCAGAAAAATCCCAATTGAGGGATAGTCTACAGAACACTTGACCAATACTGCTTGGAATTGTTAAGGTGATCAAAACTACTGGAAGTCTGAGAAACTGTCCCAGCCAAGAGGAGTCTATAATACGCTGAACTGTATCCCTAAAAAAGATACATTGAAGTTCTCATCCTCAGGACCTCCAAATGTGACCTTATTTGAAAACCGGGTCCTTGCAGATCCAACTAGTTAAGACAAGGTCATACTGGAGTAGGGTGGGCCTTTCACCCAATATGACTGGTGACCTTATAGGAAGAGAAGATGAGACACAGAGACAGAGACTTATGAAGGAGAACGCCATGTATGATGGACACGGATAGAAACCAAGGAAGGCCAAGGGTCACTAGCAACCACACGCTGGGAATAGGCAAGGAAGGATTCTCACCCCCCAACCCCATTCCCGAGGTTTCAGAGGAGCGTGGCCCCACCAATTCTTGATTTCAGACCTCTAGCCTCCAGAACTATGAGACAATAGATGTCTGTTGTTTTAAGCCATGCAGTTTGGGGTGTTTTGTCATGGTAGTCTGAGAAAACTAACACAGAGCCTAAGGATACTTGAAACTAAATGTGTGACATAGGACCCTAGATGGCCCCCTGGAATAGAGAAAGGAAATTAGGTAAAAATGAAGGAAATCTGAATCAAGGATGGACTTCTGTTAAGAATAACACATCAATACTGGTTTATTAATTGTGACAATTGAACCATATACTAACATAAGGTGTTAATAATAGGAGACACTGGGGAAGGGCTTATGGGAGCTTTCTGTACCATCTGTACAATTTTTCTGTAATTATAAAACTATTTTAGGGACCTAGGTGGCTCAGTTTGTTAAGTGTCTGACTCTTAATTTTGGGTTAAGTCATGATCGCAGGGTCATGAGATCAAACCCCGAGTCAGGCTCTGTGCTGACAGTTTGGAGCCTGCTTGGGATTCTCTCTCCCTCTCTTTCTGCCCCTGCTACTCCCTTGCTTTCTCTGAAGATAAGTAAACTTAAAAAAAGAACTATTTTAAAGTTAAAAGTTTCTATTTTAAAATGTGGCCCAAGGTCCCTCGGTCAGGAGATGGGGAAACAGTTCTGATGGACTCTGGGTCCCACTGGCTCTACCCCAGTGGTTCTCAAGGTAGGCTGCACACAGGAGGCGCCAGAAACACCAATGTCTGAGTCTCAGCCCCCAGAGACTCGAATATAACCAGGAGTAAGTCTTGAGCATTGGTGGGTGGGATTAAAAGTTCCCCAGGTAACTCTAATGTGCATACAGTTTGAGAACCACATTTCTAAGCTATCCTGCCAGTGTGTGGCTCCTGAAGAATGTTGGGAGCCTCTTTTACTCCAGCTTGGGTCTTTGACTTAGGTCATGCAGCTTTTGGGAAGCAGAGGTGAGGTAGGTACCCTGCTGCTCTAGCCCACAATCCAGAATGTTCTGACTCTCAGCCACAAAACCATCACTATGATATCTCTGCATGAGTATTTTCCGGGAAAGAACAGTCTTTTTTACTTTGCAATGGTAAACTGAAGAAGGGGAAAGTATTCCAGGCATGGGGGAACAGCATATGCAAAACAAAGGATATGAAAGGGCAGTGGATGTTTGGGGGAACCTGAATGACTTGGTGTTCCTGGAAAACCAGAAGAACTAGGAGAAAAGAGAACACCATCAGGCAGATATGAAGTGCAGGCCTTGTATGCTCAGCTTGGTTTCAGGAATGGGGAGACATTTGAGTTTTTTGAATCAAAGGGAGATATGATCACTTGACTTTTCCAATGAGGCCTTAATGCAGAGAAGTAACTAAAGGAGAAGACACCAAAGGTAGGGGATTCAAGATGGCTTCTGACATCAGGCAAGGGACCTTCTGGTCCTGAATGAGTGCAGGCCTGTATGGAGGGAGGACAGGAATCTGGTTTTCAGAGGTCTGAGAACCTAGGGCTAAGTCCAAAAGAGACACTGTTAAGAGATTCCCAGCTTCTGGTAACACTTCAGGATGAATTAGCAGAGAAGCAGAGAGAAAACAGGGCATAAACCAAAACCCAAGGGCAGTAATGGTTTTCCAGGCCCCTGGTCTTTCTGTGAGCTGCAGGCATGAGTGTTTATCTCCAGAAAGAAAGCCATGGGCGTCTCTAAATTTGAGGAAGGACACAAACACGGTTTTTGCAACCGTCTCCTGCATCTGATGTGTGTTGACCTCTCTTTGGAGACGTTAAGAAAAGTTGTTTGCATGTAAAAACACGGGCTCAATTCCCAGCAATGAGCTTCTGATGCAGGAAAAAGAGCCAAGACCCTTTCAACACCTAGGCAGATCACAAAGGCTCCAAGGGGGTCCCCTCTGAAGAATGGGGTATTAGGACAAGACAGTATTATGACAAGAGGAAGGTGTGTCAAGCCCGGATGTTGCCGCAGGGCAAGCGCGCTGAATGAACAGATCAGCGTGTGTGGGAACGCATCTCCCCCACCAACATCTGCCAGTCCCAGTGGAAGCTTCTGCAAATGAACAGGTTATGACCCCAAGCCATACCACAGGCCAGAATCAAACAGAGCCAGCCCTGGGAATCTGGAGGACACCGTGTACATGTGGTCCAGACCCAAGTTTCAGAAGATGCTGACCTATTTTGAAAGAGAAGACCTACACTTCCCCCTGAGCTGTTTATCCTGTGACATTCTTCCATCTAGCCCATCTCCTGACACGATCTG
Source organism: Herpailurus yagouaroundi (assembly GCF_014898765.1). Classification (NCBI taxonomy): domain Eukaryota; kingdom Metazoa; phylum Chordata; class Mammalia; order Carnivora; family Felidae; genus Herpailurus; species Herpailurus yagouaroundi. The sequence continues at coordinate 78,940,853 of NW_024412400.1, read as the reverse complement.
GTTGATTTCATCCATGCCCAAGTTTAAGTGCTCACACATGGCCCAAGCCTGCCAACGGGATCCAAGACAACAGAATCCTTCCTTTAAACAACTCCGACAACATCTTCCTTTGGTCTGAGTTTGTGTGTCCAATGCCCAAACCCATCCTGGCTGTCTAGGCCTCCCACAAAGCCTTTTTAATTTGAGTGCATTTTAAAATTATGAAACACTTCAAACACACTGAGAAGAACAGAAACAAAAATCCCTGTCCTGCTCAGACTTGACGAAACACTTCCCGCGCAAGGGAGAGGGGCAGGACTCCCATCCAGAGAGCAAGCTGGAGCCATGACAGAGAAGGTGCTTTGGGCCAGGGGGAAGAGCTCTGCACCTTGACGCTGAAGACCTGGGCTCCAGTCCAAGCCCTGCAGCTTGATGGCTCTGAAAGCTCAAGCAAATCACGTTCTCTGTGCCTCAGTTTCCACAGCCCCTGGTGGATTGCTCCTTCTTTTCAAACTCTCTACTTAGCCCCAGACTCAGTCCTTGGCCTCTTTTCTATCTAGCCTCACTGCCCGAAAAATCTCAGCGAATCTCATGACATTTCATATCACGTAGATGCTGACTGCTCCAATTTTCTCTCCAGCTTGGGCCTTTCCTCTGAACTGCTGTTATGAACATTCCACTGCCACCTTGCATTTCTTACATTTAATGTCTAACAGAATGCCTACAACACATATCAAGCTTTACATGTCCATAACCAACCTCCTGACATCGCCCCCAAATCTATTGCTCGCATAGTTTTCCTCGTCGCCGAAGGGGGTTGGCCAGGCCAAAAACCTTGGGGCCTCTTTGGCTCCTCTTTCTCTCATGTCTGAGTCATCAGCAAATCCTCTCAGCTCTACTTTTAAAATATACCCAGACTCAGGGGCGCCTGGGTGGCGCAGTCGGTTAAGCGTCCGACTTCAGCCAGGTCACGATCTCGCGGTCCGTGAGTTCGAGCCCCGCGTCAGGCTCTGTTTCCGATTCTGTGTCTCCCTCTCTCTCTGCCCCTCCCCCATTCATGCTCTGTCTCTCTCTGTCCCAAAAATAAATAAACGTTGAAAAAAAAAAAAAACTTAAAAAAAAAAAATATATATATATACCCAGACTCAATCCAACTTTCCACCTCACTGGAACAGGCCATAATCACCTCTTTTCCTAGATTACTGCAGGAGCCTCCCAGGTAATCCTCCCTCTTTTATTCTTACTCCTCTATGGTCTTCTCAACATGGTGATGATAAATTAGATGACATTACTCCACTGCTCAACCCTCTACTGACTTCTTGTCTCATTCCGGTTAAAAACCAACATTTTGACAATACCCTGTGACACACATGGTCTGACCCCCATTACTACTCTAATCTTTGTTACCCTATTAGTAATGACTACTAAGCCTGAACTGCACCCCAGCCACTTTGGTCTCCTCACAGCTGAACACTCCAGGCTGCTCCTACCTCAGGGCCTTTGCACATGCCATTCCCCCCCTTCCTCAGTTCACCTCTTTAGCGAGACTCTCCCTAGTTACCCAATCTAAAATAGTAACTCCAGTCCTTGCTTTTCTATCCCCCCTTGCCTACTTTATTCCTCTCCTTAGTACTTAACAGCCCCTAATATATCACACATCTTACTCAGACTGTTTATTGCCCAGTTCCTCTACTAAGCATACGGTAAACTATTTGGTGGCTTTGCTTTCCGCTTTATCCACAGTGCCTAGAACAATGCTCAACGTATAATATGTACCCAATAAACATTTGTTGAATGAATGAATAATCCTGGAAACAGGGGAAATCTTATTATGTCTTCAAAATGTTACTGTAACCCCACTATGATGAAGTGAAGAACGATTGAGCTTATTTTATTTTTTTTTTAATTTTTTTTTTAACGTTTATTTATGTTTTTGGGACAGAGAGAGACAGAGCATGAACGGGGGGAGGGGCAGAGAGAGAGGGAGACACAGAATCAGAAACAGGCTCCAGGCTCTGAGCCATCAGCCCAGAGCCTGACGCGGGGCTCGAACTCACGGACTGCAAGATCGTGACCTGGCTGAAGTCGGACGCTTAACCGACTGCGCCACCCAGGCGCCCCGAGCTTATTTTAGAAGTGAGGGGACAACACAGACTGAAATTCCATGGCTACCAAGCAAGTCCCTGTATAAGGCAGCACCTCTCAAGGTAACTGCCTTTTCAAATGCAAATATCACTGCAGAGAGGTCTAGTTAGGGTATGATGTCTCAAAGTTTGCCTCCAGAAAGGAAAGGGGAAAAGGATCAAACTCCAAACCCACCTGGTCAGACTGAAGTGCTGAACTCCATGACCCACCAGATGGGTCAGGGTCAGGCGCCACCCCAAACGAGTGAGGACAAATAAGGCCAAGCTGCAGTGTATGAGCAAGGTCAAGGCTAGTAGGGGCTCTTCAGATCACCTTACTTCTTTGCTTCACAAATGAGGAAACTGAGACCCAGGAGAGGGGAAAGACTAAGGCACCCAAGGTCAGCAGCCTAGATGCCTCGATGACATCTAACCCAGAGCTGGGACCCATGTTGCCCAAATCCCAGGCCAATGAGTTTTCTGTAGCACAACCACCACCCGCCTACCCTCACAAGATTCGTCACAAAATAGCCATACAACAGGCGGATTTCATTTCCCTGGTGCATGTGGCAGTACCCACGCCGTGCCAAAAAACGAATCCAAAGGAATTTCCTTAGCTGGGAGTCCTACAGAGAACCAGAACGGGACTTGGAATGGAATGAAATTCCTTTTGCGGTATTTCAGCCAATGGGAATAGAGCCCAGAAATCACTGGTGTTTTCTGTTTGGGGTGATTTTTATATAGCTCTCTTTGAAGAATGAAGAGTGCCTACCATGCCACTGGAAAAATGAAGTCACTGCTTTGAAATATATTTGAGAGGAAGAAAAGAAATGACTCTACATTACATTTAAATAAACCAGGTCTCAGCCTTGGGCTGGAGGAGTTAACCCTTAGCTTCCTTTTTCTTTTTTCTTTCTTTGCTTTTTTTTTTTATGGTAAATGGTAAAACATTTACCAGCAGAGCTGAAATCACAAAGAGAAAGAGCCCCTCAGGGAGTCACAGGGGAGGCTGCCAGATGAAAAGCAAAGGGGAAGAAGGAAGAGGGTGAGCCTATGCTCTGTATCAGGCAAAGTTACTGACAGTGCCTCATTTATTTCTCACAATAGCTCCGCAAGGCACGAGTGTTATTCCCATTTTGATGAGAAGGGAAAGGGGGCTCAAGGAGTTTAAAGTAATTTGCCTAAGGCTGTACAGCTCAGAAGTAGCAGAACCTGTTTCTGAAGTTTGAATTAATCATCTTCCCTGACTCTGTGCATATAACGCTGGTCAAATTTCTTACTTTCTCTAGGCTTAAGTTCCTTACCCATGACATAAAGGCCCTAGATCGAATCTGCCTTACAGCTCTGATGGTCTATGGATTCACTATGTTGGAAATTGTCCTGAGCTGGTGATTTCCTTTGTTCTTAGGGCTCCTGACCCCCAGGAAGTGTTCTCCCATGGAGATGGCCCTGTCCCGTGAGTGAGGGAAATGATCCAGGCTGCGCTTCATGCTGATACCACACTGAGGAGTTCAGCCTCTGGAGCCACAATTCAGAGCCTGTAGGTCTGCTCCTGGCTTGAACATCAAGACTAGTACCCGGAAGCTCCAGTGGGAGAGGCTGGGATCTTGAAATGTCTCCGAGAAGTTTATTTATAATGCCTAGGGCACATCTAACAAGTTCATCATGTGGCACGGGGCAATGTGTACAAAGGAAGGATTGTCCCAGAGAAGTCTTTGCCAAGATGAGCATAAGCCAGTGAGCAACACCCGCCCCCCAATCTGTAGCAACAACAATAAAGGAAACAGTGGAAGCCTCCGAGGGTTGCAGACATCTTCCTACAGAGGAGGAAGAGGCCTAATGCTTTAAAAAAGAGGCCTGAACTAAAACTAGGTGAGGGTTGGACTTCTTGCTCTGCCACTAGCTGGCAAGGGAACTTGAGGTAAGCCACTTCCACACTGTGGTCACATTCCAGGAAGGAATACAGCCATAAGCAAGTACTTGTAACCAAATTTGATAAGCATCTGGCAAGAGTGGTCGGGCTCAATGATGGAGACTCTCAGAGCAGGACAAAGCCATCATAGCAGAGGACAGGCAGGAACCAGGAGTTTTGAGGGAAAGTCAAGTTCCCAGGACAGAGAGTAGGGGGGTAAGAGGGAAGCTGAGTCCTAGTCCTAGAGAATCCAAGGCGGGGCCATCAAGGAAGACCTCAGGGCTCATCATGATAAGACTTGGTGCAAAAGGAAGTCTGTTCCTCAGCAAGAAGGCCTTATACCAGGCAGTGCAGGTGGACCACTTGGGAGTCTTATTCCAATTCAGATGCTCAGGCCTCATGCCCAGAAATTTTGATTCCGTTGCACTGAAGTGGAGGCCGGGAACAGACATTTCCTTAAAAAGCTCCCCAGGATTTCGAAAGCACAGCCAGGGCCAGGAACTTCCTCAATAATAAGCAGGGCTCTCTGGGAGACAAGGCCTGTCTCAGTGCCCACTGGATCCCAGCACCCAAATCAGGGCTTGTCAGACAGAGGGTGTTTGGGGTACTTGGCCTGGATAAAGGGATGAGCACTGTGTGAATAAAGCAAAGGACGTCGGCAGCCAGGTGCTAGAATTACAGCAAGGGCAAGGGTACGACCGGCCTTGGCCTGAGTCCCCTGGATGACTGACTGAGCACTGCCTGCATTCTTCCTGACCTTCATGATCAGCCCAGACCTTGAAGCTGGAGCTAGATTAGCCTTATATGGGAGCCCAAGAAAGGGGAAAGAAGGAGACAGGGGGCGTCTAACATATCAGGGACCACATATCAGGGACGTTGTAGTGAGTCTCAAGCACACATTCATGACTACTAAGCCTGATTGAAGATATACAGTCTTTATTAAAGTATCCCATCTTTATATAAGTGGCCCTACTCCCTCCACCACTACAGATGGTGGCGACTTTCCATTAAAAAGGGGATCGGTAGGGGACACAGGAAGAATCAAGTTGTTAACAGAGGCGAGGTGAATGAGGACCCTCGAAAGTGCAGGGTGGCATCCCATCTCCTGCCTTCTGCCTCCCCCCAAGCCCCATCCATACCCGTACCCTCAGAAAGTCTCTCCTCCCACCCCAAACCATACGCATCCCAGTTTAAAGTGATATAAGGTTCTCTCACATATCTATGCACTTCTCTATGGGTAAAGCACTTCGTGTCTTTAATGTTCCCTCTCTTGCTAATGACACCCCATCCCTGTGGTTCTAGGTGGACAGCTAATGGTTGGTGAGAGGGCCTATGCATGGCCAAAGTAGGGAAGCCTCTCAACTAGCATATCAGCAAGGCGCCCAGGAGGCCAGACCCCTACACTGGTGTCATGACCATCAGAACTGCTGAAGAATCGGTGAGGCTGGGTCCCTGAACTCTACATACTCTTCATTATAACAGAGCGTCATATATTTGTTTCCTAGGGATGTTGTGTCTTGTGTCTAACACTCTACCTTCCGAACCTCCCCTAAATTCTCTGTCAGTTCATAAGCCATGGGTGGGAAGCCTCGTCTATGGAACTCTACCCCAACCACCATCTCTGAGACAGGCAGGCCTCAGAATCCATCCTGAGTGGAGAGAGGCTGCTGGAAGCTGGGGGTCTGGGGAACAGAACCAAGGAACCCTGTGCATCCAGCAGCAAAGGGACAGCCTAATGCTTCCACCTCTTCTCTTCAAGAGAAAGTTCTGCTGTGTGCAGGGAGGCAGAGTTGTGGAGGAGGCTTCTCCATAGGGGCCGGGGGGTTGACAAGAGAGCACAAGAATGAGCTCATCACTGTGGAAAGGCCTTTTGAGATCACCAAGCCCGGTGATGGTCAAGCTTTTTTTTTTTTTTTTTTTTTCTTTTGAAGCAGTTGAACCTATTTGCATCCACAACTCTTAAATGCCACTCCAAGATGTTCTGATCAAGGCGAGATGAGGAAGTAGGAGCCAGGAATGGGCAGTGTGACCAGGATGGGAACCCTACTCCCCCGGCCTACCTTCCAAATCCAAAAGTCCCTGAGCAACAGCTATGCAGAACTTGGGGGTCCTGGGTTTCACTTCAGAAACCCTTGATTTTATGGATGGTAAAGACGTGTGATTTGCCCAGGGTCCCCATGGAGTCCGTGGCGGCACCGGCACTAGAATTTAACCCACTCCCACCCCAGGTCTCTCTTTGCCCCCTCCCTCCAGCTGGCTGGCCCCCACGGGCCTTGGGCCGCGAAGAGTTCCCCTGCGCCCACTAAGGGAATCTTAGACAGAGCTGCGGAAGGAGAACTGCAGGTAGATGATCAGCAGCAGGACCGTGGCCCAAAACAAGCACCAGGGTATCGAGCAGAAGTTGCAGCCAGAACTCGCCTCCGCCTGTGGCTTGGTGGGGCTGGGCGCCCGCGAGAAGGTGTAGGTGGTGGCCTCTTCCTCCAGCAGCTTCTCGCTGGGCTTCCAGTGCACGATGCCCTCCTGGCAGGCCTCGCAGAACTCGCCGCGGTGCCGCCGGGTGTCCTGGCGGCTGGCCACGTGGATGCGGTACTGGCCACCGGGCTCCCCGTAGCACTGCTCGCGCAGGCTGGTGATGAGGTTGTCCACCAGGCTCTCGATGTTCTCCTCCAGCATGCTCGACTCGTCCAGCCGCGCCGTGCCGCACTCGTAGCACAGCTGCTTGAAGACGCGCATGCGCACCGAGCCCGCCCGCTGCTCGCGGTCCAGGTACATGTGGAAGAGGATGACCACGTGTGGCGACTGCCAGGTGTGCCAGCACCAGGAGCAGTGGAACCTGCGGGGAGGGGTTGAGGCAGGGGGGAAGGACTGTGTGCTGCAGAGGCCCCTGCCTCCTGCATCCCAGTGCCCTCAGGCCTTGCCCTTGGGGCTTTGGCTCTGGGGATATTTCCTCATCTGCAAAATGTTCAGGGGGCACCAGATGAGTCCTTCCTGCTCAGACCTCTTTTAAGTCTCACGGCGGGGATGGCCCGGACCAGCTGGGAAACGCACCATCCGTCCGCACAGTCTTACCTGTTAACACTGACTGTGAACAGGCTAGACCCAAATCAGGAGAAAAATGACACCGTTACTGCTGCTGGGCCTCCACGTGCACACAGCCAGAGTCAGAGCCAGTAGCCAGCACGGAACAAGTGCTCAATAGATTTTTCTTGAATTGAATTGGATGGACTGAACCAGGGCAGGAAGTAAGGCCTTGCTTCTGACCCCCACGCTGCACCATGGAGCCTCCCCATCTTCTGTCCCAAAGGGAAGTCCTGCATAATAGACCCCTGGACAAGAGTGCTGGAAAGTCATCTCAGATATTGCTGTACATCTGAATCACTGAGAGACCTTGTTGACATGCAGGTTCTGATTCAGTAGGTCTAGAACGGGACTGGAGATTCTGCATCTTTAACAAGTTCTAGATGATGCTGGTGCTGCTGGTCCACGACCCACAAGGTAGGGATCTAGTCTAACCTCTCCTTTCGCAAATGGGGAAAGTGAGGTCCAAGAAGGAAAATGAATTGCTCAAGGGCTGTGGAGCTCATAGTAGAGCCAGTTTCTAGAACACCTCATGTGTTCAGTATTTTATATTAAGTCAGGCCAAATTAAATAGATTGAAATTCAACTGTCCCAGGACCAGAGCACAGAACTCAACGTCCATAGACCTTGAGCCCCCCGTCTCTTGGTTTTCAACCCATTTAGAGGATTAAAATCCGAAAATATGTAAAATGTCAGAGGTTAGAACTAGTAAGTATGTCCCACCTCTTCGTCAGAAGCAGTAGCTAGGATTCAGAGGGGGAAAGTTACATAGGAGTGCAGAGGAAGAGCTGGAATGAAACTCCAGTATCCCACTTCCCAGTGAGGGACTCTTTCTCTGCCTCCCAGTCTATTCCGGCCCAGCGAGACTGACCCTAAGCATCTGGGTTCTCTATATCTCTGTTTCTTCTTGGAAGGTGCCCCCAGCCTGCCAGGCCCCTACTGCCCGGGCCACTCACCTGCCCGAGGCATGCAATTCCAGGTACTGCTTCCAGCCAGGGGCCAGCACGTTGTGCTTGAGGTTGGGATCTATGATGAGGTCCCAGCTGTCGGCCGGCTTGGCCTCCTCCATCTTCTCATAGAAGACTTTCTTCCATTCACCTGTAGTCACGCTTTTACACATGGTCTCGTCAGTGGCAAAGGAGGGCAGGCTCCACTTGAGCGAGAACACGGAGAGCGAGGGCAGGTGTAGGGCAGGGCAGCGCAGTTTCCACGGTCTAAAAATCCTCATCGACAGGACCGGGAGGAAGCAGGACCCAGCTCCCTCCTTTGTCCGCAGTGGAACCTGTTTCCACAGCAACCAGGCAGGGCGCCAAGAGACAGAGCTTGGGGAGGAGGGACTCTTCAAAGGGGTGTTGGAAGGCCCCGAACTGAGGCTGCGGAGGCAGGGTTTGTGGGTCTAAGTGACCTGAGGCAGGTGGGGGGCCTGAAAGGAGGCTGAGCTTCAGGCCATCTCACTCTGGCCTGTGAAGGGCATGCAGAGGCGAAGACCCGGGAGCTGGCTCAGCCTCACCTCGCTGCCCCTGGAGGCATCATCAGCATCTGGCTGCTATGGTAACCATGATGCCTTAGGGAGCCAAAGAGACCTTAGGGATGGGACGCTGTGGACCTGTTAATAGACGCAGCAATAATAATAAACTCTCTGCACTCCCACCCATTTGTGACTGGCATTGGGCCATTTACAAAAACTATTGGCAGTCCTTTGACCCACAATCGTTATTGTCACTCTACAGATCAGGAGGCGGGACTCATCTAGCTTATAAATGGCAGAGAGCTCATATTCAAATCCAAGTTATTGAGCCCATACTCATTCATTTAAGTCATTCATTTCAAACATACCCCTGTACCAGGCTCTATGCCAGGTGGTAACTGTGTATGTACCCAATAGCCAGAACGCAACGGATCTGTACTTGGACAGCCTTGTACAAGAGCAACTGCCTTTGCACAAAGGTGGGTACCATTGCATCAGCCTGGTAGGAGGAGAAGAGATGATTTTCAACCTGATGATAGAAGACGAGAGCAATATACGTGGGGGAAAACAGCCTTTATTCCTGGTGCCTCTCCTGATATTTTTTAATAAACTATTTTCCTTTATAAAAGTCCCAGTTTTATTTAGAAAAGTTGGAAAATATAGATAAAAGCAAAAGTAAAACTCTTGCTAAAACTCGTGTTCAAAATAATCACTGTTAATATTACAATATATGCATCCTGACTGCCACTTATCTGTGCATGTGTGTGTGTGTGTGTGTGTGTACACATACACACACACACATTCTACATGCCCCACTGTGATCTATGTTTTAAATGGCGATATATAGTGAATATTTTTCTAAGTAATTAATATTATTCCATCTTGTGGGCTGCCTATATTCTGTGATCTAGTGGAGCATAATTTATTTAGCTACTCCTCTATTTGGGGGTACTAAAGTGTTTTTTTTTTCTAATCTTTTATAATTTCATTTTTGCTACCTATTTGTATACAACTTATTGATGAAGTTCATGGTCCTGCATTCTAGATCTCACAGACAGTGCCTCCTGCAGCTGGAAAACACATCTCTTAACTCTACTCTCTGCAGAAGCTCAGAATCTGAACAGGTTCTTCAAACAGTATGACTTATGGGCAGCCTGCAGATCCTGGAGTTTGCAGATGAAAAAGAAAGGCCTAAAATTCCCATCTGGTACAGGAGACCACCTTCCAAGTGCTCCTCCTGCCCCTGCATGAATGCTTGATGCCTTGACATATTTTATCTTAGCCTCAGTTTATTCACCTTGACAATGGGATAACAAGGAAGCAATATCTGTAGAGATGAAAAGCAAGGGCTCTGCAATCACTTGCTTTGGTTGTTCTTGTTTGTCTGATTTGCAATTCTCTTATATAGGTAGCAATTCTCTCTCACAGGTAGCTATTCTAATATATTTAATGTGTGTCATTTTGTTCTGGCAAAACATGTGTTTTCATGTGAACATATTTTTTAATTTGCATAGAAACAGCAATCACTATATAGCACTTACTAGGTATCAGACATTATCCTAAGTGCTTTATACATATTAATTTATTTCATCCTAATAACAACCTCCATAGGTAGGTAACAGCAGCAGCAGATCCATTTTGCAAATGTGGAAGCTAAAGCAGAGAAGCCCAAAATTCAACAGCTAATCATTAATGGAACCGGGATGGGATCCTATATGACTGTCCCCAAAGTCCCAGCTTTGATCAGCTTTGTCCAGCATGGGATCTAGAACAAAATATTCACAAAATAAACGTCTTTCTACCTTCTCATCACTCAATATGGCCATTCCAGACTCTGAGGATTGAAGTTCATGTCTTTCCAGCAAGTGGTTCACTAGAACCTACCGAGGCCACAACTCTGGGGAAGAGGGGTGAGGCGTATTTGACCCGTCAGGCTCCCTGTTACTGCTGTAGGGGTCCATGGACCCCCTGATGCCCAATGTAAATATTTTAGAGCTGAAATAGAAATTCGTCTTGAAATCTTACCAAAGAAGATCTAGTGCATAAAGCCATCTGTGTGAATACCATTCCTGTGAAGCCTGTAACCAATTGATGACAGGCACCCAGGTGCAGTGGAAAGAGCACTGAACCCAAAGTTAGGAGATATAAATGTATATCCCAGTTCTGCAACTGGCTGGCTTTGGTTCCTCGGACACGTCACGTCTCTTGGCCTCTGTTTGTCCATTTGTTCAATGGGGAATTAAAGTATATGGCAACACTAAGGTCCCCTGTGACGATACCATGTACAGTTTCAAAGAGCTTTATACTTATAAATTGGAATCCTTCAAGTACAGGAGGGAAGATAGAGGCCACTGGATGGAGGAAGGAAGCTCTTAATGAGGCATTGTGGGTAATGCCTGGCTCAGGGTCTGTCTCCTCAGGGGCCACTACATAACTGAAGAGCTCTGGGGAGGTGTCACTCTACCAGTTTTATACTGGACACGGTAAGAAAGGCAGAATTTAAATCGTAGCCACTGAACCTTAACACTGGAAAGGATTTCTTTTTATTAAACTTTTTATCCTTCAAGTCAGTATTCTTGTCTCTGAATTAAGGCAATCAATGCCCAGAGAAGTGAACTGACTTAACCAGCCTCAGAGGTGTGTTGGGAGCTGTCTCAGGTTGTAGCCATAAGCCAAGGTGAGAACAGAGGCTGAGGACATTCCCAGAAAATATGTGAGGTTGAGGGAAGCTTGTAAACCTCGCCCTGGAGTCAAAGCATATCACCCAACACCAGGAATGAATTCTCTAGAAGCATTTTGCAGTTGTTGCTATAGTAAACATTATGATGAAAAACAAGAACATAGAAGGTAAGAATCACCAGAATTGTGTGTGTGTGTGTGTGTGTGTGTGTGTGCATGCGCACACACACACGCACCAAGTGTGTATGTAACCAGCTGATGCAATCCCCATTGGCACAAATTAAGTTTAATTTAGAACTTGAGCTTGCTATGCAGAGGCCAATGTAATACCTCCTTCTGTATAGCAGGATGTTTTCTCCAATAAAATAGTACTTCTATCAAGATAAATAAGCCTATGGTATTCCAACTTACTCTTTATCAAATGACCTCACTGAAGGTCAGCCTGCAGGCTGTCTGGGGCACCAGTACCAGAAGCTGCACTTCTACTCTGCATTTCTCAGTTTCCAGGAGCAAAACCCCTGCTCAGGGTGTCTGACAAGCCCCACCAGAAGAGAGATGGATTTCACACCAGGTAGAAGGTCAAGGGGCCCGAAGCCCCATATCTGAGTGCCCATGGGGAACAGGTGCAGAAGGCGCAAGGGCATGAACACTCCAGCCCAGACTGGCCAAGTCTGCACCAGAGGGAACTCATGGGTCATAGTGACTCATGCTTCCTTTTACAGTGCAGCCACCCATGCCTGGCTAGCCTTAGGACTTTGGTGTCCACAGCCTTTTCATTTTATGCAAAACTTTTGCTATTTCCTGTAGACTCTTCGCCATTGTTTGACTGAATTGCATTTCAGACATCTGGGACCCCTGCTTCTGGAAGCAACCAACATCTGGTATGATGTGGTACAACACACCTCTGCACATACATCCACATCTTAGTTGTAAATATGATACTCAGTACATATCTACATATAGAAACTCTCAGAAACTACAGGAGAGAAATAGTGTTAGCGAGAACTGTGCAGAAAGGATGGGAACGAGAAAGAGAAATGGTAGGTCTGCCATTATGTCACTGACTTGCTATGTGACTTGGCCTCTCTGGTCTTCCATTTCTCTGTCCAGGAAATTGGTAGAATTGTAGCACGTGTCTGTAAGTTTCGTCCTTGCCCTAATAATTTGTGGGCCCCAAATTAATAACCTACCTGTAGCTCTGGTAAAGACAGGCTTTCCCTCTCCAAAACCCCCCTAGAGCCTCGGAAACATGCAAGGAACAACTCTCTTTTTTCCCAATGAGGACATGATACCATGCCCATAATTTTTCCTTACTAAAGCTTTTATGAACAAATAAGGGTGGTGGGCTGTCTAGAATCCTTCTCAAATTGTTAAATGACCAAAGTTATAAAATAACCACCCTCTAATCCAGACAGCTGTAGGTTATATCTTTGCCTGGCAATGAGTGTTCCAAGTTTTTTCTGACTCCAACTAGACTCAGCAGGGTCTAAGAAGGATGCATAAATGTGGAAAGCAACCCGTTTTCATACTTTAAGGCCACTTTAACCCCCCTGAGTTAATTGCTTAGTGTGGTTCTCAAGCTCCCCCATGACTGGGTCTCAATCTAATTCACCAAGCAGAGCTTCCACTACCTTACCCTTTCTCAACCCACCTGACCGATGCCTCTCTACTCCCAGAACAGGTTCTGGAATCCCACCTCTTCCTTTGTCCTTGATGTCTCTTCCCCCTGAAATGCCTGAATCCTGTCTTCATAGAGCACCACTTTACTCAGCCTGGTATGCTTACTCCCCTATACTGGGGCCGAGGCAGGGAGTTCCTATGTTCTCTATAGCAGCCCACATTTCCGTACAACAGCATTTATAAGGATGGCTAGCATTTATTGAGTGCTTACTATAGGCCAAGCAGGCACCCTGTTAAAGGTTTACATTTTATCCTCACATCAAATCTATAAAGTAGGCTTTTGTTTTTCTGCTTTTTATGGGTGAGTCAAATAAACCTTGAAATGGTTCAACAATTTGCCCTGGGTCACTTGGGCAGCAGGTGGTACGGGAGGGATTTGAACCTGGGTAGTCTGATGGCAATTCCTGCTCTCCTAAGCACTATGACATGTAATAGTAAATGGTGAATAAATGTTAGTCATTGTTATATCATCTCTGACTTGAAATGGGCTTTAAAGATCATCTAGATCAACTGTGAATCCCAAAGAAAGAATCTTCTCTCTAACCTTGTCTGCATTTACAGCTTCTGCTGAAATATCTTCTGTAGTCAACTTATTACTTCCTAACCTACTTGGTTTTGACAAAGCAATGTCTTTCATTAAACTTTTCCTTTCAATGAGGTAAGCCATCTCTTTCCTGTTTCATGCATATAGTAATCTCAGATTTGCCTTCTGGATCCATATTAACTAAGTGCTAGACCCCACCCCACCCCACTCCATGGCACCCTTCAGATCCCTGAAGGCGGCAGCTATTACAATCCTTAAAGTTCTCAACCTCATCTCAAGGCACCAGCCTCAGAAATGGCTTTGTGACTAAACTTCCATTAAATATAGGATGCTAAAGTTATGGGGTCTCCAGGGAACACCTCCATACCTGTAGCTTCCTGCCATCTTCGAGGTTTTAATTCATGCAAAACATCTCCAGGGAAAGGCCTCTTGGGTTTTCTTTCCACTCCATTCTATGCTTTATCACAAGTCTTTAAAGATGCTTACGTTGAGAAATCAGCACTTCCTTATTCAAAATAATCTGGGGCTTGACGACCTGCACAGACTTTAAAGTATAGGTGACCCCTGAACAACACAGGTTTCAACTGCATGGGTCCACTTACATGCAAAAAAAATTTTTTTATAAATGTAAATACTATAAATGTATCTTCTCTTGTGATTTTCTTAAAACATTTTCTCTTCCCTAGTTTAGTTTATTGTGAGAATACAGCATATAATGCCTATAATATACAAAATATGTGTTAACTGACAACGTTATCAGTAATACTTCCGGTCAATAGTAATCTATTAGCAGTTAAGTTCTGGGGGAGTCAAAAGTTGTACATGAACTTTTGACTGGGCAGGGGATAAGCACCATTAATCACCATGTTGTCCAAGGATGAACTTTACTTCAAAATGACTCCTTCTGTCTACATTTTAGCTGCCCTACACCTCACATCTACCTATCAAATCTAGTGTTTCTCCCAGGGCCAGTTCAAAGCTACTTCCCCCAGAGAGACCCAGATCCTCCTCTGAGGTTGGTATCTCCCTTCTTAATCTTTTTCTTGATCCTTTATTTTTTGGGTCATTATCACTTTGTACCTTGTATGAAGACCGAATCCGTATCTGACCCTCTGTCTCATTCATCACTGTGATAATGAATGAAGGAGTGTATCTGGTAGATGGTTCTAAAACACCTATATTATGTACATCCCTAGATAGGACTCCAGATCGCCCACCCAGATTCTCTCCTTTCTGTAGCTGCTCCTATTCCTCAGCTGGGAATATTAATGCTGATGGCTCACTGAGAATTGCCCTTCACCGTAGACTCCCCAAGGCCAATGACTGACTGATTCAAGGATCCAAAGGCCTGCCCCCCTTGCCTGATCTGGGACAACTCTGAAAGGCTATCTCAGTTTCCGAGTTCCCCTTAGGATCAGCTGAGTCTCATTTGCAACCATATGGTGTGACAGTATCTTGTCTATCTAACCCTCCCTTCCACACCTCCCCACAGGTGTAACTCCCGAGAGCACTTCCCAGTAAACGCTGCATGCAGCTCTCCATCTCTGCACCTGTTTCCAGAAAATTCAATCTGAGGCACCCTTAGACTCTACACAGGGTCACTGCTGCCCCACACCTGGTGCATCTTGCCTTCTTTAACAAGCCTCAACAAGGGAACATGGATCCAAGGGACTCTGATGTAAGACATGATGTCAAACGCTGCAAAGAAGCTACAGGAAGAGATTTCCCCTGGGAGGCTCAGGACTGAGAGGACCTGGAACTTCAATCCCCAACAGTCCCTCTGTGACATGGGATGGAGAACAAGGGGAAGATTTAAAGATGCCCACCACGTCCTCGTTAGCAAGGACTACGTAAACCGAAAGGGATAAGGGGA
Source organism: Herpailurus yagouaroundi (assembly GCF_014898765.1). NCBI lineage: Eukaryota > Metazoa > Chordata > Mammalia > Carnivora > Felidae > Herpailurus > Herpailurus yagouaroundi. Next base: position 78,925,517 of record NW_024412400.1, on the reverse strand, counting down.
AATAGGAAGAGTAAGCTTCAGAAGGAGGGAGGGCAGGTGGAGGGGAAGAAAGAGAAGAGAGTCTGGAATACTGAAGGACTGAGGAGAGAAGCAAGTGAGTCACAGGAAGAAAGAAAGAGAGTTGGAGAAAAAAGAAGGAAAGCAGAGTCTTCTAAAGCATGCTTTTGATTCCTATAGTAACTTCTTCTAAATTTGTATTTTTTTTTTTTTACATCTTTAGAGTATTATTGTGTTTTGTGGCTTCTTGTTATGGATTCCATTTGGAGTGGGCTTATATTTTTCTTTGGCTTGATTTGGTTTGTTTCCCTATTTGCTCAAATTTGAAAGAAATGCATGCAGGTTCGATATCTTCCAGCAGGCAGGTAGCATGGATTCCCCTCACTCAGATAACACCCTAGATGGAGGTAGGCCTACATCAGGATTGACTCACCCAGACTAAGAAGGAATCCTTCCATTTCTTCCACTGCCTCCTTGTGAAGAGGAGATGAATTTGAACCACCATGACATCATTCATTAAACAGGGACACAAAAAAGGGGTGCCTGGGTGGCTCAGTCGGTTGAGCCTCGGACTTCAGCTCAGATCATGATCTCGGGGTTTGTAAGTTCGAGCCCCGCATCAGGTTCTGTGCCAACAGCTCGGAGCCTGGAGCCTGCTTCGGATTCTGTGTCTCCCTCTCTCTCTGCCCCTCCCCCACTTGCACTCTCTCTGTCTGTCTCTCTCTCAAAAATAAATAAAACGTTAAAAAAATAAAAAAAAAAAAACAGAGACACAATAAAAAGAAGCACAGTCCAAAAAGGCATTGAAAATTAATTTACATTTTTATTGACATCTTTCTGAGAGATGCCAGATGGGGAATTACATAGTGTAACACAAAACAGGGTACCCTAAACTTCCTTGCCACCATCCACTTCTGACTTACCGTAGCAGATATTCCTCTAAAACTTTTTCTTTTTCTCTCTGCAAAACCACACAGAAACCCATCTCCTGCAGGCTTTCCTAAGTATCTCCCCAATAAAACCTATTGACTTACTAGTTCCCCCTATCTTTTACTTCTGTTGGCACGACGAAGGTAAATGGCAAGAGGGAGGGGCTGGGCAGAGCTGTCTCAGGAAACCAAGCCCTTGCGTGCACTGTCCCCAGGCTCTGATTTTCTGCCTGGCTGATTTTATATCTTGCACCAGGAAGAAACGAACACAGACTCTTCCTCTATTTTCCTCCCCACAAGGAATTGCATAGCCATGGCTGTGGTGACTTGGAGATGGGGAGTTTGCATGGCCTGCAGAAAGGAATTGGGGTGAGGAGTGTCAAATTTGCTCTCTGGTATCACTATGACTGCCTCGCTACTGTGTCACAGGTCAAAGTGAAAAGTTTGTCATGTTAAGCCCTTCCACATCTCACTTAGTGGGAAATTTCCCAGACATTGGCAAATGGTGCATCACCATCCTGAATTCCCGGTGCTATGGCAGTTGTGTCCTTTGTATGTCTCGGCACATTTCGGTAGGAAGTAGGGAGATGGCATATATCAGGGATGGTCAGACTGATGCTCTTAGACAACCATATTCTGCGAGGGGCAGTCAGCTGGCAGCATGAAGGGCAGACTGAAATGCAAAACAGCCAACTGGCCATCTCAAGGCCATGGCCATAGTCCACTCCAGTTAGGACACAACAGGAAGCACAGTGGTTAAGAACATGCACTTTGGAATCAAAGATTCAAGGCTCTACCACTTAACTGGGAGTGTAACTTTGGAGAACTTTGTATTCTTGAAAGCCTTGTTTCCTCATTTGGCTGATCTGGGGTGGTGGCAAGGGGAATAATGGTTCCTACCTCATAGGGTATCGGTGAGGGTAAATGAGATGAGTGCATCTGACTCTTGAACAATGTGGGGGTTAGAAGCACCAAGGCCTATGCAGTCAAAAATCCACACATACAACGTTTGACTCTGCAAAAGCTTAACTACTAATAGCCTACTATCAATTGATTGAAAGTCTTAGTGATAACATAAACAGTCAATTAACACATAGTTGATATGTTACTGTATTATATACTGTATCCTGACAATAAAGTAAGGTAGAAACAAGAAAATCATAAGGAAGAGAAAATACATCTACAGTACTATACTGTATTTATTTTTTAAAAATCTGTGTATAAGTGGACCGACCATGCAGTTCAAACCCATGTTACTCAAGGGTCCACTGTATATGGAAGTTTTACATTTACTTTGAAAATGTTGAGCTGAGGGGCATCCGGGTGTCTCAGTCTGTTAAGCGTCTGACTCTTAAATTTGGCTTAGGTCATGATTCCAGGATCATGGGATCAAGTCCTGAGTCAGGAGGGAAGGAAGGGTGGAAGGGAGGAAGGAAAAGAAATAAAATGTTGAGCCGAAACCAGTAGTGGGTAGAAAAAGGGAGAGTTGTCTTCAGGGTAAATGTCAATATCAGTACAATAATAATCCGGTTCTAAACTTTGGGCAGAGAGAAAGCAGAATCGACCCAGGTTCCCAGATTAAGGCTGAGCAAACAACTCTGTGTCTGTTACTTCCCCCAGACTCCTGCAAATGGAAGTCTCGATCCTCTCTGGAAGAAAGAACCGTGAATTCAAGCCCCAGTTTTCCACAGATGGAGATGGACTGAAGAGAGGATTGCCAAGCACTGCCCTCAGTGCCCTCAGGGAACGGGTTCCCAGTTTAGCCCTCAAGGCCATCAGGGACCAGGCCAGAAGGCTGCTCTCCTACGAAAGAATCCTGTGAAGGGCATATGTAGCTGCTCCCTGGGCTCTGATCATGGGCAACTGACCTCAGTTTCTCCTTAGATGGCGGCCACACCCACCAACATTTTGACAACCTGGCCTATTCTGTGCAGCTAATGCATTGGCAGTGCTTGGAGTCAGGGTTTATTTTCTGTTGCCGTGTTTTTTCTTCTCTTTTGGAGATGTTGCCAGTGATTCATATAGTTTCATTTCAGAAGATCTGGATTCAAGCATTAGGATGTAAGCGGACATCTGGGATGACTCAGCCTTGCCTTTAGGTCTGCTTATAATTAGAAAAAGATATACCTACGTGGTGGGTACGTGGATGGGCTTCCAATGCTACCTGGGTTGGTTCACATATATTAATCGTCACATAAGGGATTTCACACTGACAGCCAACTTAAATCTCAACCCAGTATTCTCTGCAAACGCATTAGGCGTTTGTATCACGAAGACTCGACGCTATGGTCCACACAGGTCCATCTCTACACGGCAGTATGTTCAAGATGCATGCTGCAAGAGCCAAATAAGTAACTATAGAAGAATCGTATTCACTTACTTTTCCAAAAGGAGACAAAAGTGATCAAGGTCACAAGCTACAGCAGATTTCTCACATTCCTATGTTTCTTCCCCCCACTTCCCCCCTTCCAAGTCCCCTGGCACCCCTCACTTGCTACCTCTACCTTCCCACCACATTGCCCACCTCCAGCCTCTGTGGCCTCGGCTTGCTCACCTCCCATCCCTCTACCTTTCTCCCTGGGTAGCTTCTTCACTGCCCTAAAATCCTTCTTGACCCATTCTCACAAAAGGCTAGACACTGGCCCAGCAGTGACAAGTTTAGAGTGTGAAGGGTGGAAAAAGCATGGGGGGAGAGGAGGGAAAGGTTGACCTGGCAATGACGGCGTTGGCTTTCATGGGGCAAGAGGGAAGTATATGGATAATCCCTGATTAATATTCATTTTCACAATAGAGACTCATGCCTATAAATGATAGATATACAATCAAATGTATTTTATTCAGTGCCTTCTAAAGCATTATTATAATAATGAAAATAACAATTAATTCATGCCCAACTTTCTTGAAAAAGAGTTCAGAGTAGCTTTCAGATATACACAAAATACAGTATGTTCTACATTTTAACATAACCAAAAATACGTGACAAAATAATATATGCATTTCTCTTTGACTCAGCAATTCCATGTTTAGAAATCTATGCCTTACATATACTGGCAAAATTCAAAAATGATGTGCACAAAAACCATTTATTGCAACGTTATTTGTAGCAGCCAAAGACTGAAAACAACCTAAATCCTTATTCATAGGATAGATGAATAAAATATGGAACATTACCCAATGGTAGATGTTGAACAAAGGAAGGAAGATTATCTCCATAAGTTATGCAATCATCTCCAGTATATACTCTTATCTTTAAAAGCAGGAAGGAGGGGCACCTAGGTGGCTCAGTTGTTAAGTGTCCAACTTTGGCTCGGACAGTGGCTCATGGTTCATGGGTTCGAGCCCCATGTCGGGCTCTGTGCTGACAGCTCAGAGCCTGGAGCCTGCTTCAGATTCTGTGTCTCCCTCTCTCTCGCTGCCCCTCCCCTGCCATGCTTGCCCTTTCTCTCTCTCTCTCTCTCTCTCTCTCTCTCTCAAAAAAAAATTTTTTTAATTAAGAAAAAAACAGGAAGAAATTAAAAACAAGGTCAGGCACATATAGAGATTGCTGTTTTTGACCTAAGTGTGAGAAGTAAATATTTGCATATATTAAAATAAATGGAAGGATAAATAAAAAACCAAAGAGATTTCCTGCCTATCAGAGAAGGAGGGAACAGGATGGATCAATCATGAAAAGAAAAGCAACCGGACACTACATGCCTCCTGATGGAACGTTACAGGAATTGTAAAACACTAACTGTAGAATATTCATGTCAAAAAAATTAATCTGAATCTGCTCAGGCTTCAAGATCGTCTAGAGGAAACACAGGATAAGGAGGGGATATCACGAACAGCACCTCAAGAATGCTATCAGCAAAGTCCAAAACATGGACATTTTGAAAATGCAAACCACAAGACACATGGTTTTGTGGCACGGCACAAATAATAAATAAATGGCAAAGGAAAAATAAGAGAGGGGGGAACTATTATAAATTAAAAGACAATTGAGATCTACAACCAAATGTGATAGATGGACCTTCTTTGGATACAGAATGAATCAAACAGAAAGACATATTTAGGATGACTTGAGAAATCTGATTGCAGACTGAGTTAGCTAATTCTGAGGAATTGTTAATGATTTCATTGGGTGTGACAATGCCATTATGGATTTTTAAGAATTTGTCCAACCAGAGGGGAGGTGGGTGGGAGGATGGGTAAAATAGGCGATGGGGATTAAAGAGCACACTTATCAAGACGAGCACTGGGTAATGTACAGAATTGCTGAATCACTGTATTGTGTGCCTGAAACTAATTTAACTGGTGGCTATCCCGGAATTAAAATTAAAAACACAATAAATAAATAAAAAAATAACCTGTCCAAACTTTTTACACATGCTGAATGAAGTACATAAGGACAAAATGGCATGGTATTTAAGACTTGTTTCAAAATTCCCCAGCCATGAACAAAAACATAAAAGGAATCAATCAATGATGCCAATGTGGCACATCTCGATAACTTTAGTCCGGAGGCTAGATCCATGGAGGCTAATTGTACTATTCTCTCTGCTTTTAAGTATGTTAGAAATTTCATCCAAAACATTGTAAATCAGTAAAAACAAAAGCAGAGGGTAAACAAGAATAGAACTGTAAATAAGATGGATCCAGAACCGGAGTCCGTGCACAAATGAGTTCCAGGGACTCCTATACATGTGTTACAGGAATGGCCACAAAATTGGTAGCTGCCAATGTGAAAAAGGAAACAGGAGTCATGAGAAGGCATTCAGCGTCTATACGGCAGAAGCAAACAAGACTTTCAGGTACAGCACTGTTCCCAATGCTGAGTCCTAAGCAAAACCTCTCCTATGGGTCTTCATTAGAGAGCCACTGAGAGGTGCCCTGAAAGGCACCGTCCTCAACAACACATTCAAAACAAACCCGGGAAGGCTTCCCTGGGGTTGTGACTGACCTCCCGGGCCTGAACTTCACCATCTAGCTCTCTTAGTTGTGTGAGACTGTGACCCTCAGAAATGCAGGTAGGTCAGAGGAGGGAAGCAGTGTAGACATGTCACCCGCTCAGCGTAGACATAACACCCCCTCATTTCCTTCCATTTTCTCTGAAATGCTCTGGACCGAGGAGTGCTCTCTGCTCTTTCCCACTGGGGAGTCTTTGCCGAGCCTGTCGTTGGTCCTCTGCGATACTCTCTGAAAGAATGTCTGAGGATTGCATTGTTAAGGAGCCTCTATAAGGCAGAACTGGGATTCAGACCCCGGTCCCCCCACCTCGAAGCACAACACTCTGCATGTAACCAACACAGAGCTGGAAAGAGAGGGCGTGAGAAGAAATAAAAGTCAGGAGGGGAAGAAACGCTACATAGGGCAGAAGAGGCTGAAGGGCATCCCATACTTTGCCAAGTCCCAAGCTATGAAAAAGCCTCAGCAGCATTCCCTGTGGATCAGGGTCAGGGATGCTTCCTGAGGGGGTTGGAAAAGGACCGCAGAGAAGAGCAGCACAAGGCTACTCCAACTCCCTAAGTTAGAGCTAATGATGTCACCTACTTTGTCCACTTTTTCCCGTATCAGTCCCTGAGTCCACCTGTCACTGGCATTCTGCTGGAATAGGCTGATGCAGCTGAGGGTTTGACACTTGGATGTATCTGCCACCATAGAATCTATCCACAGCATTCCCATCCTCTATAGTAGACTGAGGGTTCCAGATGGTGTATATTAGGAGGGAGAGTGTCAGGGGATAATCAGCAGTCTCTGCCAGAGTCCCTGCACGAGATCCCAGGCCATCCTCACTCTGATCAGATTTTAGATGCTATTTCACAAGTGTAATTCAAGCATGCACTTAGAAATCCCTACCTGTTGTATTTACTTAGGGAATTGGACACCATTAGAGTCAAAAGACTCCAATATTACAAGGAGCTACTCGTATATCATGACCTTACGTCAATTAAATACTGTTTGGTCATCCTCAACCTCAACACCTAAAAATAAAACAGTATCTATTTATGGGACAATTAATTTTTTGTTAATTATTTGAGTGAAAATTACCTTACCCCAATGGTTAACTGAATATCCCAGTATTTGTTCAAACATTATTCTGGTGGTTTCTGTGAAGGTGCTTTTGGATGAAACCGACATTTAAATCAGTAGACTGAGTAAAGCAAATTGCTCTCCCTAATGTTGGTGGGCCTCGTCCAACTAGTTGAAGGTCTGAAAGAAATAAAAGGACTGACCCTCCCCTGAGTAACAGAAAATTCTTCCTGCCAAATAGCCTTCTAAGGCAGGCCAAACTAAGATAGGCCTTTTCATGCCTCCAGACTCCAGTGGAAACATCAACCCTTCCTGAATCTCAGGCCTACTGGCCTCCAGGCTAGAACTAAACTAGCGGCTTTCCTGGGTCTCCAGCTTTCTGACTCACCCTAAAGATCTTGGGATTTTCTGGCCTCCATAACTATATGATCCAATTCATTGTAATTAATTAATTAATTAATATATCTATATGTAGATATATATAGTTTCTGTTCCCCTGGAGTATGTGACTAACATAGTCTATAACTAAAGAATATGTATTCATAGCTTTATAATATGAAGCTATAAACATTCATATAAGTATGAAGCTTATGTATAATGCTGGAATCCATAAGGATGTGGAATAACATTTTATATATATCAGGTATCTATGAAAGGCCATTTGGATGAAAACCTACAAATATTTAAATAACTACACTGGTCAGCTAAGACATTATTACTTGTCTTATTCCAAAAAAACATTAAAGCAGTGTTTAAGAATAAATAATTCAATGATCAAATGGTAAAAAATTTACATCAAATAGGTGAGAAAATGTGGTCAAAGAGAAATCAAGAATAAAAAAAAGTAAGGTGAAACAGATCTGTAAGGTTATTCAATTTGTACTTCAAAAAGGAGATCATTTGGGTGCTGGGTGGCTCAGTTGGTTGGGTGTCCGACTTGGGCTCAGGTCATGATCCCGTGGTTCATGAGTTGGAGCCCCTCAGCAGGTTCTGTGCTGACAGCTCAGAGCCTGGAGCCTGCTTTGGATTCTGTGTCTCCCTCTCTCTCTCTCTGTCCCTTCCCCACTGGTGCTCTGTTTCTCTCTCTCTCTCTCAAAAATAAATAAACATAAAAAAAATTTTTTAAGAGGAAATTGTCCACACAATTGCAGCCATCTGACTCTCCTGAGCCAAGCCAGCACTTTGGATGCAATTGCAAAAGCTTGGTTAGTACTCTACCTTCTAATGGTGCATAACCAGGGGCGGGGGAGTGGGGGGGGGGGGTTCTCCTTAACTTTTAAGCCATTTAGATGCAAAAATAAGTTTCTTTAAAATTTTTCAATGATTTTCTTCCCAGCACACCAGAGAGGCATTTTTTAAACTTTTTCTTTTTTGGCCTGCCTTTCATGTTGGCAGATATAAATTCAAAAGCCACAGAAGCCATCTGAAATATTGATCAATCTTTAATGAGCTCAACTACCTGTGAGTGTGGATTACATTTCTTGAAAACTTCCTGATTGTCTTTAGTCATGATTTCTACATCTCCCCTCCCTGGTCTTAAGGCAATCTTTCCCAACCAAACCTCCAGCCCATCCTCTCCTACTAAGATCAGTCTTGCCAAGGTCATCAATGACTTCCATCCTGGAAAAATACAGTGGTCAATTCTCAATTCTCATCTTACTTGACTTCTCAATAGCATTTTTTTTTTTTGGCAGTTTATTGCTTTCCTTCTTTAACTATTTTTAAAAATAGTCTTCTGAGGGGTGCCTGGGTGGCTCAGTCGGTTAAGCATCTGACTTGATTTTGGCTCAGGACATGATCTCACAGTTCATGGAATTGAGCCCGGCAGCAGGCTCCATGCTTAGGATTCTCTCTCTCCCTCTCTCTCTCTGCCCCCTGTCCTTCCGGACTGGCAAGCATGCGCACACACATGCTCTCTCAATAAATAAATAAATAAATAAATAAACAAACAAACAAACAAACAAACAAACATTAAAAAATAAAAGTATTCTGAGATGCTAAACTCTCTTGGCTTCTCTTCCATCACATAGGCCATTCCTGCTGCTTCCTTTGCTGGCCCCACCTCCTCTTCCGGCTGTCTAAATGTTGAGTGTCCCAGAATCCAGTCCTCAGCCTTCTCTTCTCCTACTCACTCCTTAGGCAATCTCATTCAGTTCCATTTCTTCCATGATGACTCCTACATGGATACCTCCAGCCCCAATCTCACTCCCAGACTTACATACCACTGTCCACTGGATGTGTCCACTTGGATGTGCAATACGCATCTCAAGGTCAATGCACCCCAGTAGAACTTGAGATGGGCCCCTTCCCTGCCTACTCTGACCTCCACCCCTCCACTACCAGCTAAGCCCAAACCGGGTGTCGTCCAGGACTCCTGTTTCCCTCATTCCCCATCTGCCTGTCCTGGAGGCTCTGTCATCAAAATACAGCCTGAATATGACCACTTCCTACAATCTCCACCATTTCATCCAGTCCAAAGCTACCCCATTCCGAGGAAAGTGCGATTTTCTTACCACACCTACAGTGTCCTCCCTTATCTCTCCATCCCTCTTCTTGTTGCTCTGTCTCTTCTGCTCTTACCACACCCACCTCCTCACTGTGCTTCCAACACACCAAGACCTTTCCCACCTCAACAATTCTTCCCTTACTGTTTCTTTTATTTGTGCTCTTCCCCTGGACCTTCACATGGCTTGCTCCATTATTTCATGCATATTTTTGCCTGTCGCCAGCTCTGAGTGGCTTTCCGTGGACCAGCCCATTACCCTCTATTTCCTTACCATCTTCTTTTTAGTACTTATCACTAACTGGCAGATTATTATAATAGTTCTTTCACTCTTTGTGTATTAGATTTGCTTAGCTGTGTCATCTAGTGCCTCGAACAATCTCGGACTCAGTAAACATCAGGTAGATAAAAGAAATACACACTGAAATGAATTACTCCAGCCTGCTTTTACAGGAGGACTTGATGTCTGAATAATAATATTGTAAAAGATATTCTTTTTAAAAACAGTATTTTAGGCTTCCGAGACCCTCCCAACTCTATCCTGACGAATCTATTCACACAGAATTCCTTTCTGTCCTGGTGACTCAAACCTCAAGTCAGAGCTCACCCTGGTGCAGGTAAGAAAACCCTCTCCCTCTTCAGAGCCCTTTGCAGCTGAGAGGTGTGGTCTCCTCGGCCACCAGGTGTAATCTGAGCAAACTGGACTGATGAAACTCCAGCTGGTTTTTGGAGCCCTTCTTTGGCTTGTAAGGAGTAAGAAAAGATACACCCAGTGATGTTGTTATGGTGACAGTAAGACACCAGGGGGCAGCAAAACCAGCTATTTTTAAAGGTGGAACAGGTGTTCTGAAAACCACTTGTTTAGCAGATAGGATAAATGGTTAAGTACGTCCATGGTTAAGTACGTCCGTATGATGAGTACTAGGAAGCACTGGCAATGAATGAACTATAACTACAAGCAGTAACACGGGGGAATCTGACACACGTGATACTCAGTGAAAGAAGCAAGACTCAGAGGAATATATATGGTGTGATTCCATGTACTTAACGTTCAAAAATAGGCAAAACTACACTATATTGTTTCAGAAGAGTACATGGGTGGTCCAGCTATAAATAAAACAAGGAAATGATAGTCACAAAAGTGAGACTCCAAGGACATGCGTGCCTGTGGTCAGAACAGCACATAACAGAGGCCATGGATCCTAGAGATGACCTATTTTCACCTTTGCAGGAGTTACATAGGTGTCCAGTTCATAATTATTTGCTAAGCTTTATATTCATGTTTTGTGCCTTCCTCATATGTATGCTTATATTTTACATTAAAGGTATTTTCAGGGGCGCCTGGGTGGCTCAGTCGGTTGGGCGTCCGACTTTGGCTCAGGTCATGATCTCAGGGTCTGTGAGTTCGAGGCCTGTGTCGGGCTCTGTGCTGACAGCTCGGAGCCTGGAGCCTGCTTCGGATTCTGTCTCTCTCTCTCTCTCTCCCCCTCTCTCTCTCTGACCTTCCCCAGTTCATGCTCTGTCTCTCTCTGTCTCAAAAATAAAATAAAACATTTAAAAAAAATTTTTAAAGGTATTTTCAGGAAAAGGAAAGGGAAGGAAAGTGAGGGAGAACAGACAGATGCACAGAGATGGGTCAGGGATATAAAGAGATAAAGTAGCAAAGAGACACTTGGTTAGATAAGAAGAGAAGAGATATGCTGAGAAGGGAGTAAAAGAGAGAGAGGGGGACAGGTGAGAAGAAAGAGAAAGGACCAAGAGAGCCCAGAAAGAAACGTTTAAAGGAAAACAGTGTGAGGGAGAGTAACAAAAATCAGGAGGAGAGAGAAAAATAAAGAAAAAGAAGAGATCAAAGATGAGAGAGCAACAGAGATGGTGAAGAGGGTTACAGACAGAAAAAAAAAAATGGAAAGATGCAGAAACAGCTATCGGGAGGATAATTCAAACAGAAAATCCAGAAGGATAGGGGACATGCAATATGCCAAGGTCAGGGCTTGGCGGTCAACCCAGGACCTCAGGGAGGCTCCATCTTGCAGTGGACAGCAACCAGGATAGGATGAAGGCCAAGAAAGATGCCAGGAGACCCTAACACGGAGGGCCTCAGGAAGGGTTTTCATCTGTCTGATACAGGGCTGTGAAAGGTGGGACCGGGGCCCAAGCAGGGATGATGATCCCCAACAGCCATCAGAAGTACAGACTCATGACTTCACAAGTGCCCTTCTTGCCGGGGACTTTCTGCTGGTACTCTAACATGTTGAAGATATTCTGGATACCCTAGAGACACCCATGGCCTCCACGCTGGGGAAACAGGTGGGGCAGGTCAGGCCACATTCCATCCTACAGCTCAGAGAAAGATGTGCACTCAAAATTATACCATGAGTAGGTAAATCGATGAGTTAAACAGGAGCTTCAGCTCCCCTGCTCAGCACCTTATCACAACTTGCTTTCTCAGCAACAAAGACGTCTATGGTTTGAAAAAAATTCCAAGTGTTTTCAGGAATTGGAGTCTAAAAATGCCACTTGTACTTGTTATCTAGCCCTGCCTCCTCCTCTTAGACAAACCGTGCCTTCCCCACACAGGGAATTTGTCTAGAGGCACAACTCTGGGGACCCAAATCCCAACTCTGACTTGTGTTGAGAGGCCTTTCTCCTGGAGGAATCTAATCATAAATCTAGCTTAAATTCAAACCTTGGCTTCAGTCATGAAAGAACAGATTGGCCAAGGAGTGAGAGCCCAAGTGCTCCCAGAAGGAGACAGTTGACGTGCTCTCCAGGGCCATCTGAAGCTTTGTGAGGTGCCACAGGAGGATGTGCTGTCCTGAGCACGAAGCGGGGCTTCTGCTGGGAACAGGATTGTGAGAAACTTGAACCCTACTTGAACCCGCTGGGGGCTGCACCTGGCTGAGATGCTCCTTGGAGTCCACACTTGTAGCACCCTTTCCAATCAAACTTCATAGAAACACAGAAAGGTGTGTGTGTGTGTGTGTGTGTGTGTGTGTGTGTACACAGGAGAGAGAGTGAGAGAGAGAGAGAGAGAGAGAGAGAGAGTCTTCATCTGTAACAGCCCTGGGCCACAAGGAATGGTGTCATTAGTGGAGCAGAAATTTGAAGACAGTTTTTCAGGGAATGACATGGATAGGATGAGGTTGACCAACATCCTGACCAACTAGTCATATGTGAAAAGAGGGCTGGTATGTAAACGCCAGAGACAACTGAGTGAGTAGGAGCCTTGCCAGCACCTGCAAAGCCACCAAGTAGAGCGGAACAGCTGGGGGCAAGGGCAGGCCCCGGACAGCTGGGGGTCTGGCAAGAAAAGACGAAATAGAAAGGAAGTCCGTGGCAAGCAACAAACTACTCACTGCAGATGCAGTTATTACACACTGTAAGATTCTACAATAATTCTTGAGAGATACGCTACCCAATGCAAAAAAAATGGGGGCACCTAAATGGCGCAGTGGGTTAAATGTCTGACTCTTGGTTTCCGCTTGCGTCACGATCTCACGGTTTCCAGAGTTGGAGTCCCGTGTCGGGCTCTGGGCTGGGAGCACGGAGCCTGCTTGGGATTCTCTCCCTCTCTCTCTCTCTGCCCCTTCCCCACTAGAGCTGTCTCTGTCTCTCTCAGCATGAATAAACTTTAGAAAAGTTTAATAACCCGTATAACTTAACGGTGCTAGATGAGCTTTAGTGAGTAGCCATGTTCAGACTCTACACCAGGTGTAGTACGTGAATCATCTCATTCAATCCTGATATAATTCCAATATAGCGGATCCCATACTTCTATCCATTTAAAAGATTAAAACAAAAACAAAAACAAAAACAAAAACAAAAAACAAGGCTCAAAGAGAACTTGACTAAAACTAGACGGCACCAAAATGTTACTCGGGCTGGTCTGACCCTGAAGCCCCGGCTGTAAGTAACTACAGAATGTTTCTTCTCATGCAATCCCAACAAAACTCAAGAGCACATGACATGGGCAGAGGTACATGCTGTGAAACCTATGTTTTATAAACTGCCCTGACCCAAACGCACCGCGTGATGTTCTTGGTTTTCCCACATGAAAACGTAGTGTGGTTAGAGCACACGTTCTTTAAAATCCCTTCCAGCTCAAACGATTTGTGAAGCTGAGCCCCCTGGAGACGCTTTCAGGAGTGATATTGCGGGGTTTTGTTTTGTTTGGTTGCTTTTTTAAAAGTTCGCGTTTGATGGATGACGGCGAATGAGAAAGTGCCGTGAGGTCCTGGCCACAGATCATTCTCGCTTCGGTGTTTTCCATTCTGGGCCTTTCAGGGCCAGGATGCAAGTACATTTACTCCCATATTTGACAGTTCCAGATAAAGGTCCAGCCCTGTGGTGGTATCTCCCTGGTGTCTCAGTCAAAGGGAAGAGGCAGGGATATGATGCGAGTCAGGTGACAAGTCAGGTGATTAGCTGCTCTCCACCCCAGGACTGGCACGGTCCTCAGAGTGCCCCAGGCCAGCCCCGTCACTCGCACGTCAGCCCCAGGGCTGTGTGCTCGAGGCTAGGAGGCAGCCGGCGGCTCAGAGGCTTATGGACAAGACACAGCCTCACCAGTGAGCCCCAAACCCTACAAACTGCTCAAGCCAAGTCACAGGTAAGCCCTGAGAACCCGCTGGTACTTCACTCCCACCTCATTCTGCACACCTGCTTCATCTCAGGGATCTGGATTCTTCTACTCACGGAGACACTTGATTCCAAAGCCTAGAGTCTCCTGAGGAGCTTTAAAGTTATCTCTGAAAGAACTGCTACTTTGTCTATCTTCATCTTCCAAAACAAATCCATCCCGCAGGGCCTACCTCAAATGCCACCTTCTCTGGAAGCTTTCCTTGATTCTCCCAGTCACAATTTCTCTCTCCTCTGACCCCAACGGTCACTTCACACTTTTCTCCTGTAGCCCTCATTGATAGTGAGAGGCACAGCATCCCATGATACCAGCAGCATGCACAGAGTCTACTGGGGAAAGCTGGATCGAGGTACAGGCTCAGCCCTTGGTGTGTCAATTCCTCTGGCCCTGACCTCGCCACGGTGCCCATCCTAATGGGCTCACATTAATTATCGTAACACATGTTCCCTGGCTCGTTGTGTGCACCTGACCCAAGAAGCAGATATCCCAGGGAGACCTCTCAGCTGAGACATGGGCCATGTGGAACGCACAGAAGAGGACCCACCCAGTGCAGAGCCTCTGCTCAGCCTCAGCTGAGGGTGCATTCTGAATGTGGGACACCCACTGGCCACGTGCGTAGTCCATTCTCCAGATGGAGGTGCAAACAAGGGTATTCGGGGACCCCTGCAGGCTGGCAGGCAGGCTCAAATCTTGTTGCCTTCATAAAACCAGACTACAGGGTGCTTAGAGGCTGCCCTATCTATGCCAGTACCAGGTAACCCAAAGTTCCAGAGCCCCCAAAGGACATGACCAGGGCAGCTGCCCCTCAAAGGACATGCCCCAGGATGTCACCGCTCATGAGGGTCCTGAACACATGGACAGGACAAGGGGGCAGCGGTCAAGGAAAAGTGGCTTTCTGCTCCATGCTAACACTGTGAGCTCACACAGCATGCAGGCCCTACGCTAGATGCTCAAAAAAACAACTGATCTCCCCAGGGATGGCATTCTGACTTCTTTGGCCTCTCTCAGCATTGTGTATGCGGTGGCCAAGGTCACGCCTCTGCTGGCCAGGGACCTCTCAACACTGCCCAGAGGGAGCAGCAGGAATGAGAGGCTCCGGGGCAGGAAGAAGACCCAGATTCACCAACCCACAGCCAGAGAGAGGGAGGGATCAGCCACAGAGCTTCCCTCTCCTCCTGGGCTAGGACGACTGGGGGAGAAAAGGGGCCATAGCAGGGGAGAGAGTAAGAAAAGAAAATGAAGAGCCAAAAGTGGACAGAGAGGAAGAAAAAATGTAGTGGGGATAAATGGGCAGCAGGGAGGAAGGAGGAGGGATGGATGAGGGAGAGCAGAGAGAAGGAGGGACAAAGAAAGTAGGGGAGAAAAAAGAATCTTTAGAAAGAGTTAAGCAGAGACTAGAGGGAGAGATAGAAGACGGGATAGCAATAAACATAGAAGATGAGGAAGAGAAACAAAGGAACAGAGTCAGACACAAGAACAACAGGAGAAATCACAGGAGGGAGAACAAAAAGAACACAGAGACGAGGCAAGAAAGGCAAAGAGGCAGAACAGCAAGGAGAAGGAAACTAGGGAAGCAGAGGTAAGAAAAGCACACAGAGACAGAGACTGACAGAGAGGCAAGGGGAAGGGGGAGGGTCTGAGATGCCGAGATGAGATGAAGGAAGCCTAGAGTGAGGGAGACGGCATCAGAATGGCCAGAAAGCAGGCAGGGAGAAAGGGAGAAGGGCAGGAGATGAGGGAGCATAAACTGGGAAGAGGGGAATTGGACCAGGAAGAGAAAAGGCTGAGGAAGAGCAATAGCACAGAGAGAAAGAGTTGGGGAGGGAGGCAAAGTACAGCTAAGAGGGCGAGAAGCAGAAGAAGGAAGTGAATGGGGTAACATAAATAGAAGAAAGACAGACACAAAAAGAGAAGGTTGGGTCAGAAACAGGACAGAAACCGTCCCAGTTTTCTCAACTGTAAAATGGAATGCTTACTTCACTAATTTTTATGAGAATTAAATACAGTGATGTGGGTAAAGCACCTGAAATACTGTAGTCACTTAATGATTTTCTTTTGTTTTGTGGATCACAGTTCCGATGCTAACAATGAACTAAGTGTCAGAAAAACTCGTCTTCTTTTATTCACCTTTATACCTAACACATGCCCTAGCACATAACACACTTGTCGTGTGTGTTCGAATGAACTGAACAAACAGTCAGAGAAAGGAAGATATGGAATTAATTCTTTGAAGCAAAGAAGACAGACATAGGAAAACAGAAATGGAGACAAGAAAGAAACAAAAGTAAGGAAATGAAACTACAAAGAAAAAATGGAGGGGTGCCTGGGGGGCTCAGTCGGTTGAGCGTCCAACTTCGGCTCAGGCCATGATCTCACGGTTCATGAGTTCCAGCCCTGCGTCGGGCTCTGTGCTGACAGCTCAGAGCCTGGAGCCTGCTTCGGATTCTGTGTCTCCCTCTCTCTGT
>NW_024412400.1:78864577-78908869 GCF_014898765.1 Herpailurus yagouaroundi | reverse complement strand
CTCTCTCTCTCTCTCTCTCTCTCTCTCTCTCTCTCTCTCTCTCAAAAATAAACATTAAATTTTTTTTTTTGAAAAAAATGGAGGAAGAAGATCAATGTGGAGGAAGGAGAAAGAGAAAGCAAACTTACACTGGTGACAACCAGGCAGCTCAGGCCAGAAGCTGCCACTCAGCAGTGGGTCCAGCAGTTCCACGGACCTCAGAAGGCGTAAGCTGCCAGGCGGATGCTCCTGGCTGAGACATGGAGCTACAGTGAGTGATGGGGCAGGAGCCAACTTTGTGATCTGAAGAGCTCCTGACCATCGATCACCTTTGGGGACTTAACAGAAACGCTCCAGAGCCCAGCCTAACTCCTTTGAGCTTTATCTAATTTCAGCATCTTATTCCTGGGCAATAAACTCTGCTGCCACCACCACACCATCATACTGCTAGGGCACCAGAGATCTCAGCCCCTGGCTCCCTTCAGCAGATTATGAAATACATGGTTAGTGAAGGCTCAGTAACCATCCCATTGGATAAAGAAGTTCGCCTCAAGGTACAGTGTAAGCAGGTAGGATGGATTAATTGATATATCAACCAACCAGTCCCTTTCACACCCTGCCTGCTACACACCTGGCCACACCAAGGGAAGCCTTGGGAGCCCACTGCCTTGATGAACAACTAAACATGGGGCTTGATGTCAGAACCTATACCTTGGATTAGAAGGTATTCGGGCACATGATGGATTGACTAAACTAGCCCATTAAAAGCAGTGAGCATGGAAAACAACTTGATGACCCAGTGACAGGAGATGGGGAGCGACTCAACAGTTGCTGAGTACAACTGCTCGTCATGTGTCCTGGGGAATGGGGTAGAGAGAAAGGTGGCATGAAAATAAGAACATGCCTTCACTAATCGTCATGTGCAACACTGAGGCACGGCACCACAGTCATGGTGGCAAATGACCAAATATAAGAAAGAGGGGGGGACGTTCTTCCCCGTGGAACGCCACAGAGCTTTGGCACGTGAGATCTCCACTGCATCCTAATCACCAGTCCCAGTGGGAGTTACGGTACCCAGGAGAACAGCAGCAACGCCCAGTCGGTCAAAGTGGTACCTAATGGGAGATGATGGTTCCTGAGAGAAGGTAGTAGAATTCAGAAGAAAGTAAGTAGCAAAGGTATCCAGAAATGAGGATAGTGTGCAGCCAAAAAGTGGCAATGCGGAATCACAAATTTAATGAAATGAACACAACTAGATCGAGTGTCAGCAGGGTTGCCTGGGTGGCTCAGTCGGTTGAGCATCCGGCTCCTGATTTCCACTCAGGTCGTGATCTCGCGGTTCACGAGTTCAAGCCCCACGCAGGGGTCTGCGCTGATGGTGCAGAGCCTGCTTGGGATTTCCTCTCTCTGCCCCTTCTCTGCTTGCTCTCTTTCTCTCAAAATAAATCAAATAAACTTAAAAAAAAAAAAAAAATGAGTGTCAGCAGAGCTTGCGGTCAGCAGACGGAGCAACGTCCCGCGGTAGAAAACCAGGACGGAAGTAGGAAAACAAAGCTGCCCTGACAACTCCTAGAGATGGTTGTCGGGAAGTGGTTCCTTTATTAAGACACTGCTGCGATCCCCAAAACTGCCAGGGGTGGGAAGGGACTCTGCTAGTTGGGAGACATAGCAGATTCTATCTATGGTTCTCCACCCACTGTGTTGACCAGGAACTGGCAGGCAACTTGCAACCATGAGGGAAAGGCTGCTTCCCCTGACATGACTGAGTCATGGCTTCCTTCCAGACTTAAGTGAGAGTATTAACTCCGGTTTCTTTAAGCCAGTGCCGGACTAGTTAATGTCACAATTAAAAGCATGCTATTTGCAGCCTTGAAAATAACTGGTTTATACTTTGGAACATATAACTACTATATGTACCCCCTTTCAGAGCCCACACACCCCAACCCATTTCCATGCTTCTTTTTTGTTTTTAATTTATTTGTATTTATTTTGAGAGAGATAGAGAGCAAGCAAGGGAGGGGCACAGAGAGAGGGAGAGAATCCCAAGCAGGCTCCACAATGTCAGTACAGAGCCCCACGTGGGACTCCAACTCATGAACCCTGACATCATGACCTGAGCCGAAATCAAGAGTCAGACACTTAACTGACTGAGCCACCCAGGTGGTCCCCCCATGCTTCTTTTTACTGGGTCCTCTGTCAGCTACTGAAATTGTTGGGGCCAGTAGCCATCTATTATCCATTACCCCCAAAATACCTTAAGCATAAGACTCCTTAGCATTTAGACCTGTGAGAGAAAGAGCTAAAATAAAAGAGAAGTAGACCTACATTCCAGGGACCATTTGTTTGGGGTAGGAGAGGGGGATACTAGGTTTTTAATTTACCTTATGAATTTTTAAATGTTCATTTTACATTTATTTTTGAGAGAGAGGGAGACAGAGCATGAATGGGAGAGGGGCAGGGAAAGAGGGAAACACAAAATCTGAAGCAAGCTCCAAGCTCTGAGCTGTCAGCACAGAGTCCAACACGGGGCTTGAACTCATGAACTGTGAGATCATGACCTGAGCCAAAGTCGGATGCGTAACCGATGGAGCCAGCCAGGCGCCCCAGGATTTTTTAATTTATTTGAGAGACATGCACAAATTTCCACCAGCCATAGAGAGGGAGCAGTTGAAAATACAGAATTCCAAGACAGTGAATGATGGTGTAAGATAAAGGGATTTTTTTTTTCTTTTTGAACAGGAGAACAAGTTCTTTTTCCCAGAAAAAAAGGGAGGTGATCACTAAATAAAGTTTCAGATATGCGGGCAGGACATTAAAGAGGTCAAGTTGAAGCGAAGGTTCTACTGGCTGGGACTTGTGTACAAAAAGGTAGGACGGAGATTTGGGGTGAAGTAATGATGTTTGGAAAGACCTTTGTCGGGAAGGGAGGAGTAGCTGTTTGAAAGGGTGAGGAGGCCACCAACAGGATTTGCCCCAAGCTTACGGATAATCAAATTAGACTTCTGGTTAGAAATGGCAGCAGTCTGAATACTTGCTTTTATTTCCAGTCCCTTCCCACACCACATAAAGACAAGACAAAACAACTTTTTGAAATATGTAAATCCATAAAGACGGACGGAACGGGAAGTGAGACTGCGGATGTCAGGAGAATTTAATACAATCTTGGGAAACGGAGTTAGTGGGATAAATCTTAAAAGAAATTAAATTGTCACTAGTCAGAAAACCTGAGGTAAAATGCCTGCAGGTAAAAGAATGAGTCACTCACCTGCGGCATCAACGCCGCCTGGAAGTGTTCAGAAACGCAGATGCTTTGGCCCCACCTAAGAGTCTCTGGAGGTGGGACCCAGATCTCTGGGATTCACCAAGTTTTTCAGGTAACTTGTATACACGCTGAGTCTGAAAAGCACTGCAGTACGTAGGGCGTTAAGACCCAGAGTCTGAGGAACTGCAAGCGTCTGCTCTCTCTGAGGATAAGGGTTGAGAGGCTAACCCTCAACAGAACTACCTCAAAATTTGTTTGAAGAGAGGTGAGAACCCCAGATACCTTCTTTTCGGTTCGAGCAGGCAGATGACTGTACGAACAAGAGATGTGCTTTCCGAAGACGATGTCGCGGGTAGACTTGAAGCAGATGGACCAGAAATGGCGGGGAGTAAGAAAGAGTCCATATACTCAAAACAGGGAGGTTGTAGCAAAACCTACTTGTGACTTCTTCAGCCTCTTGGCTTCTAAACTGTTGGGCATCAAGATTATCATGATCTCCCTGCCCACGCAGGAAATGGGAGAATTCCTATGTAGGTGGACGGAATAGCCTACAGACAGTGACATGACGGGGTAACCCCCTCCCCTTAAAAACAGCTGTGTCTCTTGCTGCCCATCTACCCTGAAGTGAAGCCCACCACCCTACAAGCCCCACAGATGCACTTACAATTGCTATTGTAGTGCTCTCTTAAATGTGAAGAGGCAGCCAAAGACCACAGGACATCCGGAGAAAGAATATAATGATAATGTAACATTGTATGTCAACTATGCTTCAATTTAAAAAAAGGGGGGGGCGGGGCGGGCACCTGAGTGGCTCAGTAGGTTAAGCGTCCAACTTCGGCTCAGGTCACGATCTCACGACTCGTGAGTTCAAGCCCCGCGTCAGGCTCTCTGCTGACAGCTCAGAGCCTGGAGCCTGCTTCGGATTCTGTGTCTCCCTCTATCTGTCCTTCTACGGCTTGCGCTCTGTCTCTTGCATGGTCTCAAAACCAAATAAAAACATTAAAAAAAGGTGGAGGGACATAATGCAAAAGACACAAAAGCAGACCAAAAAAAAAAAAAAAGGAACTCTAAGGAAAGAGAGATTATGCAGGAAGCAGAAAACTATAATTAATGTACAAGCCCCTTTTAGGCAACAGGCTTGAGCAATGGAAACCTGAAGAAGACAAAAGGGACCACAGTGACCACCGACCTGAATGCCAACAGGCTCATTAGGCCGCCCACCTCTAAATAGCCAGCCTTAGCTGATCAATGGGCTACTTACATCCAGGCACAGGTACCAAAAAAGGAAAATGCCATACATCCCCATACCTCCTCACTCCCTCACTTAACCATAGCAGCACCCCCCGCCCCCATCACCACCTCATGGTAGACAGTCTCTCCTTTGCTGTCCTGCCTGCTGCCCCCTTGCAGTGTATTCAACAAACTTCTCTCTCCTTTGTCCTGCCTTGGGTGAATTCTTTCACCTCCCGTGCCACCGGCTTCCACCCCACAGTCAATGCTCTCTGAAAGCTAACAGCATACATGTAACAAGAAAACTGTAGAAAAGAGTACCCAGCAGAAAGAGAAGAGTTCTTAGAAATTGTAAGAGTCCTTAGGAGAAATTAAAATTGCGAGAAAAGAATTGAATGGTAAAGTTGAGGAGATTGCTATGAAATCACAACAACAACAAAAAGGCAAAGAGAACATAGAAGAGAAAAGACAAAGAAATCAGAGGACAAATCCAAAAGATTCAATTTCTTTTTTTTAATATATATTCTTTAACATTTACCAATTTTTGAGAGAGAGAGAGAGAACAAGTGAGGGAGGGGCAGAGAGAGAGAGAGGGAGATACAGAATCTGAAGCAGGCTCCAGGCTCTGAGCTGTCCACCCCAAGGCTGGGCTGGAACCCACAGACCACAAGATCATGACCTGAGCCAAAGCCGGATACTTAACCGACTGAGCCACCCAGGTGCCCCACAAAGATTCAATTTCTTGAGGAACCTCAACACTGCTTTTCACACTGGCTCTACCATTTTGCATTTCCACCAACAGTATGCAAGGGCTCTAATTTCTCACCAACGCTTATTGCCTTTTGTGTTTTGCTTTTAATAACAGCCATCCTGACAGGTTTAAGATGATATCACATTGTAATTTTAATTTGCATTTCCCTGGAGATTAATGATGTTAAGTTTTTTTTAAAAAAAAAAATGTATTTGTTGGCCAACTTACGTCTTCCTTGGCAAAATATCTGTTCAAGCCCTCAGCCTATTTTTAATCAGATTATTAGGGGCATTATGCTAACTGGGCTATAGGCGTTCCTTATATATTTTGAATATTAACCTCTTAACCACCATATGATCCACCAGTTCCACTGCTGAGTATTTATCCAAAAGAATTGAAATCAGGATCTCAAAGGCATATTAGCACCCCTACGTTCACTGCCACACTACTCACAATAGCCAAGAAGTGAAAACAACCTTACGGTCCACTGATGGATGAATGAGTAAAGAAAATGTGGTATGCACGCACAGTGAAATACCACTTGGGCTTAAAAAGATGGGAAATATGCAATATGGGACAACATGGATGAACCTTGAGAACACTGTGCCGAGTGAAATAAACCAGTTACAGAAAAACAAATAGTGCATGGTTCTACTTACCTGAGGTATCTCAAGTAGTTAAATTCATGGAATCAAAGACTGCAATGGTGTTTACCAGGAGCTGGGGAGGAGGAAGTAGGGAGTTACTAATCAACAGGCATAAAGTTTCAGTTAAGCAAGATGAATAATCTCTAGTGTTCTGATGTTAAGTGTTCTTACCACAGTAAAATAAATTCAATCTAAGATATTAAATATTCAATTAGTAGCTGTTCCAGAAAGAGAAAGCTATAAAAAGAAATAGTTTCCCAGAACTGAAAAACATGAATTTCTTAATTTAAGCGACCCACCAAATTGTGTCTCGTTTATTTATAAAAGGAACCACAATAGACATTATTGTGAAATTTCAGAAAAGCCATAATAAATCAAAGGTAATAAAACTTCTCAGCCATGGGGAAAGGAAGGTTATGGATGCAAGTTCAAGAATCAGATAGGCATCGAATTTCTCAAAGCTAGCACATGGAGTAAGACCGTCAATATTCTGAGATCACGTGATTTCCAACCTAGAAGTCTATACTCAGCCAATATTCTGATTAAAATGAGGGATGAACAGAGATGTTTTCAGACATAAGATGTCTCAAAATATTTTCCTCTTCTGCACACATTCTTAGCAAGCCACTAAGAGGAGGTGGGGTTACCCCGAAAGAAGAGACTAAATCAGGAAGAAATAAATAAGAAGAAATCAAAGAGGAAGGTCTGTGCATATAGTAAACAGAGGACCTGACACAGGAGAAAGAGGAAGAGAATTCTTAGTTTGATGATGCAGAGAAATCTGTTGCCCTAAAAAGCAGCTGAGGATGGATGCTGAAGAGGAGACATCTCTTCATGACAAGCACGTTGCTGGGCTTTGCTTCCCCTGCCACGATCTAAAGTGTCTTTGTGTCATTTCATTTCAGGTGTTTCAGGAGGTAGGAAATGTTGAAGTCCATTATTGGAAGGAGATTTGGGGTGCATCAAGTTCATTTCTGAGAACGAGGAATATTTAGGGGGCTCACAAAGGAGATGGGAACTAGGGAGACAACAAAGGTTGGGATAACATGTATCACACAGGAAACGGGGACCTGGGAAAACATCATCCTTTATCTATTTAGGCTACAAACTGGGACCATTTATCTGGCTAGAAGGGCTCATTACTAGGACAAAGGTCAAGGAAGAGTTACCATACTAAATATTCAAAAGGAGTGAGATAAATAAATCCACCACTGGAAATTCTCACTGGCCACATTTCTCCCACATACTCCTGTCTCTACATGCATCAAAAAGAGGCTCCAGCAAGTTCTCATGGTGAGAAGTTGGAAACTGCAATTGACAAAACTCCAGTGAGGTCAGAATTCAGTTACAGGATCTCTCTTTTGAAGATGGTGCTTGAGGGGCACCTGGGTTGTTCAGTCGGTTAAGCGCCCGACTCTTGATTTCTGCTCAGGTCATGATCTCACAGTTTCATGAGTTCGAGCCCCACATCGGGCTCTGTGCTAACAGTGCAGCAGAGCCTGCTTGGGATTCCCTCTCTCTCTCTCTTTTTCTCTCCCTCTCTTTCTCTCTCTGCCCCTCCCCAGCTCACACTATCTCAGTCTCTCTAAATAAATAAATAAATAAATAAATAAATAAATAAATAAATAAATACAATGAAGGTGAGGCTAGAGGTTTCCATTTCTTCCTTTTCTTGGCAATCATCCTAAAGCCACCAGCAGAATGAGAAGCAGAAGTGCGAAGTCTTCCTTCAAAGAAACAAGATTGCTGGGGCGCCTGGGTGGCTCAGTCGTTAAGCATCCGACTTTGGCTCAGGTCATGATCTCGCGGTCTGTGAGTTCGAGCCCCGCGTCGGGCTCTGGGCTGACAGCTCAGAGCCTGGAGCCTGCTTCAGATTCTGTGTCTCCCTCTCTCTCTGACCCTCCCCTGTTCATGCTCTGTCTCTCCCTGTCTCAAAAATAAATAAAACGTCAAAAAAAAAGAAAGAAAGAAACAAGATTGCTGAAACCTCTAGGCACAAAACTGGAAGAAGCACGAAGGGGTAGGACAGGTGCTGGAAGTGCATGAAGAGTATGGAAGGAAGTGGAAAGGAGACTACAGAGCTCAGAAAGAGATCACAGAGTGCATTGTCTAAGGACAGGAGCACACTCTGAATGCAATACCAAAATCTTTTGTTTGTGACTGAGGGACATAGCGGTCACAAAATGGCAGGTTCCCTGGCCTTGGTTTTGATGTGAAAAGTGGAGCAGACAAGGTTGAATTACACAGACAAGACATAATTTCAGGCAAGGGTCTACCCATGTGGTTGGGGGAGAAGAGACACTTGCAAAGCAAAAAGCACCATAGAGCCTTTTTCCATCACTGAGATGAATGACAGGCTGTGAAAACCCATATCTAAAACTCAGATTCAAGGGGTACCTGGCTGGCTCAGTCATTGGGGCATTCAACTCTTAGAGTAGTGAGTTCGAGCTCCATATTGGGTGTATAGGTCACTTAAAACTAAAATCTTAGGGGCTCCTGGGTGGCTCAGTCAGTTAAGCGTCCAAACTCTTGATTTTGGCTCAGGTCTTGATCTCAAAGTCGTGGGATCGAGCCCCAAGTGGGGCTCTGTGCTGAGCATGGAGCCTGCCTGGGGTTCTCTCTCTTTCCCCCTCTCTCTCTCCCTCCCCCTCCGCCCCTCCCCCACTGACACTCACTCTCTTCCTCTCTAAAAAGAAAATCTTTAACAAGTAATTAAAAATAAAAATAAAACTCAGATTCAAAAGAAAATTTCTGCACACTTAAAACACAGGTGTGGCCCCACCTCCATGTGAACCTTCTGCAAATATCTGACACAGGAAAAACTCCCCACTGACTCAAAAATGAGGTCACAAATAGGAACTGCAAAAGATCTGTGCAAAGTTCCCATAAAAACAAATGAGGAAAAGAAAAATAAACAGAATATAAAAAACAATTTTCAAGAAAAAAAGTTGCTTTGAACAACTTGAAAATTATGTAATTTTTAAAAATAAAAGAAGATTTGATTTGCAAAATTGGAAGGACACACAGTGACCCAGGACAAAGTAACACAAAGACATACTGTCACAAAGCTACTAAACTTCAAAGACAAAGAGTCCTTTGGGGAGCCATGCAAAAATATTAATTCATTTACAGCGGAAAAAAAATAAGGCTGACCTCCGATTCCCCCAGAGCAAATTCCCATAGCAGGAAATAGTAGACCAATGTTTATAATCTCCTCAACAAGATAAGACCAAGGACTATTTTACTCACTCAAAATTTCATTCAAGTATAAAGGCAAGAAATGAACATTTTGAATATCTGATGAGCCCTTCTTGTAGAAAACACTAGAAGATGAAGTTCACTCAGCCAAGAGATAAATGAAAAAACCACAGGCTTGGCATTGAGATTGAATCTACTTTGCTGTAAAATAAAGATTAAAGCAAATGTAGGGATTATGGTAACAATGCAGAAAGAAAACGTAGTAATATCAAAAGCTGACCTCTGTTCTCTGGAGCTGAAATACATAATGTAAAGACAGAGTCTGGGTATAAAAAGGAAGATCATTTATTGCTTTGCCAGGCAAAGGAGACTGCAGCAGGCCACCAAGACTGCAAGGCCACCTGGGGTAAAAACCTGTGGGGTTTTAAAGGAAAATGCAGGATCTGAGTAGTTTCCATTGGAATCTGGTACATGCTGCCAGCCGAGTCCCTCCTGTCTTCAAGGTGGTCTCATGACTAGCACTGGTGCCCCTTCACCAAGTATGCACTGAGGTCAGTGAGATCAATATCCATATCGAGTCCCTGGACAAAAGATTCTACAGAAAAACAAGTGAAGGGGAAGGGGAGACCTCAAGAATGAGGAAGATAAAAATGTATTCAGTTGGAAGTCAAGCCTTGCTGAAGCACTAATGCGTCCCTCTAAATTTCCATCCAGTAATTCTTACCATATGGAATGGACATATCTAACAGATTTGAGAAAGAATTTGGAGAGTAAGTAGCTAGTAGTGAATACTGAATTCACTCATCCTCTATAATACGGGGCCAAAAGATATCATTGGAAGCTGAGAAATCAAGTGGAAATAATGGGGATTTATTTAGCAATACAAAGATAAATGCTAAGAACAATAGCAATTAAAATTGAATGAGGGGTGAAAGGAAAGAAAAAGGAAATATATTAATTTGTGGCTGCTCACAGTGGGGAGTTAATAGATTCCGAATAAACAGCGGATTAAAGGTTTTATCCTAAATTATGTTTATAACGGCAATCTCTAGATCAAAGAAATACTTTACAAAGTATTAGAATAAATATGCAAGCTCAAAAAAAGTGCAAAACATATTGCATAATAGATACTAAAACACAAAAACGTAAGATAAAACAGTATGACAGAATTAAGCTAAACATATCACTGATAGCCAGTGGTGTGCTAGCAAATGTTTAACAACTGTCCTTGGGAAAACATAACAAAACACGTTAACTTGTAGCTTTTGCTGATTTCCATGTTGCGCATACCCCTACTGTTACCAGTGGGAGAGTCTGCCTTGTGTGAATGGAGGTCTCCTTCCTTGGATTCCTCTCATGAGGAGACTTACTGGGGATCCACATTCAAATAAAGACAGACAGAAGGAGAGTAGCAAGCAAAGTTTATTATAGTGAAAAGTACACTCTCAAGGTGGGAGAGCAGGCAGGTTCCCAGAGGTAGAATGGCCCCTAGGTTGTTTTGGGATTGGGTATTTGTTGCTTCTCTCTGGGCTGAGAGGAGCTGTGACATTCACTGGGGTGGTCTCTAATGGAGGTTACTTCCAATCATGTGGGGGACTCTTCCCACAGGTTCAGAGGAAGAGTTTTTGACTCTACAAGGTTTGTTACCAGAACCATCATGGCAGTCTTTCTCCATGGAGGGAGGGGGTGTACCATACCTGCAGGGCAAATACAGTGTAATGAATCTAGGGGTTACCCTGGGGCAGAGGTGGAGGAGGAAAGTGCAGGCTCAGCACCTATGGCTCTGGAGCTGTTGTCCCCAGAGTTTTGGAAGCCACAAGGTCAGGATGTTGTGCCCTGGGCTTCTATTGTGTAACCTATTTACCACTGCCCTTGCCTCCAGCTCAAATCTCTATCATTCCCCTTCAAGGACTTGGGACTCTGCCTCAGGGCGGTCCTTCCACTGCACTGCTCACTCCTAGGTTCTACCTAACTCTACCTTGGCCAATTTCAAGCTACAGATCTGATATCACTAAATGGGGGCTGTGAACTTATGAGAGGCTCCAGCACACCATGACTGAGAGTGATAAATTTAAATCAGCTAAGGAGAAAACTTTCATTTTGGATTACAAAGCTGCACCAACTTAATACTGTATACAGGAGATCTTAAAAACAAAGGGGTTTAAAACTGAAAATAAAATAATGGGAACTGTATACTAGGCAGAGACAAAAAAAGAAACGACGAGGAGAGAGATCCCGATCTTATATAAAATAAATTTAAAGAAAACAGTATCAGGATGCCTGGGTGGCATCCAACTCTTGATTTTAGCTCAGGCGATGATCACACAGTTTGTAAGATCCAGCCCTGCATCGAGCTCTGCACTGACAGCACGAAGCCTGCTTGGGTTTCTCTCTCTCCCTCTGTCTCTCTCTCTGCCCCTACCCCACTCAAAATAAATAAACAAACATTTTTTAAATAAAGAAAATACTATCAAATGATGTCTCAAAGAGTGATTTATAATGACAAGGCATACAGATAACAATGAAAAGATAATAACTATAAACATTGGCACTAGCTAACATTACATCAATATCAATAAATAAAAACTACAGGAATTACATGAAGAAACAGATTTAAAAATGCATTAGTAAAAAGACACATTATTACTCCCAGCCTAGGAATTCCAAGTGAATAAAAAGAAGGATGCACAAGACTTATTAGCATAATAATGTATTGGTATATTTTTTATCAAATTCAAGTTCTTGGAAAAAAATACACCTCACCTTCTTTCCAAGAAACCACAAAAGGAGACATTAAAATTGATTACATATTAGGCCACAAGAAAACATCAAGAAAAATTTTTAATACTGTAGACAAGTTCTTTGATGACAAAGTTTAAAAACCATATATTTATAATCAAATTTAAAAACAAAATTCTCTTATATCTGGGAATATTATTTTTATAATTTTTAAACAATTCTTGAGTCAAGCAGGAACTCAAAACTGAACTTGCAGAATGTATTAAAACAAATAATAATTATCACATTTCATATTCAGAATCCACTGTAAATAACTATGGCAGTGTTCAGAAGAAATTGTACACACTATATTACTACATTAACAAACAAAAAAGAATTAAAATAGTTGAAGTAACCATCCAACTTTAGAAGCTAGAAAAAGAACAATAAAAGTAAATAGAAGGAAGGTAGAGGAAGGAAATAATAAAAGACGTAATAAATAATAAAAGAAAAGGTAAATATTTTGAATTATGAATTATAAATTCAAGATCAGAAAAAAAAAAGTCACCTGGGTGACTGGGTTAAGCATTTGACTTCGGCTCAGGTCATGATCTCACTGCTACTGAGTTCAAGCCCCACGTCAGACTCCATGCTGACAGCTCAGAGCCTAGAGCCTGTTTCCGATTCTGTGTCTTCCTCTCTCTCTCTCTGCCCCACCCCCACTCGCACTCTGCCTCTCTCTCTCTCTTTCTCAAAAATAAACAAACATTTAAATAAATAAATAAATAAATAAACAAACAAACTAACATTAAAAAAAATTTTTTTTAAGTCATAATATTTTTTAAAGGTACCAGAGCTGGTTTCTGCAGGGCAAATAGGAAGCAATAAAATACCACATTTCATTCATATGTGGAATTAAAAAAAAAAAAAATGAACAAGCAAAGGGAAAACAATAAAAGAGAGAGGAAGCAAGAAACAGACCTTTTTTTTAAGTTAATTTGTGTATTTTGAGAGAGAGGAGAATGCATGAGCTATGGAGGGGCAGAGACAGGTAGAGAATCCCAAGCAGGCTCTGCGCTGCCAATGCAGAGCCCAATGAGGGGCTGGAATCCAGCTCATGAACCATGAGATCATGGCCTGAGCCAAAGTCGGACGCTTACCTGACTGGGTGCCCTCAGACGCTTAACTATAGAGAACACACTCATGGTTATCAGAGCGAGGGGGGGAGGTGGGTGATGGGGATTTAGGAAGGCACCTGTTGTGATGAGCACCAGGTGATGTATGGAAGTGTTGAATTACTATATTGTACATCTGAAACTAATATAACACTGTATGTTAATTAGCTGGAATTAAAATGAAACTTTTAAAAAAGGAAAAATGCAATTATATGAGATATAAAAGAGGAAATCATTGCAGACATTGTGAACCTGACACATAAGAGACTACTTTGATAAATTGTGGGCAACTAAATTTGAAAACCTGGATGAAATCGATAATGTTCTAATAAAATTAATTTTATTAAAACATAACTCACCAAAATTGGTCTTAAATAGATCAGTTACTATATGCTTAAAATTTGTCAAAGACCTATATTCCCAAAAACACTATGTCCAGACAGTTTCACATAGGACTCTATAACTTGAAAAAGCAGGTGATCCCAATGTTATTTGTACTGTTCTAGAGTATTAAAAAAAAAAAAAGAGGGGGTTTCCATTTTGGAACTATTCCCCCCCCCAAAAAAAAAGACACCATAGAGAAAAAAAACTATAGAATAATCTCACGCATGAACACAGACATAAATTCTAAATAAAATGGTAGAAAACAAAGTAGCATATTAAGAGGCTAATACAACATGACCAAACGTGGTTTATTCTAGGAATAAAAGACTGGTTCATTTAAATAAATTGCCATATCAGAAAATTCGTTTAAATAAATTGCCATGTCAGATTTCAATATATAAATACATGATCATTCCCTTAGACACTAAGAAGTGTTAGATTAAATTCAATACCTGTTCTGGACAAAAATGTTTAAACTGTAAGCAGAAGATACATCCTTAACATGATAAAACGTATTTATCTGTCTCCAAACCAATATTTATGCTAAAAGAAGATAGATCAAGATCATCACCATTAAAATCAATAATAAGATATAAATGTAAATCCCATAGTACCAGATGAAACTTCATCTTACAAACTGTACAACAGTATATTAGAATAACAATGGAAAGAAATACAGGTATTTTATTGTATTGTCTTGAGTAATTCTATTTTTTGAAAAGAACCAATGACAGGGTGAGAGATGTCCGAAAATAAACTGTAGTCAAACTAATTTTCATTACTATGCATGAATGCATCCTGAATGACAATGCACGATAATGAAGCTTTGCTGTTCACCTATTTAAGCATTTAAGGGGTTAAAAGATGATAGATTATCTGACTCATGTTGCTATAATAATTCCATATACATCCCTTTTTGGTTACTGCATAAAATAGCATTCAGAGAAGATATCTAAAATGTTACACTTTGGGGATAAGAATAAGAATATATAGATTCATTAGTATAAATAATGCTATAAAGAACATTCTCCTCCTTTTGGATTATTTACATAGGATACTTTGTAAGTGGCTCAGAAGATATCTTGATTTTTATTGAAGAAAATACCTCTTTTTCTATGGTCATACTTAATGCAAAAGGAGTATTGCTTCTTCCATAGCTAACATACTGTATTCTTAATAAAAATTAATTTCCAAATTTTCGACTAATTTTGTAGTTTTTCCAAACTTACAGTTTTTCGTTTTAAACAAGTTTTTTAAAAAAGCAATTAAAAAAGTTTAATTGCTGCTGGAGTAATCGCACATCCATAAACAAACAAACAAAAATGAATCCTGGCCTAAGTCTCACACCTTAAACAAAAAATAAAACTCAAACGGGTCAAAAACTTAAATGAAACCGTAAGACTTTTAGAAAAAAATAGGAGAAAATCTTCAAGATCTAGGCTGGGCAAAAAGTTCTTAGACTTAACACAAAACATCACCATAAAAGGAAAAATTGATAAATTGGACATTAACAAAGTTAAAAACCTTTGCTCTCTGGAAGACTGAAAGAAGAGGAAAAGACAAGCTACAGAATGGGAGAAAATATTTACAAAACACATACCTGGCAAAGAGCTAGTATTTAGAATGTATAAACAAACACCAATACAGTAAAACAGGGAGAGTTCGGTAAAAGGATACAAACTACAAGTACATATAAGGTCTGAGAATGTCATATATAACATGTATCTCTAGTTGATAACACTGTGTTGTATGCTGTATCATTGACATTTGCTAAGAGAGCAGAACTTAGATGTTCTCACACACACAAAAGGTAAGTATGTGATGAATGTGCTAACTGGATGGGGGGGGAATCTTTCACAGTGTAAACATATATTAAATCATCACACTGTACACTTTATCTTACAATTTTATTTGTCAATTATAACACAGTAAAGCAGGGTGTGGCGGTACAAAACAGTAAAAAAAACCCACACAATCCAATAGTTACCAGCTGGGAGGTAAGTAAATTGGGAGCCCGGAAAAAATGGAGCTCAATGAAGAGACATTTCACTGAAGCGGATATGTAGATTGAAAATCAGCACATGAAAAGATGTTCAACATCATCAGTCAACTGGGAAATGCAAATTAGAACCACAATGAGATATCAGTACATACCTATCAGAATAACTAAAATAAAAAATAGTGACAACACCAAATGCTGATGAGGATTTGGAGAGATGGGTTCACTCCTTACTTGCTGATGGGCATAAAAAGTGGTACGGCCACTAGGAACCAGTTGAGCAGTTCCTGAAAAACTGAACATGCAACTGCCATGCAATCCAGCAAATTACATCTCTGGGCATTTATCCCAGTGAAATGAAGATCTGTGATCACACATGAACCTATTCACAAAAGTCTACAGCAGTTTCATTCATAAAAGCCAAAAACTGGAATCTGCCCAGATTCCTTCAGTGGGTGAATAGTTAAAAGGTGGCATATCCATCATGAAATACTACTGAGCAACAAAAAGACACAAGCTACTGATGTAGGAAACAACTGGAATGAATCTTCAGAGAATTACGCAGGGTAGAAAAATGCCAGTTTTAAAGGTTACTTACTGAGTGCTTCCACTTATGTTACAAACCTGAAATGAGAATTTCAAGATGATAGAAATAGAGAACAGATGAATAGTTACCATGGATTAAGGATGGGGTGGGGAAAAGCAGAAAGTGGGTATATATAAAGGGGCAACGTGAGGTTCTTCTGGCAATAGAATGTTCTGTAATCTTGACTGTATCAATCTCACTATCCATGTCTTAATATTGTAGTATAGTTTTGTAAAATGTTACCTTTGGGAAAAACTGGGTAAAGGGCACAGATCTCTCTGTATTATTTCTTATAAATGCTCGTGAATGTACAATTATCTCAAAATCCAAAACTTACTTTTTTAAAAATCTGATAGACTGTTTTTCCCCTTGATAACTACTGACAATGGATATAGTGGGGTTGTTCATGTTTGATGCACACATTATTTCAAGAAAACAATTAAAAAAACCCTATTCCGATACTATTATTGGAGTGTGAGCTGCTTTGGGGTAGTAATGTGTACCATCAATCGGTTGCATTATTCTTCAACAACACTAAGTAACCAAGACTTGAAAAATCACAACTAATGAGCCTCATAGAATCCAGTAATATGAATTTCCTTAAATGATATTTGTAAATCTTACATTAACAACAAGTAAAGTTTGGATGTTTTAGCCTGCACACAGAAATCATATAAGTCTATAAAGAAAAATGTTTTTAAAATATTCACTATTTGAATATGCTCACTATTTGAAATGACTAGGGAATGCTTTGTTTCCATCAAGGAAGTAAAAAGTGTGTGAAATTGGCATATATTTCAAATACCTTTGAAAGTTTAAGCCCTTCTTAAACTGCAAGAAAATAAAATCAATCTCCCTAAAATGAAGGAAATTACGATGCTATTTATCAACAAATTTATATTGTTAGCCCCATTTACCAACACCTTTCAAAATGTCCATCTTTGCATAAGTTAAATAACATAGGCTTAAAGGTAGATTTGAATATATACTGACATTGATTATGATGATTAGATTTAAAGATCTGTGTGATTGTGTAAAATAGCGTCAGGAAAACAGGTAGGTAAGATAGTCACAGGATAATGTAGGTAGGTAAGATACACGTTTCACTGTTGCATGATTTAATCGGTGTAAATAGGAAACGTTTTAGATCTAATTCAAACTTTTATAGCCACTTATTTGGAAAGAAGATACTTTTATAATAGTATCTCCAACTACATGCTTGTTTTCAAACAGGTTTCAATCGCAGTTACTGCAAAGGTGAACAAGAGGTAAACTGCATGGGAGATTTGACTTTCCTTTCAATTTAGAACTAATTAGCACAGATGTTGCATTAACAGGAATCTTATAGTTTGTTAATATTATTTTTAAATAAAGTAAGTTATTTAACGTTTAGTTCCGTAAGAAATCTGCGATATGAGATATGAGATCTTCACTAGGCTGGGAGGTTAAGTAAACTGGGAGCCCGGAAAAAACAGCTCAAGAGAGCTGCCAAGCTCCCCGAGAGCCCGGCGGTTGTTCGTGGAGAGGGCGCCCCCTGGAGGTCTTGGCCGTTCCTCGCTCGTTGGCCCACTGGAGCCCAAGCTATGGGTGTTGGCCCGCAAGCCGCCAGAGCTAGCAAATCTTTTTCTTGTTTATCCAAAATGAGGATGACACCACGCCGTGTGCCCAGCGCCAGATCACGCACTGCAGCAAGACGGAGAACGAAGGATGGACGGGGACGCCAAAGTGGGCCCAGGCACAAGCCACCCTGGAATCTGCCAGCCGGCCTGCAGCACCCACAACGGCTTGGCCGGGCGCGCGGCCGGGGGCGGGGCCTGTCTCCCGGGAAACCACCCTCGGGCCAATGCGCGACGCCAGCCCCGGTTTCGGTTGAGCGGCGGCTGTTAGACGCCCTGAACCTTTGCCACCGCCGGCCGCCAGTTGCGGGTAGAGGGGCCCCGGCGACTCGGCGGCCGCGGCCAGACGGGGGGCAGTGGCCGCCCCTTGCGACAGTAGACAGGGTTCGGGTTCGCGATCCGCCCTGGTGGGTCTCGGGTGCGGGTGTCCGGCCGGCCGTTGCCCGCCCCAGTCTCCTGCAGCTGGAGGCGTGCGTCCCCCAGTTGGGGAGCGGCGGGAGTGCGGGCGCGGGAGGGGCCGCTGCTGGGCGAGGGTGAGCCAAGTCCGCTCCCCGAGCCGTGACCCGGTCGCCTCATGCAGGCTCAGCGGCCGCAGCTCGCACCCGCTCCCCCCGCCGGAGCTCCCGGAGGTCCCTCGCCGGCAGCGCCTGTGTGTGGCTTGGAGGAGGAAAGTTGACTATGAAGTAGCCTCGGAGTCACTCCTGCCCAGGCCTGCAAGTCACCGTTGCGGGTGTCAGTCTGTCGTTACCCAACTTGGGGCCACAGAAGCTTGACCCTATGAATACCCGGGATAATCCGTGGTCTCATCAGCAAAGGCAAGTGCCTTACCCACCTGCTTCTTCCCCTCACTGCTTTCCTCCCAAATGGTTCTCACTGGCTTCAAAACCTCTTCCTCAGTGAATTCTAGTAGACTTGATTTTGGAGCGTCCTTTAAGGTTCCATTCCTCAAGGATCGTCCAGGTAATCTCACCACTTCCTTGCTTCTTCCAGAGACCTACGCCCCACCTAGCCCCAGCTTCACGGAGGTCCAACCTGTGCAGTGGCGCAGGGCTCCACGCTCAGAAAGAGGGCCTCCTGCTTGTTTTAATGCTCTGCCATCAACAATGAAAAATTCTTAATTTCTGAACAAAGGGCTCCATATTTTCCCTTTTCCACTGGACCCAGCAAATTATGAATCTGTTACT
Organism: Herpailurus yagouaroundi; assembly: GCF_014898765.1. NCBI lineage: Eukaryota > Metazoa > Chordata > Mammalia > Carnivora > Felidae > Herpailurus > Herpailurus yagouaroundi. The sequence continues at coordinate 78,890,140 of NW_024412400.1, read as the reverse complement.
GGTCCCAACTCTCATCTTTTCCTGAAGGCCTTCTTTGATAAAATTCAATTATATAAAAATAGTTACAAGGGAGTCTTCTCTAGACCTCTCAGTAGCTACTAAGAGCATCAAGAGACCGGGGGGGGGGGGGGGGGATGATTCTATTATGATTCTATTGCCTGAACTCACAGTTGTTGGAATCATGAGATCTTTCTGATCCAGTGCTCACCCCCACCCCTCATTATATTTCAGGGCCTTCGGAGAATATGCAGAATGTGTAAGTGCCACACTTTTGAAGGCAACAATGTTTGGCTCCTTGCCTAAGGATAGAGGCAGGTGAGAAATCAGCTCTATTAATGGGTGTTCTGGGACTACTTTCACAGATGCCCCAGAAGTGCTGGTGCAGGTGTAGGGGGCAGGGAGGGCAGAGAGAGGAGGCTGCCTTGTTTGACACCATGTGGAAGAACTAAGAGGCTTCCAGAAGGAAGCTGAGAGGCTGGACAGCTGTGCTGTCCAATACTGTAGCCACAACCTGCAAGTGGTTATCGTGCACTCAAAATGAGGCGTTCTACAGCAAGATGCGCTTTATTCATCATCAGGGAAATGCACATCAAAACTACAATGAGGTATCACCTCACACCTGTCAGAATGGCTAAAATCAACAACACACAAGAAACAACAGGTGTTGGCGAGGATGTGGGGAGGGGGAAGCTTCTCTCACTGCTGCTGGGGAGGCAAACTGGTGCAGCCACTCTGGAAAACGGTATGGAGGTTCCTTACAAAGTTAAAAATAGAATTTCCCTTAGATCCAGCAATTGCACTAGTAGGTATTTACCCAAAGAATACAAAAATAGTAATTCAGAGGGATACCTGCATCCCGATGTTTACAGCAGCATTATCTACAGTAGCTAAATTATGGAAACAGCCCAGGTGTCCATCGACTGATGAATGGATAAAGAAGATATGGCATATATATATAATGGAACATTAACCATAAAAAAGAATGAAATTTTGCCATTTGCAGCAACATGGATGGAGCTAGACAGTATTATGTTAAACCAAAGTCAGAGAAAGACAAAATCATGATTTCACTTACATGTGAAATTTAAAAAACAAAACAAATGAGCAAAGGGGGAAAAAAGAGAGGCAAAACAAGAAACAGACTCTTAACTCTAGACTTAGAGAACACAGTGATGGTCACCAGAGGGGATGTGGGTGGGCAGATGGGTGACACAGATGAAGGAGAGTAAGGAATGCACTTATGATGAGTACTAGGTGATGTATGGAGTGTGGAATCACGAGATTGTACACCCAAAACTAATACTACACTGTATATTAACTAACTGGAATTTAAATAAAAACTTTAAAAATAGATGTTAGTAGGCATCTTAAAAAGAAAAGAAAATAGGGGCACCAGGGTGGCTCAGTTTGTTAAGCATCCGACTCTTGATTTTGGCTCAGGTCATGATCTCACAGTTTGTGGGTTCGTGCCCCACATAGGGCTCTGCACTGACAGCATGGAGCTTGCTTGGGATTCTCTCTCTCTCTCTCTCTCTCTCTCTCTCCCTCTCTCCCTCTCTCCCTCGCTCCCTCCCTCCCTCTCTCCCTCTCCCTCTCTCCCTCTGTCTCTCTCTCTCCCTCTCTCCCTCTCTCTCTCTCTCTCCCTCTCTCTCTCTCTCTCCCTCTCTCCCTCTCCCTCCCTCTCCCTCTCCCCTCCCCCTCTCCCCCTCCCCCTCTCCCTCCCCTGCTCACACTCTCCCTCTCAAAATAAATAAACTTAAAAAAATAAATAAAAATAAAATAAGGTGTGCTATAAGTGTAAAATGCACACCAGATTTTAATGTCTCACTTTTTAATATAAAATTTTCTATTTTTATTATGACGGCATATTGAAATGATATTTTGGATATATTGGGTTAAATAAAAGATATTAACATTCACCTATTTTTACTCTTTAATATAACTACTAGAAAATTTTGAGCTACATGTTCACATATTTCTTTTGGAGAGCACTGTTCTAAAGATTTCAGAGTACTGCAAACTTTATGAAACTTATGAACTTAAAACGTTCAGAAAAACTGCCTCTCCCCAAAAAACTCACAGTGCCCTTCCTCTTCCAGAAAGTACCCCTGTGTGGTCTAGAACTGCAGAATTACCATCACTTGTACAGGAGAGTCTCAAACTTGTGTCAGCTCTTGCCCCTGGAACCAATTCAGATGCTGGCAGCTGTTTCTACTGATTTGGCTGTTTGCCTAGTTTTGCAAAATAAATGATAGAGTATGCAAAGAAGGGAAGGAAGAAATAAGGGAAGCTCGCCTCACCAATCTTTGCTCTAAATTATTGTATTGCTACAAATTATGGGATTACAGCAGCACCTGACTCCTTTTTGTCAGCCATGCTACCTTAAAAAGTAATTAGCTTTAGTGATGAAATTGCCTGATGTATTGATCTGAAATATAAAAAGGAGCAGAAAATTATCTGCATACACAGGCTCTCACTTGGGCATCCTCCTTTAGTTACGGAAAGTACAATGGGTGGACTCCAATATCTTAATCCAGTGTTTTGAATGTCTCTTGAAAGCAATGTGGTAAGTGAAGAGGTTAGTTCTAACTCAGTGTGTGTTGGATACTAGTCCTGACCCAGTGCTCCTAGAGCCTCTAGTTTTCTGAAAAGTGGTCCTAGTGTGGGAGTTGGTGGGAGAGGGGAGGACTGGTTTCTTGGAGGGAATAACTTGGAATTCTGGACTTTCTGCAGTTTCCAGTAGGTTGAAGCGCAAGTGTTTCTCCTGACACCTAACAAGACATATGTCCAATAGATGTACACCGAGAGCTAGCTTGGTCTTGTCCTGATCTTCACTTTTGGCAGGGAGGGCATCTTGGCCTGTAGGCTTCCCTGGTGGAAGTGTTTTAACTACAAATTCAATATCTTTCATAGACATAGGACTATTCAGACGATGTACTTAAGTGAGTCTTAGTCATTTGTGTCTTATAAAGAATTGGTCTATTTCAGCCAAGTTTGGGGGCATATGGTTGTTTGTGATATTGTAGTATTCTTTTAATGGTCAAGACCTGTAGTGATGGCCCCTTTCTCATTTCACGCACTGGTACTTTATGTCTTTTTATCAGTCAGGCTACAACAATCTCTCAGTCTGGTACTGTTGACATTTTGAGGACACCTTTTAAGGATGTAGGATGTCTAGCCACATTCCTGGCCTCTATACCCCCTAGATGCCAGTAGTAGCACTACATCCCCGTCCCTACCCCCACCCCCATTGTAACAATCAAAAATGTCTTGGGCGCCTGGGTGGCTCAGTCGGTTAAGCGGCCGACTTCGGCTCAGGTCATGATCTCGCGGTCTGTGAGTTTGAGCCCCGCATCGGGCTCTGGGCTGATGGCTGAGAGCCTGGAGCCTGTTTCCGATTCTGTGTCTCCCTCTCTCTCTGCCCCTCCCCCGTTCATGCTCTGTCTCTCTCTGTCTCAAAAATAAATAAACATTAAAAAAAATTTATATAAAAAAAAAAGTCTCAGCATTGCCAAATGTCTCCTGAGAGGCAAAATTGCCTGAGGTTGAGAACCACTGCTTTAGGCTGCCAATTATCTTTTGGAACAATTAAAAATATGATAAAATGTATTTTTTATATTTTACTTTAATTTTAACTATTTCTGGAGATCTTCATCTGTGTAGATGCAAGTTCTGTTTGGTATCATATTCTTTCTGTTGGAGGTTTTTTTTTGTTTTCTTTTTTTTTTTTTTTAAGTTTATTTTGAGAGAGCTTAGAAGCAGGGGAGGGGTGTAGGGAAGGGACAGAGAGAGAGGAGAGAGAATCCCAAGCAGGCTCTCCACTGTGATGAGAGGCTTAAACCCATGAACTATGAGATCATGACCTGAGCCAAAATCAAGAGTTGGAGGCTTAACAGACTGAGCCATCCAGGTGCCCCTGGAGAAGGTTGTTTTGACCTTTATTTTAGTGCAGGTCTATTGATAATAAATTTTCTTGTTGTTTTTTTGTTTGTTTTGTTGTTCTGTCTGTCTTTTAAAGTCTATTTTTCCATCATATCTGAAAGATATTTTCCCTGGACACAGTATTCTGGACTAACAGTATTTTTCATTAATGTTTTACAGGTATTAACTCCACTATATTCTGAGTTGCATAGTTTCTAAGCCAGCTGTAATTCTTTGTTTCTCTGTAATGTGTCTTTTTCTCTGGCTACCTTCAAGATTTTCTCTTGACTTTTCAGCAGTTTGAAAAAAATGTATCGGGGTGTGTATTTTTTGGTATTTATCCTACTTGGGACTCAGTGAGCTTTTTGTATCTGTGGTTTGGTATATTTTATTATTTTTGGAAGATTCAGCCATTCTTTCTTCAAATGTTTCTTCTGCTATCTCTCTCCTGGAATTCCAGATACACTTTTATTAGACTGTTTGGTATTACCCTACAACACTTTTGTGTTTTCTTCACACTTTTTTCTCTTTGTATTTTAGTTTGGGTAATTTCTATTACACAGCTTCAAGTTCATGCTTTCCAAGTTCATGTTGTATCAAGTGTACTGATGGGCTTTTGAAGGTATTTTTCATCTCTGTTACTGTGTTTTCTATTAGCATTTCCATTTGACATACGTAGTTTTTATCTCTACTGAAATTTTCTGTATGATCATTCCTGTTATCTACTTTTTCCACTAGACTCTTCAATATATATGATTAATATATTAAAGTTATGTCAAATCCCTCTCATAGTTCCAACACTTAGGTTATCTCTGAGCCTCATTCTGTTGACTCTTCTCTCTTGACAATGGGTTGTTTTCCTTATGTGTCTCATAATTTTCTATCCAATGGTAGGCATCTTGTATAGAACAGTAGAAATTAAGATAGTGATGACTCAAGTAAGTATGTTTCTTCTTCTGCTCAGTCATGTGGGGTATTGAATCAGTCAGTGGTTGACCTGGGTTTGGGTTTTCTTGTTGTACCTTCAGTGCACCATTGGTTTCAATTTCCTCTAGTGTTACCTTATACTTAAGATGTGGGATGGAAGGCTAAAGGGAGTTTCTCAACATTCCTTTTCCACTCTCAGCTTCTAGCCTTCCTTTTAACCTGCAAAAAAAAAAAAAAAAAAAAAAGGCCTGCCTCCATGCTTTTGCCTTTCTGCCTTCTTGTAACCTGCTGCTTGATAGCTTGGTAGTGGGAGCCAGAGGACCAATCATCCTGGTCCAGCCTCTCTTAGGCAAGTCTTATATGTTTAGGCCTTGCAGGTGGGGCTTCCTCAACTCCTCAGTCTCCCCATGGCAGACAGAATTCTACTTTGCATCTTTGATGAGTCTTTTTTTTTTTTTGTACATTTATTCATTTTTGAGAGACAGAGAGAGACAGAGCACAAGCAGGGGAGGGGCAGAGAGAGAGGGAGACACAGAATCTGAAGCAGGCTCCAGGCTCCGAGTTGTCAGCACAGAGCCCGACGCAGGGTTTGAACCCACAAACTGCGAGATCATGACCTGAGCCCAAGTCGGACGCACAACCGAGCCACCCAGGCACCCCTACATCTTTGATGAGTCTTAAGATAAGAGTCTCCTGATTCCTGTAATTGTATTGGCATGAGATCTTGAGCCCAAGACCATTTCCTATCCCTCCTTATCCAGGTATAGAAGCTCTTTGTCTTCTCTTACTCTTGCCCTTACCCAATATCAAGGGTCCTCTACCTGAGCCCAGGAGACAACAGTTTGCTTCCCCTTTCCCAGCGGCTTGCAGCTATCATTCATAGGAAGGGTATGGCAGGACTTTTGTCCTTCCCATAGCGGGAGCTTACTCTGCTCCAGCAAGGCCTCCACCTCCAAGGGAGGCTGTATATGGTCTCCTGCCTTGTCCCCAGTTTTTCTCATCAGCATCCAGTGACAAGAGGCTGTAAGTGGAAATGCAAACAAGCTCCTTTTTGTCTGAGGGGTTTCTAAACATTATTGCTTGTCCTCACTTGGCCTTTAGCAATGTGTTAACAATTTTAGCTGAATTCTTACCACCCTGTATAGTAGTTGATATCTCTTCTTCAGTGCTCACATCCTATCTCTCTTTGGTGAGGCCAGTCTTTTCTTGGCTCTCAGGCTACTTGCTTGGTCTGCAACACTTGCTAGGGTGTCACATCATCCCAATTTGTGTGGTACTGAGAGTTTTCCAAGAATAGGACGTACAGTACTAAAACCAGGAAAAGTCCAGTTGGTCACCCTAACTTCAGCTTCCCAACAGGTTCAAGAAAAGCTTTTCTCTAGTTTTTCTAGGTGTTTAGGTAAGAATGATGTTCTTTCTGGATTTATTTTAGAGAGAATGTGCGTGCCTATGCATGAGAGCAGTGGGAAGGGCAGAGAGAGAGAGCGAGAGAATCTTAAGCAGGCTCCACACTCAGCATGGATCCCATCAATCCCATGACCCTAAGATCATGACCTGAGCCAAATTCAAGAGTTGGATGCTTAACTGACTAAGCCACCCAAGCGCCCCCTTCTTTCTAGATTTCTACATCCTAGGTGGAAGACGAATTAGTGAAATGCTTATGCATGTTGAATCTGAACAAAAATGGTTCTTGAGATAGTAAAAAGCCATATGGGTAAACATCTGTTTCTTACTAAGGCAGAAGGGTTTTTGTGAAATCTTCCCTAAAATAGAGAATAAACAAAATTAGTTTAGTCTCTGTCATTATTTTGTCTGTTGACAACAAATTTATCTGATAACCTAAATAAACTCTAGCTGAAGAGGTAGATTCACACATACTATTTTTCTTTATAACTCTACTCAACATTCAGCTAGCACCAGATTTGAACTTTACTTCCAGCAGGTGAGTATCTCCCATAGATTTTTTAGTGACACTATAAAAAAAAAAAATCTTTATGCCCTTTTGTGGAGGAGCAGGAAGAAGGCTGAATAGGCTTTTATCAAGAATGTTGACCACCTCTGGGTAAATGTGTATGTATATGTATACATGTGCGTATAATCTTGCTATCAACTGTCTGGGAACATACCTGATTTACATTGCCATTGGTGGTACATCTCGTCTTGTGGTTTTTATTTCAGATATCATGGGAGCCCAGGAGTGTGTGTGACCCCTACAGCCAGCACTAATGAGTATGGTAGGGAACCTCAAAGCCATGCTCTGTATTTTGTGTGATGGTGAAGGCTCTGTCATTTGCATATCCAAGAGAAATACTTATGGCCGCTAGATAAACTTGTAGGCTGTATATAGGATATCTTAATATGTCAATAGTTTGATTAGTATAATAAAAACAGCACAGAAACCATAAGACATAATAAACACAGCACAGAAATCGTAAGACTAGCAGCATGTGTAACCTCAACAGCTGTGGGGTTTATATGGCTGTAGATATGATAATAGCTGAGATGTACAGTGTTTATCATGTGTCAAGCGTTGTCATAGAGGTTTACATCTATAAACATATTGCGTCATCACATGTAGAAACTTCATAACAATCCTATGACTTTAGGTATTATTATCCACATATTACAGATTAGGAAAAGAGGAACAAAGAGGTTTGGTAATGCGTTCAAGATCACAATGAACAAATGATGACTTAAGCCCATGTAGTCTGTTTCCAGAGTTCTCTTAACCACTGAAAATGATCAAAGACAAAGAAGAGGTAAAGATTTCAACTTTCAGGAGGGTATATAGTAGTGGGAGCTGTGTATCTGTGGGGAAAAGAAAAAGACTTTCAAATAACACTGATTTTAGGTTGTATACCAAATAGAGATGTACAGAAAGCTAGACAAAGACATGCTAAGGAAGAAGATTCAAAAAATGATCAAGTTATGTTTTGTACTCACTGCAAGTAAACAGAAAGTGTGAATTACACTGATGAGTATGGTCAGATATTTCATGTAAACTTCATGTAATACAGATAACCCGGTAATGGCAGAAATGCTGCAAAACCAACTTGCAGGAAGACCTCCACTTCTCTACATGAAATACTTGAATACTTTCAGTTTCAAAATGGAAAATTACTTAGATACTACTTGCCACATAGAAGAAATAGAGGCTGAAAAGTTTTATCAGTTCCATTTATTATTAACCAATTGAGAATAAAACCAACGAATGGTATGTAAAAGAACTTTGGTTTAAAGGGGACAACATGGACATTATTAACTCACATGAAGCACAGTGAGATTTACAAATGACTGGAAGATTCCACAATCCTCCAGACCAATCCTTGTAATCCAGAGGACTCATAGGGGAGCAGGACAATCAATATGTGTACCCACAACTTGGGTTGAGTGTGTTGTTGGCAGGGATTCTGGCTTTCTTGGAAGAGTGGGACGCTTTGTGGGCTTGTGATTGGTTTTTCAAGTCAAGTGGTTATAAGAGAGTATTGTATATAACTGTAGATGGGGTGAAATCTTTAACCTAACCTGAGAGTAATCACTGAAGTCCTCTCTGCACCTACTGGATGAGCTGCATGACTTCATACAGCTCATAAGTGGCGCTCATCTGCATGTGAATCTGATATTCTCACAAAGGCTACAACAAACTGTGAGCAAGGAGAGAGAGTACTCAGATTGTGCTGAAAGGTATAATAATGCAGAAGCTCTGTAGATGTTTTCTTAACGTTAATTTTGACCATGGTCTAAAATGTCCGGAGTGTTGGTAATCTAGTATAGCTTGTAGCCCATCATAAATGGATGCTATATTTGCATTACTATAATACTTATACTCATGATAAGTGAAAGAATTTAATATAACCAGCTCAGCTACATTATGATAATCTGGAGTTTTCTACTCAAAAGAATTGAATGAGGATGTACTTTTGAAGGGCCAGTTCAGTATTTAAGGCATTGTCAACAATGAGTAGGGAAAGGGAGCATTCCTCTGCTAGGATCAGCTCTACTCCGAAACTATGGCTATGCCTTTTTTTTTTTTTTTTTAAGTATTACTTTCTAAATTGAAATGATCTCACAAAAGACTTGGCTTGAAGGTTGGTGAAGAATAACCTTGTACCTAATGGACACAGAGGACATTGGATTGGAGTGTTTGATGAATGTGGCTTCTCAGGTCTCTCCAACTCCTCCTAAGACAGGTGTTTAGGCTGGTGATACTCAGGTTCTGCCTGCCCAGGATGGAGGAGCTTTATAAGGCTCTTATATCCCCAACTACATTAGTCTGAAATTCCAGACAAAAACTGCCTTTCACAAGCCAGGTCGTCTGGATCTAACCTTCAGGATCCAGGAATGATCCTTGCTAAGCGACCAACACTGTCTTGCTACATTGCCTATAGTTGATACGATAATGATTAGGCATCTTACACAGTCATATTGCGATGTTGTAAAGAAAGAAGAAGCTGTGAGGGGCATAAGACTTCAGGTCTGCAATGGTCAAAGGTATAGTGGGAGCTAAGCAAAGCACTCTAGTCAGTTCCTACCACATATATGGGAAGGTATGTCTGGGTGTTGAAGGCGTTTGTGACCACACTCATGGTGCTTATGGGCATAACAAAACCCAACCGCATATGTTTTTGCCAGAGATAAATTATTACGCCCAGACCTGGCTGCGGAAACCATTCAGTTGTTCAGATATCTGTCTGGGACATCACATCACAAGGCATAGGCGGCTACTGACTAGCTGCCAGAGTCAGAACCAGTGGTAACTGTTACAGTGGTTTCCTCACAGAGTAATAGCCAGCGTTTGTGTCATAGGATGTGTTGGTTTAGAAGCAGACATGGCAAATATTAACTCTTTGTTGATGTTTACGGAAGAATGTGGCCTCCAGAAAAAGTGTTTTGTATAAATATAAGAAACTTGTGTCCCCATCCCAGATTTCACTAACGCTGTTTGAGGGTTTATGAGTGGGAACTTAAAAGTACAATCTGCACTGATCAATTTAATATGGTGCTTTTCAGCCTTTTTTTGTTGTTCCCCTTCCCACAAAGAGACTTTCTAAATTTTCTCTTAAAGTGTTCACAGATTTATGGCCAGTTGATGAATACTGCTTTTCCCCATAGGTAAGGATTAATGAAGAGTGTAGGATTTTACTGTTACTGCAGCCAGTACTAGGTATTTTATTTTCATTTTGCAGTTGGGAGAGAAGCAAGCAGCTCTGTCTCTTTGGAGTAGAAAGTTCAGACTGGTGAAAGTTAGGATTTCCCCTCCTTTCTTTTAACTTGGGATAAAAAATTAAAGTACCTTTTTACATTGGGAATGTTTTCTTGGTAAAATTTTAAGATAGCTGTTGCTTATTTTTGCAGGTATTTTTACCCTGGGGACAAAGAGTTAAGACTATAAACAGTATCCTATCTCTGGGTTTTAAGCAACTTTTTAACAGGGTTTTTAGAAACTTAGACTAAACTTTTCTTGTCTTGAGTCTTAAAGCTATTTTGTGAGCTAATTACATTAGGAACTAATGCAAAGGAAATTATGTCTTGGAACTTCGCAACCTTTTACACTTTCTACTTTGGTAGTTGGTTATAAATGAGTGTGGTGGATGATGGTGGGCAGGACCAGTGCAGTAATATTTGACTTATATGACCGAATGGAAAAGGGACAACCACTGATCTCATTATGCATTAAAATATAAGCATATAATTTAATGATGGCACTGTGTAACCACCACTGAGGTCAAGAAAGAAAAGACTGCCAGCCTTCCACATGTTGGTTCCAAGTTACGGCCCTTATCCCCACAGGTAACCACTATTGTGACCTGCAGAGTAATTCCTTTTTTTATACCCATGTTCCTCAAAGCATGGTCTGGCATGAGCATCATCTGGGAACTTGTTAGAAATGCAAATTCTTGGGCCCTCCCCTCGACCTAACACATGTACACATTTTTGTGTGTAGGATGCACATTTATGTGAATTAAAGTATAAAGCAGTAATTCTCAAGCTGTAGCATGTATCAGAATGACTTGGATGGCCCATTAAAACAGAGATGCTGGGGCCTACACTGACAGTTTTTGATGATCTCTTTATGGTGGTTTTATTCCCTGATTCTAATTTTCTTATGTGCTGGGTATCTTTGACTCTGTGCTAGTCATTGCACTTGACATGTTATTTTGCAGGAATAACTAACTGTGAGGCCTATAAAGAAGGTACTTTACCCCAAAGAGTATTTGCATTTGCTTCTGCCAGGCACCTGGGGGCGCCATCAGTCTGGGATCGTCTGTTCAGAGTTTGATATATCCTGGACAATGCAAGGGATTTTTACCATGTTTTAATTCTCTTTAGATTATTCCAATTCTTGCTCCCTTCATTCTGAGATCCTGGAACCCAGGTTGTTGTAGGGGAAGGCCTGCTGTCAGGTCCCCCAACTTGTATGGATCTAGAGTTAGTCCTCTTCTATACCCTGAAAGGCCATAAAACGGGAGGTTCTAGTTTTCTGGGATTAGCTAGTGCTATCAGGACAAAAGTGGCTTCAGGCTTGTTCCCTTCTCTAGATCCTTGACTTCTCTTTACTTTCGGCCTGATGATTCCTTGCTATTTTATAATCTCTTTGATGCCTTTGAAAAGATTATTTAAATATATTTTATCCAGCCTTTTTAGTTGTATTCAGCTGTAGGACTGATGTGAACAACCTGAACCAAACCTTTACCAGAAGGGAAATCTGGAAAATACATTATTAATACACAGTATTTTTTCAAAATACTGTGGTTTTTCAAAGCATTAAGAATCTATGGATATTTATATCCTTAAAAAAAAACTTTTATCTTTAGCTGACAACTTCACCCAGACATGGGACACACAAGATGGTTTGGGTACAAAACTTTCAATATGAAAAACTTGCATATTTACAACTTTTAACCACTCCTAAAGGCTCTGATACTTCTGGTGGGTTCCGAGGAATGCTTCCCACAAATGCAGAGCCTTCCAAAATGCAGAGATGTGCCTAGTGCAGGCTCCATTTTGCAGTTTATGGCACTTTCTATGAGGTTTAATTTTACCCTTAGCTTTAACCAGTCTGGACACACCAAATTTAGGAAACATAGATGGCTTACACATTTATCCCTAGGACAGTTTCTGTCTGGGATAGCATGTGGAATGCCCCAAATTTTTATCGGCAAGTTCTAAGCACTTGATGAATTTTAACCACCTCTCTCTCCCCCACAAAAAGTAGGTTATATCATCTTCTTCCCCCCTGATTGACTCCAGTGTCATGTTGATCCCTTAAGATAGGCAAGATTCTCATGGAGAAAGTACCCCATCTCAACCCATTGCTGATGAATCAGAATACATTCTTTCTGGGTAGAGCTGAATCTTTTATAGTTATCTTTAGATATATTTTGAAGGGGATTGGAGATGGAAATACACTAATGCTACACACGTGAATTTGGGAAGGAAACTGGCAGGCCTTCCAGATATCAAGAGATTGTTGGGAATTTAGTGAGATACTTTATTTTGAACACTCTCACTGGGGTTGACAATTAGGATGTGTAGCAATCTGTGTAGGCTAGGCTTGAGGTAGGAATCAACAAACTCTGAGAGCTATTTGTAGAGTCCTTTAAAGATACTTGACGGTCATTTGATGAGCGTCAGGATCCCCTGAAGGTGGTAAGGCTTGCTTGCAGTGGAGCCCATGACCCCTGTAAGTTGTGGGTCAGGATAAATGCCAGATTTTAATCTTCATGGTAGCAAGCATTAGCTCATCTCAGATAAAGGCTATAACCCAACTAGTTAGAGCAGAGAATGCCTTAAGGCAGTAGAGCACATGCTGCTCCCCAGTGCCTTTCTTTTCCTTCCCTAAGATGTGCCCAAAATCTATGGGCTTATGGCACGAGTGCAGGATGGGCGTCCCACCAGGTCAGAGGGACACTGAGTCTCCTGAATCTGTGTTTTTCTTTATCAGTTCATAGAAGATGATGATCTAGCTACCTTGTTGCTGAACCTAAAGTTCATGTTTTGAGTACAAACTTTCAAACTATACCATAGGATGCAGGAACTTTATAGTTCAGAGGTACAAATAATGGTTGGGGAAAGGGTGCTTTGTATATAACACGGGGCTTTCCAACCAGGGGATTTCTTAAGTTACAATACTTAAAAAAAGTCATGACCCGCCACAATCCACCCCTTAGCTCATGACTTTTGTGTGGACCAGCACATTGATCTCCAGACCAACATGATGCCATCATTCATTATTTTCACATAACTCGTCCCTTAAAATAGAAATATTGCTTTCACAAATAATAAACTTCCTTATTATAAATTCCCACTTTACTAAATGGTATGGAGAACTAGGACCACATGGAAGTCTGCTCAGTTTAACCATTTACTTATGGACATATTTTATTGAATCCCAAGTGTTTGGGCAGTGGTCTGGGATGTAGGCATTTTCCCTGTTTAATAATACATTCCCCTTCTCCCTCCCCAGCTAAAATATAATCTTAAGGACATGTGGATATAGACTACCATATATCTTATGGTTACCATTTCTTCAGCATTACTGTTGCATAGCTGGTCATCTATAGCTCTATCACTGATCTCTGAAGTAGCCCTATCAATCTGAACTTTGGAAATTATATAGTAAGTTCTGTTCCTGAGCCCAGCAGGGATTTGGGGGAACCATTTAGTGGCTCCCAGTTCTGGTCTACTTAGTTCCAAATAGCATCTCCCTCTATATTCCTCAGGCAGTCATGGGTATACATGGGGTCCTCATATCCAGTAAGTGGGAGAATTAGGAGTAGACCTACAGTTAGTGACAAAACCCAGAGTCCCAATTTTTGGTACTTAATATGGATGTTATAATATAGGACTTTTATGAGCATCCTTGATGTTACAAGTGCTGGTGCCTAGTCCCTTTATCTCAGACTCAGAGAAAGCATATTTATATAGGGTTGGGACTATGCCTTAGGATGGCAGGAGCCGGGAATGCCAGGGGTTGGGGAATGGATCTTCCCTCTCATGGGTCCAGTTAAATAACTAGGTACAATCAGCCCTGTTCCAGCTGATAGAGATTTGGTAAGTCTAATATGCCCTATCCCCACATATATTTTCTCTCTTAACTGCAGGAGAGCCTTCCATTTATCATCCCTTTTAAACGTAGCCTTTGTGCAGGCTATCCAGCTTCTGGACTTTGCCTGGTTTTTTATTCAGTACCATGATTTACCATCCCTCGTTGGGCTATGTATTATTCTGTATCTGCAGCCTCTAGGCTAATTAGATAACTTGGTATATAGCCAAACAAGCGATTTAGTATCTTCTTGAGGAAATTCAATTACTACAGGTGCTCTGAATCACCTGAGATGTCTAGGGCAATGACTGTGATCATTCAAGGTAAAACTCATCTAATCAGTGTTTTTTTTTTTTTTAATGTACACACACACACACACACACACACACACACACTAGAATGAGGACTATTTGCTTGCTGGCTGTAACCTTATTTAAATTGGTATTATAGCTAGCCCTTCCATAATTAATCTTCACTGTCTTCAGTGCAGGTAGGAGAATCCTCTTTGTGTTTCTTTCAGAAAGTTTCCATGCAGAGTTAGCTCCAGCTACAGCAATATGTCATAGGCATTGAACTTTGGGGCGATGACTGGTCAGAGCTCCAAGCCAAAGAGTCCCCCGAAGAGAGCACTCTACTCACCTTCCTCACTGGGAACTAATACCTGGAATAGTACCATACACATCTTTGTCGTACTGAACTTCTTTGTCTTACTAAAATAAAGTTTTATTTAAGAAGACTCTTCAGTGAGGATGACTTTAAGAACATGGCCAGGACAACCAGTGTTCTCAAGGGAGGAGATGGCAGACTCATTGGTTTGGCAGCAGCCCAGGCCAGTTTTTCCCCTGCAACTTTCCAAGCTTGTTTCTGTAGTGGTTGGAGCCAAATAACCACTCGTAGACTTTGTTATAGAAGGAATGGTGAAGTCATATACAAAGAGCAGAATGGGGTCAGCTAGATGCTTTCTACAGGTAGCTAAACTCATCATTTAGTCAAACTAGGATGAACTGTGATAGGCAGCTAAAAAGGTTCTTTTCTGTGTGGGGAGAAAAGGAGAGGATGGGGCAGAGATAGTATTGTATCTTCCCTATTTGTATTACCTATTCAGTGTTTTCAGGCCTGTTCTCTCTGTTAGCCTGTAGACTCCTGCAAGGGTACTTGTGACTTGCTGTTCCTGAAACATTTGTGTCTCAACCACACCCCACACTAGACCCCACCTTCCATAGCCGCGCGTCTGTTACTTGCACATAAAGCCTCTGTTCCCAAATGTTCCCAGTGGAGGAGGTGGCCTAATTTGGGGTCACTGGCTTCCCTCTAGGGGCAGTTGTCTTGGAACTGTCTGAAGTTTGAACACAGGGTTGAAGGGCAGACAGTATGGTTAACAATCTTATTATTTCTCTTGGTATTTCCTTACCATGACAGTAAAGGTTGCCCATCAATTTTGGCCTCTTTTGGCCTGTCTTTTAATAGCCAGACCAACCGGTCTTTCCACTGAGAACCTCTTTTTTTCTCTTTTTTATATCCCCCCACCCACTTTCTTTTGGTTATTTGGAGAGCTGAAATTCCCAGAAGACTTCCTAAGCCATCTTTTCCAAAATTATGCATAGAGACTGCTAGTTACCTACCACTCTAGTCATTCTTCTTATGAACAGGAAAAAAAAACAAAAAACAAAAAACTACATTGTCTGTCCTCCACTACCAGTAAGGATGACACAGTGTGACACAGTCTTGTCAATGAGGGGTAACTAAATGTGTTAAGAGACGTTTCTAGTAAAGCTCCTTAAAAAGGGGTAACTTCAGAGCACACACACTTTTGCTCTAATTTCTGCCCCTTCTTCCTGTCTGTGTCTTCGGGGAGATGCTAGACATGGAACAGGCATCTTGCAACAATACAACCATGTGAGAAAAGCCAAGTGAAAAGCTTGGGTCACATCTGAAAAGACTGGGTGAACAGGACACATAGGCACTGTGTGTGAACTCAAAACTGCATAATTTTTGCACACTGCCACCATCCCTGCTGCCTTAGGTTGTAAAGAAAACAAATCCCTTTGTGTACAACAGATCTGTACTGGTCTTGTATCTCTAACACTGTTTGCAGGAGGACTGTGCTGCCATAATTTACTCTTACCATCTGCGACTTAGACATTTTTTTACACCTAAATTCTTTAAAAAAATAGCCGTGTGTACCTCTTTGCTGTAAGTTCAAAACTTGACATCAGACCCAAAAATATAAAGGGTTATTGCAACAGCTTACGGAGTTACACAAAAGTTATGGATTACTTAATTGTGGCTACAAAATAAAATCTACAACTCCCTCAGTTTACAGAAAGATCACTTCTGTATGCACATATATATTATCAAGCCGTTACTGTTATTTTCCTAGATAAATGGGCTAATGGAATCTTTTAGTGTCCTATTTAATTTTTCTGTAATGAACTGTTATTAACTTTTCATAAGAACGATTTTTAAAAATGAAAAGACTTCCTCTTGATGGACATTTGACAAGAGAAACAAAAAGTGTTGCTGAGAAATGAAGAGCATTCAGGAACAGCAGGAACCAGTGGACGCTCACTTTTGCTGCTGAGATACCATCACCGATGACTCAGACTGCTCCAGGCTCATGAACTGCTCCTGAGCTGCTTGTAGGACCTGCGTGGCCACGAGCCCTGGCTGCAATGCCAGAGATGCCCTCTCATGTCTGCCTTTACTTCCACATGTTGCCTTGTCCCATCCCATGCTCACTTGTCTCTCTGATGCTTAAAAAGTGTGCTTTCGTGTATTCAATAAACGCTAGAATTTGAGTTATATGCCATCGCCCTGACTAATGCTGAGAATATACCAGTGAGCCAAACAGACCTTCATGGAACCAGGCCATCATGTTGGGATAGATGCTAATCACCTCATACAGACGTATAGAATGGGACAGAATGAGATACGGACTATGACAGAATGGGCTGCTAGGAGGCTGAGTTACTGCGCAGGTGGGGAGACCCTCGTTACATCATGCATTCAGAAATCCATTTAAGCCGAGAACTGAAGGAAGGGAAGGAGCAAGTATGTGACAGTTACGGTAAGGGGAACACGTATTTTGCGCAGAGGAGACAGCATGCATGAAGGCCCTGAGCTGCTCCGGCATGAAGGGAGTGAGAGGGCATTGGCTAGAGAAGAGAAGGGAGAGAGAACAGAGAGGTGAGCTTGCAGAGGTAAGGAGAGGCCAAATCACACAGGGCTTTGTAAGTTATGGCAGGATTTTGTCTTTTTCCCTACACAGTTAAACCAGTGAAAAGTTTTGAGCAAAAAAAAATACCTGAATCAGGTTGGTTTTCACACTGACTCTTGGTACAGGAAAAAGAGTGGAGGAAGAGAGAAGAGAGGGATTGGAAAGAACAATGATAAGGAAAGGTCCAGTCATTTCCATAGCTACTCTATTTAAAGGAGATGGTTTCCGGAAGCAGTTGTGGACTCTGGCCCAGAATTTGTAACCATGGCTATTATACTCAGCATTCTGATTTTGACACGACTGCCCATCTTCTTCACTCTTCTCTATAAGGGGTCCCATGTTTGCCACAGAGAAACTTTTGGACCGTGGTCAGGCCTGAGTTATGAGGTAAACTCTTTGCTCTTCCCAAAGTATTGAAGCCACAGTTACGAAGAGGACTGCACAGGGGCGCCTGGGTGACTCAGTCAGTTAAGCATCCAACTTTTGATCTTGGCTCAGGTCATGATCTCAGTTTGTGAGATCAAGCCCCATATTGGGCTCTGCGCTGACAGTGTGGAGCCTGCTTGGGATTCTCTCCTTCCCTCCCTCCATCTGTCTGTCTCTCTCAAATAAAACTTTAAAAGAAAAAAGAACTGAACAAATATTGAGTGCTTACTACATGCCAGGCACCGTAATAGGCACTAACATATGGCGTGAGTTTTAAAAATAGAGTCCCTACTCTCATTGGAACTTACTGGATTGGAAGCAAATATTAAATCCTGCAGATGTGATTACACACGATGAAATGATCACATCTTCTTGTCAGCCGCTAATAATCTTTTTAAAACTTTTTAAAGAGTTTATCTGAGAAAGAGAGAGAGAGAGAGAAAGCATGGGTGGAGGAGGGGCAGAGAGAGAGAGGGAAAGAGAGAGAATCCCAAGCAGGCCTCCACACTGTCAGCACAGAGCCCAACATGAGGCTCAAACCCATGAACCGTGAGATCATGACCTTAGCTGAAATCAAGAGGTGGACACTGACAGAGCCACCCAGGCACCCTCAGCCACTAACAAGAATCTTAAGGTGATGTTCTTCATGGCTCCCAGACCCAGGGCTATCTGGTATAATTGTGCAATTTGAGTGTTGCACAAAGATGCCTGGCCAAGGGAGAGAATGGAGACTAAAACTCTGCCCGAATTCCCCTTGTCAACCCATCCCCTTGTGCAAAGCTACAACTGCCCAGAGGAAAGGTACATTTTCCTTTTGTACCAAAGTGTCCATCTACAGGTCAGCCCATCTCTTCATCTCATATTAGTAGGGAATTCCTTACTCTCAGGATGGAATGGCAGGCTCTAACTTGTAAACGTGTAGCTGCCCTAAGCACAGAAATCTGAGGTGAATGTCATAAGCATGAGTGGGTGCTCTTGTAGGCCGAGAAAGAATTGGGAGTATGAAGAAGGCCCAGGACACAGGCATCTTTTAGGACATAATTTTTCAAAACATCCTGCATCTGCAGGAATTGGAGCAACGCTATAGAGAGCTAAGATGAAGTGGAGAAAGAAAACTTAGTGGCGGCACAGTGGAGGAAATACCTGGCTGTACATTAGAAGGGTGGTTGTTTGGGGTGGTAGAACTTGTGGGGAAAGCTGTGGTGGAGGAAAGGAGATCTGTCACAGACTAGGAGTCTGGAGTTCTCCCTCGTCCAGCAAGAGAGCGGACGCAGAATTGAATATGAGAGAGGCTAAGGTCTGGGAGGAGACAAGAGCCCCGAACAGGGGTTTCATCTCCGCATTTATTGAGCTCAAAAGATATTACTCACGTGGTGAATGTGAAGAAAATAAGATCTTACACGCATGAAGGTGGGGAAAACAATCAGACAGTAGTTGTGTAAGAAGCAAAGGGTCTAGGGGGCAGGTGGAGTTTGTGATCGAGGTACATTGGTGCCAAATGGAAAGTAATTTCCTACAGGTGATATAACAAGACACTCGTGATTCCATTACACTATCTTGCTACCTAGCCTCGGGCGTTTTCACCCCATGGTGGCTGCTCTTCGCCCTAAGCTTTTTTCTAACCCATTTATGTAAGTAGAACCTATTTCCCCACAGAGATCCATCTATAAAATCATGTATTGGTTTCTGTATCCTGAGCCTGGCTGACTGAACAAAGCTTTGCTCCCATAATACTAACCTTTCTGTCTCAGTTTTGAAATCATAGACTCTCGGCTTATGGGAGTGGTTCTGTTTCTGGGGAGAATCCTGCCAGAATAAAGCCAGAGACAAAAAGCAAAGGACCGGGAGCCAGATAGCGTGACATCCTGGCTGTCCCCAGTAGCCGTATGATCTTGGAGTAGACCTCTCTGAGTCTTCATTGTTTCATCTGAAAATAGGAAGCTGCCTTCCTCACTGGGTTACAAGTCTCAAAAGATGTCAAGAAAAAACTTTGTAAACTGCAAGGCCATAAAAAGCATACAGTTTTTTCATGAAATGCCGAGTTTCAGAGGCCTGACTCTGAGCTGGGTTAAGCTGCCTGCCTGGGTTGCCTGAAGCTCTGCTTGGAGTGGCCTGGTTCTGAGGATGTTTCTCCTACATCTTCTGTTTCTCATCTGTCTTCTGGCTGTGCCAAGGGTTTTAACTACCCTCTGGCATTGATGGTTCAAAAACTTTTAATTTGTCATACAGACGCGAGACAGGTTATGTTCTGACCACAGGACATCTGTCTTCTAATGGAATCTGTGGTCAGTTAAGACCCTTTGCCCTTTAATGGGGGCCGGAAATGGAGGTAACCTTCAGGTACCAGCACCCCCCTTAACAGATGCATTAGACAGTTTCCCTCCCCTTGGCTGCTAGTTTGTTGAGCATCAGAGCCCACGCAGCCTCCTCAGGCTCAGTCCCTCACTTGCCCTCTTTCTCTGACAGATATTTTGAGCAAGTGAGGCTCATAGAACACAGTAGCAGAGATAAGTAAAAGCATCTATGTCAGCCTGTATTTTTAATGCTTATTTTTATTTTTGAGAGACAGAGAGAGAGACAGCATGAATGGGAGAGGGGCAGAGAAGGTGAGAGACCCAGAATATGAAGCAGGCTCCAGGCTCTGAGCTGTCAGCTCGAACTCGTGAACCGCGAGATCACGACCTGAGCCAAAGTCAGACGCTCAACCGACTGAGCCACCTGAGCCAGGTGCCCCATCAGCCTGTTTTAATCTCTTGTGATCATTACTGAAACAATAGCAGCCAAAGTGAAGTTTAATCCCTCTGTAGCTTCTGACTAGAGCAAGAACCCTACAAGGTGTTTCAGTGCACCTTCCCAGGTGCACAGGAAGATTGCCTTCCCCTCTTTCCAAGTTGCTAAGATAGAAGTACAACATTCAATCCATGCCCATCCAAAAGGATGTCGAGTTCACTTTGTGTGAGGACACCACAAAGGTCAGCCAATAGGCAAGGCGGTCCAGGTGAGAGGAAACCGGTCATCCACAATGAACAAGCACAGCGGAAGGCTAATGACACCACTGTGCATGTCAGCATTCATGTAGCAAGGTGGTTATCACCAAGTCAAAACTGGACCAAAACTACTAAAAGATGTCTTTTTAATTTTTTTTAATATTTATTTTTTTGAGAGACAGAGCATGAATGAGGGAGGGACAGAGAGAGAGGGAGACACAGAATCGGAAGCAGGCTCCAGGCTCTGAGCCATCAGCCCAGAGCCCAACGTGGGGCTCGAACTCACAGACCATGAGATCATGACCTGAGCTGAAGTCGGACACTTAACCGACTGAGCCACCCAGGCATCCCACTAAAAGATTCTTGAAAGCAAAGCCAACTGGAAGGAATATATATCTCAATGGCTTTATGAAGACCCCTAGAAGGTTGCCTCGTCTCCACACCAAAAATGATTTTGATTCCCATGAATGGCAGCTTTCTCTATTTCATGGAAACCTTGATCTTCTAACATGATCCAGTTCCTTATTTTCAGAGACTGCTGTGATGCCCAGAGCACACATATGGCAGAAAAATATGCAAAAGATGAACAGATCACACACACAAAAGTTCTAAAGATAGCCCCTACACATAGGAAAAGATATCCAGCCTTACTCAGAAAAATGCACATTAAAATCGCAATGAAATACCACTTCTCACTTTTCAGATTGGGAAACATTGCATCATATAATATTCCAATGCAAAGTTATAAGGAAACAGCTCGTCATAGGTTGTGCGTAAAAATGCAAACCAATAAAAGCATTTCAGAGGAAACTTAATAGTATTTAACACAATGAAATAATTGTTTACCTTTTGATACAGCAACTCCATTTCTGGGAATTTACCCGCTTGGAAAAACCTGTACCTCCAGCAATATGACAGTATGTGTCATGAGAATATTCACTGTGGCATTGTTTGCAATTGCCATGCTGAAAACAGCCTCAATGTCCATTTATGGAAATATTTTCCACAGAAATAAAAAATTTAGGGTAGAAGGACTTATGCAAAAGAATGTAGCAGTGTTTGTAGTGAAATAAAATAAAACAAGCTAGAAACAAAGTGAATATAGGGGTTTGGTTGCATTGCCAAACCACAGCATACTGTGTGGCTGAATTCAAAAGCCTAAGTTAGATTATACGAGTTGACTTGGAAAATATTTTTCATTTAACAGGCAAGCTAAGCCATCTATACTTACTTGTCTGATATATTTGGTCTCAACTCTGTCATATTATTTGATCATTATAATGTATATTACGTTTGCTATGTTTCTCTGTGCAATGCACTATTTTTTTTTTTTTTCATTTAGGAAGGTTTGTATTTTTTCTAGTAGTTACCTTTGTACCTATGTTTCTTAATGCCCTGAGCCCCAGTTTTCTTATTTACCCTTTAACAATCCAGTTTTTCTTTTCAGTGGTTCACCTGCATTCTTATCATTGCCTGCACAACAATATGCAGATTCTGCTTCCATCTCTCCCTCTCCCTCAGGCCTCCCATTTCTAATTGCATTATTTCCAAATTATCAGAACATATAACAGTTGTGTGTTATTCTCTTTTTAAAAATGTTTTAATGTTTATTTATTTTTGAGAGATAGACAGAGAGCAAGCAAGGGAAGGCAGAGAGAGGGAGACACAGAATCTGAAGCAGGCTCCAGGCTCTGAGCTGTCAGCACAGAGCCCGATGCGGGGCTTGAACTCACGGATCGCGAGATCATGACCTGAGCTGAAGCTGGACACTGAGCCAACTGAGCCACCCAGGTGCCCCCAGTTGTATGTTATTCTCAAACCAAACATTGTCTAGAATAAAACATACTAACTTATAGACTTCCAGCTTTCTGTTCTGCATATAAGGAGCTTGGAAGTTAGCATTTTTGTCTTAACAATAAGTAAAAAGCTGAACAGACTCAAAGATCCATAAGAGAAGGGAGGACACAGGGCGAACTGTTGCCCCCAAGACTGGAGAGAGTCACAGCTTACCTGATTAGAGACACGTAAGCAGAAAACACCATGGGAACCGGTGGCAGGGTAGGAAAACCTAAACTGTAATTGACAAATTACTAGAGGCTTTAGTGTGGACAACTCAGAATTTAAAATTCCAGAGGGACCCAGTCACGGGGAAAGGGAATAATTTTGTGAGATTCACCTCACAAACTTGTCCAAATTCTCACAGAAATTTGGAAAAGAAGCTCCTCACACTTTCTTCAGGGCAATGGGGAAAACAAACCATTTAAAAATAGAGCACCCCATTCTTCTTAACAAGGCCTGCCCTCAGGAAAACCTGGTTAGCCATAGCCTAACTGTCATGGGAGAAGGGAATTACACTATTTCAGCCCATTCTAACCTTTCCGCCTCACCTAACAGGGGAGAAGAACTGAGAAACCCTTGTGAAGTTCACAGTGCAGATAGGCCCACGAAAAGACTGAGACCCAATCATAGGACTATAGAATAGTTCCTCTCCCCCACCTCACCACATTTCTAAAGGCCCATTTACACCAGTTCCTTTTAACTGGTATAGCATGTCCAGTCATCCAAGATTTACAAGGCACGCTGAAGGAACATAATCTGCAGAGACAGGACACATATCAGAACCAGTCATGGCAGGAATGTTGGAATCCCATCAGCCCAGGAAATTTAAAACAACTATCAGTAATATGCTAAGGGCTCTAAGGCATAAAATCGCAAGAAGAGATGGGCAAGGTAAGCAGAGAGATGGAAATCCTAGGAAAGAACCAAAAAGAAACACTTGCAATCAAAAACACTATAATAGAAATGAAAAAAAAAAAATGTCATTGATGGGTTTATTGGTAGACTGCACAGACAGACGAAGAAGAATCTCTGAGCTTGAAGATATACCAACAGAAATCTCCAGAACTGCAAAGCAAAGAACAAAAACTGAAAAAAGCAGAATAGAATATCCAAGGACTGTGGGATAGTACAAAAGCCATAACATTCATGTAATGGACATGCCAGAAGGAGAAAATAGAAACAGAAGGAATATGAAACAACAGCGATGGAGAATTGCCCCCAAATTAATGTTAGGGACTAAACACAGAGCCACAAAGCCTACAGAATACTAAGCAGGATAAATTTTTAACAATGCTATACCCAGGCATATCATTTTCAAATGATAGAAAATCAGGGGAGGAGCCAAGATGGCGGAACAGCATGGAAGGTTTTGTGTGTCCCACGTCTGTGAAATGCAGCCAGACCTTGGGGCGCCTGGGTGGCTCAGCCAGTTAAGCATCCGACTTCGGCTCAGGTCATGATCTCACAGTCCGTGAGTTCTAGCCCCACGTCAGGCTCTGTGCTGACAGCTTGGAGCCTGGAACCTGCTTTGGATTCTGTGTGTCTATCTCTCTGACCCTCCCCCGTTCATGCTCTGTCTCTATCTCAAAAATAAATAAATATTAAAAAAAAAAAAAGAAAAGAAATACAGCCAGACCAACACTAAACCATCCTGCACACCTAGTAAACTGATTGGAGGATTAACACAACAATCTGCACAACCTGAACCACAGAATTCAGCAGGTACGCGGTACAGAGAGGTGAACTTGGGGAGCAAGAAGCTGCAGAGGACAGGGAGGTACTTTTGCGGGTGGAGATGGGATGGAGACGGCGCGGGGGGAGAATACAAGAAAAGTACCCCTCCCCCAAAGCAGCTGGAGAGAAAGTGGAAAATTGGAAACAGCCGCAAGGACTAAACTAAAAAGGGAGAAAGGAGAGGGTTTAAATTCCACTAAGACTAAGAAAGGGGAGCGCAAAGTCTGCAACTCTGTAGCTCCATACCTGGAGGTGCTCTGGTGGGAAGGGCGAATCCCCAGGAACAGAGTGGGGTCCAGGAGGTTCTCGGGCCACGCGGGGAAAAGCAGTTCTACTGCTGGAAGGACATTTGGTAGAGACTATTGAAGCCACCTGGTCCCAGCAGACCCCAGAAGGCGGCCACATTCGCTGGTGCTGGAACAAGGTCATTAACGGTGAAGCCTGGTGCCAGATGTGTGTTGTGATTTTCCACAGTCCCTGAAAAGCTGCTGCTACGCTATCTCCCGAACTTTTTCTGGGGCGGGCTGGCACCTGGCTGCAGTCTCGGGGCACCGGCAGCAGCAGGGTCCAGCAGGCGTTCCTGGGTGCAGCCGGCATTCAGCCATTGCTCGGTGAGACCCTCCCGCAGAGGGGCGGAACGGGTCAAAGCCGCAGTCCTTCAGAAGTAAGGGGCCGGGGAAAACAGCAGCATCTGAGACAAAACTTGGGAGAGAGGTACTGCCTGGGGCTTTGTCATGGACAGTGAAGAAGCAGGGAGTGGATGAAAGCTGAAGACAGGACGCCCAACTGCTGATCAGAGAGAACAGAGTTCCCATACTAGAGACTGACGCCATTTTCACCGCTCCTGCGCATGCGCATTGCACCTACGAGCTCTGCAACAATCCACCCCAGTAGGCTGGCAGCGCCATCTAGTGGAGGGTGGAGCCATTACACTGAGCCCCACCCAACTGGGCCAACCTTGCTCTTCAAGAACACAAGTCTCACCGCCTACTTAGTTTATGGACTATAAAGCGCTTCATAGTCTGACTTCTAGGGGAAAACGAAGTAATTTCAGTCCTATTCAATCTTTTAGCAGGTCCATCTATTCAATTTTCTTTCTTTTTTTTTCTTTTTCACTTCTTTTCTTTTTCTTGAATACAGAAAGAAAAAATTCATTTTTATTTTCAATTTTTATGAAAAATATTTAATTTTTTTACTATATTTGTTACTTTTGTGTAAACTTTTTCAAATTCTATTTTACTTCCATCATTTTATTTTAGTCTACTTCAGTGTATTTACTTTTTCAAAGTTTCAAACGATTTCTTTTTTTATTTTTTAAATTTTTTTCTCTTTTTCGTTTCTTTTCTTTTTCTTGAATGCAGAAAGAGAAAAATTCATTTTTATTTCCAGTTTTTGTTAAAAATATTTTTCTTTGGGGCACCTGGGTGGTGCAGTCGGTTGAGCGTCCGACTTCAGCCAGATCACGA